>NC_140511.1:77431509-78031509 GCF_964339955.1 Pipistrellus hanaki
CGAGGCACGGCCCGCTGGGTGGCCTCCCGGAGGGCGAGGCTGCAATCTTATGAAAGGCCATTCGCATCAGATCCCATCTCCCGGCAACCCCTCCCCCGGCTCTTTGTTCTCCCGGAGAATCAACAATATTCCTAAGAGCCGGCGCTCAGAGCCCCGCCCGCCCGCCCAGCTGCTGGACCTCGGCACGCAGAGCTGACACCGTGGCAAGGGCGTCCCATCTGGCCCAGCCGGTGTGGCTCAGTGGTTGAGCATCGACCCAGGAACCAAGAGGTCATGGGTTCGATTCCCAGTCAGGGCACCTGCCCTGGTTGCATCTCCCACCCGGTCGCCTGCAGAGCCTCCCGGAGACCTCACCACGGCCCCTGCCCTCTCGCCAGCCACCGCCTGGGCAGCAGATGGCTGCCTCCCGGGCAGGAGGGCACTCCTCCTGGGCCTGCTCCTCCTGGCGCCCCCACTGGGGCTGATGCCCACTCTGGTTTTTCTCACCCTCTGTGGCCCCCAAATCCCCCATCCCTGGTCCCTCCTTCTCTGCTCTCCCTTGTCCGCTCCCCATCCTGGCCTGGGACCCATGGCTCCTGGACAGATGTGCCTGAGCTGACCGGTCCACACCACGGTCCCTCCATGCCCTCCCACTGGAGCTCTTGGCCTTGACCCACACCACCCTGGGCAGTACTTGCCAAAACCAGCCACTGCCCACCTGGGACCTCTGTCACCACCCCCTCACCTGCCCCTCCTGCCTCAGCCCCACGGCTCCCTGACTCACCAGCCTCCCATCCTGGTCAGCTCAGCCCTCAGAAGCCCAAGCCAGGCCCCAGCCAGTGTGGCTCAGTGGACAGAGCATTGGCCACAGACTGAAAGGCACCAGGTTTGACTCCTAGTCAAACCAGACACATGCCCTTGACTAAGAGCATGTGTCTGGGTTGCAGGCTCCAACCCGACCCTGGTCCACACGTATGCAGGAGGCAACCAATTAACGTGTCTCTCTCACATTGATGTTTCTCTCCCCCCAACCCCCAGCCACTTTCACTCTTTAAAAATCAATGGAGCCTAAACCGGTTTGGCTCAGTGGATAGAGCATCGGCCTGCGGACTGAAGGGTCCCGGGTTCGATTCTGGTCAAGGGCATGTACCTTGGTTGCGGGCACATCCCCAGTAGGGGGTGTGCAGGAGGCAGCTGATCGATGATTCTCTCTCATCGATGTTTCTAGCTCTCTATCCCTCTCTCTTCCTCTCTGTAAAAAAAAAAAATATATATATATATATATATATATATATATATATATATACTATATATATATATATATACTATATATATATATATATATATATATATATATATAAAACATATACATTAAAAATCAATGGAAAAATATCCTTGGGTGAGGATTTAAAAAAAAAAAAAAAAAAAAGCCTGAGCCAGGGCCAGGACGGCATTTCCCTCCCCCTCCTCCCTCCTCCCATCCCCCCCTGGAATCTCCCCCTCCCCGCCTCCCCCAGCCCAGGCCCCTCCAGCAGGCTTGCCAGGGCCCTTGTTTAAAAAGCTGTGACAGTGAGATTGGCCAGACACAAACGAACACCTACTGCAGGATGCCACGGAGAGGAGGGGCTGGAGGAGCCGCATTCAGAGGCAGAGATGGAGCGCAGTGCCGGGGAGGGGAGGGGAGGGAAGGGGAGGGGAGGGGAGGGGAGGGGAGGTCAGCGTTTAATGGGGACAGAGGCTCGGTCTGGGAAGATGGAAACGTCCCGGAGATGGTGGTGCTGACGGTCGTACAACCACGTGACTGTGCTTCACGCCACAGAAATGGGACCGACATGGCCAAGGTGGCGGGGTGCTGTCATGTATATTTTACCGCAATAAGAAGTAACACAGATATGGCCACTAACTGGTGTGGCTCAGGGGCTGAGCGTTGACCCAGGAACCAGGAGGCCACGGCTGGGCTCCTGGTCAGGGCACGTGCCAGGGTTACAGCCTCCGTCGCCAGTAGCGGGCGTGCGGGAGGCAGCCGACCAATTCTCTCCCTGCCCTTCCTCTCCGAAATCAAGAAAAATACACTAGCCCTGGCCAGTTTGGCTCAGTGGATAGAGCGTCAGCCTGTGGACTGAGAGGTCTCGGGTTCGATTCCAGGCAAGGGCACTGCCCGGGTTATGGGCTCGATCCCTAGTAGAGGGCGTGCAGGAGGCAGCCGATCCATGATTCTCTCTCATTATTGATGTTCCTCTCTGTCCCTCTCCCTTCCTCTCTCTGAAATCAATAAAAATATATTGAAATAATACTAATAACGCGGTGACAAAATCGAAACCCTGGGAGCAGTGCAGGGCCCCCCCCCCCCTTGGTTCTTAGGCTCCTACGTGTGCGGGGCGCCCCCTGGGCGGGGGCGGGGCATTCCTGGCCAAAGGAACAGCACAGCACAGGTCTCCACACTTGTGAGAAGGAGCAGGAGGGGGGGTCGGGCTCGGGTGCCCACCAGCGTTACCGGGAAGCCTGGGCCTCAGCCTCCCGAGGCCCCGCATCCCCTCCTCCAGCCCTTCTGCTCCCGGATAGACAGACAGACGTTCCCCGAAGAACAAAGCATGGTGCTCCTTATTGCTCCCCCAGCACTGCCTGCGGCTCCGGGGGCCCAGGCAGGCGTGGTCAGCGCACGCACGCACACACACACACACACACACACACACACACACTCCATTCTTGGGAGGGGGGGTAAGGGGGAGCTCCCGGCCGGCGGGAGCCCAGCACGAGTTATCGGCTGGGCCGGCTGGGCCGTTTTAACCGTTTTCCAGCCCTCAGGCGCCAGCTGGTGGGAGAGCGGCTCTCCGTCCCCTTTTCCTCTCCCCTCGTTCACCGCCGCCACGTCCGGAGCAGAGGGGTGTGCCGGCCGGCCAGCGTGGCTCCGGCTGAGCATCGACCCGTGGACCAGGAGTCGCGATGGATTCCGGCCCGGGCGCAGGCCCGGTGCGGGCTCCGTCCCCAGTGAGGGGCGTGCAGGAGGCCGCCGATCAGTGATTCTAGCCGTTGATGTGTGTCTCTCCCTCTCCATTTCTCTCCCTAAAATCGATTTTAAAAGCTTTTCTTTTTTCCCCCCAGAAAGGAGGAACATTCCGGGCACAGAAAGCAGCTCAGGCCCTCCCTCCGGGCCGGGCAGATCAGAAAGCGCCCGCTGAGCGCTGACGGCCATCAGACCTCTAACTGCCATCAGATCTCTGACTGTCCGTCCTCAGCTCGCCGGGCGCGTGGTTTGCAGCTTTCCTGTCTCAAGGAGACGGACTGACGAGAGAGGCTGGAGGTCTGTAAAGTGGTGGCTGCCCCTGACCAGTGGCCGGCAAACTCATCAGTCAGCAGAGCCACATATCAACAGGACAAGGACTGAAATTTCTCCGGAGAGCCACATTTTTTAAATGTAAACTTCTTCTAACGCCACTTCTTCAACACAGACTCACCCAGGCCGTGGCATTTTGTGGAAGAGCCACACTCCAGGGGCCAAAGAGCCGCCTGTGGCTCGCGAGCCGCAGTGTGCCAAAGCTAGGAGATTCTCTACACCGTCGGCGAGGCCCACATTCTTGTCTGGGATACAGCGAGGGGTGGCCAGTCGCCAGGCTGCTCCGGACCCTCTTCTCGGGGTGTCTCCCTCGGCACAGAGGGGGCACCTGGCCTCCACCCTCCCCCCAGCACCCCGCCCCTCCCCCGCAGCTCCGGTCCCGGAAGCCGCCCTCCAAGTGGGTGATCGGCCCCTGTGCAACCCCAGCCTTTCCCCCGTTTGGGCGGAAGCTCGCTGAAAGGGTTCCAACGCGGCTCTAGGGCACATGTGTCAAACACAAGGCCCGCGGGCCAAATCCAGCCCGCCAGGCCTTGCAATGTGGCCCGCACCGCGCTGACATCACTGCACTCCGCTGTCAGTTTATGACATTGTCAGTTTATGACTGTTCAGTAAACCATTCGGCCCGCGATTTAGGCTGGATTTTAGATTTTGGCCCCTTCTCTGATTGAGTTCGACACCCCTACTCTAGGTGATGCTCCCGCCTCATGGCTCCTGGCGGCCAGCGGGGCGTGCCAGGGAGCGGGCACTGCCCACAGGCAGAGGGCAGGAAGACACAGGTGCCTACACACACACACACACTCACACACACACTCACACACACTCACACACACACACACTCACACACACACACACACACACACACTCACACACACACACACACTCACACTCACACACACACACACTCACACACTCACACACACTCACACTCACACACACACTCACACACACTCACTCACACACTCACACACACACACTCACACACTCACACTCACACACTCACACTCACACACACACACTCACACACTCACACACACTCACACACTCACACACACACTCACACACACTCACACACACTCACACTCACACACACACACACACTCACACACACACACACACACACTCACACACACACACACACACACTCACACACACACACACACACACTCACACACACTCACACACACACACACTCACACACACACTCACACACACACACTCACACTCACACACACACACACTCACACACACTCACACACACTCACACTCACACACACTCACACACACACACTCACACTCACACACACACACACTCATACACATACACTCACACACACTCACACTCACACACACTCACACACACTCACACACACACTCACACACACACACACATGCACACACACACACACACCCAGGCTTGGCTCCGCACTGAAGGCCGCACCCCCTCTCTCCTCATGGCCAGAAAGATAGGGAGGACGGGGGAGGCCTGGCCAGACCGGCTCCCTGCCCGTCCCACGGGGAGGGGGGAGCAGGCGGACCCAGGGGCCGGAGTCCTCAGCTCCCCCAGTGACTGGTGCTTCGGAGGCGGGAGAAAATGCAGCTTAAGGGGGAACGCAGCTTCTGGTGGTGACAGAGGGGGTTCTAGGTCTGAGCAAGCGTGGGACCCGCAGAGGAGACCCCACCCCTCCTTGGGGCCCTGGACGGGCAGCCCTGACCTCTGTCCCGGACACGGCCTCTTCCCCGGCTCTGCTATGCGAGGAATTCTACAAGCAATCAAAAAAAAGGGGGGGGGTGGCCCCTGGGTTTGCTGCCTTCTGGTCTGACCACGTGGGGGGCCTGGCACAGAGGAGCCCCTTGGCCAGCCGGGAGCGCCGGGCAGCAGAGCCAGGCCTCGGACACCGAGAGCTCAGAGGCCGCCCCTGCCAGCAGCCCAGCGGCCGGACCGGTGCCGGCTGACCTCTCACCCCGAGGTCACGTGGGGGAGAGGAAAGGTGGTACGGGCCGAATTGCGTGCCCCCCCCCCGCCCGCCCCCAAATTCACAGGGAGACGTGCCAGCCCCACAGCCTCAGGGGGTGACCGATCTGACGACGTGTCTTTAGAGAAGCGGTCGCCTTACTGTGCGGTCAGCTTGACTCGCCCAAGACACGGACCCTCCAGGTCCAGGCTGACCCCCTGCCTAGACGCTAAGACCTTTCACTGTCCGTGCCCACCCCCCGGCCTCCACCTTCCCGCTGCCCGCCATGCCTCCCCTCCTCACTGTCTGTGCCCACCCCCTGGCCTCCACCTTCCCGCTGCCCGCCATGCCTCCTCTCCTCACTGTCCGTGCCCACCCCCCGGCCTCCACCTTCCCGCTGCCCGCCATGCCTCCCCTCCGCACGTGGAGCCAAAGCCAACTTCCCTGCCGGGGCCAATGCCACCTTCCCTGCCGGGGACTGCCATTCCTTCTACCCCAGGGACCCCAAGCAGACCATCCTCACGCTGCTGGGCGCCTCATTCCTCCAGGCTCAGCTCAGGGGTCCTCACCGAGCCTCCAGGGCAGGTGCCCGGGTTTCAGGCCGGATCCCCAGTGAGGGGCACGCAGGAGGCAGCTGATCGGTGGTTCTCCCCCATCATGGATGTTTCTATTTCTCTCTCCCTCTCCCTTCCTCTCTGAAATAATAAAAGTAAAAATATTTTTTTAAAAGAGAGAGAATGCCATACACATAAGGCAAACGCCACGCCGGCACCACTCGGATGGCACCAGCGATATGGCGGGCGACCATCAAAACACCAAGAATTAATTCCTTTCTTTTCCCCCTTGGATTGTCACCGAAATGTGAAAACAAACGTGTGAACTGCGTAGTCTCCCTGAGCCCCGAGGAGACGCCCACAGAGCCGGTCGGAGCAGCAGGAGCACGCACGTCCCTTAGAGGGGCGGCCGAGCTTGGGAAAGTCCTGCGGCCATTGGCACTTACAGGCACCGCGGGCCAAAGGGACTGGCCAGCACTGCCCACCGCTGCCCTGAGTGACGCCGCCCTGAGGGAGCGGACGCCGGCCTCGAGGCCGCTGCGCAGCTGTCGGAGGCACAGAAACATCCAGGGCCGTGAACTCGGCTCCTCAGAGCATCACCATCCGGTCATTCATTCCACGGATACAAGCTAAGACTTACTATGTGGCTGTGCCAGGAGCCAAACCAAGCCTGACTCCTGGAGCTCTGACTGTGGCGGGGAAGAAGGAGAGAGAGGAATGGAGAGGGAGAGAGAGAGAAACATCGATGAGAGAGAAACAGAGAGCGGCCAGTCCGTGGTAGAACGGGCGTGCCTGAGGTCAGGGTCAGAGAGGGCCTCCGTGGAGTGAGGCTGAGGGCGAAGAGCTTGTCAGGGAGAACATTCCGGGCACGGGGCGCCGCGAACGCCGAGGCTGAGGAGGAACGGCAGGGAACGGGTCGGAAGATCGGTGAGAGCGACAGGCCCCTGAGCACCTGTGCTCGGCCTCAGGGAGGCGGGAGCGCCGGGGTCACTAGCGAGAAAGGACACTGTCCTGTCCAGGCAGTGACCGGTGCTGCTGCTGGGAGAGCCGGAGGGGGGCCGTTAGTCACAGGGTCACGTCCAGATGAGAGAGGGTGGGGCCGGGGCCGGGGGAGAGGAGACGTGACCAGACTCAGGAGAGGAGCTGACGGAGGCGGGGTCTGACTGTCAGGTGGAAAGGAATGTGAGGACCAGGGTGATGCGGAAGTTTCGGCCTGAACACCCCAGGGCAGAAAGGACATTTAGGGAGATAAGTGTGTGGGAGGCCCCGGGGGTGGGGGGAAGGTCGGTAAAGAGAGAATTTCCTCCGGTCTTGACTTATAAAGTCTGTACAAGAGACGGATCATAGCGATTCCACTTCTGGGTACAACCCAGAACACTGGAAGCCGGGACTCGTGCCCCGAGTCGGCTTGGCTCAGTGGATAGAGCGTCGGCCTGCAGACTGAAGGGTCCTGGGTTCAATTCCGGTCAGAGGCACATGCCCAGGTTGCAGGTTCGATCCCCAGTAGGGGGCATGCAGGAGGCAGCCGATCCATGATTCTCTCTCATCATTGGTGTTTCTCTCTCTCCTCTCCCTTCCTCTCTGAAATCAATAAAAATACATTTTTTAAAAGACATTGTGCTACAGGAAGTAAGCCAGACACGAAGAACCAGTGTAAGGGGCCTAAAGTAGTTAAGTCCATAGAAACAGAAAGTGGCGTGTGGTTGCCAGGGATGAGGGGATGGGGGGGGGGGGGGGGGCAATGCTTTGTGGGGACAGCCTCTCTGCTGGGAGGATGGAATGTTCTGGAGATGATGGCGCGATGGTTGCACTGAGAAGGCACTCAATGCCCCGGAGCCGCATGCTTAGCATACGTGGTACATTTTATGTCATGTCTATTTCATGATTCTTCTATTTTAAATGTTTTTATTGATTGTTAGAGAGAAGGGAAGGGAGAGGAAGAGAGAGAAACACCGATGAGAGAGAAACACCATCGATGGGCTGCCTCCCGCACGCCCCTTGCTGGGGATCAGGCCGGCAACCTGGGCGTGTGCCCTGACAGGAATCAAACTGGCCACCTCTTGGTTCATGGATCAACACTCAACCTCGGAGCCCCACGGCTGAGCTAGTCTTCGTTCTGAACAAACAGACGGCTCTATCTCTCAGGTCAGACCGCTGGCGAGGGCTCCATGGCTTCAGAGATTCATAACACCGACCCACATGGCAAGTCACCCTCCAGCTCCCACGGATAACTGTGGGTGCAGGGATGTCTGCACCCATGCCACCCAACCCATGCCACCAGCCCATGCCACCCAGGCCATCCCACCCAGTCCATTCATTCCATCCCATTCTATCCAGCCCATGCCACCCAGGCCATGCCACCAACCCATGCCACCCAGCCCATTCCATCCAGTCCATTCCATCCAGCCCATGCCACCCAGCCCATGCCACCAGTCCATGCCACCCAGCCCATGCCACCCAGTCCATGCCACCAACCCATGCCACCCAGTCCATTCCATCCAGTCCATTCCATCCAGCCCATGCCACCCAGCCCATGCCACCCAGCTCATGCCACCCAGGCCATGCCACCAGCCCATGCCACTCAGTCCATTCCACCCAATCCATGCCACCCAGTCCATTCATTCCATCCCATTCCATCCAGTCCATGCCACCCAGCCTGTGCCACCCAGCCTGTGCCACCAGAAGCTTCAGGCGGGGACAGGGGTTCCTGGGGGAGGGGCAGGGCGGAGTGGAGCCCATCCCGGGGGAAGTGCCCTCAGAGGATAAAGCAGGAATAAAGGGGTCAGAGGAGCCGAGTGAGCAAACAGGTGGAACCACAGGAGCCAGGGGACACCGGGCCCCAGGCGGGAGGGGACACCTGATGACAGCGTTGGCGACCAGGAGGAAGTCACCGTGGTTACCAGACGCCTGGGGACGGGGCGAGGGCGCCTGTTTGCAACCGCGCACATTCCCTGAGCACGGACCCCCGCCAGCACTGTGCACGCGGAGCTGGCTTCCCCACACACACCCCCAGCAGGGGACGCCCCGCAGTCACCCTGCTTCCACAGGGGGAGTGGGACCTGCCGGCGTTAGAGCAGCAGAAGCAGGGCTCAAACCCAGGCAGGCCCGCCGCTCTCCACGCCTACGATGTGGCCTCAGCTCGTGGCTGTTGGGGGACAGTCAGCCTCAGGCCTCCACCCTTCAACCCCCGGAGCACCCCCCACCACGTGGCCAGATCCCATCCGGGTCCCCGGACTCCGCTGGTCAGAGCCTCGCAGCCCCTCTCCCCGCCCGGGGCCCTGCGGGGTTCCGCTCACGTCCCCCGGCTCCATGGCTCCATGGCACCCCGCAGCGCGCTCCACCCAGTCCACCGGGTCACAGCGCTGGTGCAGAGGAGCCGCAGGTGCCTCCTGGGGGGAGGGGAGGGTCCGGAGAGGCTAGGGCTAACGCAGGGGCGCGGGCGCCTTCCTGGCCTCGGGGGAGCGTGTTGGCCGAGAAAGTGAGGGACAGGCAGGCTGGTTTCTAAGAAAACGACCCCCATCGGAGAGAAGCCCTGACAGGCTCCGGGGAGGCCCGGCCAGGGAAACCGGAGTCTCCCCCGGAACCGTAACCGAGGGCAGTAACCGAGGGCGTGCGGAGGAGGGCCACGTGGCCCCTCTGCTCTGCGGGCTTGATCGTCCCGCCTGGCCGCTGGCCTGCGCCTCCCTGGGGCTGGCTTCAGTTCATCAATGGACAGACGCACGCAGCCCGGGGGTGACAAGTCCTTGGAGGAAAGGGTCTCATTCCAGTCACCTCTCAACCCCAAGACACCTCGCCCATGTGGACGGGGTTCCCGTACAAGAACGCGCTGCTGGGTACCCAGCCCGGAGGCTGCAAGGCAGCCAGAGCTCCTGCCATCATCCTTCGTCCCTCATCCTTCAGCGGTGAGGTAGATGGGAGCCCTGTCCTGGGAGAGCCAAAACCTGGGGCCTGGGCGTCGGGGGAAGCTTTCAAAAGTCCCCCAGAGGCCGCGTTCTGTGGGATCGCCTGATTGTTGAGCGTTTGTAACGACCTCAAAAAAAATAAAATAAAATAAAATAAAATAAAATAAAAAGCTTTCCAGCTGGGCGGCCCGAAACACAGGCTCCCTGTGAAAACACAGGCTGCCTGTGACCCAGGATTCCGCACCCACAGCTCCTCCTTCCCTCGGCTCGCCCTGCAGGGCGGCTCCCCGCTGGGAGGCCAAGAAGCACTTCCGCTGCAGCGTCTGGAACACTCCCCTACACGGTGGGTTTCCAGCCAGAAGTGGAGATGAGCCTCTCCCCTCAGCAGCCTCGCCCTGCCCCGCCCCGGCCCCGCAGTGAACAGAGGCACCATGTTCCAGGGCGGCCCGCGGACAAAGGACCCCTTGAGGCTCCTTCTGGAGGAGCCAAAGGCCCCGGAGTGAGAGCATTTTGTACCGGCTCCCAGGCGCTGGGGGAGAGAGAAAGGGCTTGAATTCTGAGGCCTGTTGCCGGGCGGGCGGGCCCTGACCTTCTGCGGCCCAGGGAGGCAGGGTCACATGCCGGGCTCCTCATCTCCGGGGGAGGGGCTGCTGTCCCCATGAGGTCACCATCCCCGCGTGTCCGTGTCTGTGTGTGTGTGTGTGTGTGTGTGTGTGTGTGTGTCCCGCTCCTCTCACCTGCGTTGGGAGCGGAGACAGACGCTGCCCGGGTGTGGCCGGGGGCCGCTCGGCCGGGAGCCCCATCGGGTTGGTTCTGGTCTTCGGGGTCCAGGGCTGACGGCCCGGGCGGGTTCTGTCAACAAGAAGGTGGATCGTTACTGGGTAACTCAACTAGTCATCCACCGGCTAACACTCTCAGACGCCCGTGTGGGTCCATGGTAACCCAGAGGCCTCACCTGCACCCGCCCAGGCCCGGCCCCGCCCACTGCACCCAGGCCATATGCTCTGCGGGGAGAAGAGACAAGAGTCTCGAGAAGTGGGCGGCGTGGCTGGAAGACACCCTGCGAGAGTGAACCGGCCACGCGGACACACCCAGAGGCGACACGGCCACCCCAGCCTCCTCCGGTTTGGCCAGGAATCCCGTGCCGGGGGCTGTTCTTCCTCATGGGGCGCCGTTTGGCAGAGGCAGAAGGAAGAGGAGGTTCATGTCCACACGGAGGAGCAGGCGCCTCCGGAAGCATGTGCAGAGGGGTGCCAGCACCTCCCAGGAGCATGTGCAGAGGGGGGAGCATGTGCAGAGGGAGGGAGCACGTGCAGAGGGAGGGAGCACGTGCAGAGGGAGGAGCATGTGCAGAGGAGGGAGCATGTGCAGAGGGGGGAGCACGTGCAGAGGGGGGCCCAGCATCTCCCAGGAGCACGTGCAGAGGGGGGAGCATGTGCAGAGGGAGGGAGCACGTGCAGAGGGGGGAGCATGTGCAGAGGGAGGAGCATGTGCAGAGGGGGGAGCATGTGCAGAGGAGGGAGCATGTGCAGAGGGGGGAGCATGTGCAGAGGGAGGAGCATGTGCAGAGGGGGGAGCATGTGCAGAGGGAGGGAGCACATGCAGAGGGAGAAGCACGTGCAGAGGGGGGAGCATGTGCAGAGGGAGGAGCATGTGCAGAGGGAGGAGCATGTGCAGAGGGAGGGAGCACGTGCAGAGGGAGGGAGCACGTGCAGAGGGAGGGAGCACGTGCAGAGGGAGGGAGCACGTGCAGAGGGGGGAGCATGTGCAGAGGGAGGAGCATGTGCAGAGGGAGGAGCATGTGCAGAGGGAGGAGCATGTGCAGAGGGAGGAGCATGTGCAGAGGGGGGAGCATGTGCAGAGGGAGGAGCATGTGCAGAGGGGGGAGCATGTGCAGAGGGGGGAGCATGTGCAGAGGGAGGGAGCACATGCAGAGGGGGGAGCATGTGCAGAGGGAGGAGCATGTGCAGAGGGAGGAGCATGTGCAGAGGGAGGAGCATGTGCAGAGGGAGGAGCATGTGCAGAGGGGGGAGCATGTGCAGAGGGGGGAGCACGTGCAGAGGGGGGGAGCATGTGCAGAGGGGGGAGCATGTGCAGAGGGGGGAGCATGTGCAGAGGGAGGAGCATGTGCAGAGGGAGGAGCATGTGCAGAGGGGGGAGCATGTGCAGAGGGAGGAGCATGTGCAGAGGGAGGGAGCATGTGCAGAGGGAGGAGCGTGTGCAGAGGAGGGAGCATGTGCAGAGGGAGGGAGCACGTGCAGAGGGAGGGAGCACATGCAGAGGAGGGAGCATGTGCAGAGGGGGCTGGGGTCGCTGTGCGGAGCTCTCCCTGCCCAGCCCTGAGCTGGGTGCGGGGGGCAGGCCCGTCCATAGACCGAGCTCCCCTGGGCCGTCCTGAAGCCTCTGGTGGGGTCCCCACCCGCTCCGTCAGGAAGGACAGCCCCCGGCACGGGATTCCGGGCCAAACCGGATTCTGTCCGGCAGCGACCGGGAAAGCTGGCCGTGGAGCACAGGCCGCTCTCGATGGCCCGTGGGCTCCTTTCCGTGTCCGTTCAAGGACAGTGCGTTTCCTAACCACCAGGGGCAGGAAAACGCCCACGGCTCTCTGGAAGCCCACACAGATCCCCACCCGCCCTCCCCAGCTGACCCAACACCGGACAGGCTGCCGGTGCCCATGTTCCACAGAAGCCGTCCTGCCGCTCCCGGGAAGGACGTGGCTGTGTACTTCAGCACTCAAAAACTCCCTTCTCTTCCCAGTTGCTCGGTTTTCAGTTGCAAAGCGGAACTCCACGTGGTTCTGAGCAACCACGGGAGAAAGGCGTGCTTCCTCTCAGAGGACCGACAGCAGCAGCAGCCGCCTGCCCAGGCAGCTTGCCGCGGAGGTTAACTCCTCAGAGCTGCTCCGAAGGGAGCTGCCGCTCTTGCCCAGATTAGGGCTGGGAAACACTGAGCTTAGCTCCGGTGGGGGGCGGGGGGAGGGGTGCTCAAGCCTCTCCCACAAGAGCGAGCAGTGAGGAAGCAGCTGCACAGGAACTGGAACCCAGGCTGCCTGGCTCGTGAACCCACACTCAAAACTGGCCACCCACACACCCATGTGTTGCAACATATATTAGAAAATACGGGGGGGGGAGTCCATGCCAAAGTGATCAGAAAAACCCAAGTAAGAAGTTATCCTGGCCGTAACCGGTGTGGCCAGTGGGATAGAGCGTCGGCCTGCAGACTGAAGGGTCCCAGGCTCGATTCCAGGGTCCCTTGGGCATGTACGTTGGTTGCGGGCACATCCCCAGTAGGGGGTGTGCAGGAGGCAGCTGATCGATGTTTCTCTCTCATCAATGTTTCTAACTCTCTATCTCTCTTCCTTCCTTTCTGTAAAAAATATTTTTTTAATATGTTTTATTGATTTTTTACAGAGAGAAAGAGAGAGGGATAGAGAGTTAGAAACACTGATGAGAGAGAATCATCGATCAGTTGCCTCTTGCATACCCCCTACTGGGGATGTGCCCCCAACCAAGGTACATGCCCTTGACCAGAATCGAATCCGGGACCTTTCAGTCCGCAGACCGACACTCTACCACTGAGCCAAACCGGTTTCGGCTATATATATATATATATATTTTTTTATTTTTTTTTTAAGAAGTTATTGTGAAGAAAGAATGGTTCATAGCCACGCTCGCCGTGGCCTCGGTGTCCTGTGGGCGGCGTGGCTGCCTGAGGAATAACAGCTCCTCCTGGAACCAGCACGAGCGTGGGCAGTAGCTGGACGCTATGTTCGGTTTCCGTTCACTTCAGAAAACGAAACAATCAAATCATCAAGCAAATGCTTTTCTGATGCAAATATGGTATCGGATACAGACACGGAATTAACCCGAAACCATGGAAACAAGCCAGCTGTCTTCAAACCCTGTGCTCCCTCCGGAACGGTGAGCCTCCGCCGGAGCCACGACCAAAGCCGCCACACTGGGCGGGATTCCCGCCGAGGGTTCTCGCGAATATTTGCCACCAGTCGCCAGAGAAAACATTCAGGGAGGGAAGTCCTTTCGCAGCCGCGTTTGCTGTGAGCCTGAGGCAAAGGGTTAGAAAAGCAGAAAACCCTGACATCCAGGCGGGGTGTGGGAGTCGCCCTGAAGCTAAACAGTGTCAGGTTTCAGAGGCTCTTAAAGCTTTTCCCTGTAAAACGCTCTTCTCGATGGAGAGACTGTACCAGGCGATGGGTGCGCTCGGACAAGATGAAGGCCCGCCCGCCCTCGCTGCCCTGGCTCAGTGGCCTGCAGACTGGCAGGTCGTGGGTTCGATTCCAGTCAAGGGCACATGCCCAAATTGTGGGCCCGATCCCCAGTAGGGGGCGTGCGGGAGGCAGCAGATTGATGATTCTCATCCTTGATGTTTCTCTCTCTCTTCCTCTCCCTTCCTCTCTGAATCAATAAAAATATATATATATTTTTAAAGAGTAAGGCCTGTGGTGTAACTTCTGACATAGCAGGTGGGCCTGCCATCACCGCCAAGCAATGGGCAAATCAGCAACTTCTGCTGAGCGTGCCGAGCCCACTCAAGGAGAGACCTAGAGGGCGAGCAGAGAATGGCTTTGGCATCATCATTCCAGGGCATGGCCAAGGAGGAAGGGCCCCTGTAGCTGCGGAGAACTCGGTGGGGAGAGAGAGAGAGAGGGAGAGAGAGAGAGAGAGAGAGAGAGAGAGGAAGAGAGAGAAGACAAGCAGGGGAAGGGAGAGGCTCTTTCTCCCTTTCGGCCCGGTCACCAGCACCTTGCAGGTGTCTGTGTTAATACACACGCGCCCCGAGGCACAGAGCGCAGTCCTCAGGGTGCAGGCCCAGAGGACAGACGGCAGGGGCTACGCGAAGAAGGCGTGGCCAACTGAGTGAGACAGGAGAAAGCTCCTGCTGGGCCAGTTCTCCACAAAAACCAACTGCAATGAGAAAGCCAGTCCTTGGAAATGTTAGTCCTAAAAAATGTCCAGTGTCTTATCCACTGTGGTCATTCCAGCAGGAGGATATGTGCTCACAACTACTTACTGAGCGCCTCCTGTGCGCCAGCCATAGTTCTAGACTTCAGAGAAATATTTATTTTTTTTATATATTTTATTGATTTTTTTACAGAGAGGAAGAGAGAGGGATAGAGAGCTAGAAACATCGATGAGAGAGAATCATCGATCAGCTGCCTCTTGCACACCCTCCACTGGGGATGTGCCCGCAACCAAGGTACATGCCCTTGACCGGAATCGAACCCAGACCCTTCAGTCCACAGGCCGAAGCTCTATCCACTGAGCCAAATTGGTTTCGGCTAGAGAAATATTTAAAATATCTGAATTGTCCTAGCTGTTTGGCTCAGTGGATAGAGCATCGGCCTGCGGACTGAAGGGTCTCAGGTTCAATTCCGCCCAAGGGCACATGCCTGGGTTGCAGGCTCAATCCCCAGTAGGGGGCATGCAGGAGGCAGCCAATCAATGATCCTCTCTCATCATTGACGATTCTATCTCTCTCTCCCTCTCCCTTCCTCTCTGAAATCAATAAAATATATTTTTATAAAAATATCTGCCTTCAGCCCTGAGTGGTGTGCTAAGTGGTTAGAGCATCAGCCTGTGAACCAAAAAGGTCACGGGTTCATATCCTAGTCAAGGGCAAATGTGTGTCTCTCACTTTGACATTTTCCCCCTTATTTCCTTCCCTCTCTTTCGCTCTGAAAAGCAATGGAAGAACAACCTCAGGTGAGGATTAACCAAAAAATAAATCCTATATAATAAAACCCTAATATGCAAATCAACGGAATGGCAGAATAACCGGTCTCTATGACACACTCTGACCACCAGGGGGCAGATGTTCAATGCAGGAGCTGCCCCCTGGTGGTCAGTGTGCTTCCACAGGGGGAGCACCGCTCAGCCAGAAGCCGGCTCTCCACGGCAGCAGTAAGGATGTCCGACTGACGCCTTCGGCCTGCTCCAACGGGGCCTAAGCCCTCAGTCAGACATCCCCTGAGGGGTCCGGACTGTGAGAGGGTGCAGGCCGGGCTGAGGGACATGAATTTTCGTGCCTCTAGTCTATATATAATCTGCCTTCGTGGAGTTTGCACCCAGTGGCTTTGTCATCCTCCCCTTGGGGGGAGGGCCGCTGGGAGTTTCGTGGGGTGGTGCAATAAGCCCGGGGCAGGGGCGGGGCAGAGATGGCTGGGGCCTCTCCTCTCACTCACAATGAAACTGCAGACAACCTTGGCCAGGGCGAGAGGAGAAGGTGGGAGCGGATTAAGGGGTTAGTGCCAGCGCATGGCCCCTGGCTGGCCCCTCACTAACCTCTCCGTCTGCTCCAACCAGCTGCACAGGTTGGGGTGCCTGCCCTTGGGCAGCTCCTGAGCCACTCCCAGGCCCCGGGGAGGGAGGGAGAGCCAGGGGCCGAGGGGGGAGGGTACGGCCCAGCAGGCCCGGCTTAGGGGACCCGCTCCCTCCTCGGGGCTGTCAGCACAGCCCCTGCCGAAGGGGCCGCGGGGAGTGGAGGACAGCGAGGGGGTGGCCTGGGCGTGGAAGCCGGCAGTGCTCACCGCGGCCACAGAGGGAGGACAACCCCTCACCAGCCACCTGACGGGGCAAGGGCAGCGAGAGCTGGCGTCCTCGGCTCCCTGCCCGCCCCCGTCCCCGCACCAGGCCACCTGGCTGCCAGCTCCCCTGCCTGTCCACGCTGAACGGACTAGGGACAGGGAGGGGAGGGGGCTCCTGAGGGGCCCCGCCTGGAAAAGGGGAGGCGAGACTAACTTCCTGTGATGAGCATTTCGCACCCGGACAGAGGGCTGTGCACCTCCCCATGACACAGCTCCTTGGTCCCTGGGATCTCAGAGAGATGGGGAAGCAGAGAGGGGAACTGAGTCTAAGGAGTAAGCAAAAGATGAAGCACACACCTTAAAGGAACCCCAGACCAAGATGCATTCACAGGACAGAGGGGCCGGGCACACACAGGGATGGCTGCTCACAGGGAGCGGGGCCTCCGTGGCCGGCCAGCAGGGGCGCGGCTCCGCGCTGGGCGGCCTCTCCTGAGCTCACATCGCGGCTGACGGGCCCCACCTGAGCCCGCCCAGCCTGCTTTGCTTTCCCCGTGCGGTTCCCACGGGGCGGGGCGGCCGGGTCAGTGCTTGGCCGGGGATCCTGTCTGCTCAGGACCTGCTCTGCTCAGCACCAGGTCAGGTTGGAACCCGTTCCGCCCCGGCCTACGTGCCATCCCGCAGCAGCCGGTGAGCGCGGGGCGTGGGCGGCTCAGCGCTGCTCCCGGCCGGCGCCCACATGGCCTGGGAACGCCCGGCCCGGCTGACCGGCCTGCAGGGCCGCCTGGGGAGCCACCTGCCCCGCATTCCTCTCCACGAGGAAGGGCCTCGCCCGCCCGGGGGGCGCCCGGCCCAGCACTGCACGTCTGCTCGGACCGGGAGCCGGCACAGCCACCTGCGCGGCGGCCATCTGAGCGGCTCCGCCCTGCGAGGGGCTGAAAGTGACATTCTGGACAACTGGATGTGAGCTGCTCAAATGCCCGCAACATAAGCACGCAGCCCCGGCCCACTCCCCCAAGGTTCCTTTTTAAAAATATGTTTTTATTGCCCTAACTGCTGTGGCTCAGTGGATAGAGCGTCGGCCTGCAGACTGGAGGGTCCCAGGTTCGATTCCGGTCAAGGGCATGTACAATACCTTGGTTGCGGGCACATCCCCAGTAGTAGGTGTGCAGGAGGCAGCTGATCAGTGTTTCTAACTCTCTGTCCCTCTCCCTTCCTCTCTGTAAAAAAATCAATAATATATATTTTTTTAAAAAATAAAAAATAACTTATATTTTTATTGGTTGTTAGAGAGAGGAAAGGAGAGGGAGAGAGAGACAGAAATATCGATGCCCGAGAGGAGCATAGTCCATCGGCTGCCTCCCGCACGCCCCCCACTGCAGCCCTGGCATGTGCCCCGCCCCGGGAATCGAACAGGCAACCTCTCGGTTCCTGGGTTGCAACTCAGCTGTTGAGCCGCCCCGGCCGGGCCCCCGAGGAGATTTCTGATCTCAGTGCCTCAAAGTCTGCTCTCTGGAAGGACTGTGCCCGCACCCGAGGCACCGTATTCATTGGCCCCGCCTCGCTGCCCCCCAGGAGGCTGGGCACGTGCTGGGAGGCGGGCTGTGGTGGCCGGGCCAGGCGGACAGCGCCAGTGCCGCCCCCTCGACGGCAGCACTCGCAGCCAGTGCTCCCGGCAGGCGAGGACACAGGGCTTTGTGTCCCGCTGTCCAGGCGTCAGTCCGGCCGCTGAGAGCAGCTGGGTGGAGCAGGCAGTGGCTGGGAGGAGAAGCAGGCCAGCCCCACAGCGCTTGGGGCGGAAAACATAAAAATGATAAAAATGTCACGAGGAAGGAAGGGAGGGGCGGGGAGCAGATAGCGACAACAAGTGAAGGTGCTCGTTGTTTCACTCGGAATAAAACAAAGCGCGGCAGAGGCTCTCGGAATCTCGTCAGAAACGTGCACTGTTATTGATTTCCGAGAGGAAGGGTGAGGGAGGGAGAGAAAGAGAGAAACATCCGTGATGAGGGAGAATCATGGATCCGCTGCCTCCTGCATGCCCCCTACTGGGGATCGAGCCCACAACCGGGAATTGAACCCGGGACCCTTCAGTCTGCAGGCCAGAGGCTCTATCCACGGAGCCAAACTGGCTAGGACAAAAAGATGCGTTTTTTAATTAATAAACGTTAAAATGATCCACGGGGAACAGAATAATGAAAAGTCACATTTCCCAGGTTTAAGCAGCACCTGACACTTCCAATGTGAGTCTCCACTGTTAGACCAAGCGGGCCAGATTTGGGGATCCCCTCCTCCCCCACGGGCCAGCCTCCTTCCCCTCCCCCTCCTCAGCTCCCATGCTCAGCCAACAAATGTCAGCTGCCCCTCTGGAGGCAGCTGGTTCGCAAACCTTGGCGACAGCCCATTAGGGGACCAGCTGTGGTGTGTGTGTGTGTTTTGTTAATTTAATGGGGGGGGGGAGTATATATTTTTATTGATTTTTTTAGAGAGGAAGGAAGAGGGATAGAGAGTTAGAAACATCGATGAGAGAAAAACATTGATCAGCTGCCCCCTGCACACCCCCTACTGGGGATGTGCCCGCAACCAAAGTACATGCCCTTGACAGGAATCGAACCTGGGACCCTTCAGTCCGCAGGCCGACGCCCTATCCACTGAGCCAAACCGGTTTTGGCTGTGGGATTTTTTTGTTGTTGTTGTTTTTAATCCTCACCCAAGGATATTTTTTCCATTGGTTTTTAGAGAGCGTGGAAGGGAGGGGGAGACAGAGAGAAAGAGAGAAACACTGATGTGTGAGAGACACAATGACTGGTTGCTTGCCACAGGGACCCAGGATGGAACCTGCAACCGAAGTTCGTACCCTTGACCGAAATCCAACCCACAACCCTCAGTCAGAGGGCCGCTGCTCTAACCACTGACCCACACCAGCTAAGGCAGTTTTGTTTGTTTTTATTTATTTTTACCCAAATCTAGGTGAATGCCTTGGAAGTCCAGGGAAATACACAGATTGGACAGAAGGAAGATTAGAGGACATAGTGCTAAGGGGAAGGGTATAAAGTGACCAGATGGTGCTAGAGGGCTTCCCGGTTCCTGCCGTGTGCCCTGTGCCCTGTGCCCTGTGCCCTGTGCCTGGCACTGTGCCTGTGCTCTGTGCCTGTGCCTATACCTGTGCCCTGTGCCTGTGTCTGCCACTGTGCTGAAGGCATCTGGGGACTAAGCCGGCCACATCCCCCTCCCTCCCAGAGCTGCTGACAGTCTGACGGCGGAGGCAGACAGACAAGCAACCAGTCGCTGACAATCTAACGTGAGCAGGTGCTGAGAGCAGGGAAATGCAGGGCACCATGAGCCCGCGGACGGACGGACGGACGGACAGACGGATGGCAGGGGAGTCTGGGGGGTGTGGAGGGAGTCAAGAAAGACTTCCAGAAGGAAACCTCCCTCAGCTGAGACCCAGAGGAGGTGGGGAAGCCGCTTGGACAGCCAGGAGCCGGAGAGGGCCGAGTGGGAAAGAGCTGAGGGCCAGGCCAGCCCGGCCTGAGTCCTCAGCGGAAGGGCCCTGGGGGACAGGTGAGCCCCCTCCCCCGTGCCCCGGGCCTGCTCAGAGCCCTGTCCAATCCTTTCCTTCTCCGGGCGAACCTCCCTGCTGCTCAGCTGCCCCCATAAGCATCTCTGTCCAGCTTGTACCCTTTTTCCTTTTTAAAAAAAATGTTTTTAGAGAGAGGGAGGAGAGAGAGAGAGAGAGAGAAAGAGTTGCTATTCCACATCTGATGCATCATTAGCCGATTCTTGCATGTGCCCCGACTGGGGATCGAACCTGCCCCTCGGTGTGTGTGGCCGCTCTAACCACTGAGCTGCCCCACAGGGCGATGCCGGTGAGCACAGAACACAGGGCGATGCCGGTGAGCACGGAGTGGGCAGGAGGCACGCCCGCGCGTGTTTTTTCCTGTGCTGCTCCTGCCGCCAGCACAGCCCTCCCCGCGCCCCCGTGATTACGTAACCAGAGCGCGGCCAGCAACGGGGCGGCCACGCAGGACCCACCACTTCCCCTTTGGAAACTGTAAAAGCCGATGACGGGCGCTGGCAGGACGGCCATGCGGCCTCCCCTCGCCTGCCGGCCCGGCCCCCCTCCGGCCGCCAGGACCCCATCAATCCGCGGTGTTTATTTCCTTCTGATAAACAGTAACATGTAATTTCCCATTTTTAGGAACAGTAATTACTTCAAACAAAGAGCAGTTAACAAAAACAGCACTTAGAGGGAGTGGCTTTTCTCCAGATGAGGACAGCAGCTCAGTTTAAAAAAAAAGCTCAGTTTAAAAAAAAAAAAATAGCTTTTTTTAAGAAAGCCCTGGGCTTAGAGCACATGTGTCAAACACAAGGCCTGCGGGCCAAATCCAGCCCGCCAGGCCTTGCAATGTGGCCCGCACCGCGCTGTCATCACTGCACTCCGCTGGCAGTTTATGACATTGTCAGTTTATGACTGTTCAGTAAACCATTCGGCCCGCGATTTAGGCTGGATTTTAGATTTTGGCCCTTCTCTGATTGAGTTCGACACCCCTAGCTTAGAGCATTCATCTGTCTCTTCGCTAGGACTCAGGAGGCAGACGAGGGATCTGTGGGGAAACGGGGCGTTCAGACAGCGAGAGGACCAGCCGTGACCCCGGACGGACGTGCCTGGCTGGGCCCCCCCACCTGGCATGCCCCCCACCCACAACCAGATTCCTAGGATTTATTTTCTAGGAATTTGGGCAATCCACCCCGGGCTCTCTCCGCTCTCTCACTTGACCTCCCTAATCTGCCTGAAGGGCCCACTTGAAGTGTAAGTTGCGAACGGCGCGAACTTGCACCCTGACAAGTAGAGATGCCCGCGTCCTCTCTCCTGCCAGCACACATTCCAGCGGGCACGTGAGGTGGTGGCAGAGGGAAAGCCGGAGCAAAACCCAAAACCCAGGCCGCCGGGCACTGGCTGGAGAAGCCAGATGGGACCTCAGAGCTGAGCCTTCCCCTTCACTGGGGCCTGAGTGGAGACCTTAAGACAGGCAGGGGCCCTGGCTGGTGTGGCTCACTGGATAGAGCGTTGGTCTGCAGACTGAAAGGTCCCAGGTTCGATTCCGGTCAAGGGCATGTACCTTGGTTGCAGGCACATCCCCAGTGGGAGGTGTACAGGAGGCAGCTGATCGATGACTCTCTCATCGATGTTTCTGACTATCCCTCTCCCTTCCTGTCTGTAAAAAATAAAAAAAAATCTATTAAAAATATATTTAAAAAAAAAAAAAAAAAAAGACAGGCAGGGGTCCCAGGCCTGCTACTGCCCCAGCCCAGGAAGCAGCAGCTCGGCATGGGGGCTCTCAGGTCCCGGAGGGGTGTTGCCGGTGGAGCAAGGGGCAGCAACCACCCACGCTGTGGGCTCACTTTGCTAAAAGGCTCTCCCGTCCCAAAATACCAGAGGGCCGCGCTCGCCTGAAATAGCCACAGTGAGGCCCTGTGTCCAACGTGAGGGACCATCGTGCTGACAGCTGAGGCCCGGGCCCCTCCAGCCCGCAGGCCCCGCGGTCTGTGCTCGGAGCAGCGCTGGGGATGGAGGGTCCGGGCTGCTAGGGGCTCGGGGACCCCCCAGGGTTAGGGGGCTACCGTCCGCCGGCCACGCCCTAGGAAATGTGAACTCGGCCCCAGCAACTGCCCCAAGGCCTCCCGGGTCCAGCTTCCCCGCGGCCCCAAACTGGGCTCCCGCCCCGCCCCGCCCTGCCCCGCCACAGCAGCCCAGAGGCGGCTAAAATCTGCCTGGCAACGGGTCACGGGACCAAAGTGCGGCCTGGGGATTGGCAGTTCGGACAAGCGGGGCGTGGCGTCAGCTGCTGGGGGACAGCTGCTCCTTCACGCGCTCCCTTCCCTCCCTCCCCTCCCTCCCTCTCCTCTCCCTCTTTCCCTCCCTCCCCTCCCTCCCTCCCCTCTCTCTCCCTCCCTCTCCTCTCCCTCCCTCCCTTCCCTCCCTCTCCCTCCCGGTCCTCCGGGACCGGGAGTCTCTGGGCGGCCCCAGGATTGCAGGGAGGAGGGGCGGGGGGGGGGGGAGGGGAGACAGGGGGGCATCAGGGTATCCCGGCTGGACAGGGAACTTGTCGTTGCAAGCGCACTGCTTTCCTTAGGTTGTAAGTCCATCCAGAGCCCAGGGGACTGTCAGAGATTGGAGCGGCGGGCAATCCCCAAGGGCTGCTCGGGTGGTCCCTCTCACTGGGGGCCTCTTCCCTTCTTCCCTCTCCGCGCCCTTGCAGCCGCTCCCTGCAAACTGCCCCCTCCTCTTCCTGGGCTTCGCCCCACCCCCCACCCCTGCACCCCCGCCCCCAGCTGCCTCCTCCCCTGGCCCCCTAGCCACACCGCATCCTGGGCTCGCTCCTCTGGTTTCTCCATCCATTCCCATTTACTTCCATCTTCCTGCGCGCGGGGTCCCGGAAGGAAGAGCCAGTGATCCGAGCTGGGGGAGGCCCGGTTCCTCCTCCCCGGGCGGGTGGGGGCGCCTGGGTGGGAGAGGGGGTCCCTCTCCAGCTCACACCGCTCATTTCAGCAGGTTCTAAAAAGCCGGGATTGGCCGCAGCCCTGGAGCCATGCAGGCTGGCAGGGACACACTCCAGGGAGAAGACAGGGGACGTGTGTTGTGGGGCGCGGCCACAGCGTTTGGACAGGTTCAAGCCTCGGACTAAGGAGAGGGCACAGTCCTCTCCTGCAAAGCCACGTCCAAGTCCCAGCACAGGGACAGCCAAAGGCTGTGGCTGTGAGCCTGACCTTATGGGCCGAACCTGTGGTCCCAGGAGGCTGAGTGATGTGGGCTTGATAGGGTTCAGGTACATGTAATTGAGTAGATTCGAAACCCGAGAGAGCGTTGTAAACATCTTGACCATGCCCTTCTTTGGCCTCGTGGAATCTGGCTGTAAAATAAATACTCGGGCCCTAACTGGTTTGGCTCAGTGGATAGAGCATCGGCCTGCAGACTGAAGGGTCCCAGGTTCGATTCTGGTCAAGGGCATGTACCTTGGTTACAGGCCAATCCTCAGTAGTGGGTGTGCAGGAGGCAGCGGATCGATGTTTCTCTCTCATCTGATGTTTCTAACTCTATCCCTCCCCCTTCCTCTCTATGAAAGATCAATAAAATATATTTTAAAAGAAATAAAGACTCGGCTTGCAGGCTGTGGCACTGTCTCTCCAATCAGAGGGCAGTGTCCCACCTAGCCCCGGCTTTACTCTCTTGTCTGTGTTCTTTCATCCTTCACCGACCCCCCTCAGGTTCACCCACAGCCGTGCTGGCGAGGCACAATACGTAATACTTTCAACAATAAAGATTAAAAGAAGAGGGAGAGACTCCATCCACAGTTGGGAACAATTGGTTTCTGCCCGAAATTCCTCCCTGGAGTCCCCATCACATTCCCAAGCTGTCCCCCCAGAGACGGGGCTTAGCCCCCGGGCCCCAGCTGGCCAGGGGCCTTCCAGCTGCCAGCATGGGCCAGGGACCAGGTGGGACTCATTAGAATGCCAATGCTCTAATCCTCTTTCTCCCTTAGTTATCCTTATTCTGGAAGTGCCACTCTGGGGGGAAGAGACCCAGGGTGACACTGGCCAGAGGGGCAGGCCGCTGCTGAGAAGGCTGACCTGGGCCAAGAGTTCACTCTGCTTGGGACCTGCCGCCTACCCGCCCCCTTTGGCACATTGGTAAGAGCCTGTCCTTTAACTTTCTGGACTGGACCGGAAACCAGCCAGGCTGCCCAGTCTCGAGTTACATTCTAAGTGGTCTGTTCTCTTGCTCGCGCCCCCCGGCCTCCCGCCCACCTCACTTCCACACTTCCCGCCTGGAGTGCCCTCCCCACACTCCACTCCAAGCCTGACACAGCTCACACTGTTATTAGCAGTCGTCCAGGAAAGCTGTTCGTGAGGGCACAGGCTTCTCTGTCTGGCCAGACCCGGTTTGAATCCTGTATCTGCTACGTGCTAATTGTATGGCACTGAACATATTGCTTAACTTTTCAGAGCCTCGGTTTCTTTGTTTTGTGTGTTTTTTTAAATATATTTTATTGATTTCAGAGAGGAAGAGAGAGGGAGAGAGAGGGAGAAACATCAATGATGACAGAAAATCATTGATCAGCTGCCTCCTACTGGGGACTGAGCCTGCAACCCAGTGAGCCTCCATTTCTTTGTAAGAAATATAAGACCCTCCTCATGGGGTATTGTAGAAAGTACCACATACAAAGCACATACAATCGTATATAATAAAAGGCTAATACGCAAAGCGACCGGACGGCAGAACAACCGGTCGCTATGATGCACCCTGACCACCAGGAGGCAGACAATCAAAGCAGGAGCTGCCCCCTGGTGGTCAGTGCACTCCCACAGGGGGGGCGCTGCTCAGCCAGAAGCCCTGAGCCGTGCTTACAGCTGGGGAGCCCAACAGCGGTGGCGGGAGCCTCTCCTGCCTCTGAGGCAGCACTAAGGAGCAGTGAGCAGGTGGGCAGTAAGGAGCAAGGGGTCCCGGACTGCGAGAGGGCACAGGCTGGGCTGAGGGACCACCCCCACACACACACACAGTGCACGATTTTGTGCACCGGGCCTCTAGTACTTATAAAATGCCCAACACAAAGTAAGTTCCCGAGGGTAACAGCTGACACTGACAGTGCTTATTATATGCTGAGCACATTGTATGGGTTCACTTAACATCGCCCTCGCCACACAGCTCTGAGACGGGTACAAATCACCCCTGTTTTATAGATAAGGAAACTGAGGCACGGAGCGGTCTGATAACTATCCCAAGATCCCACAGCGAGGAAGTGGCAGCACTGATAGCTGCCATTACTATTAGTGTTTTTTAAATCTTTTTTTCTTTTATTAAGGTATTATGTATGTATCCTTATCCCCCCTTTCCCCTCCACCCCCATCACTGTTAGTATTATTCCCCTACCACTTCGTAGGCTGGTTGAGGAAAGAGGCTTTGCAAACGACTATTTCTGGGATGTTTGTTGTTAAAAGGTCAAGGCCCTGCAAATTTCAAAAGTCATCTTCCCCTTCCTAAAAGCTCCCCAGGAGAACATTCCCAGCTTCCTCGGGGAAACAGCCATGGCATCGTGGGAAAGAAAACACACACAGAAAAGTAATTCATCTTTGCAACCAGGACGCTCGGGCTGACCGAGGCGGAGTCATCTCTCCCCAGCTGCGAGTTCCGGCTTCACTTCTCTGCCCTCGCCAGCCTGGCCCTTCCGGCCGGGCAGAGCGGAGAACCCAAGTGAGATCTGCAGAAGCAGAGCCCTGTGCGGGCTAGAGGGCCCGTCCACACAGAAGGTCTTTTCACTCTCTGCTTTGTTTTGTCGTTAGTCCTTACCCCGGGGTATTTTTCCATGGATTTTTAGAGACAGTGGAAGGGAGGGGGGGAGACAGAGAGAAACATCGATGTGAGAGAGACACGTCGACCGGTTGTCTCCTGCACTCACCCTGACCAGGGCTGGGGAATCTGCAACCAAGCTACGTGCCCTTGACCGGAATCGAACCCGGGACCCTTCAGTCCACGGGCCGATGCTCTGCCCATGGAGCCACACCGGCTAGGCCAGGCCTTTCCATGCTTAATCCTTTCCACCCCTCGGCCCCTCCGCTGGGAAGTCTTCCCATCCAGGCCGGGCCTGGGACTGGGGGAGGGAGTGAGCAGAGGTTCTGGAAGGGAACGGCATGCACCGGCCCCAGCAGCACGCTCCGCACACGTGTGCGCGCCCTGGCAGCCGGGCCCAGCCGGGAGCGGCGCCTCTGGAAGCACTTGCGCCTGGGGAGGGACGCCGCGGGCTGTAAACAGCACATGGCATGCTCGGCCCGTGGCTAGCATTCATGCCCCGAATTCTTTGTCCTCGTGAGGAGAGACAGAGGGCTGCTCTGTGCTGCAGAGCCGTTCCCAAACCCCCGCCAGGCCAGGCAGGCCGCAGCGCCGGCCGTCACAGTGTGCTTGCGGAAGAAGCTCGCCCGGACTTGGACTTCTTCCTTGAAAACCTGGGTTTACTTGTTCCTTCCAAAGGGAAGCCGTGGGGCTGGTACAGGGGGAAACTGGCCCATGCCCTCACCCCAGGCCCCTGTGGTATTCCCGCCCCCAACAGGCACCCCCTGCACCCGACCAGGAGGAAAGCCAGGCAAGCCCAGCCTGAGCGCCCTCTTCACACCCACTGGCCCGTGACGGCCAAAGGCTGAGGAGCTGCCGGACTGGAGGAGCGGCAGAGGCCAGGACGCCTGTCCCGAGGGGCCGGGGACACGGGCTGAAGCCGCGGGAGAAAGGCATCGCCCCGCGGAAGTGAGGGCCGGCTGGGAACAGTGACGCGGGGCCTGCGTGCCGGAGAGCCATCCCTCCCGGGAACTTGTCTGAACGCGGCCACCGTTTGCTGCTTCTCCAAGGGGGTCCTACCTGCCAACGTGTTCTAGAGTAAAGGATCATGGTGTCTGCAATTCGCTCTCAAATGATTCGGCAAAAATAAACAATTATAACATCTAGAGAGAGAGAGAGGTTTAAGACAAACAAGGGGACACATAAATCTAAGTGAACGGTATGTGGATAAGCATCGTCTATCCTTGCAACGTCTCTGCCGGTTTGAATTCAAAATAAAGACACTTAAAAAATAAATAAATAAATAAAATTTTTAAAAAAGCCCTAGCCAATTTGGTTCAGTGGATAGAGCACATGTGTTAAACACAAGGCCCGCGGGCCAAATCCAGCCCGCCAGGCCTTGCAATGTGGCCCGCACCGCGCTGTCATCACTGCACTCCGCTGGCAGTTTATGACATTGTCAGTTTATGACTGATCAGTAAACCATTCGGCCCGCGATTTAGGCTGGATTTTAGATTTTGGCCCCTTCTCTGATTGAGTTCGACACCCCTAGGATAGAACATCGGCCTGTGGACTGATCAAGGGCACGTGCGCGGGTTGCAAGCTCGATATGGAGGAGGCAGCCGTTCCATGATTCTCTCTCATCATTGATGTTTCCATCTCTCCTTCTCTCTTCCTCTCTGAAATCAATAAAAATGAATAAATAAAAAACATGAACACCAGTGACGTTTAACTGCATCTCCCAGGTAGTATTCATGTCACAGCTACTGTGGGACACCAGAGAGCCAAGGTGGGACTCTGAAGCCGTCACGCACACACATGCGCACACGCACATGCACACGCACACACGGGTGCACACACACACACGTACATACATGCTGGTCACACGCAAAGCCCTGGAGGGTGCTGAGCTTTGCTTCAGGCCAGGGGAGAACAAAGCACGTACTCGATGCTGCCGCTGCTCGCACATCTGGCCCTGCCTACCCCCCGCAGGGAAATCGGCTGCTTTTCCTGGACGGTCCCACGCACCTCCTTCACCAGCCCGGCTTCTGCAAGGTCCACCGCCGTTGGAACTGGCCATGCCTTATCCATGTCCCACATGAGCAGACAAGCTCAGAGGGTCTTGATTTCCCCACGGTCACAGCCAACCCCACGACCCCCAGGCCGGCGCTGTTCTGAGGGTTCTGTCCTGGGAACCGTGGGGCGTCTTCCAGGCCTTTTGGTTTTTTGCAAAACTCAAGAGGGAGGTTTTCGTTTCCCCAAGAAAATACTTCCTTAACGTGCAGGTGACGCTGAGAGGGGGTCCAGAGAGAGGGAGCTCGGGCTGGGCTCCAGAAACGCCACTGCTCCCCGGGCCCCGCGGCCGGCTCCCCGCCCGCTCCCCCTCACCCCCCACCCGCACACAGCCCCTGAGTACAGGCCCAGGGCCGAGCTGCTGTCCGCGGGGACTGCAGTTCCTACAGGGACCCTGACGGACACAGGAACGAGTCTGAGCTGATGACAAATATTTACTACCGTCGGCGAGCACATGATGCATTCCAAAATAATTCCACTTTCCCAGTGTCGCCCTAACCACACGCTTCCCACACAGGCCGCCGCCCAGAGCCCAGCCAGCAGGCTGCGGTCCGGCCACTCTCTGTGCCGACCCACCTTCTGACCCGCCTTCCCAGGCCCCGGCTGCTCCCACGGGACCGGGGCCTCAGCGTTCCAACCCGAAGAAGCGGGACCCTGCCACGCTCAGGAGACTCATTGGCCCATCCCCCAGGGCTGAGAGGGCAGGGCGGTGGCGGTGGCGGTGGTGGTGTCGGGAGGAGCAGGAGGAGAGGGGCAATGGGAGTGGGCGGGCAGCACCGGCAAAGCCAGCCAGGGTGGCCTCCAGCGCCTCTGCAGCCCCTGGCGCTCCTCCAGGAACACCCCCCCCCACGGGCCCGGGAACAGCCCCCGTAGGCAAAGGGCAGCTCCAAAGCTCCTCCCGTCTGAGTGGCCAGTTTCCTTTTCCATCCTACTCGCCAGCCCCTGGCTGTCCCCGCCAGTGAGATCTGGTCTGAGAGCCAGGGGGCCATCCCGTCCTCACCACCGGGAGCAGCCTCGTTCCCACGCTCCCAGGCCTGGAGCCTGGTGTCCTGTGTCTCTCCACCCCCCCCCCCCGTTTCCCCCCCCCAACCCCGAGCCCTTGGCCTATGAGGATGCTCAGACCCATGGGGCTCTGAGAAATACTTACTGGGTGAGTGAACACAGGGCCCTTACCAGCGTCCACGCCCCCTCCTCAGGCTTAAAACCCCCGCATTTCATCGGTTACTTAGGGGACGGCCTGGGTCGCTCTGCCCGGAGGGTCTCTCCAGTGTCCCCGTAGGCACCCCACGGTCACCCATCACCCCACCCTCTGACTCCAGGGCTCACCCCACAGAGCTGTCAGCCGCAGAACTGAGGGCCGGGCGCTGGGCTTTGCCTGTGGCTGAGTGGCAGCTCCCTCGGAGGTGCCAGGCCCACGGGGCAGAGGCAGCTGCGGGGGCGGGTGCCGCAGGGATGTGTGTGCCCTCACCGAGTGTGTGTGCAGGGCCCCGTGCCCTCTCAGACGCCACACACGCCCTCATGCTTCCATAATTAACAGGTGGCCATGGTGCCAGGGGCACTGCGCGTGTAAATGGGGTGCCCTCGCAGCGACAGACACCCCGAGGGACTCCGGTCCTAGGGGTACTACCCCATTAAGTGGACGAGGAAACTGAGGTTCATGGGGGACCCCGTGCCTTGCCCAGTTCACAAAAGCAGCAGGAGGATCCAACACCTCCCGTGTTACCGCCTAGCTCTTCCCAAACCACAGCCACCCGGGGCTCCAGCACCCAGGGGCGCAGCTGCGCTGGCTGAGCAGGAACGATGGGCGGAGCTGGCAAATACTGACCTGAGATCCAAGCACCAGCAGGTCCCACTGCTGTGGGCAGGAACTGGCAAGCCGTCCCGGAGAGGGCGGGATGGGGTGGCGACAGGGACCTGGTCCCAGGGTGACGGGAGAGCTGGAGCTTGGGGGGGGGGGGGGGGGGGAGATACACACACACACACACACACACACACACACACGCTTCATCTACCTGCTTTGGTGCTGAGGTCACTACCCCCTGCCCAGCCATGCCCAGCATGGGGGCACTTCCTACAAGGTTCCCCGCCATGCGCTGACTGCAGAGCTGGAATCTGAAGGGCCCCTCAGTCAGAAGACACCTGGCATCCAGTTCTGCCCCAGGAGGGACTAGAAGGAGCCCCAGAGACATCTCCTACACAAGATCAGCGCCCACTGCAGCGGGAATGGAGGCCTGGACAGGAGACGAGGGCAGGGGGCAGGAACCCAGCAGAGCTGCAGTGAGCAGGGGCAGGGGGCAGGGACCCAGCAGAGCTGCAGTGAGCGGGGGCAGGGGGCAGGCTGTGGCTCAGCCAGACCCTACACCTGCACCAGCAGGCCTTCCCCAGCATTCGCACCTGTACCGCCTTCTACCAACGCAGACCCGGCTCTGAATCGTGCGTTCACATCCGAGGGGGCAAAGGGGAGGGGGGGAGGGGGTCCCTGGGTGGGGCGGGGAGCTGCCAGTGACCAAGCCTCCCGACTTCTCAGTGACGGCCTCGCCAGGAGCATCAAGAATTCCGCCCGCCGCCCGTGACTGAACCAGCAGTGCCGGGCGGACCGGACCCGGACCCCGGGGGCACTGTCGGGGCTGGAGAGCCGCCTCCCGGGGCTTCCTCCCCCAACGCAATGCAAAGGCGCAGACATCAGGTTAATAAAGAGTTTTATTTGCCATCGACAGCTTCCATTTCCTTACATTCTTAAGTTGCCATTAAAGTGCGGGGAGGTCCCTAACCACGGTAACATCGGTTAAGAGGAGTCAGAACTAGCATCAGGAACAGGGTGCTCCCCTTACCCGGCCCAGAATGGAAGCCCCCGCCCACCGATTCTCACTCCCTCTCCCCGCGGGGGGACAGACACCCACTCTTTTCGGCCACCCCGGGGTGCCTGCCGCTCGACCCAGCCTTAGGAGGCACGGAGGTCCGGCTCCCGCGACCGCCTCCTCCCCCGCCCGCCCTCACTAACGAAAACCCGCCAGGTCGTGGCAATGAAAAAGGAAGTGGGCTGCCAAAGACCCCGACACTACCCAGGCCCAGTAAAAATAAGGGTAATAAACACAAAGCTTGCGTAGTAAACGGGAGTTCTCGTCAGCGTTCAATGCAAAAAAAAAATAAAGATAAAAAATAAAAAAAGAAATCTTAAGGCAAATACTGCTGACTCTGCAGGCGGCTGGCCGAGCCGGGGGCTCCGAGCCGGGGGCGGCGGCTGGCGGCACCGGCCCCGCGGCCGCTCCGTGCCCGCTGCGGAGGCTGCGGAGGCTGCGGGCGCGTGCTCGCCGGAGGGAATATACAGACACACACCCGAGGCGTGTGTCCTCCTGCACGTATGTACACGGGCCGGCTACTCCTTCTTGGCGGAAACCACCAGCTCCACCTCGGGCAGCTGGATGCCGACCTTCGTCCCGCTGTCGTTGCTGGAGGAGGAGGACAGCCGGGACTTCTGCAGGGACACGCCGCTCCCCTGCAGCCTGCCTGCCTCGTCATCGCTGCCCGTCACCTCGTAATGACCTTTGCTCTTTGACCCCAACCCGCCGAAGGTACCGAACTTCAGCTTCCCGTGCTTCCCTTTGACCTTCCCGCCCTCCAGCGACACGTCGCCGCCCTCGAACTCCAGAGTCCCGGTCGGGGTGGTGGGCGCCGAGAACTCCCTCTCGTCGCTGAAGGAGTTGGAGCGGTGCCGGGGCTTCTTGCTCTTGAACAGGGAGAACTTGGCCTTGGGCGACGCCGCCTCGGCCTCGGCCTCTCCCTCCAGAGAGCCCAGGCTGGCCTTGGAGCTCTTCAGGTCCCCCTTGGACCCCGAGATGGAAGCTTCCGGCGAGCCGGTGGCGCCGCCCTTCCCTTTCTGTTTGGAGAAGGTGAACTTGGGCATCTTGATTTTGGACTTCTTCAGTTTGACGTCGGACTCTTCCCACTCGCCCTCTCCGGCACCAGCCTGGCCGCCGGCCTCCCCTTTAGGGAAATTGATATCCACCCCCACCTCTCGGCCCACCAGCTCGCGGCCAGAGGTGGTGAACTTGGGGATTTTCATCTTCGGGAATGTGACTTTTCCAGATCCGCTTTCCAAGTGACCCTGCGGCCCGGACACGCTCAGCCCCGGGCCCTGGAGCCCGACGTGGCCTCCTCTCCCTGCTCCTTCCGCCTTTGGTCCGGAGAGATGGAGCCCGCCGGCGGCCGTGGGCGCGCCCAGGTGGAGAGCAGAGACCTGGGGGCCTTTCCACTCGACCCCGGGGCCTCTGGCGCTCAGGTGCCCTTCGCCCAGGCTGACGTCTGGGGCGCCGACACCCCCGGACACATCCACGCCTCCGTGGATTTTCGGGCCCTTCAGGCTGAAGCCAAGATCGGACTCGGGAGAGGCCACGGAGAAGGAAGGTCCTTTCAGGTCGCCTTTGATGTCAGGGCCGGAAACCTGCCCCGTGGGGAGCCGCACCTTGCCCCCCTGCAGCTCCAGACCGCACGCAGGGGCCTTCACGCCGGGCAGGTGGAGGTCCCCGTGCGGGCCATGAACACTCACGCCCGGAAGGCCTCCTCCGACGGCGGGCCCGTGCAGCTCCCCGGAGCCGCCGAGGCTCCCTTTCACGTTTGGTCCTTTCAAGTGCAAGTCCACATCCGGGGCCGAGATCTGAGGCCCCTTGAGGCCGAGGCCTCCGAGATTCACGTCCATGCCTGGCGCCTTCAGCTCTCCGGTCAGCTGGGGCCCCTTGACGCTCACGTCCACGTCGGACCCGGGCATGGAGATGCCGAACTGGGGCAGCTTCATCTGGGGAAGCTTAATGCCACCTTCCGGCGCCTCCCAGCTCAGATCGGGAGCGCCGACTGACACTTTCGGGCCCTTGATGTCACCCGAGACGGCCAGGTCTCCCTTCACACTTGGTCCTTTCAAGTTCAGGTCAAGGTCAGGCCCGGAGACCTTGGGCATGGAGAGGTTCACCGAAGGCAAGTCTACCCTCGGCCCCTTCAGAGACACGCCAGGCCCTTCGAGCCTCACGTCCGGTGCGCCCATGCTTCCTTCCAGCGCGGGCAGCTGGACCTCGGCTCCCCCGCCCTCCACGTTCACGCCGGGGACGCCGATCTTGGGCATCGAAAACTTGGGGAACTTGATTTTCGCTTCCGGACCTTGCAGGTCTAGGTCCGGTCCTTCCAGCCCCACGCTGGGGACGTCGCCCTTGACCTTTGGTCCTTTCAAGCTCAGGTTCACGTCGGGGGCGGAGACCTGAGGGGCAGAGATGCCGAAGGACGGTGCTTTGACGTGGGCACTGGGGCCTTCGAGGCGGACGTCAGGGGCGTCCACGTGAACTCCCGGCGAGGTGATGTCCAGGCCGCCCGCCTGGATCTCGCCCTCCATCTTGGGGCTGGGGAGGGAGGCCTCCGCTCTGAATCTGGATGATTTAATGTCAAACTCCACATCGGGGAAGTACATCTTCCCGAACATGGGCTTCTTGGTTTTAGGGGATTTCACGTCCACTTTCAGCGAGGCATCCGGCCCCCCCACGTTCACGTCCACGTCGGGAGCCTTGAGGCTGGCGTCCATCTCGCCGCCAGGAAGGTTCAGATCAAACCCTTGCTTCTTGGTTTTGATTTTGGGGCCGCTCATGTGGATCTTGGGCATCTTAAACTTGCTCTTCTTGCCCTTGCCACCGACGCTGATGTCCGGGGTCTCGACGCTGAGCTCCGCCTCGGGGACAGTCACCTCGGCCGACGGCACCTTGAAGTCAGCTTTGGGGCTTTTGGCCCCGAATCCAAACTTGGGTTTCTTAAGTTTGGGGACTTTGACATCCGGCCCCTCCAGGTTCACATCCGGGCCCTCCATGTGGACGTCCAAGGCCGGAGCTTCCAAGTCAACTTTAGGCCCCTTAAGGTCCAGTTCTCCGCCTTCTACTTTGGGGCCAGAAAGCCCAATCTTGGGTGTCTTGAGATGCAAATCAACATCGGGAACAGTTACTTTAGGGGCAGATATATCCAGCGATGGCATCTTGAAATGTGGGCCACTGAGTTTGGCCTCAGGGCCTTCGAAATCCAGACCTGGGCCTTTCAAGTCTACTTCTGGGCCTTTGAAAGTACCTTCCATCTTAGGAACGGACATCTCAAAATCTCCTTTGACTTTGGGTCCCTTCAAATCTAGGTCAACATCAGGCATGGAGATCTTAGGAGCTTTGATATTTATCTCTGGCATCTTGAACTTGGGACCCTTCAGTTTTGCATCTGGACCTTCGATATTCACATCTGGAACATCAATGTCCACCTTGGGTCCAGAGACATCAATGTCGGCCTTGGGCAGGTTCACATCCACGTCTGGGCCCTCTCCTTTGAAGCCTGGCATGCTGAACTTGGGCATTTTCACCTTGGGCATCTTCAGGTGCCAGTCGGGACCATGCATGTCCACATCAGGGACATCGATGTCCACTTTAGGGCCTTTGATGTCAATTCCGGGGCCCTTGAGGTCACCTTCCACCTTAGGCAGGGAAACATCCACATCGCCCTTCACTTTGGGGCCCTTCAGGTTCAGATCAAGGTCAGGCATGGAGATCTTGGGGGCTTTGATGTTCATCTCAGGCATCTTGAACTTGGGGCCCTTCAGTTTTGCATCTGGACCTTCGATATTCACATCTGGGACATCAATGTCCACCTTGGGTCCGGAGACATCAAAGTCAGCCTTGGGCAGGTTCACGTCCACGTCTGGGCCCTCTCCTTTGAAGCCTGGCATGCTGAACTTGGGCATTTTCACCTTGGGCATCTTCAGGTGCCAGTCGGGACCATGCATGTCCACATCAGGGACATCGATGTCCACTTTGGGGCCTTTGATGTCAAGTTCAGGGCCCTTGAGGTCACCTTCCACTTTGGGCAGAGAAACGTCCACATCGCCCTTCACTTTGGGGCCCTTCAGATTCAGGTCGACTTCAGGCATGGAGATCTTGGGGGCTTTGAGGTGCAGGTCAGGCATTTTGAACTTGGGGCCCTTCAGTTTCCCTTCTGGGCCATGAATGTCAATGTCAGGAGTGTCTATGTCCAGCTTAGGGCCTTTAATATCCACTTTGGGGCCTTTCAGATCACCTTCCAGTTTAGGAACGGAAAGGTCCAAATCTCCTTTTACTTTAGGTCCTTTCAAGTTCAAATCAATGTCACTCATGGAGATTTGTGGGGTTTTGAAGTGCACATCAGGCATCTTGAACTTGGGGCCTTTGAGTTTCCCTTCAGGTCCCTCAATGTCCACCTCTGGTCCTTTCAGGTCACCTTCCACCTTGGGCAGTGAAAGGTCCACATCGCCCTTCACCTTTGGCCCTTTCAGGCTTAAGTCAAAGTCAGGCATGGAGATCTTGGGGGCTTTGATGTTCATCTCTGGCATCTTGAACTTGGGGCCCTTCAGCTTCGCATCTGGACCTTCGATATTCAGGTCTGGGGCAGCAATATCCACTTTGGGGCCAGAGATGTCAATGTCAGCTTTGGGCAGGTTCACATCCACATCTGGGCCCTCTCCTTTGAAGCCTGGCATGCTGAACTTGGGCATTTTCACCTTGGGCATCTTCAGGTGCCAGTCAGGACCATGAACATCCACATCTGGGACATCAATGTCCACTTTAGGGCCTTTGATGTCAATTCCGGGGCCCTTGAGGTCACCTTCCACCTTAGGCAGGGAAACATCCACATCGCCCTTCATCTTGGGGCCCTTCAGGTTCAGATCAAGGTCAGGCATGGAGATCTTGGGGGCTTTGATGTTCATCTCAGGCATCTTGAACTTGGGGCCCTTCAGTTTTGCATCTGGACCTTCGATATTCACATCTGGGACATCAATGTCCACCTTGGGTCCGGAGACATCAAAGTCAGCCTTGGGCAGGTTCACATCCACGTCTGGGCCCTCTCCTTTGAAGCCTGGCATGCTGAACTTGGGCATTTTCACCTTGGGCATCTTCAGGTGCCAGTCAGGACCATGCATGTCCACATCAGGGACATCGATGTCCACTTTGGGGCCTTTGATGTCAAGTTCAGGGCCCTTGAGGTCACCTTCCACTTTGGGCAGAGAAACGTCCACATCGCCCTTCACTTTGGGGCCCTTCAGATTCAGGTCGACTTCAGGCATGGAGATCTTGGGGGCTTTGAGGTGCAGGTCAGGCATTTTGAACTTGGGGCCCTTCAGTTTCCCTTCTGGGCCATGAATGTCAATGTCAGGAGTGTCTATGTCCACCTTGGGTCCTGAGATATCAATGTCGGCCTTGGGCAGGTTCACATCCACATCTGGGCCCTCGCCTTTGAAGCCAGGCATGCTGAACTTGGGCATTTTCACTTTGGGCATCTTCAGGTGCCAGTCTGGGCCATGAACGTCCACGTCTGGGACATCAATGTCCACTTTGGGGCCTTTGATGTCAACTTCAGGGGCCTTTAAGTCACCTTCCACCTTAGGCAGAGAAATGTCCACATCGCCTTTCACTTTAGGACCTTTCAGATGCAAATCAAAGTCAGGCATGGAGATCTTGGGGGCTTTGATGTTCATCTCTGGCATCTTGAACTTGGGGCCCTTCAGTTTTGCATCCGGACCTTCTAGATGGACATCTGGAATTTCAACGTCTACTTTGGGTGCTGAGACATCAATGTCGGCCTTGGGCAGGTTCACATCCACATCTGGGCCCTCTCCTTTGAAGCCAGGCATGCTGAACTTGGGCATTTTCACTTTGGGCATCTTCAGGTGCCAGTCTGGGCCTTGAACATCCACGTCTGGTGCATTAATGTCCATTTTGGGGCCCTTGATGTCAACTTCAGGGCCTTTCAGATCTCCTTCCACCTTAGGCAGGGAGACATCCACATCCCCTTTGACCTTAGGGCCTTTCAGATGCAAATCAAAGTCAGGCATGGAGATCTTGGGCGCCTTGATGTTCATCTCCGGCATTTTGAACTTCGGACCTTTCAACTTTCCCTCGGGCCCCTCAATATTAACGTCAGGGCCTTCAATGTCCACTTTGGGTGCTGAGACGTCGATGTCAGCCTTGGGCAGGTTCACATCCACTTCGGGGCCCTCTCCTTTGAAGCCTGGCATGCTGAACTTGGGCATTTTCACCTTGGGCATCTTCAGGTGCCAGTCTGGGCCATGGACGTCCACATCAGGGGCATTAATGTCCACTTTTGGGGCCTTGATGTCAACTTCAGGGCCTTTCAGATCCCCTTCAATCTTGGGAAGAGAAACATCCACATCACCCTTCACTTTGGGGCCCTTCAGGTTTAAGTCAATGTCAGGCATGGAGATCTTGGGAGCCTTTAGGTGCATCTCTGGCATCTTGAATTTGGGCCCCTTCAGTTTCCCCTCTGGGCCTTCAATGCTAATGTCAGGAGTGTCAATGTCCACTTTGGGGCCCTTGATGTCCACCTCGGGGCCCTTTAGGTCGCCTTCCACTTTTGGCAAAGACACGTCTACATCGCCCTTCATTTTGGGGCCCTTCAGGTTCAGATCAATGTCAGGCATGGAGATGTGGGGAGCTTTGATGTTCATCTCAGGCATCTTGAACTTGGGGCCCTTCAGTTTCGCATCTGGACCTTCGATACTCACATCGGGAACATCAATGTCGGCCTTGGGCAGGTTCACATCCACGTCTGGGCCCTCTCCTTTGAAGCCAGGCATGCTGAACTTGGGCATTTTCACCTTAGGCATCTTGAGATGCCAGTCCGGGCCATGAACGTCTACATCAGGGGCATTAATGTCCACTTTGGGCCCCTTGATATCAATCCCTGGGCCTTTCAGATCTCCTTCCACTTTGGGCAGGGAAACATCCACATCACCTTTTACCTTGGGGCCCTTCAGATTTAAATCGATGTCAGGCATGGAGATCTTGGGAGCTTTAATATTCATGTCAGGCATCTTGAGTTTGGGGCCTTTTAAGCCTCCTTCTAGACCTTCCACACTGATTTCTGGGCCCTCAATGTCCATCTTGGGAGCCTCTATGTTGATATCTCCTTTTGGCAGATCCACAGACAGATCTGGCCCTTCTGCTTTTAATCCAGGCACACCAAACTTAGGCATTTTCATCTTGGGCATTTTCAAATTAAAGTCTGGGCCATGAACATCCACATCAGGTGCATCAAGATGGACTTCTGGTGCCTTAATGTCCACTTGGGGTCCTTTAAAGTCACCTTCTAAATCAGGGCCTGCAACACTTAAGTCTCCTTTGACTTTAGGACCTTTCAGATTTAGCTCTACATCAGGCATAGAAACTTTAGGAGATGAGATACTCAGGAAAGGCATTTTGAACTTGGATCCTTTCACTTTCCCTTGGACTTCAACATCAGGAGCATTGATGTCAACTTTTGGGCCTGTGACGTCAATATCTGGCTTTTTAACTTTGACATCCACCTCAGGTGTCTGGACTTTGGAGCCGGAAAAATTAAATTTGGGAAGCTTAAAACGAGACTTCTTTGACTTGCCTTCGATATTGAGCTTAGGGCCAGAAATGTCCACTTCCGGGCCCTTTACATCCAACTTGGGAGCTTTAATGTCCCCTTCTAATTTGGGCCCAGAAACATCAACCTCTCCCTTAAGCTTTGAGCCTTTCAAATTCAGGTCAATTTCTGGCATAGAGATCTTGGGCATGTTTACATGCATGTCAGGCATCTTCACTTTTGGGCCTTTCAGCTTGCCTTCTGGACCATGAATGTCAACAGCTGGAGCATCTACATCGATCTTCGGGCCCTTGATGTCAAGAGTAGGCCCTTTCAGATCACCTTCTACATTTGGCAGTGAAACATCCACCTCTCCTTTCACCTTAGGGCCTTTAAGATTAAGGTCCAAATCTGGCATGGAGATCTTAGGAGCCTTGATGTTCATCTCAGGCATCTTGAACTTGGGGCCCTTCAGTTTCGCATCTGGACCTTCAATATTCACATCTGGGACATCAATGTCCACCTTGGGTCCTGAGACATCCAAGTCAGCTTTGGGCAGGTTCACATCCACATCTGGGCCCTCGCCTTTGAAGCCAGGCATGCTGAACTTGGGCATTTTCACCTTGGGCATCTTCAGGTGCCAATCAGGACCATGAACATCCACATCTGGGACGTCAATGTCCACTTTAGGGCCTTTGATGTCCACTTCAGGAACCTTAATCTCACCTTCCACTTTTGGTAAAGACACGTCCACATCGCCCTTCACTTTGGGGCCCTTCAGGTTCAGATCAATGTCAGGCATGGAGATCTTGGGGGCTTTGATGTTCATCTCTGGCATCTTGAACTTGGGGCCCTTCAGTTTTGCATCTGGACCTTCGATATTCACATCTGGGACATCAATGTCCACCTTGGGTCCCGAGACACTGATGTCAGCCTTGGGCAGGTTCACATCCACGTCTGGGCCCTCTCCTTTGAAGCCTGGCATGCTGAACTTGGGCATTTTCACTTTGGGCATCTTCAGGTGCCAGTCTGGGCCATGGACGTCCACATCTGGTGCTTCAATGTCCACTTTGGGGCCCTTGATGTCAACTTCAGGGCCTTCCACTTTAGGCAGGGACACGTCCACATCGCCCTTCACTTTGGGACCTTTCAGATGCAAATCAAAGTCAGGCATGGAGATCTTGGGCGCCTTGATGTTCATCTCGGGCATCTTAAACTTAGGCCCTTTCAACTTCCCTTCTGGTCCTTCAATGTTCACATCAGGGCCCTCAATGTCCACCTTGGGTCCAGTTACATCAATGTCAGCCTTGGGCAGGTTCACATCCACTTCGGGGCCCTCTGCTTTGAAGCCAGGCATGCTGAACTTGGGCATTTTCATCTTGGGCATCTTCAGGTGCCAGTCTGGGCCGTGAACGTCCACATCTGGGACATCAATGTCCACTTTGGGGCCTTTGAGGTCAACTTCAGGACCTTTCAGATCTCCCTCTAGCTTGGGACCTGTGACGTCCACGTCTCCTTTTATTTTTGGTCCTGTTAGGTTAAGATCAATATCTGGCATGGATATCTTTGGAGTCTTGAAATGCATATCAGGCATCTTAAATTTTGGACTTTTCCACTTTCCTTCAGGCCCTTCAATATTCACATCAGGACACTCCAGGTCGACTTTGGGTGCTGAGAGGTCGATGTCGGCTTTGGGCAGGTTCACATCCACATCTGGGCCCTCTCCTTTGAAGCCAGGCATGCTGAACTTGGGCATTTTCACCTTGGGCATCTTCAGGTGCCAGTCTGGGCCATGGACGTCCACATCTGGTGCTTCAATGTCCACTTTGGGGCCCTTGATGTCAACTTCAGGGCCTTCCACTTTAGGCAGGGACACGTCCACATCGCCCTTCACTTTGGGACCTTTCATATGCAAATCAAAGTCAGGCATGGAGATCTTGGGGGCATGAAAGTGCATTTCCGGCATCTTGAACTTGGGGCCCTTCAGTTTTCCTTCTGGGCCCTCAATGCTCACATCTGGGGCTTCAATGTCCACCTTGGGTCCAGAGATGTCGATGTCAGCCTTGGGCAGGTTCACATCCACATCTGGGCCCTCTCCTTTGAAGCCAGGCATGCTGAACTTGGGCATTTTCACCTTGGGCATCTTCAGGTGCCAGTCTGGGCCTTGAACATCCACATCTGGGGCTTCAATGTCCACTTTGGGGCCCTTGAGGTCACCTTCCACCTTAGGCAGGGAAAGGTCTACATCTCCTTTGACCTTGGGGCCTTTCAAATGTAAATCTACATCAGGCATGGAGATCTTGGGGGCTTTGATGTTCATCTCTGGCATCTTGAATTTAGGCCCCTTGATTTTTCCCTCTGGGCCCTCAATGCTCACATCTGGGGCTTCAATGTCCACTTTGGGTGCTGAGACATCAATGTCGGCCTTGGGCAGGTTCACATCCACTTCTGGGCCCTCTGCTTTGAAGCCTGGCATGCTGAACTTGGGCATTTTCATCTTGGGCATCTTCAGGTGCCAGTCGGGACCATGAACTTCAGGTGTACTTATGTCTACTTTGGGGCCCTTGACGTTCACATCTGGCACTTTAATTTTACCTTCTACTTCTGGCACAGACACATCAACATCCCCCTTGATTTTCGGTCCTTTCAGATTTAAGTCCACATCAGGCATAGATATATGTGGGGCTTTGAAATGCATGTCAGGCATCTTGAACTTGGGGCCTTTCAATTTGCCCTCTGGTCCCTCAATGTCTATATCTGGCCCACTGATGTCACCTTTGAGGTCGCCTTCCAACTTGGGAACATCTACATCCACCTCTCCCTTGACCTTGGGGCTTTTTAAGTGTAGATTGATGTCTGGCATGGAGATTTTAGGGGCTTTAAAATGCATGTCTGGCATCTTGAATTTTGGACTTTTCCATTTGCCATCTGGGCCTTCCACAGCTACATCTGGCATGTCAACATCCAATTTGGGGCCCTTAACATCCAATTCTGGACCCTTCAACTCTCCTTCCATCTTTGGGGCTGAAACATCCAAGTCTCCTTTAATTTTAGGCCCCTTCAAGTTGAAGTCAACATCTGGCATGGAGATCTTGGGGGCATGGAAGTGCATGTCAGGCATCTTGAATTTGGGGCCCTTCAGCTTCCCTTCTGGTCCCTCAAGGCTCACATCTGGGGCTTCAATGTCCACCTTGGGTCCGGAGATGTCAATGTCAGCCTTGGGCAGGTTCACATCCACTTCTGGGCCTTCTGCTTTGAAGCCAGGCACGCTGAACTTGGGCATTTTCATCTTGGGCATCTTCAGGTGCCAGTCTGGGCCATGCACGTCCACATCTGGAACATCAACGTCCACTTTGGGCCCTTTGATGTCCACATCTGGCACTTTCATCTCACCTTCTATCTTGGGCACAGAGACATCCACATCCCCTTTGACCTTGGGCCCTTTCAAGTGTAAGTCCACATCAGGCATGGAGATCTTGGGGGCCTTGAAGTGCATGTCAGGCATCTTGAACTTGTGCCCTTTCAACTTTGCATCAGGACATTCGAGATCAACATCAGGCACTTCCACATCCACGCTGGGACCCTTCAAATCTCCCTCCAATTTCGGCACAGACACATCGACATCCCCTTTGACTTTGGGGCCTTTCAAGTGTAAGTCCACATCAGGCATGGAGATCTTGGGAGCCTTGAAGTGCATGTCAGGCATCTTGAACTTGTGGCCCTTCAGCTTCCCTTCTGGTACCTCAAGGCTCACATCTGGAGCTTCTATGTCAATCTTGGGTCCGGCAATGTCAATATCAGCCTTGGGCAGGTTCACATCCACTTCTGGGCCCTCTCCTTTGAAGCCAGGCATGCTGAACTTGGGCATTTTCACTTTGGGCATCTTCAGGTGCCAGTCTGGTCCATGCATGTCCACATCTGGGACATCAACATCCACTTTGGGCCCCTTGAGGTCCACATCTGGCACTTTCATCTCACCTTCTATCTTGGGCACAGAGACATCCACATCCCCTTTGACCTTGGGCCCTTTCAAGTGTAAGTCCACATCAGGCATGGAGATCTTGGGGGCCTTGAAGTGCATGTCAGGCATCTTGAACTTGTGCCCTTTCAACTTTGCATCAGGACATTCGAGATCAACATCAGGTACTTCCACATCCACGCTGGGACCCTTCAAATCTCCCTCCAATTTCGGCACAGACACATCGACATCCCCTTTGACTTTGGGGCCTTTCAAGTGTAAGTCCACATCAGGCATGGAGATCTTGGGGGCCTTGAAGTGCATGTCAGGCATCTTGAACTTGTGGCCCTTCAGCTTCCCTTCTGGTACCTCAAGGCTCACATCTGGAGCTTCTATGTCAACCTTGGGTCCGGAGATGTCAATGTCAGCTTTGGGCAGGTTCACATCCACATCTGGGCCCTCTGCTTTGAAGCCAGGCATGCTGAACTTGGGCATTTTCACTTTGGGCATCTTCAGGTGCCAATCTGGTCCATGCACGTCCACATCTGGGACATCAACGTCCACTTTGGGCCCCTTGAGGTCCACATCCGGCACTTTCATCTCACCTTCTATCTTGGGCACAGAGACATCCACATCCCCTTTGACCTTGGGCCCTTTCAAGTGTAAGTCCACATCAGGCATGGAGATCTTGGGAGCCTTGAAGTGCATGTCAGGCATCTTGAACTTGTGCCCTTTCAACTTTGCATCAGGACATTCGAGATCAACATCAGGCACTTCCACATCCACCTTAGGGGCTTTCACGTCCATTTCAGGGACTTTCAAGTCTCCTTCCACTTTAGGAAGGGAGACATCCACATCAGTTTTCAGTTTAGGGCCTTTCAGATTAAGTCCAACATCAGGCATAGAAATTTTGTGTGTCTGTATATTCATGCTTGGCATCTTGAACTTGGGACCCTTTAGTTTCCCCTCTGGACCTTCAAGAGTCACATCTGGTGCATTAATGTCCACCTTGGGTCCAGAGACATTAATGTCGGCCTTGGGCAGGTTCACATCCACTTCGGGGCCCTCTCCTTTGAAGCCTGACATGCTGAACTTGGGCATTTTCACCTTGGGCATCTTCAGGTGCCAGTCTGGGCCATGGACGCCCACGTCTGGTGCGTTTATGTCCACTTTGGGACCTTTAATGTTGACATCAGGAGTTTGTATCTCTCCTTCTACTTTTGGAACAGTCACGTCATAATCTGCTTTCACTTTCGGACCTTTCAAATGCAAACCAACATCTGGTATCGGTATCTTCTGAGGCTTTATATTCATTTCTGGCATCTTAAATTTAGGACCTTTTAGTTTTGCATCTGGGCCTTCAATGTTCACATCTGGGACTTCAACATCCACCTTGGGTCCCGAGACACTGATGTCAGCCTTGGGCAGGTTCACATCCACATCTGGGCCCTCTCCTTTGAAGCCTGGCATGCTGAACTTGGGCATTTTCACCTTGGGCATCTTCAAGTGCCAGTCTGGGCCATGGACGTCCACATCTGGAGCACTAATGTCAGCTTTGGGCCCTTTAAGGTTAACATCTGGCACTTTTATTTCACCTTCTACATCAGGCAAGGACACATCCACATCTCCTTTCAGTTTTGGTCCCTTCAGATTCAAGTCCACATCAGGCATGGAGATCTTGGGAGCCTTGAAGTGCATCTCAGGCATCTTAAACTTTGGGCCCTTCAGCTTCCCTTCTGGTCCCTCAAGGCTCACATCTGGAGCTTCTATGTCAACCTTGGGTCCGGAGATGTCAATGTCAGCCTTGGGCAGGTTCACATCCACTTCTGGGCCCTCTGCTTTGAAGCCAGGCACGCTGAACTTGGGCATTTTCATCTTGGGCATCTTCAGGTGCCAGTCTGGGCCATGCATGTCCACATCTGGGACATCAACGTCCACTTTGGGCCCTTTGATGTCCACATCCGGCACTTTCATCTCACCTTCTATCTTGGGCACAGAGACATCCACATCCCCTTTGACCTTGGGCCCTTTCAAGTGTAAGTCCACATCAGGCATGGAGATCTTGGGGGCCTTGAAGTGCATGTCAGGCATCTTGAACTTGGGGCCCTTCAGCTTTCCTTCGGGTCCTTCAATGTTCACATCTGGAATGTCAACATCCACCTTGGGTCCAGAGATGTCAATGTCAGCCTTGGGCAGGTTCACATCCACTTCTGGGCCCTCTGCTTTGAAAGTAGGCATGCTGAACTTGGGCATTTTCATCTTGGGCATTTTCATGCTCCAGTCTCCACCTTGTACTTCCACATCTGGTGCTTTAATGTCTACGCTGGGCCCTTTGAGGTCCACGTCTGGAACTGTCATCTCACCTTTTATTTTTGGTGCAGACATCTCTACATCTCCTTTCATTTTGGGTCCTTTCAGATTGAGGTCAACATCTGGCAGAGTCATCTTAGGAGCTTTGAAGTGCATCTCAGGCATCTTAAACTTGGGGCCTTTCAGCTTCCCTTCTGGTCCCTCAAGGCTCAGATCTGGAGCACTCACATCTAACTTGGGTGCAGAAAGGTCTACATCAGCCTTGGGCAGGTTCACATCCAATTCTGGGCCCTCTCCTTTGAGGCTGGGCATGGTGAACTTGGGCATTTTCATCTTGGGCATCTTCAGGTTCCAATCAGGGCCATGAACTTCAACATCTGGGGCGCTGACATCTACTTTTGGCCCTTTCAGGTCGCCTTCCAGCTTTGGCACTGTAACGTCATATTCGCCCTTTACCTTAGGCCCTTTCATATGCAAGTCCACCTCAGGCATGGAGATCTTGGGGGCCTTGATGTTCATCTCAGGCACCTTGAACTTGGGGCCCTTCAGCTTTCCTTCGGGTCCTTCAATGTTCACATCTGGAATGTCAACATCCACCTTGGGCCCCGAGATGCCAATGTCGGCTTTGGGCAGGTTCACCTCCACTTCTGGGCCCTCTGCTTTGACGCCAGGCACGCTGAACTTGGGCATTTTCATCTGGGGCATCTTCACGTTCCAGCCTGGGCCTTGCACGTCCACGGCTGGAACATCAATGTCCACTCTGGCACTCTTAAGTTCAACATCGGGAACTTTCACCTCACCTTCGGCCTTTGGCACCGTCACATCGTATTCTCCTTTGACACTAGGGCCTTTCAAATGCAAGTCCACGTCTGGCATGGAGATCTTGGGGGCTTTGATATTCATCTCGGGCATCTTAAATTTGGGTCCTTTCAGTTTTCCTTCCGGTCCCTCCACCCTCACATCCGGAGCACTCACATCTACCTTGGGCCCGGAAATGTCCACATCAGGCTTGGGCAGGTTCACGTCCACCTCTGGGCCCTCCGCTCTGAACCCTGGCACGCCGAACTTGGGCATTTTCATCTTGGGCATCTTCAGGTGCCATTCTGGGCCGTGAGCATCCACGTTGGGGGCATTAATGTCCACCTGGGGGCCTTTCAGCTCCCCTTCAAGTTTTGGTGCCGATACGTCGTACCCTCCTTTCACCGAGGGGCCTTTCAGGTGCAGATCCACATCTGGCATGGAGACCTTTGGCGTCTTGACACTCACTTCAGGCAGCTTAACATCAGGGCCTTTCAGCTTGCCCCCGAGGCCTCCTACGCTGACACCGGGAGCCTCCATGTTGACCTTGGGCCCCGTAATGCTGACATCTCCTTTGGGTAGATGGACGTCTACCTCTGGGCCTTCCCCTTGGACTCCCGGAGTGCCGAACTTGGGCATTTTCATCTTGGGCATTTTCAGGTTCCACTCTGGGCCGTGGAGCTCCACATCTGGGGCACGGGCATCCACTTTGGGGCCTTTGACATCCACTTTGGGGCCTTTGACATCAACTTCGGGGACTTTGACTTTGCCTTCGACTTTGGGGAGCGTGACATCTACACCCCCTTTCCCTTTAGGGGCAGCCACCTTTAAGTCGACATCTGCCATGGAGATGCTGCAGGTTCCCATCTTCCCAGAAGGGCTGCTCAGCTTGGGTCCTGCCAGGGTCCCCTCTAGGCTGGGCGACTCTATGTCCACTTTGGAGCCTTTAACTGCCACTTGAGGGCCTTTGACATCGCCTTGCATTCCCGGAGCGGAAACCTTAACGTCTCCTCTCAGTTTGGAGGACCCCAGGCTCAGATCCACGTCCTGCATGGAGATTTTGGGTTTCTGAATAATCATTTCGGGAGTCTTGACTTTAGTGCCCTTCAGCTTCCCTTCCAGCCCCCCCGAAGTAACCTCGGGCAGGCTGACGCCCCCCGAGACCCCAGGAAGTGTCACGTCAATCCCAGTTCCCTCTCCCTTAGGGCCTGACACAGAGAACTGGGGCGCTTTCATCTCGGGCATGGTGAGTTTGCCTCCAGGCCCGTGAATGTCAACATCAGGGCCTTGACCTTGCACATGGGGGCCGGGGATGGTGCCCTTGACTTTGGGAGCAGAGATGTCCACCCCGACGCTCCCCTGGGGCTTGGCACCTTTCAGGCCTCGGTCTCCTTCAAAGGACGGCCCAGTGATTCGAGGGCCCTGCAGCTTCCCCTGAGGCCCCTGAGCCGTGACACCGGCAGCTGCAGAAACACGCCACCCTGCCTCCGGGGCCTGGGGTTGGGGCCCCGTGGAGACACCAAATTTTGGCATCTTCATGGTGGGAATTTTAATTTTCCCATTACTGTCACTCTCCAGAGATGGGCCCTGAACCTCTACCGCCCCACCACCAAGAGAAGACGAAACGCCCACTCCTGGACCCTGGGCCCCCCCTCTGCCGCCCACGTCCAAGCCCTTGGCACTGACTCTGGTGTCTGGGCTTCCCACCTTGATCCCGGGCACGGAGACCTGCAGCTTCGAGTGGCCAGCCCCATGGAGCTCTGGTCCCGAAACGGCCATGGCGCCGGCCCGCACGTCCGCAGCCCCCGGGCCCGAGGGCAGTCGGATCACCGTCTTCCCAGACTGGGTCTCCACGTCCACAGTGGAGATTTCGGTCAGCTCGTGCCGTGGGATCTTGACCTTGAACTCAGGGCTGCTGATGATGTCCTTGGCTCCTTCCCGGCCCGTCACATCCACAGTGTAGGCCGTGACCCTCCTGGTCACCGTGATGGTGCGGCTCTGGGTCTCCCCGGGGTCGCCTTCCACTCCGTCCTCCGACTTCAGCCGGGGCTTGATCTTGGTGGCATAGATGCGCTGGTACTCCTCGTCATCCCCGCTCTGCAGAGAGACACGCCCGGCAGAGGTTGCAACGGAGTCTGCCCGCGTTCCCGACGCCCGGCCGCAGCCCAGCCCTTTCCCAGAGGAGCCGGGACCGAAACAGGGGTCCGCGGAGCCGCCCGGGGCAGAGCACGGAGGGCTGGCGGCCACATCGCAGGAGGAAGACAGGTTACGCAGGGAAACTCCGGGAAGCAAAGGCCACGGGGCGATGAGGCTGCAGGCGACTGGACTGCCCGGACTGGGAGGAGCAATTACCATCAGTTCTGGACTCCAATCGGCCAGCCAAGTACCCAGGATGCCTCTGGGCGAGCAGCTCTGCACTGACTTAACCCTAAGGCTCTCAACTCTTTTTTTTTTATTTTAATTATTAATTTCAGAGAGGAAGGGAGAAGAGAGAGAAACATCAATGATGGGAGAGTATTATCACTGACTGCTTCCTGCACGCCCCACAATGGAGACCAAGCCCACCACCTAGGCATGTGCCCTTGACCAGAATCGAACCAGTGACCCTTCAGTCCGCAGGCCGACGCTCTCTCCACTGAACCAAACTGGCTAGCGCGGCTCTCAACTCTTAACTCCCTGGTGTGTTTGTTTAAGCAGGAGGGGGACTTCCTGGGAGCGGCTGTGCCTGGTCGAACTCTCCCTGCAAGCACCCCCTCTTTGTTACATAAACAAGCCGTCAGAAGGAGCAGGGAATCGTCCCTCAGGCACTTTGCGGCCCAGCTTCTGGCTCACAGGTGAGTCCAGGCCTCCGGAAGCAGACAGAGGTTCTGTGAGCGCTGGCCGGCATCATCCCGGGCCCCGAGCGGTCGCTGCTGGGTTCCCGGTCAGGCTGCCCGGGTTGCAGCTCAATCCCCAGTAGGAGGCGTGCAGGAGGCAGCCGATGGTTGTTTCTCTCTCTTTCCATCCCCCTTCCTCTCTCTCTAAAATCAATTTAAAAAAAAAACAAAACATATTTAGAAAAGGAAAGGAAAGGAAAATGTTCTGTGACACAGACCCGGGCACCTGGGAAGTGATTTCAAAGATTCTGGCGCCGCGTTGGGGACTCACCAGCAGCATGAGCGGGTTCCCAGGCCGTGGCACTCAGGACAGACAGACACTTAGAGGCCACATCAGCCACGGGCCACACGTGGAACAACAGGGACAACCAGGCCGACTCCGCAGAGGGCAGAGGGGTGAACTCAGGAGAAGGAATGGCACGAGGCCCCGCAGGCAGCAGCGGCCTCGGGGAGGGGGACCTGCGGGCGGCGGGCGGGAGCTCGGGGCGCGGCCCCCGGCGGGCACTCACCAGAACCACCTCAGAGGTGCGGGAGCTGAAGACCTCGTGCGTCCAGGTCTGGCCGGGCTCGGGGGAGCGGTCCCCCTTCCGGTGCAGCTTCAGGCCCACCGTGTGGTGGCCCATGGTGCTCAGCAGCTGCGTCACCTCGCCGGACTGCAGGTTGTCGAAGTAGATGGTGGCGCCCACAATCTGGTCCCCTGAGCCAGAGGAACAGGAAGCGGGTCTCAGGAAAGCCACACACACACACACACACACACACACATTCCATGCAAGGCAGGAGTGGCAGTGCCCACTGTCCAGGGCTTAGACCGGCCAGCTGATCGCCCAAGCGTGGCGCAAGCTCACGAGGACTGGGAGCGAGTGACGGACACAGGGTGGGCGAGAGAAGGCTGGCCTTGGGTACTGGCCATCCTGCTGGCACTGGGACCAGACCTTCCATTGCCACGTGCCCACTGCTGCTTGCCCCCTGCCCTTCCCCCCTCCGCCCACGCCCGCCCCCGAGGACTCACCCTCCTTGACCACCCCGGTGCGGGCCGCGGGGGAGTTCTGCACGACCTCCTGCACGAAGACGCCGTCGTCCGTCTGGGCGATGGTCAGCCCGTGCGAGCCGCTGCCCTGCCAGTTGGGCAGCAGCAGCTCCCGCGTGGGCTCCTCCTCCTTCTCCATCTGGGACGAGGGAAGGGGAGGGAGCGAGCTCAGACCGGGGGGCGCCAGGCAGGGCGGTGAGGGGCGAGGAGGCCGGGGGTCGTGGGTGGGCGAGCTCCCGGGGCGAGAAGCACCGGCTGCCAAGTGCCCCCCGAGCCCCGCCCCCCGGTGCCACCCAGGGGTCTCCGCACCCCCACCCCGCCGCCTCCTCACCACCCCCTCCTGCTGACCTTTTGCAGGACTCGTTCAGGAGCAAAGGCCTTGCCAGGAGCCCGCCCCTCCTTCCGGTCCTCTCCTCAGTCCTCCCCTCGGTCCTCTTCTCAGTCTCTCTCGGAGTCACGGTCACACAGCCTAGGGGAGAGTTCACAATGAGGCTCGAACCCGGGCCAGCAGGTTCACAATGAGGCTCGAACCGGGCCAGCAGGTTCACAATGAGGCTCGAACCCGGGCCAGCAGGTTCGAACCGGGCCAGCAGGTTCACAATGAGGCTCGAACCCGGGCCAGCAGGTTCACAATGAGGCTCGAACCCGGGCCAGCAGGTTCACAATGAGGCTCGAACCACGCAGGCGATGATATTCTGTGCCCCAGGCTGGACCCTCGCTGCCACCCACCGTCCATTCCCTCCAGACGTGACTCAGCCTGGAAGCCGGGGAGGGGGGGGGGGGCTCGGAGGCCAGACCCAGAGTCAGAGCCGGCTCCGCTCCCTCCCCGCGGGCGCCCTGGCCAAGCCCCTGCGCCTCTCAGACCCCCCCTCTCCCCACAGCGAGGCGGTGAGCCGGCGAGGCGCGGCGATGAAGGATGTGGGTGAGGACGGAGGAGAGAGCGTGTGCGCGAAGCTCTGCGCACAGGACCTCGGACAGACACCAGCCTCAGGAGGGGGACACCACGGCCCCAACCGGCAGGTGGGAAGAGTGACCGTCACAGGCCAACTGCTCCGGGTCCACAGTAAGGAAGCAAGTCTGCCTGGGCTCGGACCCAAATCTGTACCCCCTTCCCCGGCACCCTGTCCCTCCAGGCACCCTGTCCCTCCAGGCACCCTGTCCCCTGTCTGCGCCCCACCCCTCCCCCACACCCTGTCCCTCCCGATTCTGTCCCCCCGGCACCCTGTCCCCCCCAGATCCTGTCCCCCCGGCACCCTGTCCCCCCCGGATCTTGGCCCCCGGCACTTTGTCCTACCAGGGCTGCAGCTCTAACCAGCAGACACTCCTGTGGCCCAGCGCTGGGGGCACCGGCAGGCCGGGGAGCAGGGTGTGGGGACAGTGACTCTGGGCCTCCCTGTCCAACTCAGTCCTCAGGACCAGGGGCCCTCGCCCTCGCCGGCGGGACTGAGGCCTGGCCGGGAGCAGCCGGACAAAGGAGCCCGGCCCCAGAGGCTGGAGTCCAGCTGCGCGGCCTGGGCTGGTGAGTCAGGCCGCTGCTGCCCACGCCGGGCAGGGCCAGGCCCAGGTGCTGGCACAGAGACCCGCCCCGAGCGCGGCCCAGGAGCAGCAGCAGCAGAGGGGCCCGGAGAAGGCCCTGGGCACAGCCACCGCCCACAGGCGCCCACAGGAAACGGGCGTCTGTGTCCCCGCAGCAGGTCCGTGTGACGGGGGGGGGGGGGGGGGGGGCGCGCGGCACCCCGCCCAGCACCCCGCCCCGCAGCTGTGCACCCAGGAATGAGTCAGCCGCTGATAAAGGTGCGTCTGCTGCCCGGGCCACAGGCGCAGCGGGCAGAGCGTCCCCGCGGGCTGAAGGGTCCCGGGTTCGATTCCGGCCATGGGTACACGCCCAGGTGGCAGGCTCGACCCCCGGCCCGCTCAGGGCCCGTGTGGGAGACAACAGTAGATGTGTCCCTCTCACACCGATGTTTCTCTCTCCCCGACTCCCTTCCACGCTCTCCAAAAATCCCTGGAAAAAGCCCCGCGGGTGAGGACCAACAAAAATAACAGACGGAGGAGCGCACGCCCCACAGTGCCCGCCGCCCACTCGCTGCTGCCCCGCTCACACTTGCTCAGCGTGCTCCGCGCCAGACCTGGAGGTTTGGGAGACTCAGTCCCCGTCCCGGATATAAATTATGAGCCAGGTGCTCTGGGTGTGCCCAGTTCAGAATGTTCCGGAGGCTTGGGAGACTTGGGGTGGGGATGAAACAAAAATAGGGTCTTGACGGCGTAGTTTGCCTCTGAGAAACGGGATTGCTCGTGGGTATTCACAGGCACTCGGCCGTTCCAGTGTCGGGCAGATCACAGCCTGGGGGGGTGGGGGGGCAACTTCGTGGACCCAAGTGCCCCCACCGCCTGAACTCACACCTGCGGTCTGTGGCTGGGAGCAGAGCCGTGCAGGGGGGCCACACACCCCCCCCGAGGGCAGAGGAGCCTGAAACAGCAGAGCTGGAGCCTCAATGGCGCCCGTCCCTCTCCCCTCCACACACACACACACACCCCCCCCCGCCCCGCATCCAGGACTGAGAAGCCAGTCCTGGACAGACAAGCACCCAGCAGGGTGGGGAGCTGCCCGCCTGCAGGCCCTCAGGCCTCAGATCCCTGCAGCACCGACGCCTGGCACCCGACTTCCTCCTTGGGCGGCCCCACCCTCAGCCTCGCATCCTGGTGCTGAGCCAGCAGCAGGTGAGGGGGGAGCGCCAGCTCAGCCGCCGCATCTCGCCCCACCCTCCCCGCTTCCCCGATGAGTCACCGCGGCCACGGCGGCTCCAAACATGCGAAGGGTCACACCTAACGCCACCCGGCAGTGCTTCCGGGCCAGGCTTCCCTGCCGGCTCCTCAGACGGAGCCCCAGGCCGGACAGGGCCCCAAGCCGGTCAGGGCCCTGCACACAGCCGGGAGGCTGGGAGGGCCTGTGCCGGGCCTGGACCCGGCGGATGAAGGCCCCCCCGGGGAGAGAAGGGCCCACGGCCTGAGAACGGGAGGCCCCGCCTGCCACCCTGCTGCCGGGCTCGGCCGCCTCCTGGTACCGCCGGGAAGGACCCCCCTCCTGATATGGGCCATGCGGACGGCAGGCAGGGGTGCTGGCAGGGGCCTGGAGGCCCCGTGGCCAGGGCTGTTCTCTGCATCTGGGCCCCAGCCCTCGGCTCCCCCACCCCTGGAGCCTGCGCCCAGGGCAGCCGGCCCTCCCTCCGCCCACTGGAGCCCAGGGGAGCCGGCCACCCCACGCAGGCCCGTGGCGCCACCCGGAATTCTGTACGTCCAGCCAAGGTCACAGCCTTTGGAGCTGTGCTGGCCAGCATGCTGGCCACGTGGGGTGCTTACATTTAAATGAGTGGAATTCAATGTAAATTTAGTTCCTGGCCCTGGCTGGTGGCTCAGTCGGTTGGAGCTCTGCCTGTGCACCGAAGGGTTTTGGGTTCAATTCCCGTTCAGGGCATTTCCAGAGGCTGTAGGTTCGATCCCCGGTTGGGGAAGCAACGGATCGACATTTCTATCTATCTCCCTTCCTCTCTCTAAAAACCCAATAAAAACATGTCCTTAGGCCCTCGCCTGTGTGACTCAGTGGATAGAGCGTCAGCCTGCGGACTCAAGGACCCCAGGTTCGATTCATGTACCTTGGTTGCAGGCATATCCCTGGCGGGGGGGGGGGGAGGGGGGTGCGGAGGCGGCTGATCAATGTTTCTCTCTCTTTGATGTTTCTAACTCTCTCTCCCTCTCCCTCCCTCTCTGTAAAAAAATCAATAAAATGTATTTTCTTAAAAATAAAAAATAAAAAAAAAGCCGAGACCGGTTTGGCTCAATGGATAGAGCATCGGCTTGGGGACTGAAGGGTCCCGGGTTTGATTCCGGTCAAGGGCATGTACCTTGGTTGCGGGCATATCCCCAGTAGGGGGTGTGCAAGAAGCAGCTGATCGATGACTCATCGATGTTTCTAACTCTCTATCTCTCTACCTTCCTCTCTGTACAAAATCAATAAAATGTATTAAAAAAAATAAAAATAAAAAAATAATATATATATATATATATATATATATATATATATATATTATTGGAGAGGATTAAAAATAATCCACAAACATATCCTCAGGTAAGGATTTAAAAAACTAAAAAAAATTCTTGCTGGGTCAATGTGGCCCAGGGGTTGAGCGTCGACCTATGAACCAGAAGGTGGAGGTCACGGTCTGATTCCGATTCAGGGCACAGGCCCGGGTTTCAGGCTGGGTCCCCAGTAGGGGGCGTGCACCGGAGGCAGCCGATCAATGATTCTCTCTCGTCACTGATGTTCTATCTCTTGATTTCAGAGAGGAAGGGAAAAAGAGAATCACTGATTGGCTGCCTCCTGCAGGTCCCCCACTGGGGATGGAGCCCACAACCTGGGCAACAAACCATGGTGCCCCGACCAGGACCCACACCCTGACCTCCTGGTTCACAGGGCGACCCTCAACCATCCACCACGACGCTGGGCAATAAAAACATTCTGTTTGTTTGTTTAGTTCACTGGTTGCATGAGCCACATTTCAAAGCCTAACGGCCACCATGGGGGCCGACAGAGCGCATTTCCACCTGCAAACAGGTCCCAGCGGGCCTGCTACCCCCACAGGGAAGTGAGGAGGGGGTGAGCATGGGGAGCGCCAGGGCCCTCGCCCAGGGCCTGCTAGCTGCCCCCTGCCCGCGCCCCTCCACCTGACGCCGCCTCGCGGGGTCCTAGTGGTGGGCGGCAGCCGGGGTGGGACTGGAAGGCAGGGGCCGCCAGCAGGGCAGAGAGAGCGGGAGATGGAGAGGCCACTCCGCTAAGGCCGAGAGGACACAGGTCTGAGACCCCGGGACGGAGTGCAATTCCCGCCAGAGGCAGCGGAGAACGAGGCGAAGCCTCCGAGGGGCTGTGCAGAGCAGGCCTGCGCGCCTGGGCCGGGGCCACCCCTGGACGGGCCCCGGAGGGGGGCTCCTCGCCCAGGGCAGGGGTTCCGCCAGGTGTGACCCCAGAGGCGCATCCTCTCCCGCCCCCCCCCCCCGGGAACACTGCCCCTCCCTCCCCGAAGCCCATGGGAGGGCCGCGGGCGGCTGGGCTCCGAAACGGGTGGGGCTGGCACGTGCCAAGGTGACAGGGACCGCCGGAACCGGCGTGGCTCAGTGGACAGAGCGTCGGCCTGCGGGCTGGGGGACCCCAGGCTGATTCCGGTCAACGGCATGTGCCTTGGTTTCGGGCACATCCCCAGTAGGGGGTGTGCAGGAGGCAGCTGATTGATGCTTCTCTCTCTATCCCTCTCCCTTCCTCTCTGTAAAAAAATCAATAATATATTTTTTTAAAGATGACCGGGACGGATACACCCCCCGAGGGACTGGCCCTGGGCCTCCGGGCCTCTGTGCCCCAAACCTGAAGACATACGGGCCAGAGAGGCACCACCTGCCCAGCCCCCAGCGCCGGAGAGATGGCATCGAGGGAGAAAGCACACACACCCGCCACGGAGAGGACATCACCGCAATGCAGCTCCCTCCGCCCGGGCGGACCACCACACACACAGGCCGGGAGGGGCAGGCCCGGGCCCAGAACGTGACTCACCGCAGAGGCAGAGGGGCCGCCAGAGGGGAAGCCCCAGCAGGAATCACAGGACCGAGGATCCCTGTTCAGAGAGGGACACACCCAGGGCCCCCTCCCTGCCGCTCACCAGCCACCACAGAGGAAGCGAAAGCTCCCGCAGGACACCGGCTGTTCCACGCCCGGGGGCCCGTTCCATCCCCAAATAACTCCGCCATTAAAAATTCACGTCCGTCTTTCAGAGACCAGCACCCGCCCCAGGGCAGGGGACTGGCCTCGGCAGAGACGGTGGAAATGCACGCGCCTCCGCCCCTTACACACACACACACACACACACACACACACAAACAAACATACACACACAGAGAGAGACACACACACACACACACACACACACATATATACACACACACACACATACACACACAGAGAGAGACACACATACACACACACACACACACACACACACCGAGCAACCGCAGAGGACGGAGCAGGGGAGACCACAGAGACAGAAACCTGCACCGGAGGTGGGTGAGGACCAGGGACACGCCCACAGGAAGACGGGCCTCGCCTGGTCCAGCGTGGGGACAGCGAGCCCTGCACCCGAGTGCACACATCCAGGCGTCCCGGAGCCCGTCCAGGCGTCCCGGAGCCCGGGGTCGGAGGGGTCTTCTGGCCAGGAGTCTAGGCGGGGCTGCCCGAGGCCCAGCTCACCCGCACACTGTCCTGGGCCCCGGGTCAAGGCCAAGTGAACCTTCCCTTCCCAGGACCCCCGAGGCAGCACGGAGGGCGGGCGGGGCACAGTCCCCACCCGAGGAAGGCAGACCCGCGTCCCAGGGGCACAGGGAGGGCCCGGCGGGTTCTGGGCGGTACACCAGGGGGTGCTCTCCGCTTGAATGGGGTGTGCGTTGGGGGATGGGGTCACGGGGAGAATTACACATTCACCAGGGACACGTTCGGAGAAGACACACAAGGACGTGTGCACGCCCAGCACACGGACACGCTCTCAGCCCCATTCCCTGTTCTCTTTCCTAATAACTCAGTTTTATTTTATTTTTTAAATATTTTGGGGGGGGGGTATACATTTTTATATATTGCAGAGAGGAAGGGAGAGGGGGAGAGAAACATCCATCAGCTGCCTCCTGCACCTCCTACTGAGGATCGAGCCTGGCATGTGCCCTGACCTGGAATCCAACCCATGACCTCACAGCCCATGGGACGATGTTCAGCCAACTGAGCCGCCCCAGCCGGGCCCCATCCCGCATTCTGAGCAGCCCAGAGCCCGTGCCTTCACCCACCACAGCCACGCCTGTCAGAGCAGGCCCAGGCAATGCCCCCCGGTCACTCTGCCCAGGCTCTCTGCCTACCTCCCCTCCCACCCCCCTGCACCGGCCTTTCTCCCTGATGCCTGGGCCACAACCCTCTCCCACTCCCACCCCACTCTGGGCTCCATCGTGACTGCCAGGGTGTCCCCGCCTCCCCAGCCCCACGGCTGCCTCCTCGGCTCTGCCCAGGCCTTCCCCCGCCCCCTCCCCTGGCCACTTCCCCCGGGAGCTCCCAGTTCCCGCTTCCAGGGGAGGGAGCTCCCTCGTTCTCCCCTGACCAAGAGGGGCTCCCCCCTTCCCCCCACCCCCCCCCCCGTCCTCACAGCACCGCCTTCTCCAGCAGGTCCCACGCCGGGCTCAGAGCCAGCGAAGGGGGGGCCTCCACTACAGCCTGGGGGCTGCCCCCGGGCCCCAGGGGCACCCAGACCGTAGCCCCCCACCGATGCCCAGCTCGCCACCCAGTGGCCGGGCCAGGCCACTGCAGGGCGTTTGGCTGCCGAAGAGCCGCCCCCAGCCCAGCGGGACGTGCAGCGGACTCGGCTGCAGGCACTTCCCCTTCCCCTGGAACCTCCGCCCGGCCCCGGGGACCGGGCAGGATGCCCCTCCCGCCCCAGCGCAGCGCGCTTGGCCCCGCGCCCAGGTCCGTCCCCCCGTCCGCCCCCCCCCGCCCCGGGCTCAGACACCAGCTCCAGGGTCCAGACTGTCCCCGACGGAGAAAGTCACTTCCGTCCCCACCTGCAGCCCCTGCGGCTCTGCGGTCACCATCCCGGCCCCACCAGCCACAGGCACACCCAGCGGTGACACACCCAGGCCCACCGGGAGGGAGCCTCTCGCAGGTCACAGCACGCCCCAGGCCGGGACAGGGCAGACACAGGGCCCGGACACCGTGAAGCCTGAGCCCCGGCCCCGACCCCCAGGACCACAGGCCCCGATGGGAACCCCGGCCCCAGAGCCACACTCCGACTGAGCCCAGGTGGTCCCCCCTCGGCCCCCCACCCCCCTGCAGGTATGGAGGTCCCGGCAATGGCAGTGCCCGTGTGAAGCGTGGGAACAAAGAGCAGAGGCCGGACCCTGCTGCTGGGACTGTCCCTCTCCAGCAGCCACCTCCCTTCCACGCGGCCCCGCGCCTGGGAGGGAAACTTGGGGGGGGCTGGGGCTGGGGCGGGGGGAGCCAGCTCTCCCAGTCTGCCCCTTTGTCTGTCCCCAGGCGGTTCCCAAGTTCTGAGGAGGGTGGTGACCACACCCCACGCCCCACACACTCCTCCACCCCCACAGCTCCGCCTGAACCCCTCAAACCAGCTCCTCAGGCTCTGCGGGCGCGCGCTGCCAGGCCGGGCAGCCAACTGCACGCTGAGCCAGAGAACCCAGTCCGGCACTCCACCCAGGGCCTCCCCGGGACCCCGGGGACCCCCAGCTCATTGCCTGCCCTTGGCCGGGCTGGCCTCCGCCCTCCAGGCCTCCCACCCGGGCTCTGGACCCCACACCCTGAGCGAGACCAGGTGGCCCGAAGCCTCAGCTCTGCGGGGGCAGCTCTCAGGGGCACCCGGAGCTGCACCCTCGAATCCAGCGGTGGGGCTCGGCCTGGGCAGCACAAGCTGGCTGCCTGGTGGCCGGTTCTCGGACTAATGTCCCTGGGCAGAGCCTCTAGGTCAGGGCTCCGACCTCCACCCCAGCAGCCCGACCTCACGTCCTCTGCCCGCCCGGCCCTCAGGGTCCCAGGTCCTCTCCCGCCCGCCCTCACCCCCCAGCAAGGAGGTAACCCCTAGCCTGGGCTCCCTCCATCCCCGCCCTGCACACACCCCTCCCAGGGCGGCCCGGCCCCTCATCCCGGCGCTGGGAGAGGGACGCTTCCCCAATCAGCTTCGGAAAGGAAGTGAGGGCCACACCCTGCCCGGGGTTCCCCGATGGCGGGCGAGAGGAGAGGGGCTGGAAGCACGATCCACTCCCCCAATCTGGACCCAGCACCCGGGTGGAGGCCCTGGCATGCCTCCCGAGGCACCTTCAAGCTCCCCCTGTAGCCCCCCACCCTCCCCTCCCTGGCCTCACCTATCCCCACAGACCCCAAGGCAGCACTGCACCCGCAAAGTCAGCAAGGCCCTGGCCCCGCGGGGCTGTCCCGGGACATGTGACCCTGCAACAGGAGCTAGGTTCTAACTCAGGAAACTTCCAAAACCTATTACCGGGAGCCCCAGGCTGCGCTGGGGACCTCCGTCCACAGCTTTCCCAAAAAACTCCAGGCCCCGGTTCCCGGGAGGGTCCGCCCTGCCTTCCCGGCCCAGTCCTCGCAGGGCACAGGCTCCCCCTGGCCCGGGCGCCTCGCGGCCACACCCAGGCCCAGCACACGCGGCTCCATTCTCTGTGGTCACCCCGGGGGTTCCGGCCAGTCAGAGCTGGGGTGCCCTGTGTGCCCACTGCGCCTCCTCCCACGCACGGGCCCTGCCCGCCGCGCGCAGACCGGCGCGTCCCTCCCGCCCGCCAGGCCGCCCCCCAGTCCCCCGCCCTGGCCCCGCGGGGGCGCCCAGCCCGGGCTGGCCGGGCCCTCGCCCTCCGGTCCCGCACGGGGAGCCTTACATAACCCGGGCGTCCACCCCGCAGCGCCCGCCCCCGCTCCCGGCCGGGCCCCCGGAGCCGCCGCGGGCGCAGGGCTGCAGAGCGCGGGCCCCTGCGCCCGGCCGCCCGCACCCCGGCCCCCCCGGCCCCTCGCCGCTCCCCGGGCTCTGGTTTGAATTAGCGGCGGCTCCAGCCTCACATTCCTCAGCCCTGGCGCCCGGCCAGGCGCAGGGCGGGGGCCGCCCGGACGGCTGGGGTGGGCTGGGGGAGCGCCGCCTCCGGGGGAAGGGGCGGTCCCGAGGCCGCGCCGCCCGCACCCCCGCCCGCCCGCCCACCCGGCGCAGGAATCTCCCCGATCACCCCCACCCCCACCCGGCCCCGGCCCGCGGGCGGCGGCGAACTCAGTCCGCGGCCCGGGAGAGGAGTGCTCGGCGCCGGAGCGGAGGGGCGCTGGGCGGGGCGCCGGAGGGGCTCGGGGCCGCCCGGAGCGGAGGCCCAGAGGCGGGAGGACACGGCTGGGTGGGGCCGGGAGGACTGGGGACTCGGAGTTCCCGGCGGCGGAGTGTGGGGACGGGGAGGGGCGGCGGGGGGTCGCCCCCTCGGGAACGTCCCCCGTCCGTCCGTCCACGCGGATGGGACGGGAGCGCAGGGCGCGCCGAGCCACCGCCCCGGGGAACGGGCGGGGGCTGGGGCGCGGCGCAACGGGGCCCCCAGCCCGCCCTCCGGAGCCACGCGGGCCCGAGCGACGCTTCGGAGCGACTCTCCAACTTCGCCCAACTCGCACCCCAACTCCGGAGCCGGAGTCCGGCTCCCCGCGCGGCCCGGGCGCTGCCTCCCTCGTTCCAAACCGGGGATCCTCCCCGCGGCGCCTCGCCCGAGCCCGGCCCCCTCCCCTCCGGGCTCCGGGTCAGCGCACCCCACCCCCCCGGCCGCGGGGCGCGGGCCCTACCTGCGCGCTCGGCACCGGAGCCCAGCGGGGCGCGCGGCCCGCGGTCTCGGGCGGCGGCGGCGTCGAGCCCCGGGCGGGCGGGGCGGGTCCGGCAGGCGGAGGTGCAGTCCCCGCGGCGGAGCTGCTGCGAGTGGCCGGGCCCCCGTGCGAGGAGGCGGCTCTTGAACTCGCGGGGCGGCGGGCGGGTCTGCCTGGGCCGCGGAGGGCGGGGCCGGGCGGGGCCCGCGCGGGGCTGGGACGAGCGCGCGGGGCGGGCGCGGGAGGGGCCGGAGGGGCTGCGGCGGGGGCGGGCGCGGGGAGAGGGGGAGACGGGGGATCGGGGGCGCGTGTCCGCAGTGCCGCCCTGCCCACCCGCCCCCGGGCCCGGCCGCGGCCTGGACTTCCCACCGACGGGGGCAAAGGAAGCCGCCGCGGGTCCCCGAGGCCGCCCGTCCCGGGAACCGGGAACCAGACCGTTTTCCACGAAGGACCGACCCAGGGGCTCCTTCCCAAAGCGGCCGGGGCTGGGGCGTCCAGCCGGACACTGGCCTTTGGGGTTCTTTCTCAGCACCGGCCGCTGCCCTGCAGAGCCCAGGCCCTTCGTTTGGTTCCCGAGCTCCATGCACCCCCTTCCCTCTTTCGGGGGGCCGCCAGCCCCTCCCCCCAGGACCGGCCTGGAACCGGGTCCCTGGCGCTCAACGCCAAGCAGCGATGCGGGGGACCGGCCTGCAGCCCTCAGAGGCGCCGCCCGCCGCCCACCTGCCCGGACCCCGAGGCCACCGAGCTCCGCACGTCCCCTCCCTGCCCGGCCCTCTCGGACCCTGTCCCGGCCCCTCCCCCACTCCCGCCGGCAGGACGCTTTGTTTCCACATTTACAGCCACTTCCCACAGCCGCTTCCAAGCGCATGGAGGTTTTATTAAATGCTTAATGATGGGGTGCGGGGGCCTTCTGGCTACACACGCCCCCTTGCACACCCCTGTTCGCTTCTCCCCCATGAATCCACTATGCTCCCTCCCGGGATGGCCACCCACCGCCCACACCCAGCCAGCTTCCCTTCCCTCCCCAGTGCTGCGGGGCAGGGAGACCCCAGGCTGGCACCCAGCAGGCCCGGCCTGGGCAGGAGCGCCCTCCTCGCGGGCAAGCTCTGAGTGGGCTGGGGCCGAGCGCAGAGGCCCTGTGCTCTGAAATGGCAAACATGTTTACGGGCTAAAAATACCCGGCAGCCAACTCTGCTGCCAGCCCTGGGGGCTGTGTCCCAGGTCCAGTTACCCACACAGGGTACAGGCCGTGGGGGAGGGAAGAGACAGCAAGAGGAGACACAGGCATGTAGACACTCAGATAATGGGCACAGGAAGGTGGAGACACATGTGCAGACATTCCGACAGGCATCAACATGCAAAGGCACAGAGAGAGAAAAACTTGGACACCAGCATTCTGTTTCCCTGTCTGTGTCTCTGTGTGTGTCTCTGTCTGTCTGTCTGTCTGTCTCTCTCTCTCTCTCTCTCTCTCCCTCTCTCTCTGACACACACACATACCCAAATAGTGACTCAAATCCCCAGCCGAGGCAGCCCCACCACACACATCATACAGTCGCAGTCACAGCCGGATTTGCTGAGGAATGCCTTCATTTGTTCTGCCCCCCCTCCTGGCACCTGCCTTATTTAAAGAAAAAAAAATCTAAGCTTTTCAACTTTGATGCTTTTACCAACTAGAAACCGAAAGCTAATTACTTCCTTTACCGATGGCCTATTCGGTTTTTCTCTTTCTTTTCACATTTATTCAGCATTTTAAGTATGGGCTGGGAATATAGGCAAAGTGGCCTGTGATGCTACACGTGAGCTAGTCCACGTTGACGTGTTTTAAATAAAAATCAACTCCTCTTTCGGGTGAAGCATGTAAGCCATGCACCACCGTGAACAAGGCACAGCCGGTCTCCCTCCTCCCTGCTCGCCCTCCTCCCCTCTGCCCAGCGGTGACCACTGAGACAGTTTCCCCAGCGATTTCTAACTTTATGGAATGAATCATCTGCCTCCTTGAAAGTGCAAGTTTCCCAAGTCCTGTAAAACCCCGGAAACGCTCACACCTGGGCCTGCAGAAAGGTGGTGGTGCTGTGACCTGTGCCACACAGACAGAGGCGTGTGCAAAGGCAGGGAGAGGGGAGCTGGCAGGGAGGGGCGGGGCGGGAAAGGAAGAGGAGAGGGTGTGGGAGCTGCGTCCTCACCCCTCACCTCGGCTCGGGCCCCCCAGGAGCGAGCAGCCCGGCCTGGTGTCCTGGCCGGGCACCAGCCTTCCTGCTCCATTGTTTTATTTGGGCCGCCCTCTGGATCAGCAGGGAAGAAGGCAGGACGGGCTGGTTTGGGGAGCAGGCGGGGCAGAGCGGTGATTACTGAGCAGACTCTTCATTCATTCGGGGGACTGCTGCAGAGTGGGTGGGGTTCCTGTGACTGGCTCTTACCGATTCCAGGCTGCTAGGTAGAGAGGGGTAACCTTGGCCCCTTAGAAACCACGTCCCCGCCTGCTGTGACCAGAGTGGGGGTGGGTCCCCCTGGGTCAGCCTATTCAATAGCCCCCGGGGAGGGAATCTACCCAACAGTTGTGGGTTTTTTGTTTTGTTTTTTTTAATATATTTTATTGATTTTTTACAGAGAGGAAGGGAGAGAGATAAAGAGCTAGAAACGTGGATGAGAGAGAAACATCAACCAGCTGCCTCTTGCACACCCCCCACCGGGGATGTGCCCGCAACCAAGGTACATGCCCTTAACCGGAATCGAACCCGGGACCTTTCAGTCTACAGACTGACACTCTACCACTGAGCCAAACCGGTTTCGGCTGTGGGGTTTTTTATTCAACAGTTTTCAACGATGTCATTGAAGACACTCAGGGATTTCTGCTGACCCTATTCTGCCCACTGCCGTAGCCCCCCACACACACCCCCCTCAACCCCCCACCCACCCCCGCCCCAGCTACCTGCCGGGTGACTGTGTCTGACTTTGCGCAGGCCCTTCCACGTGTTAGCTCACTTACTCCTCGAGGAGAAAGGGCTTCAGAGAGGGTGTGTGGTTTACCTGCAGGCACACAGCCCTCAGCAGCAGGAGTCAAGCTCCCACTGGCACCGAAGCTCCATGAGGGCAGCGTGTCTCTCTTTGCTGTCTGCCGTGCTGAGAGCAGTGGCTGCACTTGGTCAGTCAAAAGCATGTTGTGAATGAATGAATGAATCAGTGAGTGAGTGAATGAGCTACAGGTGCACCTGGCCCTGCGCATGTCCTTTTCACACCAGCATCCTGCCCCTCAGGTTCCCCAGGCTCTCAGCTTCCCCTCCAGCACCCCACCCCATAGACTTCTATGCAGCTGCACAAACATGTACTGTCCAGCTCGGGCCGGTGCCTCTGGTGCTGGTGCAGGCGGAGAACCTGGCAGGACGGGAGCTCTGCCCACAGGCCCTCAGGCCAGAGGGACACAGACTCTGCTGTCCCCTTCCCTTGGACTCTGAGTTCCTTGCAGTCCTGTGCTTTGGAGAAGCTGGATATTATCTGTTCTGCCAGGTCATCTCCACAGCTCCTCACCCCCCCAACACACACACATAGACACACACAGAGACACACACACAGAGACACACACACAGAGACAGACACAGACACACACAGAGACAGACACACACACAGAGACAGACACAGACACACACAGAGACAGACACAGACACACACAGGGACAGACACACACACAGAGACACACACAGACACACACACCACTTTTTAGTTATAATTTGTCCCCTTGGTCCCCACATGGCAAAGATCAGCTCTGTCCACTCTCAGAATCCGTGTCAGAATCAGGGCTCTCCAGGAACCCGGAGGAAGGGCGGGCGGCTGGCACTCCCTCTCCCGCTTCAGAGGCAAAGTCCCAGGCCACTGGGCTCCGCAGACGCCCTGGCAGCACCAGGTGAGTTCCAGGACTCGTCGTCACCGGGATACCCCGCTTCCGCACCGGCCGCTCCCTCGGGGTTCCCTCATCTGTACTGTAGTGTCTGTTGAACTTGGACTCCTGTTGCCCAGCAACGCGCCTGTTTTGTTCCTATTATGCTTGTGTGTGTTTCCATAGCAACCACCAAGGGGCGCTCTGCGGGCAGGCCCCGGGCCTGGGGATTCCCCTGCCCTCCCCCTCACCACAGTCCCCCCCTCTGACATCAGCGTACGGAGAACAGAAGCAGGCCGCTCAGAGGAATCGTGGCTTTCGAACACCCACCCCAGAGGAAGTGCAGAGCAGGCTGCCGCGGGCGCTGTCACATGGACCCTACCCGCAGAGCCCTGACGGCCATGGGAGACCACCGGATTACAGGACCCACCCCACCCAGCCCGGCCGGAGGGCAGACTCCCTGCCAAGCACCAGCCACTCCACTCACCCCCTCGGCCTCCTCCTCTGTCCCTCCCAGCCGCCCTGCAGCCCATGGGGTGACCCCGGACCCAAACGTTCCTTCTCCCACATGATCCTCGTCCCATTCGGAACCCGCAGCCAGGTAGCCTCCGGCTCCAGCCCAGCCAGTGCCAGCCTGGGTCTCAGGCCGAGGCTTCAAAAAAGGAGTCCCTGCAGCTCAGAGCAGGCAGCTCCCCACTCCGCCTCGCTGAAACCTCCAGAACCGCAGGCCCGGGCACAGGAGGGGCGAGAGGGACAGGGCCTGGGCTCTGACAGATTCTGGGAGGAAAAGAGGCAACTAAAGATGGTCAGGGCAAGAGCAGGGAGCAGAGAGGGCTGAGGGGAGAGGGGGAGAGGGCTGGGGGGCAGAGAGGGCGGGGGGGGGGGGCGGGCAGGCCACTCCGATGGTTGGGTCCAAGCCTCAGCGAGAGGCCAGAGGCTGGTGCGTTGTGAGTGTGGGGTGTGCGGGAGGGAGGAGATGACAGGAAGCAGGTCAGGACTAAGGTAAAGAATTGGCCAGACGTGATTGAACGAAGCTGTGTGAGGAGGGAGGGAGGGAAGGAGGGAGGGAGGACGGAGAAGAGAAGAGCTTAGAGCTGGGCTGGGACTGGGCCGACTGACTCGTAAACAGCAGCCGAGGGAGGGAGCTGGAATGATGGGAGCAGCCAACGCCCGCCCGCCCGCTCCCTCCCAGCAGGGCCGGGGCCGGGCCGGGGCCAGGGCGGGCGGGAGGGGCCCGGAGAGGGGAGCACCGGCCTCCGCTCCCCTTTCTGGGACTCTGTCTCTCCCCCACCCTCCCGCCTCGGCCTGCCTCTCCCCGTTCCCGGGGGAAGGGGAGCAGCCCGGCTTCCTCGTCCTCTGCTGACACTTCCAAGTCTGGCGTAAGGAAACGGGCCGTGGGGAAGGAAGGCCTGGCTGCCCAGGGCCTGAGTCACCGCATAATTGAGGTTCCTGTTACTGGAAGCCTGGCCGCCTCTACACCCTGTGCCCTCTGCCCGCCCAGCCCAGGCCTGGGGTCCGAGGGCTGCCCCTGCCCCTGCCCAGGACTCCCCTTCCCACACTTCCTCCCCGGCAAGGCTGCCTCCAATGCCACCCCCTCCCCGCTGCCCAAACCCAGGAGCTCCGTCCACCAGGCTACCCCTGCTCCCAGGGAAGCACCCTCCTGCTGTTCTTAGCGAACGTGACTCAGTGAGTGGCCGCAGGGCTGCAGAGACCAGCATGTGCCCTGATAAGTCACTTCCCCTCGGGGCTCCTTCCTCCTGGGGGCAGGCCTGCAGCGTGAGGGACACTCTGTGCCTGAGTCAGTGAGATGGGGAGCCCCTCGGGGAGGGGAGAGAGTGGGCAGAAAGGGGTGTGCCTGCTGGCCCCGGGGCTGGCTGTGGGGCACAGGCCTCCACCGCAGGACAGCCCACACCCTGGCAGCCAGTGACTCACCCCGAGAGGCCCACGGGCAGCACCCGGTGGCCCCTGAGTCAGGGGACACAGGGCTCTCCCAGGCATGGCCGGCCACGGCACCTCCAGCCAGCTTTCCCTCACACTGACCAACCCGGCCCGGCCCGCGCAGCTCAGGGGCTGGGCATTGATCTAGGAACCAGGAAGTCAGGGTTCGATTCCTGGTCAGGGCACATGCCAGGTTTTGGGCTTTATTCCCAGTGTGGGGCATGCAAGAGGCAGCTGATCCATGATTCTCTCTCATTGATGTTTCTATCTCTCCCTCCCCTTCCTCTTTGAGATCAAGGAAAATATTAAAAATAAAGAGCCAGCCCAGTGCAGCCCACTTCCTCGATGGGTGCCCCAAGCTTCTCACACTGCCTCCCCGGCCCGCACAGCTGCTCCCTTCCCTCCGCCCCGGCCTCCAGACCCCTCCACCTCCCTCCTCTACTGGCTCCCCTACTCCGCCACGTCCCCGCGGCCACCCCTCGGCTGGGCCACCCCGGCTACCCACACCCGTCCTGGTCCCCGAGAGTCGGCCAGATGATTGCAAAAGGGCTGAGCCAGCAGGAGAGGCCCTCCCTGGCCAGCTGCTCCTGCAGCGGCGGGGAGGGGGCAGCTGGAACCAGAGGGAAGCACATTCCAGGGAGATCCGATCAGAAACAGCCCTGAACCCGGCCTGGCCCGCAGCCCCTGCTCTGCGGCCGCGCCCTTGTTGTAAATAGGGTCCGGGCAGCTGGAATCCCGGGAAACCGGGAGCAGCGGCGGGCGGGGCTGCAGGAGGGCGGGTGTCAGCATGCGAGGCAGCCGGGAACATCTAAGGTCATCAGCGATGGCCTCGCCACTGACCTGGTCCCACTGCACAAGGAATTCTCTTACAAGAGATGGGAGTGCTGCTGGCCACCAAGCCACATCCCCCTCCCCGCCCATCCCCGGGGCCCGGCTCCCGACACCCCGGGAACCACAGGCAGCGAAACGCCGGCCTCCTCCGGGAGCCGCGCCAGCCTGGTCAGAGCCGACAGACAGGGGCAGGTGGCCTGGTCTCTCCAGCCTCTCAGGAGCCAACACGTTCGCTCCTCAGCATTAGGGGGCTAGGGAAGGGGTACCCCAGGGTTACATCCAAACATGCAGGACCAAGCACGCTGGGGAAGATGCGGTGTCCGGTGGGTACCCAGTGGGGTGAGCCAGGGAAGCCACTGCCATCGACGGCGGCGGGCGGAGGGAGGGGGGAGGGGGAGGGTGCAGGGTTCCGAGGACAGTGCCCGTTGCCATGAAAACACAGAAACTCTCAGAAACGCCTGGGTGGGGCCTCCAAAGCACTTCATTCCCCTCCCTTCACATTCTAGACACCCCCCCCCCGAAAGGGGAAGTGGTGTATTAGGGCACGTAGGCGGCGGGAGCGTCTGGCCCCCGGGCAGCAGCCGTCCCGCTCCGGCTGCAGCGGGCTGAGCAAAGGCCGCTGTAGGTCTCTCCAGGAAGAACTTGAAAGGCTTCTGACTTTTTAAGCTGCTCCTCACCCCCATCTCCCTCCCGGCCACCCCCAGTGGAGGCAGCTCTGCCAGCACTCCCACTCCCACTCCCACCCTGGCAAGCCCAAACCCAACTTCCCAGCCTCCCTCTGAGGCGAGGCTCTGCCCAGTAAGAGCCTGAGAGAGCCTCCCCTCCCCTCAGCCTGCCCGGCTTCCAAACCACACTCTGCTCAGTCCCCTTGCCTCCCCGAGACCCCAGCTCCTGCAGGCGTGGGCACGCGGCATGCACTAGTGTGCAGGGGTGCCAGCTCCTGGTGGCGCTCGGTGGCACGTGGGAAAGTGGCCCAGCAGCGGGTGTCCAGGGCCGGCCCGTGCCGCCCACCAGAGCTGGATGGGGAGGCCGGCTCCGGGAGCCCTGGGCCCACCAGGATGGGCTCGCGGGCGGAGGGCGCAGCCAGAGCTCGCAGTGAGTGACTCAGGCCTCTGGGGGCAGGGTGGGGCCGCTCAGCTCCAGATGTACTTCCCCTCTTTCCCGCCCCACATCTGCCGCTAGGAACCCCTTTAACCTCTCTTGCCTGCCCATCTGGGCAAGGAAGAGGTCCTTCCAGCTCACCCTCTTGGAGGCCAACTGCGAGCCTTCGGGAGGCCACAGCCCCCCTCCCTTCGGGCCTCCCAGCCCTCCTCTGCTTGTGGGTAACTGGCCCTCCCCCAAATACAGGCCTGGCCCAACCAACCCTGCCACCCTCAACACCAAACCGCCAGAGCTGGAGGCGCAGGAGGCAGGAGGTGTGGATGAGTCACTCTTCCTGCAGACTGGGGGGTGGGAGGGGGAGGGCGGGCTAGGAGGCGGGGTCCCAGGCCACAGGGGCTGCCAGGCCTGCTGCTGCCCAGGGCCTGGCTCACCAGGCAGATACGGCTCCTTTCCAGCTGGGCTCCACGCCCGGCCTCTCAGGCCTGCCCCCTCCGGCCTGAACCGTCAGCCCCTGGGAAGACCGAGGGACCAGGAAGGCGGGGAGATTACCCAAGCAGAGCAGGGTGTGGTGGGAACAGGAGTCTGACAGGTTCAGTGAGGCCCCAGCCACCAGCTCAGGGCGCAGCCGCATTAGGGCTTTCAGATCCTAAACCCCAGGAGCCAGAGGCTCAGATGCAAGACGGGCAGCAAGTCTAGACTGAGAGCAAGAGGAGAGCCAGGAGCAAACGGCAAGAACCGGCCCGTCCTCGCCCAGCCGGATTCCTGACCCGCTGCAGGCCCGGTTCCCAGCTTGGCCAAGCTCTACCAGCAGCCACCAGTCCGCCCAGGACCAGGAAAGGTCTCTCTTCCCCTCCTCAGCCAGGAGCCCGAGCCCCAGGCTCAGAGGAAAAAACACCCGGAAAACCACAGCCTCAAACCCGCAGGCGGCCACGCTGCTTCTGCACGTGCTTCAGAACGGGAATCACCTGAGCGGTTAGCTTCATAGGGAGCTCAAGGCTCTTCAGAAAAGACCATGGGGAGGGGTGGGGGATGGGAATGTGGGGATGAGGACAAATACGTGATACCTTAATAAAGAAATTTTAAAAATACTTTAAAAGCAGGTATTGTTTTAAATTTACAAATAAAAGTTGTATATATTAAAAAAGAGAGAGAGAGAGAGAGAGAGAGAGAGAGAGAAGGGCAACAATCCCTGCAGAGTAGAAAAATTAAGCTTGCCCCAGCCACTGTGGCTCAGTGGATAGACCGAAGGGTCCTGGGTTCGATTCCGGTCAAGGGCACATACCTAGGTTGCAGGCTCCAGGGAGCACAGGAGACAACCAATCGATATTTTTATCTTTCCCACTCTCCCACACTCTAAAAAAAATCAATAGAAAAATACCATTGCCGAAGCTGGTTTGGCTCAGTGGTAGAGCGTCGGTCTGCAGACTGAAAGGTCCAGGTTCGATTCCGGGCAAGGGCATGTACGTTGGTTGCGGGCACATCCCCAATAGGGGGTGTGCAAGAGGCAGCTGGTCGATGTTTCTCTCTCATCGACGTTTCTAGCTCTCTATCTCTCTCCCTTCCTCTCTGTAAAAAAATGAATAAAATATATTTAAAAAAGAAAAATACCCTCATTGAGGATTTAAAAAAAAATGTTGAAAAATATGAATATTAATTTTTTAAAGGAGTTGAGCTCAGAAGAGAAAAAAACCAACCACTGATTTGCGCAGGATTACTGGATGACGATTATGTTGCAACAGGGTGTTTGCAGGCTTTAGTGACACCAAAGGGGTTTAAAAAAATCCTGCCTCTACCACTTAAGTAATGTTACCACAGCATCAACCTATGAAACAGGAAGTCACGGTTTGATTCCTGGTGAGGGCACAAGCCCAGGGTGCAGGCTGTCCCGTGTGGGGCGTGCAGGAGGCAGCCAACCAGTGATTCTCTCACACTGATGCTGTATCTCTCTCCCTCCCTCTGACAGCAATAAAAATATATTCTTGAAAAAGGTCACTGTAGACAAGTTGTTAAGCCTCTGACCCCTCGTTAGAAAGCAGGGCCGCCCGGTGACCCACAGCAGGTCAGGGCGGCTGCACATCCGTGTTCAGACACCGCTGTTGGCCCCGCACCCAGCGCCTCGCTCACTGGGCACCTGTGCTCCCTCCGCCTTGTGGGCATGCTCATTTCACCCTGCGGGGGAATGTGGTCCCCAAGAGCCAGGTGGCCCCAAAGCCCCATGTCCCGCCCACCCAGCCACCAGCTGGAAGACGGCCACCACAGGAGGCAGGGGAGGAGAGCCAGAGCGAGGCCAGGCCGGCTCCGGAGGCTTCTCCTGGCCGCACTCCCTCCAGAGGCCGCCCCAGAGCAGGCACAGCAGACAGGCTGATGTTCAGTTTCCTTTAATGACCCCAGCTCCCTGGAGGACGGGGCAGGCAGCCGGGCGGCGGCAGATGTTCACTTGAAGATCTTGCCCTGATTGAAGGCTTTGCCCACGTGCTGGAAGGCCCCCTCCCAGCAAAAGTACTCTCGCACCAGCGTCTGGGTCTCCGCGCTGCCAGGGTCCAGCTTCCGCCACGTGTACGACTCGTAGTCCACCTGCCAGTCCGGACTCAGCTGCGGGGAAGCCAGGTAAGAAGCATGCGGTCAGGTTCCCCACACGGCCTCACACCTGTCCCTCCCGGCTCAGACACGCCATCAGGCCCCATGGCCGCTGGGACATGCTAGCTCCTCTGGGGCCCGTTCCCAGGGCTGCTCCGGAGGCCCCTCCACGCCTATCAGCCGGGATCAAGGTGTGCCGCGTCCTTCCCGCTACACACGCTCCGCCCCTGCCCGTCCTCACCGGGAAGGCAAGCTCCTGGCCTCGGAAGACCCAGACCCCGGAAATGGAGCTGCTGTTGTTGGTTCCAAAGAGGATGACACTGGCAAAGGCGTTCTTCCTCAGCTTGTCCAACCGCTGGAACATTCCTGAGGAGCGAGGAGAACATTTGGCCTCTGCGATCACATGACCTTGCCCCCCCATCCCCTCATCCCAGACCGGCCCTCTCACCCGTGATGAGGTTGCAGCTCATGAAGGTCTGGGTGAGCTCCTCGGGGAAGCGGTACTCGGAGTACCACAGGGACCAGCCGTCCTTATCGAAGTGCTCCCAGAAGTACGGCAGGGCCACCGACAGTGTGTCCTCGTTGGAGTACTTGCGCTTGAATTCATCCAGCACAAAGGTGCTGCGCGGAGGAAAACATCGGGGTCAGTGTGGACTGGGCCCTTCGAGGCGGCAACGGGAGGCCCCTAAGAAGCCAAGGACATCTCCCCGCGCTCCCCACCCCAGCCCAGTCCGGGTATGCTCAGCACGCGGAGGGTGGGACCCCAGGGAGCCGCGCCCAGGAGAGGCACGGCGAGCTGCTGCCCCCTGGTGGAGGCCAGGAGGACATTCTCCCTGGGCCCCCTCCCAGGGCTCTTTTCAATGAGTCACATGGAGCCGGTGACTCAGTGTCTTCCCCCATCACTCAGGCTCTGGGTGACACACTCTAATGCCAGCGAGGTGAAGCAGGGCCCCGCCCCGCCCTGAGTCACTGCCCAGAAACCAGCCAGGTGCTGCTGAACCCTCCCGTGCAGGTTATCTGCGAAGCATCGGGCACACGGAGCCAGGAATTCCAGCCCCGCCCCCCACTGTTCTTTCTTTTCCAATCCCAGAGCACAGGCGCCGAAGAAAACCACCCACAGAGCCAGCAAACAAGACAACTAGTATTTCTTCCGTTTTGTGAAAAATTCCACAATTTTTCAAAGACGATGCAGCTAGTTTTGTGCCTTTACAAATTGTTCACTGAATACTACGACATGCTACTGAATTCTTTGCAGACGTTTTAATGGCTAAATAACCTCCCACTGCATAAATGGGCCAGGAACCTAGGAAGCCCCTCAGTGACCGTTTAAGTTGGTTCAATGACTCATTGGTATTAATAATGCCACCTATTTCACTCCTTACAGCAGGGACCCTCAAACTTTTTAAAGTGGGGGCCAGATCACGGTCCCTCAGAGAGCTGGAGGGCCGGACTATATGAACTACTAATTCCTACTGTAACACCTCGGCTGCGCTCACTGCCCAAAAAACCTGGCGGGCCGGATCAGACTCCTCTGCAGGCCGCATGTGGCCCGCGGGCCGTAGTTTGAAGACCCCTGCCTTACAGCAAGACCCAGTGTTAGACCTTCCCTCCCTTCACAGACCTGGTTAAGTGAGTGCCCTGCCCAGCTGCACTGGAGCAAAGCAGAGAACTATCCTTGAACCCCAGGTCCCAGTTCCCTCCCGAACATCAGGAGCCTTTCCCCGCCCACCACCCACAAGATGGGACAGGATGTTTCACACCCTCCTGAGCCATGTTCATTATCCATGACCATAATCCCTCCCACCCACCCCAGCTCTCAACAGCTCCTGAAAAAGCTAGCTGGAAGCCCTAAACAGACCAGAAGTGACTGGACAAATGATGGTCTTCGTCTATGAAGGCATTACCTGTGACGCTAAGAGTCCTGGAGAGTCCAGCCGCCATGGCTCAGTGGTTGAGCCCTGGAGCTATGAGCCAGGAGGTCACAGCTGGATTCCCAGGCAGGGCAATGCCCAGTTGTGCAGGAGGCAGCCAATCAATGATTTTCTCTCATCATTGAGGCTTCTCTCTCTCCCTTCCTCTCTAAATTAATAATCATCATCTTGGCAGCCAACAAACAGGCATTACAAACACTCCCAAGACGTTATGAACGCAGCTGATTAAAGACTTCAAGCTCACTGCCTGGTTTACTTTCTGCCCAGAGTCAACAGGTGACGATCTCCAGCTAATAATTAAGTGTCTGTATTCCAACAGCCTATGTCATTTGGGTTAGTTATCACCACAGCTCATTTACACACCACAAATCCTGCTCACTTTTTTCTCTGTTTAGCCATTTCATATAGAAGGAGGACACACACAAATCCTCCCCCTTCAGATCATGGCAATGCTGATCTATCCCACAAGCATAGCCACTGAACCTATTGGGAGAGAACGTGGCAGTCAAATGGGAAAGAGTCCTGCTCGCCCCTGGCTGCCCGGTGCCGGGTTCACAGGAAGTCAGCCCAGGGGGGTAACCGCCGAGAGCAGCTGTGCTCGGAGCCCCGGCCCCGAGGACCCTCAGCCGCTGACCTCCCACCGGCGCAGCTGCTGTGCCCAGCAGAGCACACCCCTTCACCCCTCCGTCTGCCCCACATCAAAGCCACGCGAGACGGGGAGTCAAACCGCGCTGACCCAGACCCACGACTGAGAGGACGGCAGGGTGGGCGTGGGCGAGAAAGACACGCCCCTATCGCTTGCGAGTCTAGCACTCGAGCGAAGACGTGATGACAGCGGAGAGACCTCAATGGCATGACCACAGGACCCTCCGGGCAGACCAGCTGGATTCGGGCCAGCCCAGACTGCAACCCACCCCACCTCTACGCCCAAGGCCTGCTGGTCCCAGCCCGCAGGAGGCATGCAAGGCATTTTCTCCTTACCTGGGCGGTGACCCTGTACCCCACCCACCCTGCCTCCTACACAGCCCCTAGCACCTGCCCCGCGGCCATCCCCGTAACAAACCCGGATGTGAGATGGAGCTGCTGCCTCTCCGTCTCTCCACCCTGGAATTTTCAAACACGGAGAACTGGGAGGGCACTGGGTGCCCCACGTTTTTACAGCAAAAACCTCCCTTTACCATATTCTTTCCTCCAAGAACCCCCACATTTACTGAAAAGAGGAAATAAACAAGCATCCCATCTGCTTCCTTCTTCCTGAGGGGCTGAAACCTCCCCTCCCAGCCCCGTTTGGGAAACAATGAGCCAGAGAGGCCCCAGGCAGCGATGGTCACCCCAGTGAGCACGCCACAGGCCGAGGCATCCCAGCAGCCCGCACTCACTGAGCTCCGAGGGTCTCAGACGAGCACCCCCAAGACAAGTGACTCCACTCCAACTCCGCCTGCCTGCCTGCTTCCTTGCAGAAAGGGAACTCTGAACCCTCAACACTGATGCATCTAGAATGTCCTTTCTCCTTTCAAAGCTCACCCAACTCTTAAGCTCAGAGCTGCCTTATTTGCCAAGTAAAACACGCCTTTAATTCTGTCTGAATGACCTCCAATCCTGGGCCCAAGCCGTGTAAGGACACACAGTAGAAGGGGCCTCTTAGGTCCCAGGCACCTGTCCCCACAGCCTCACCTCTTGGGCAGGTGAGCAAAGGGGTCCTTGGCCTTGGGCTCCGCCGCCAGCGCCTGCTCACACTCGTCCATCTCCTCCTCGGGCGCGGGCGCGGCCGCCTTTTTCTCTTCCTTCCGCTCGGCCTGGGGCTTCGGCTTCTCCTCCCGAGGTCCCTTCTCCTTCCGAGGGGCGTCCTTCTTAGGCTGGCTCTCCGCAAACTTCTTAGCTGGCACAGAGGAAGGGAGAAAAGTCAGTGTTCGGCTGCTTTCCGCTGTCTCCAAAGCAGGCGGCAGCGGGCGGCGGAGACCGGCGGGCGGGAGCTGGGCTCAGCCCCACGGCCTCCAGCCACCGCGTCCCTGCTCGGGGCCCTCATCACAGGTGCCCGTGAGTGCGGGAGGAGGACAAGGTTGCCGGGACAGGGGCCAGCACTGGTGAGGCCCCACCGCCGGACAGGAAGCCCAGGGGCCGGGACAGCAAACCCGCCCAGCGGGGCGCCCGCTGCCACCTCCTCAGACTCACCGTCGAACTGGGCCATCTTCTCACAGAGCTTCACCTCCCCCAGCACCGCGCGGAACTGCGGCTGGTTGATGCAGGTGAGGAACCAGCGGTTGGTGTTGGGGAAGGCCTGGCGGAAAGACGGCTCCAGGACCTGCCGGACCGGACAAGAGGATGGAACAGTCAGCGGGGCCGCCCCGAGGGTTCCAGCCAGAGGCTTCTTCCTTCACCGAGTTCCTCCGTCCCCGCACCCCCAGACAGCGGCTGCCTAGCCACCAGCTTACCCTGGAGGGCGACCCCTCCCACCCTCATCTCTTTAAGCCGGTCCAGCCCAACCCAATGGACGGTCCCGCCCATTCACGAAGAATCTGTTTGGCAGGGACAGCATTGGCATGGGCCTCACTCCTTTTGCCAAGACATTTCACACCGAGTTCCCAACCCTCTAAAGCCCAAATGTTAACGTATAATTTTTTTTTTAAATATATTTTATTGATTTTGTACAGAGAGGAAGGGAGAGAGACAGAGAGCTAGAAACATCGATGACAGAGAGTCATCAATCAGCTGCCTCTTTCACACCCCCTACTGGGGATATGCCCGCAACCAAGGTACATGCCCTTGACCGGAATCGAACCCGGGACCCTTCAGTCCCCAACCCGACACTCTATCCATTGAGCCAAACCGGTCTCGGCTAATGTATAATTTTTTTTAAGGTTGGGATCAACAGAGGGCTATCAATTACTACTCATTTTGTCAAATAAATAAGTAGGAAATATGCAACAGCAAAAATATTATTTTAGGATAATGGACAGACCTTTCAATTAAACAGCTTCATGAAAAACTAATTTACCATTTTTAAAAAAATGGGGTTTTTTTGTATTTGAAAGAACGGAAGAGAGAGATAGAAACATCAATGATGAGAATCACTGATCAGCTGCCTCCTGCACACCCCCCCACTCCTCAATCCAGGTATGTGCCCTGACGGAGAATTGAACCCTGACCTCCTGGTGCGAGGTCAATGCTCAGCCATTAGAACACTGGCAGGCTCGTTGCCCTTTTTCAGTTTGCCAGGATCAGCGGGGAGGCAGGCGCAGGGCCAGCTCCGTGGTGAGGTGATGCAGTACTCGGGTTCAGATCCTACCCACCCTGACCCCACAACAGCCCACACCACGCCGATCCCTGTAAGGCCTGGGCATGGGTCCAGCACGAAGTAGGCGCTTTTTCCTCACACTAATCACATTTCTACTGTGGACCAGCAGCAGTCCGAGGGCTGCTGTTTAGGAACCAGCAGTGTCATCTCCTTTCCCCCAATAACCTCAGCGGGGTTTACAGTTCACAGAGGAAGAAAAGGACCAGGGTTCCCACACCCCGTCTCCCTACAACTCGCCAGAGCAGGCCAGCACTGACCGGCTCTGCTTCCACCTGCCTTCACAACGAAGCACAGCGGCTTCACAAGAATCATCTTAGCCCCACGCAGACACTAAGGGCAGCAGAACACCCCACGCTTCCCGCAAGGAAGTCGGTCCGGTTCCCGCCCCGCAACCCCCAGGCTCCCTCAGAGCCCCTCCCACCCAAGTCCTCAAATCAGGAACCAGCACCCCGAAGACTGTCACTTGGGTTCTAACCAGCCGCCCTGAGCCCTGAGAGCGGATTCCTCACACAGACCTGCTTGTAGAGCCACAGCAGGGTGCAGACCACGGTGATGTCGGCCAGCGTCACCCGCTCGCCCACCAGAAAGGTCCTGGTCTTCAAGTGAGCGTCCAGCAGCCCTAGGATCCGCCTCACGTCCTCCTTCGCGGTCTCTGTGGCCTGTGGATTCATTGACCAAACCTATCAGTGACTATCAATCCCGCCATCACTGAACTGAGAGGCCACTTCACTTACTCATCCCACCGCCCCCAGCGGGGCCGGGGTCTAGGATCCTCCCAGATGTGTCCCACCGGAGCGCCAGTTACATTTCTTCATGGCGCAGGCGGGCCCCCGCCCCCTCACTGCCCACCGTCCTGTCTTTGCGCGCTAGGAGGAACCTCAGAAGTCACCGGGTCGAACCACTCCCCTACCATTTGGTACAACCTTCCTGCAGAACAAACCCCTTCTGACCGCCTCCACGGGTCTCCCACCCCAATGCCCAGGGCTCCGAACTCACAGCCACAGATTGGGGCCTGGTTACACACTCTGGGCATGCCCCCCCACCCCACTCCACCCCCCACCCCCCACCTCTGTTTCTCACTGCTGACACCAGAGCCGACTCCACCCCCTCTGGCTTCTTCCAAGCCCCAGGCTCACCTGCTTGTTGTAGTGCATGATGCCCAAGGTGGGGAACACCCAGGTGCTGGCGGGGGGCACTATGTCGCTGTCAGCAAAGCTCACCCACTGCACCACCTGGGCTGCTGCTTCCGGGCTGCTTCCCCGCAGGTCCTCATTGCTCACTGCAGAGGCAAGGCGCAAAGTCAGGACCTGGGGTCACGCCAACACCAGTCCCCGCAAAGCCCTCTCCTTCTCCACTCCGGCTCACCCTCATCCTCTCCTACACCCCTCACCCCAGACCCCCCCACCCCCATCCAACTGTAGTTACCGTAGTAGGCAATGGCATTGCTCTCGAACACACAGAATCCATCATCACCTTCAAATGCTGGTACCTGCAGACAAAGAGTCAGAAGGTAAGCGAAACACTGGCTGTGTGCTCAGTGGTTAGAGCAGTGGTTCTCAACCTTTCTAGTGCCACGACCCTTTAATACAGTTCCTCATGTTGTGGTGACCCCCAGCCATAAAATACCTGTTTTCCGATGGTCTTAGGTGACCCTGCTAGCGGTTCTCAACACAAATATTTACATTACGATTCATTAACAGTAGCAAAATTACAGTTATGAAGTAGCAACGAAAATAATTTTGTGGTTGGGGGTCAGTCACCACAACATGAGGAATGTATTAAAGGGTCGGAGCATTAGGAAGGTTGAAAACCACTGGGTTAGAGCATCGGCCCTCCGAACGAAGGGTCTCAGGTTCAATTCCCAGATGCAGGATCCCCAGCCCCAGCCAGTGGGGGGTGCATATGAGAAGCAACCAATCCACGTGTCTTGCTCACGTCGATGTTTCTCTTTCCCCTTCCTCCCTCATCTCCGTTCTCTCTGGAAATCAATGGAAAAAATATCCTCGGACGAGGATTTAGGAAGAAAAAATTAAGTGAAACAGTCATTTCTTACTAGCCAATCCCAGGAACTAAGTTGTTCTTGAGGAAAGTGTTTGTACAGGGCCCACAACCCCTCTAACCAAACTCCTGACACTATCTAAAACTCAAAAGCCAAAAATATTTTAATACCTTGGCATCCCTTACAGCCTGAACTCACATAAGGAAACCCAAAATACTTAGCTACCATCAGCTCTTTGAAGAAAATCCCTCAATCAATAAGCGAAAGGTGAGGCCACGTCTTCTATCCACGTCTGTAACAGCGCTACACACACACACACACACACACACACACACACACACACACACACACGGCCTCTGCTCCAAGGACGGCTCCTCGGCCCTGACACCCGGGGGGAAAGAATCCTGCCCATAACTGACACATTTTCGCTGAGAACAGCCAAAAGTCATTCTGTCTTCCAAAGTGAGCTGTGAACTGTTCAATGTCACTGAATAGCTCTTTATTACTTAATCATCTTTAAATTTTCAATTACAACCGACTATTACTTTTCACTACACAGGAATCTGAAATTATCTCAAAACGAAAGGATTTTAAAAAAATATATTTTCCACTGATTTCGGAGAGGGAGAGGAAGAAACACATATGTGAGAGAATCAATGTACACCCACTACTGGGGATGGAGCCCACAACCTGGGCCTGTGCTCTGAGCGGGAATCGAACTGTGATCTCCAGGTTCACAGGTCCACCCTCAACCCCTGAGGTACATCAGCAGAGCTCAAAAATAAACCTTTTTTAAAATTCACTAAAATATGGGGTGGCTGCCGAGACCAGTTTGGCTCAGTGGATAGAGCGTCGGCTTGGGGACTGAAGGGTCCCGGGTTCGATTCCGGTCAAGGGCATGTACCTTGGTTGCGGGCATATCCCCAGTAGGGGGTGTGCAAGAGGCAGCTGATCGATGACTCTCTCCCATCGATGTTTCTAACTCTTATCTCTCTCCCTTTCTCTGTACAAAATCAATAAAATATATTAAAAAAAAATAAATAAATAAAATAAAATAAAATATGGGGTGGGGGTGAAATGTCTTTAAAAGATGGAGGCTATCTCCAAAGTGATACAATCTTACAGCCACTTGGGTTCTCAGGATCAAAGACCCTTTTCCAGGTCCCCACTCACCTTGCCCGCCGGAAACTTGCGGAGAAATTCCGGGGTGCGGTTGGTCTGGCCAAAGTGGAAGTGGGGTGGTGCGGAGAGGACGCGGACCTGGGCCCCGCTGTACTGCGCGGCGATGAGGGCCTTGAAGGCCCTCCAGTTTTCAGGGTACGTGTACAGGGTCTGCGCGGGGAAGAGGGGGCAGGGTGTCAGCGCGAGGACCAGGGCCCCAGCCCCAAACGCCACCGCCGGGGTGACTCCCCGTGGAGTCGCCGTCCGCCCCGCTCCCGCTCCCGCTCCCCTCGGGCTGGTAACCCAAGCGCGGCGGCTCTCCGTCTTGTGTAATCGGAGTCCGACCGGGGACAGACACACCGACTGCTAAATAAAGCTCGCTGACAGCTCTGACCTTCCCTCAGGACGGCCTCCGGAGCACGAAACCCACAGCTTCAGGCTCCCTGGGGCTCCGTCTGCGGGCGGACCCGCACCGCGCGCCCCGCAGAGCCCGGGTTTCATTCATTGATGCCGCCAGCCTGCCCACTCCACCGCGGGGCCGCCCGCCTCTCGGCCGAGGGCACACCCCCGGCCCAGTCCCACCCGAGCAGCCAGCAGAGGCCGGATGGGTCTTCTCCCGCGAAATCAGCCCGGCCTCCCTTCCCGAAGCCCCCCTCCCCCGGCCAGCACGCCGCCGCTCCGGTGCCGTCCCGCCCGCGGCGAGTTGCCTGGCGGTGCCCCCTCTCCTTCCCGGACCCTGGGCGGCGAGGTCCCCCCTGGTCGGACCCACGTCGGAGCCTTCCCGCGCCCACACCTCCCCGCTGGACGAGCCCTGACCGCGGCGGCTAAGCTCATGCCCACAGAGACCCTCCCTTCAGCCTGCCCCTGCGATCGCCCCACAGAACGGCCCCGAAAGTCCCGTCAACCTGCCCGGACCCCACGTCTCAGGGAGGCGATAAACCTGACCCCTCCCTCCGGCCCCAGACGGCCGGGACCCGGCATCTCTTTCTCCTCTGACCCAGGCCATCCCAACTCTATGGCCTCCCACAGCCTCAGCATCAGTTCCTTCCCGGGGCCAGGAGGCCCTGCTCCCCAACAGGACGGCCTCTGGGCCCCGGGCCGGCTCCCCACTCGGCTCCAGGACTCCTCTGACGCCAGCGGGCCGCCATCGGGCAGAGGATGGCGCCGGATAGGGTGACCCGGGCGGCCCGAGCCGGCAAACTTACCCCAGCCGCCATGGTGATTCCGCAGAGAAAGGGGGTGGGGCTCTCAGCGCTGCCGCAAAGTAAGCCGTCCAGGGGTGGGGGTAGCGAGGAGCAGCGGGGAAACAGCGGCCGGAAAGCGAGGACGGCATAGAAGGCACACGCACGACAGTTCTGCCGCGAAATTGAAAAAAGGGGCGGGGCCTGCGGGCTGCGCGGAGGAGCTCGCGCCTGCGCAGTGAGCTGCCTGGCGGGCCCGCCCTCAGGTCTGGCCAATCGGAGTCCGAGGTGGCCGGAGAAGGCGCGGAGGAGGACCGGCCGGCTGCCCGCTGCCCTGGCGGCTGCGTGGCCCAGCTCCCGGCCCCGTGAGCGCGCGGGAGCTGCGGGCCCCCGCCGGCCGCGGTGTCAGAGGCCCAGGGCCCTGATGGGAGGCTCCGCCAAACCCCAGCGTGCTGGCGTGGCGGGGGCGGCAACTCCGCCTGGGGGTGGCGACGTACCAGATTCCGTTAACCGCTCTGGTGTGTGGTTTTAAAATTATTTTCACTTCAGAGAGGAAGGGAAACATCGTGGAAGAGAAGAAACCCTCCGTTGCTGCCTGCTGCACGCTCCCACTGGGGACCGGCCCGCTACCCGGGCCTGGGACCGCCTCCTCCCGCTGCTCAGACGAAGCTCAACCTCCAGCCACACGTGGCGGGGCGCGGTTTGCTGCCTTTTTTTTGTTTGTTTAGGATAAACGTCTAATCCCAGCACACGTCTGAAACTTGTTAAATTCGTTTTCTCCCGCTCGACCGCCTTGCAGCTGGAGGTGTTGTTCCTGCAGGAGGGGCCCAGGGAGAGCCCACCCCGCCCACCTGTCCCCGAGGAGGGCAGCCGTTACCATGCCCAGGTGTGAAGACCTGCGGGTAAAGGGAGGCAGGCCGGTTGCTGCTGTGCAGTACCCACCCCACGCCCCCCAGCACCCAGAGCTGAGGGGGCTCCTGGCACCAAAGGGTCCTAGCAGTCCCTCCAAGTGCGGTCAATGCTGGAAGGGCGGCCAGGGAAGCCTCTGAGGACGCTGCGTTTAGGCTGCGGAGTGGAAGGACCGTTACCAGGAGGAAATCAGAGCAAACGAGCGAGTATTAAACTAGCAGCTTTATTGCCCTCTGAGGAGATGGCGAAGGGCCTGAGGGAGGAAGACCTGTAAGAAATGGTGGAGCTCGGGGAACAGGCCCTGGGAGTCCTGGAGCGGGGTCACGGTGAGAGCCTGGTCAGCCTGGGAGGCAGACACCACGAAGGCCAGCAGCGGCTCAGCCTCTGGCTTCTGCTCGGCACCGCCCAGTGCTCTCAGCTGCTGGGTCACCCGCGCCTCGGTGGCCAGCCACTCCACCCCCGTGCCCGCCCTGCCCCCGGCGCCCTCCTTGGTTTGCTGCCGCAGGCACCTTCGCGCCCGCCGCCGCCCTTGCCACACCCGGTGCCACACGGCACAGCGCCAGCTCACCGAAGAGGGCGACGCCCCCTTCCTTGTCTCAACCGGGGACCCTTCTTGGGCCGCCGGAGGCCCTGCGGGGCCCTGCTCCTCTCCTCCAGGGCCCGGCGGCTGTGCAGGCGGCTGGGAAGGCGCCCCCGGCTGCTCCGGGCTCCGCAGGACCCAGTCCTGCGCACCTTCTCCCACCTCTATAACCATCTCTTCCACCCCCTCTTCGCTCCGGCCCCCTGCACACCCCTGCTGCTCCCGCTCCTGCTCCCGCTCCGGCTCCCCCTGCTCGGAGCCTTTTCTCTGTCGGTCTAGTCTCAGTCTCTTGCGTGACCCTTCCGGGGGAGAATCCCCAGTCCCACCTCCCTCTGACCGCGGTCTCTTGGTTCCCTGTTCTAGCTGGCACCCCAAAGCTTCCCCTAACACCTGGGCCAGGGCGGCAGTGAGCTGGGGGAAGGGAGCAGGGGGCAGGGGGATGGGGGTGGCAGACAGCAGGGCGCTCGGGGAGCTGGGCTGCAGGAGGGGCAGCAGCCCCCAGTCGCGGCCCCGGGAAGAGCGGTGCTGGTACTGGAGGCTTCGGCAGTAACTGGCTGCGGCCCGGCAGCAGTTCTGGAGCCGCCCGGCCACCCTGCTGGTGACGTTGGCTGCCACATTGTGGCTCAGGTCAAAGGGGTCCTGGAGGTTCATGGGGCCGAGACGCAGGCCCTCCCAGAGGGCAGAGGGCGGGCCCCCTGCCACGGGCAGCGCCCGCCCCTCCCGAAGGGACAGCAGTGAGCCACGAAGATCCCAGCAAGACACGCAGGAGAAGAACTGGGCCAGCAGGGAACCTGGAGGGGAAGACCAGGGAAAGGAGTTACTCGGAGGCCAGGACGGAGACAGGCCCTGACCAGAGCCATTCACTTATTTAGCAGGACTTCCTTTTTCCCCTCGGAGCCTTGCAAGCAAGAGGCCAAGCTCGTGCTCCGTGCCCCTAGCAACGCCCGTCCTTCCCCAGATGCTGCTTCCCTGCCCGCACCCCCTCCCCCCCATTTCTTCATCGGAGAGCAGCAGCAACACTAGCTGACGCCAGGCCGCTGTGAGAGCCACACCAGCCCACAGGAACTGTGGGTCTATGTTACCTACTGTTGCCATTAACATCTATTAGTCCCCAAACTCACTCAGGGGCTCCTTATTGGTGCTGGGCTCCAGTCTCGAGGCATCTCTGGGGAAACTACAGTCCCAACCATCCACCGCCACCTGCTCGCCCTCACCTGGGAGAGAGAGAAGGGGAGGGTCAGCCTGAAGCTGGAAGTGTGGGTGATGGAGAGAGGGGTGATAACAGAGCTCTCAACCCCAGCGGGTGAGATGCTGCTGGCGAGACGGAGGGGGGCGGCCGGCTGCGTACCTGCTTTCTGGGTGAGCTGGGACACAGTGGGCAGCACCGGAGGGTCCCTGGTCTGAAGGAAATAGATGACGAGCAAGGTCAGGGCGTAGTTATTGAGAAGGGGGCCACTCCCTGGGAAATGATAATTCATGAGGTTAGAGGTGCTTCCGGCACCCTGCTGGGCGGGCTTCCTCAGCTCCCTCCTTGGCCCCAACACCAACTCAGCCCCGGGGCCGGCCGCCTCTCACCTGACAGCCCCCGACCCTGAGCCCAGCAGCGGAGGGTGTACACCAGCGGCCGCACCCGCTCGTCCAGCTCGGAGCAGAGGCTCAGGAAGCGGGAGTTGTGCAGGGCCAGCCTGGGACAGGAGGTGGAGGTCAGGGCGCAGGCACCTCTGAGGGTGCCTCCCTGCTCTCAGTCCGGACTTGGTAAGGGGAGCCAGGAGCAAGGCCGGGAGAGGGTTCCAAGTGTCTGCCGACACACTGGCCTTGTGAGAGGCTTTGCCAACAACGCCGCGTGCTACCCGCCCCATGTGCCCGTGTCAGACCTCCCGGAGCAGATCACGTAAGACTGCTCAGAACCTTCCGTGTGCAGAGAAAGGAAGACGGGAGGGAGGGAGGAAAGGAAGAAAAGGGGAGGAGGAAGAGAGAAAGAGGAGGTGGGGGAAAGGAGAAACCTATTTGCGTTTAGCATAGCATTTCCCAAACCGGTCCAACCATGAAACTGTCTAAATCCCTTAGAAACGGCATTCCCAAACCCACACTCCATGCACATGGAAAGGGCGGCCAGACAGGAGGGAGGCAGGAAGAAGGGAACCAGAAGGACAGCCTGGAGGGTCAGCAGGTCAGGAGCTCCCCACACCAGGCTCCCTGCTCCGTCACCCCGGAACAGGTACCGGTTACTGAGGGAGATGTCCCCGTGGAGGCCTGAGGGCCGGTGGCAGAACTTGACCACGGGGCGCCGGGCAGAGGGCACAGTCTGGACTCGGTACACCCCGGGAACACAGCCCCGAAGAATGGACCCCACCAGCTCCAGCATGGCTCCCTGCTCGGTCTTCTCCCCTGGCGGGCCCTCTGCCGGTTCCAGAGCCTTCCCCGGCTCCCCTTCTCCCGGGTCCTCCTGCAGCGGTGAGGCTGGAGGCAGGGACTGGGGAGAGGCCAGGGTCTCGGAGGCCAAAGCCGAGTCCGGAGTCCGGGGTGCCAAGGAGGAGGAAGGGGTTTCAAAGTCCAGGGCTTCCGAGCCCTGGGGAGAAGCTGGAGGCTGGGAGTCCGGAGGGGAGGCTGGGGTGCAGGCCAGGGCCTGAGGATCCAGTGGGGATGCGAGGGCCGAGTCCAAGGACGGAGACTCTGGAGCCTTGGGGGCTGGCTGTGGATGGGAACGAGCTGAGTGAGTCGCTCTCCTGCTGTCCCCTCACCAAGGAACAGCCATCCCCAGAACATACGCTGACTTACTGCTTGCTGTGTGCCAGGCCCTACTCCAAGGACTTTATGCCTACAACTCATTTCATCTTCACAATACTCTTCTTTCCACTAAAAATAACCTTCCAATGACATAAAACATGGCCTACATACTACAGGAATGTCACTGTCAAAAAAGGCCAAAAAGCCTAAACCGGTTTGGCTCAGTGGATAGAGTGTCAGCCTGCGGACTGAAGGGTCCCAGGTTCGATTCCGGTTAAGGGCATGTACCTTGGTTGTGGGCACATCCCTGTAGAGAGTGTGCAGGAGACAGCTGGTCGATGTCTCTCTCTCTCATCGATGTTTCTAACTATCCCTCTCTCTTCTCTGAAAAATCAATAAAATATATTTTTAAAAAATAAAACATAACCCCAAAATGACCTTATTATATGATATATGATATATACATGTTTTTGGTCTTTTTCTCTCCCCCAAAATACAGTATTATACATGTCAATTTGAAATCTGGGGTTTTTCATGTCAGTTCATTTGCATATCAATCCACATTCCCATTCCCATTTCTCAAATTACAATACCTTCCAGACAGATCCTATGATTCCCTTAACAGATGAGAAACGAAGGCCTGAGAGGTGACCCACTTGCCCAGTCACACAGCCATTCCCACTGACTACCCCCTGGTCACTCACCTGGGGCTCTTCCAAGTCACCCAGATCCAGGAAGAGGTCAAGATCACAGTCATGGACGTCAAAGCTGTTTATGGAAGAGCCAAAAGGATGGACCACACAGCCTGGGTGCCGAGCAGAGAATAAGGTCAGGAGACATTGGGGGATAAAGAGTGGAAGCACATAACAGGGCATGAAGATGGGAGAGCAGCCACGTCCTACGGCTAGCGGAGGGAGCTCTGAGGGAGCCGGCGGGGAGGAGGCACAGGTGGCTCGGGCAGGAGGAGGGGGCTCACCTGGGAAGAACTCCGTGAAGACCTCTTGGATCAGCGCCACCACGAGGCTCCGAAGCTGCCGCTCGGCCTGGGACAACTCCCTCAACCCCACGAGCTTTACCATCTGTGCCCCCACGTCGGGGGCCTCGGCTAGGGCTGCGGCCAGCTGGTGGCTGTCGGGGGCCGCTCCTTGGGGAGATTTGGAGGCCGGTTTCTGGAACTCTTTCTGTTCCCGTGGCCGGACGCGCAGGCGCTGTGCCCCCAGGCTGTGCCGGGGCTGGGACAGAACAGCCTCCCGGGCACCTACGTCCCCCATCTCCACGATGGCAAACACTCCCTGGAAAACCACAACAGGGGCAGGGCTGACGGGTCTGCAGCCGAGAACCAAACACGTGGGCTGACAGTGGGCCCGGGAGCGTGAGCCGGAGCACTATGAACGGGAAACATCCGGACAAACAATTCTCTCCAAATTGGATCCCCACACGTTCCGCTCACCCCAGTCAGCCTATGGAAGTCTCGCTTTACTTTTCCCAGTGACGTGATTTCACTTGGACCCATCCCCTCACTTCCCTGCTGTAATTAGTCTTTAACTCAGATGAAGAATCCACACAATCAACACTCTGCTAGATGTCAACATAACTACCTCTGACTAACGCACCATCTAAGAACACCAGCAATACCAGAGAAGTGTTGCTATCATGCGGTTGAGTTCAACGATATTCACTGGGCAAGGGGATGGGGGAAACTGGGGACATGTGTCATAAAGAACCATTTTTTAAAAAAAAATGTAGCTCTAAGCAGTGCCTAGTACGAAGTTAGCAGTTAACAATTGGCAAATAAAAGATTGACTGAGTAAGTAAACAACCAACAGGTACCCCAGTGACTAACCCCGGTGAACAGAGAAAATCCAGGCTGGGTGGTATTCACAAAGCTGAACTCGTCCACGGACAAGCCGAGTTAGGAACTAGCCAAAACCGACGCCTGGTTCCTCTCACTTATTTCGGTGTGTGGATCACCGGACTCATTATCTACCCTCAGACACATGCATTCTACCTTGTCCTTGTCCATGACGACACTGGCCACGGGTCCAAAGGCCTGGAAGTACTCAGAAAGCTGAGCAGAATCCACATCGCGGGGGAAGCCGCTGACAAACACACTCCGAAGCCCCTGGGCCTTTCGGGCGGCTCGGAGTTCCACCAGATGCCGGTGCTTCCGGCCTCCCAAGTGGGCGTCCAGGCTGGGTCCTGCCGAGACAGACCAACGTGAAACAAAACATCCAAATTCGCTCTGCAGTGTGCCTGTTACCTGCAGACCTAATCCTCCCCACCCTCCCAGCCACAGGAAGTGTGAGCTTGGAATAAACAAACTCCTGGCTTCCTCTGTCTTCCTCTTTTGTCCGTCTTTACACACTGCATTTCAAGTGGTTCCATTTCAAGAATTGACTATAAGTACTGTATTTCTTAAACCATCTGTGCTAGGAAGAGCAACATATGCAAATTGTAAAAAAACAAAACAAATGGGTAACTTATTCAAATAATATATAGAAGAACTAAATATATAAGACCCTAGATCCATGGTCGGCAAACTGCAGCTCATGAGCCACATGCGGCTCTTTGGCCCCTTGAGTGTGGCTCTTGCACAAAATACCACTGCCTGGACGAGTCTATTTTGAAGAAGCGGCATTAGAAGAAGTTTAAGTTTAAAAAATTTGACTCTCAAAAGAAATTTCAATCTTTGTACTGTTGACATTTGGCTCTGTTTACTAATGAGTTTGCCGACCACTGCCCTAGACTATTTCCCCGGGGTCATCTTTGAGTATGGTATTAAAATTACAAGTGCAAGATATGAAGCCACACTGTCCAAGTTCAAATCACAGCTCAATGAAGCCGAGATCTTGGGCAACTCTCTTGTGCATCAATTTCCTCAGGTATAAAATCGAAGTAATCACAGCACATTACAAACAGGAATTGTTCACATAGCCCCCGGCAGGGAGTCTGGTACATGCCGCATGAAGAGAAAGTTTAGCTGCCATTATGTTTATTACATCTTGAGTCAGCTGTTTGATGTCACCAGTGTATGTAAGGGGCCAGGGAAGACTGGGTTTCTGGCTGGCCCTAGTGGGACACAGCAGCAGTGTCATTCACAAAGAAGAAGAAGAAGAAAAAGGGAGATCCTGCTCAGGGAATATCATGATTCTGACTTCACAGGTCAAACCTGAGGTTTCACTGAGCGCCCTGTGCTGTCATACAAGGACCTTGTCAACTTTCAGAAACCCACCTTCCGGTCATGCTACTTCAGCCTTCTTCGCCTCTGGAGGGCTTCCCTGACTCCATTCCTACCTTCTCTGCGGCCCCGCAGCTCCCCACAGATATCTATAGAGCACGGAGATGGTCTCCATCTCTAGACGGTGTGCTCCTCCTGCTTTTCCGAGTCCGCTCTCCCACCGCGGAGCCCAGCGGAACGCACACAGCGGACGTCCAGCAGATGGCGGTTAAAGAGGGCTAAATGGGAGATTTCGGACAGTGGGAAGGAGGCTGGAGGTGGGGGGCTTTCCCCGCTCTAATTCCTTGGGATGGACGAAGTGAAGACGCAGGTGGGTGACTGACTCTACGTATCGACAAGATTGGCTAAAACTATGACCTGTAACCCTAACTTTTCCGAAGACGAAAGCCCACAACCACCCCTCCTCACTAGCCACCGCTTACGGTTGGCTGTAGTGACGTGGCAGAGGCGGCAGCGGAAAGCCCCACGCGGCAGCGACTCGACATCAGAATCCACCGCCGCCATCGCGACTACCCGGTACCGACCAAATGCAACCACTTCCGCCACCGGCGGAGCTGCCGCTTCCAAATCGCAATGAGCTGGAAAGCGACTTCCGCCAGCCCAATAGGAAGTGACGTAAGGTGGTTAACCCGTGTAGGCATACTCCCCTAGGAAACCAGGTCCCTTCGACTCAGGGTTCCGTTTCCAGCGGGGGTTAAAGCTTTCTGGGCTTTAGGAAGAGCCGCCCACCCACCAGTCTCATCTGCATGCCGTAAGCCGATTGGTGTGCTGAGCTGTGCCGATGCTGATTGGCCCGAAGGTCGTGAATATTCATAAAACGGGCACAAAGCCTACACGGGGTGACAGCTGCCATTGCCTAGCTGGTGGCCCCAGCAGACTGTGCTCCGCTACCAGGGGCAGTAGAGAAGCTCGGGGCTGTATCCTCAGCCCCGGGTTTCCCTGGAGAACAAAGCGGAGGGCCAGCAGCTCCACGAAACCGGCCGCTGTCCCTGGACTCCCAACCTCAGGACTCTTGTTTCTTCCTAGCAGCCGATCAATGATTTTCTCTCATTATTGATGTTTCTATCTTTCCCTCTCCCTTTCATTGAAATCAATAAAAATATATTTTAAAGTAGCCCTAACTGGTTTGGCTCAGTGGATAGAGCATCAGCCTACGAACTGAAGGGTCCCAAGTTCAATTATTGTCAAGGCACATGCTGGGGTTGCAGGCTCAATCCCTAGTGGGAGACTTGCAGGAGGCAGCTGATTAATGATTCTCATCATTGATATTTCTCTCTCTCTTCCTCTCTAAAATCAATTAATATATATATAAAAAAAGATATATATATATATATATATATATATATATCTTTTTTTTTTTAAGTAAAAAAAATTTTAATTAAAAAAAGCAGAGGCTAGCAGGAGCCTCTCACACGAACTGCGCTTCAGGGAGAAGCCTGCACAGAACTGCCCGCTGCAGTCCTGCCACCTGAACCAGCTCTGGTCAAGGAGTTCCCCAATGACAGTGCCTTTGGGTCACGCAAACTGAAAGGATCGGAGTCCTCATTTGTCCGAGAACAGATCAATCTGAAGACTGCCTGAACACAGAGCTACCTAACTGGAGAGAGGCCTGGCCCCAGGTCTCCTCACAGCCGAGTTTGGAAATTCCCGTTGTTGAATTGGCACCAACCACCATCAGTTGACAGATGCTTCTCCTACTGGGCGGCCTAGCTAACCTTGGCCTCTCAAACCTAAAAAGGCAGGAAGCACTAGAGTGGGCCCTGACACTAAGGCAGTTGCTGAGGCTGGCCTTGGGGACCCAGGAAGCAACACTCTATAAATAGGCCAGAGCGAGGTGGTAAGACCTTGCAGTAACCCCCCCACACCCCTCCCGCCAAAGTTGGCTACATGTCTTGCTCTGGCATCGTAACAACTCCCAGAATTCCGTACGTAAAAGGAAAAGGAGAGTTTAGAATTAGGAAATAAAGAAGCACACACATACCCATCTTGTGGAGGAGTCCTATCAAGAGAACCAGCTCATCCCTGCTCTGAATAAATCTGGGTCACCATAGGAACTGGGGAGCCGTTTGGGCCTCACAGAGGGCCACCTGCTCAGGCTGCATCTCACAGCGCTGCCCCCAGGGCAAGCCCCCTCTGTGTTTTATTTTCCAACTAAGACACACACCCCCACACACTCATAGCAGAGAACAGCTGAGCCAGGAGGAGCTGAAGAAAACAGCTTTTTATTTGTTACTATAAGAACCAATTACAGAATCAACGTTTAAAAAATGGACAAAAGGTCTTTATTTCTGAGAATTGGCGTACAAAAGGCAGAGGGGACAAAGGGAGGGGAGGAGAGAGTGAGCATGGGCTGGGTTTGATGCCAGCTTGGGGGCCTCAAACTATTTAGCAAAGTCCGGACACCGGACAGGAAGAGAAAGCCCCAATTAGGAAAAAGAAAAAGAATAGACATGGCAGTGCACGTCCCCGCCCCCAACCAGGTGTCTGTTTACTCTTCCCCTCCCGTCGTCCCTTCACAAAGGGAGGCAAAATTTTTAAAAAATTAAAAAACCCTCCCCCTAAAACTGTCCAGGACAGTTGTGGGTCCTATTCCCAAGAGGCCGTGCCCCAGCAGGGGCCCAGCCTGCAGTCCGCCTTCCCTCAGCCGGCGGGGGCAGCAAGGGAAGGAGTCAAGCCCTGAGGTGGTGACACCAGAGGGCGCCCACTCCCTCCAGGACACACACTGGCTCCCTCCTTCCCTCCCTCCCTCCCTTCCTCCCTCCGACACTAAAGAGAAGGGAACCTGGGTGAACTGGGCACCCATCCTCTAGCTTCCAGCCCCCCTCCCGCCCCCGAAGTTCAGTCCTCCAGGACAATGGGCTCATTGGTGCTGGCAGGATGTGAGGGTGCAGGCAGAGAGACTGGGGGCCTCACTGCTATCAGCGGTGGCTTCACCTTCAGGGGCAAGTTGGGCCTGCGGGCAGCTCGCCGCATCTCCAGGTGAGTCAGAGCTTTCCGAAGGGCCCTGGCCCGGAAGAGAAGAGGGGAATCCAGAAGGCGAAGACCCCCGAGTTGCAACCCCACATTCCACAATACAATTCCTCCGGCCGTTCCTGCCGGCACCCCTGGCCTGCACCGTCTCCCTGTTGCTGGCCCAGCTCTGCACTCCTATCTCCCACGCCACCAGCCTGGGTTGCCAACTTCTCGGCCCGCTCCCATGGCGGGCTCCTTACCTAGTATCTTTTTTTTTTATATATAGCAAAGGTGGAAATAATTTATTGAAGATCAAGTAGTACAGACTCCCTCGTGGGGATAGGGAATGAATCTCAAAGCATCGATTCCCACGTGGGGTGGGGGGAAGAGTCCCCCTTACCTGGTGTCTTTTGTGGCCACAAACACCACAGGATTGGGGGCATCAGCGGGGTTTAGTTTCTGACGCTTGGCTGCTGGCTGGGAGCTCGAGCGAATCCCTGAAGCCAGAGGCCGTCCATTGGCAGAGAAGGGAACCCCTGCCCCTGCCATCTGAGAGAGGGGAGAGCACAGTGAAGGGACTCTCCTCAGATCCGGGCATAAACCAAAGCCCCCCAGCGCGCCCGCCCCGGCCTCACTCACCGTCTCATAGGCCCGTTTCACCATGATGCCCCCCAGGGCCCGGCTCTGGGTCAGCTGGTTTCTGTTGATCGGTGTCTTAGTACCCCGAGGTGTTTTTGGTTTCAGAGGTGCCTGGGCCACTGCGAGGTAAAAAAAAAAAATTAATTAATTAATTAATTAATGTGCATCCTTTCTTTTCTCTATGCAGGTTCCTGGGCATCCCTGAGAGCAGTGATGGGGGAGGGTCTGGCAAGCCATTACCAGTACAGCTGACCCTTAAACAATGTGGAGATTAGGGGCACTGACCCCACACAAGTAAAAAATCCCCAGACAGCTTTTTCTTAAAATATATTTTTGTGGATTTCAGAGAGGAAGGGAGAGGGAGAAAGAGATAGAAACATCAATGAGAGAGATTCATTGATCGGCTGCCTCCTGCATGCTCCCCCCTGGGGTTTGAGCCCACAACCTGGGCATGTGCCCTTGACCGAAACTGAACCCGAGACCCTTCAGTCCACCGGCTAGGGCACCCATATAGCTTCTGACTCCTCAAAAACTTAACACGTATTTCAAAAGTCACACAGGAGTATAACCTTGTCAAATCAGTGTGGTCATACCGGATAGCTCATGAGAAAGTATTATTAACCTGCAAGAGCACAGTTTGCTAAGACTAAATCTCAAGGCCTGAATGGGAAAGAAAAAAGCGAGGGGAGAGGAGTTTCAACAGTAGAAGGACTGCAAGCCTGACACCAGCCTAACTGGTTCCCCTGCCTGTACCCACTCGTACCCAGTCTGGTTCTCGTCACATACCCAGATCCTTGACGATAGTTGCTAGGGGCAGCCGCACCAGAGGGTGAATCTTCAGTGGAGTCTTGGCGGCCTTAGGCAGTCGGATGGAGCCTGGAGAGAGGGTGGGAGCTTCTGAAGGGGCCGATCTATTCCGGCCTCTCCTGGGCCAGGAGCCACGTCTGCATCTTAAACCCCTGCGCCTATCTCCCCGCTGTCACAGAACACCCAGACACACCGGCCCTGGCCAGGCAACCCCTAACCGCCACCAGCCCGGCACTCCTGCTTACACTCGGCCTTGATGGCATTGGCATTGATGGGGGCATAGGGGCGCCGAGCAGCCCTCCTCGGCTGTAACAGGTCCCTGCACATGCGTCTGGCAAGACGGGTCAGCTTGGTGGTCTGGAGCAGGAATGTCTGCCTGTTCTTGGCCAGCAGCTTGGCCCGGTTGGCGCTGGTCGTATAGGGGGAGAGACTTTGGGCTTCGGGTCTGGACAAATGACCCCTCGAGTGTGGCTCCTGGGAGAACACAGGGAAACACAGATGGACGCCGAGGCTTTCTTCCTTCCTCTGAAGAGGGCTACTCAGTCCTGCCCTCCTGGCCCTACACCACCCTGCCCTGCCCTCCCCTGCACATCAGCCACCCCATCTATGCAGCTGGCTGCTCTGGCCTTCACCTAAGTCCACACCAATATGCCACTCTCCTCCCCTCCTGCTCCATCAGTCCGTACTGTTGCGGCCCGCGCAGCGCCCTCCAGCTGGGTAGGGGTCTTCAGTCCCCCGTACTTCTTCCAGTAGATCCAGCAGGAAGCACAGAGGCGGCACTGCATGTTGGGGGGCCCCCAGGCGTACCACTGAGCAGACTGTGTGGCTGAAAGAGCAGAGGAGGTGGAGGTCAGGTGGGGCTCGCCACCTGAGCCCTCAGGCTCTTGGGTGGGGCAGACCCTCCCCACCCCCAGCCTCCCTAGCCCTCCCGGGAACTCACTGTGGCAGCTCTCGCAAGTCAGGCCCTTCTGGAATCCTGCGCCATTCATGCCAGGCTTTGAGCCCACGGAGATGATCTGGTTAGGATTTGGTTTGGTGCTAGCGGGCAGGAGTGGGGAGAAGAGAAAAGAATTCCAGGAAAATAACGTCTCCACCTGTCTCTACAATGACGCGGCCCGGCCTCCTGCCCACCCCCATCGCTGGGGGCGGGAGGGGGGGAGCCCCGCCCGCCTCACTCACTAGGTGGGGATGTAGACCTGTTTCAGTTTGCTGTCTGCTTCCGCAGCCTTCAGTCTCTTCTGCAGGGAGGGAGGACAGAGAAGGGTCAGAGAGCATCTCAGCAGGAGGCCTCCGCCCGCCTCCGGCCCAGGCCGTACCTGCTGAATGTAGCGGTCTGTGGTTTTCCACATGTAATAGAACTGGACTATGCTGGCCAGCGACTTCCAGGGCAGCTAAGGAGGGCAGAGGGAACACGGGTGAGCTCGCGGCTGGCCCCAGGTCCTGGTGCCCTCACCTGCTGTCTTCCGCCTCCGAGCCCAGCCCCCTCACTTACAAAGTCCTGGCGAATGTCATTGAAGTCCTTGCCGTACTTCTCCAGGGCCTCCTCAAACAGCATGGCCTCAGAGGCAGACCACTCCTCCATCTCGTCCCGGCACAGCACGGGGCCCCCCTGGGGCACCAGCGTGGACATGGCCTTGGCCAGGTCGTAGCCGTTCCTCTGCAGTGTGTCCATCGCGTGGAACTACGGGCAGGCAGGAAACCATGCTGATGACCGAGACCCTCAGCACGCTCTCCTGCTGCTTTCAACAACCCACTCACTCAGAAACACCCCCGCCTGTCCCAGGCTCCCAGTCCCCCCACCACCACCCGCGCCTGCTCACCAGGGTGATATCCCGAGAGGCAGCAGCTGCACTCATGTGCAGGCTTGGCTGCCGGATGGAGCTGCTACAATCCAGGGCTCTCGCGAAGGTGCCCACCGCGCTGAGAGAGAAACGGGGGCGTCAGGAGAAAAGCAAGCAGGAGTGGCTGCGGAGCTGAGCCGGGGAGAAAAGAACAGCCCCCGTGCCCAAAGGAGAACAATGTCCGACGCAGAACACTGCCCCCACCCTCACCGGGCCACCACGAGGAACTGGTCGATCTGCCGGTCCGTCAGGGGGTTGTCTGGGTCCCAGACCTTCATCTCCATCTTCTGCTGGTTCCGGTTATCGGACTCTCCTGAGGAAAGGGCACCGGCGTCAGCAGGGAGAGAAGGCAGGGGCGGTGGAACCCCAGCAGGAGGTGAAGGCTGGGTGCTGACGGTTCCATCAGGCACCTCGACCCTCAGACGTCTCTCCCCGCTGTCTCGCCCCTTCCAGCTCAGAGGCTGCATTCCGTCAGGGTCGCAGCCCAGAGCAGGCAGACCTGCCCGGCACATGGCTCAGACCCTGACGGCAGCGAAGCCGGCAGCCACACGCCTGTCCTCTGCTCACCCTCGGCCAGGCGGTCTGGGATCTCAGCTTGGTATTTGCAGCCAACACGGATCTCCCCCTGGTCGGCGAGCAGCGTCTTCTGCACAGGGTCGAACACCAGGGAGTAGAAGAAGCAGTCCTGGGGGGAGGGAAGGGGGTGAGCGGGCAGCAATCCTCAGGGCAGGGCCCGTGTCCGCAGAGTCTCCAAAGCACGTGGCCTGGAGCCCGCGCCTCCTCAGTCCTCTTTCCTCCTGCCTCTTGGGGAAATGCCAGCCCCCCTCACCCAACACCTCTTTCTCACCTCCTTTTCCAGATACTGACTCAAGATATCTGTCTCGTTCAGGAGGGTCACGCTGCATTTTCCACTAAAGAGAGGTCAGAAGACTCTGGGTGAGCACCTTACCCCAGCGTCCCCGCACACCACCCTCCTCTCCGTCCCCTAAAGCAGTGCTGCTGGCCGGGCCTGCTGTCCCGTACCGGATGTGGGTGGCTGGCAAGGACTCAAACTGCCGAGAAAGAAAAAGCTCCCGGTGCTTCAGCTGATGTCGCTGCTGCTCCGACACCCCTGGCTGCTTTGACTCCTCTTCAAACTCCCCTGGGAGAGGAAGGAGGAAGGCACCGAGTCAGAACCCACCCAGAAAGAAGCAGCCTAGCCCCGGGGCAACGGGTCCTGCCTCGGAGGGGTTCCTGGCACTCCCAGGCCTCTGCCTTCCACACCCTCACCGGCCGCTCTCCCCAGCTCTCATCACTGAGGCTCGTAGGGAAGAGCTGCTGGGGACAAAAGCGCCACCAAAGTATGTCCCACACCAGGTGCCAGGCCAGCAAGAATGTCTTGTCTCTTTCTCGCTAACCCGGCCTGAGGTCCAGAAACGTGTAAGATGAAAAAGCATCACCCCAGGTTACTTCTCACACTTCCTCTTTTCCGATTTCTTAAACACCACCCAGTCCTCACACCCCTCACTGCCCACGTGGGTAAGCTTGCGGGGCTTTTAAGGGCAGTACCTCTCAGCCCAGTGGCAACACCTCCCCCCCAGGGAGCTGCCACTGGCCTGAAACCTTGGTGGAAAGGGTTAAGCTGGCTGGGTGCCAGCCCGTGGGCGGGGCAGAAGAGCCAGGGGCCCAGATGCAGTGGTGCATTGTTCCCAACCACAGGGAGAAGGTGGGGGGTGCAGCAGGCTCCACCCCTCGCCTGTGAGCTCCGGAAACCCTGTGCTAAGGGAAGGGGGACCACACCCCCCCACACCCCTTCTGATTGGACAAGGCCAAGGTCAGCCCCTGCCAGATGGAGCCGGAAACCCCAGAAGGCCAGAGACCTTGTTAGGCCCAGCTCCTCTGTAACCCCTTCATGCCCAAAGCAGCCTGAAATATGAAAAATAATTTAGGAAGGAGGAACAGGAAACAGGGGAAAGAAAGCCAAAGTAGGAAAGAAAAGAAATAAAGAAAACTGGGAGAGATCATGTTTTTTGAAAGAAGACGAAAGCATAAAGAGAAGGCTCTGGAGGGAAAGGAAACGGTGTGAAATGGAGCGAAGGGGGAAACAGGAGATGAGAGAGAGGGAAAAGTGCAGGAGAACTTCCTTTGCCTCTTACACTGTCCCTTCCATGTACTCTCACCACCTCGTGGTCTCACAGTAAGCCTGCTCCCCTATTGTGCGGGCTTCCACGGGCCATCTCCTCTTCCTCACCTTGACCTTGGTCACTGGCCTTTGCTTCTCCAAAGCTCCCCCCACACACACCCCCATGTACACACGATCACCTCAAAACAAGAAAGTAAGTAGACACTGCCATCCCTCTAACTCTCACCTCCACACGCACACTCCCACACAGGCCGCGGCCTGGCCCTCCTTACCGTGGTCCCGCCACCCTGCTTCCAACCCCGACGTGTAAAGACAGGCCTCCCTCCCAGACCAGGCACCTCCCACCCCCAAACGCACTCCCTGCCTTGGGCATGCTACCAGGAGAGACACCTGCAAGGGCATGCCCAGGCCTCAGGCCGTGGGGGGCGGGGGGCAGGGAGGGGGCGCCCACACTCACTGGCATTGCTATCAGCCAGGCTGTTGAGGCTGCTGGAGATGTCCCTCCGCCGGAAGAGGCACACCACCTTGGCCTCCACGTTTCCATTCGCAGTCTGAGAGGGGAAGGGGAAGCGGTCGGCGAAAAGCAGAAAGGCACCGACGAACAACTGTCAGTGCGTTCCTAAGGGAGGCGGCAAACGCTCCGACATTATAAATAAGGGCACATGTTTGCGGACAGACCTCCCAGCCCTTTCCTCCGCCCCCAGGGAGAGGGTCAAGTCCATTTCCCACGGAGCTCTCAGCGGCCTTTCCCCAACACACAAACGAATGAATGAATATGAATGGGTCCTGGGGTTAGAGACCTCCGCGGGCAGGGGCCCCGCTGGGGGGCGGCGGGGCCGCTCCGCTCACCTTGTTGAGCTCTTCAATCCGCCTCACCAGGTAGGGATTGCTGGAGGAGTTCTCAAAATAGACGTAATCTGCGGGCGGGGGAGGGGAGAGCCGGGAGATCAGAGGAGGGGGGGGGGGGGAGACCGGCCTGGGGGAGGGGCAGGAGGTAAGGGACCCTGGAAAGTGGAAGTGGGGAGACTAATAGAAAATAGCGGATGCCCCCCCCACCCCGACCACCTGGTTCCAAAGTCAGATCTTTCACTCAAAAGTGAGCCTTAAGTTAGGAAGGCGCAGGGGGCGGCCTGGAGTCCCAACTCAGCGCTGGGGCTGCCCCCCGGGCTCCAGCGCAGGGCCGAGTGGCAAAGCGACCGCCCCGGCCGGCTTGTCAGCTCCCGCGGGACCCCGTCCCCCGAGCCGGCTCCCCGACGGGGGCCCCTTCGCGGCCGGGCTGCTGCCGGGGAGCCTCCGGGAACCTCGGGTCCCGCTCCCCGCTCCCCGCTCCCCGCTCCGGTTCCGGGCCGCGCTCCGGACCACGCCGCCCGGGACGAGCCTCTCGGGTCCCGACTCCCACCACTCCCGCCCGGGGCCCGCAGCCCCTGCCCGGTACTCACCCCCCACCCGGTACATGTTGGCCGCCATGGCCGTTCCCGCCGCCGCCTCCGGCCGCACAAAGGGCCCGGGAGGCTCGGGGCTGGGGCTCGGCCCGAGGCGAAGGCCGGGCACGGAGCGGGCGCCGCGCGGAAGTCTCGGTCGGGCACGCGCAGCCGGCACCGCCGCCGCCTCAGCCGTCGCAGCTCATCTCCGCCCGCCGCGCAGCGCCGCCGCCGCCGCCGCTCCCGCCGGCCGCCGAGGCCGCGCCGCCGCTCGGCTTCTTCCGGAACGGCCTCGGCCGCGGCGGCTCGGAGCCGGCTCGGGCCGGTCCTCGCGGAGCCGCTCCAGACGTTGGGCCCGCGGCCTCGGGCTTTGCCTCCTTCCCGAGCGCCTTCGGCCGACGGGAGAACAAGGCGGGCGCTCGGCTAGGGTCGCGGAGCGAGACCCCGGCGCTCGGCCACTTCCGGAAGCCGCTCGGCTGTCTCCGGCCGCCGCGGCCCGCGCTCGGCTATTTCCGTCGAGGCCCCGCCCCGCCCCCGGGGGCGGCCCCGGCTTAACCCTGGCCACGCCCGCCGCCCCGCCCGCCCGCCGCCCGGCGCAGCGCGGGGTTATTTGCGAGCGGCTCTGCCTGCGGTTTGCACGAGCGGCCCGCGCGCGCTCCCCATGCTCCCCGTCCCCACCCCCGCCCCGCCCGGCGGCGCCCAGCCGAGCCCCACAAAGGCACTGGGAGGCGGCTTTGCTTTCGGTTTATTGCCCCCCCGCAGGCGGCGGGAACCGGGGCCCAGGCTGGGGCGGCCCGGCGCAGCCAGCGGGTCTGTACAGTGTGTGCTGGGGTGCCGGTCACCCCCTCCCGGGGAATGCGCGATTGGGAATGTCTCCAAGTCGAGGAAGAGGTCGGCCCCTGGTCCTGGGGCGGAGCTGGGCGGCTGGGCCCGTGCGGGTCCCTTTCCACAGCGGTCAGACGTCCAGAGACGAGGCCGGGGACAGAGATGGGGTTCGAGAGGGCGTGGCGGGGGGCGCCGGCCCCGAGCCCCCGGCGCCCAGCACGCGCCACTGGAAGATGCTGGCGTCCTTGCCGCCCAGCGAGATGAGGTGCGAGTCGTTGTGGGTGAAGCGGACGCTGGTCACGTGGCTGCCGTGGCCGCCGTACACGAGGCTGGGCGCCTGCGGGGGAGGCGGGGGAGTTGCGGCGGCTGCGGCGCGGCGGGCCGCCCTCCCCCGGGCCCGGCCTCACCTTGGCGCGCGCGCACGGGTACTGGAAGAGGTGCACCTTGCAGAAGTCGTCCGCCACGGCCACCACGCGCTCGTTGTGGGAGCGGCACAGGGAGTTGATGTCCGTGCCGTCCGAGCCATCTGGCCACACGCCTGTCGGCACAGCGGCTGCTCAGCTCAGCCCGGCCTCCTCCCCTCCTGCCTCCGCCCACAGCCCAGAGCCTCACGCTCGGCTCCGGGTGCTGCTCCGGCCGCCCACCCGCCACGTTCCCGGCAATCCTTCCCTCCCGGGGAGCGCAGCGCCTCCGGGCCGGGCCTGCTGGCCGCTGGACACCCGTCCCTGGACGCCGCCCAGCAGGCCCGGGCCGGACAGGCCCCGCAGCCCTGTGTGCGCCCCGCTCACCGTACACGTGGAAGCCCAGCACGCAGGTGTAGGTGGCCCACTCCCGGTCTCGGTTGTCATAACGATTCCTCTCCAGTTTGCAGCCTGCAGCCACGTTCCCTGGGGAGAGGGCGCCCACCCGGCTCAGCCCTCACCCGGCCCTCGGTGGGGAAGAGGCGGGAGGGCCTGGCGGGAAAGGCTGACGGAGGCTGTGGGCCGTGGCCTGTGATCTGTCACCGCAGCAGCCCTCAGCCCGGAGCAGAACCCAGCTCCCCCTCCCCTCACCCCCCTGCTTCCTGCGCTGGCAGGCCTCTCCCCAGATGCGCAGCCCCCACACCTGCCCTCCGCAGCTTTTCCCAAACAGTCTTAGTACGTTTTCAACTCCTTGTGGGAAAAAGAGGGTATAAAACTGTGTGTGGTTTTTCCCCAAATCAATTGCTCCTATGTGTATAATTCCGACTCCAACCCCATCTCCCTGTCCCCATGTGACAGCCCCTCCTTCGGGAGCTCCCCACATATCCTTCCTGCCTTTGAACCAGGAGCCAAGACACACACACACACACACACACACACACACACACGTGTGCGCACCCCAGTGGCCCTCTCCCCATGCCCACCCTGTGGCCACTCACAGTAGAGGATCTCATAGTCCCCAGAATTGGACATGATGAACTTCCCGTCCTTGGACCAGTCGAGGTGAGTGATAAAGCTGGAGTGACCCTGGAGCAAGGGTCAAGAGACTGAAAATGGAGGCCCCGGTCCCATCCCCTAACCCCCCCTAAGTGCACTGGGCCGGTTGAGGGGTTTCCCTGCCATGGCAATGCCCCACCCGCCACCCCAGCTTTCTTACCACACAGCGGCCAACGCGGCTGGACTTGGCACCGTCACTGGAAACACTATAGATGTAGATCATGTTGTCATGGGAACCAATGGCCAGGTGCAACCCATCTACAAAGACAGTCACTCAGGGCGGGGCCGGGGCCGGGCTGGGGCCGGGGAGGGAGGGGAGGGGAGGGGAGGGCTCCCACCTGGGCTGTACCGAACCACCGAGAGCTGCTCGTTGCCGTCGGTGACGTCGGACACGATCTCTCTGGTCTCCGTATCCAGAACCAGCCACCTAGAGGGAGGGGTCGGAGGCAGGTGTGAGGACACCCGTCCCGGGCAGCGCGCTGACAAGCTGGAGAGACTCCAGGACACCCAGAGAAAAGCTCCGAGGCAGACAGAAAGGCCCACTGCGTTCTTGTTTCCCCTTTTTCTTTTTAATCCTCACCATTGGTGTTCAGAGAAGGGAAGGGAAGAGGAGGAGGGGGTAAACATCGATGTGAGAGAGACACATCGATCGGTTGCCTTCTGAAGGCCCCAAAACTAGACGGGGCCAGGGATCAAACCTGCAACCCAAGTACATGCCCTTGACTGGGAATTGAACCCGTGACTCTCAGGTGCACAGGCGATGCTCTAACCGTTGAGCCACCACGCCGGCCAGGGCCCCACTGCATGCTGACACTGGGCAATGGGAAGGGGCCATGGGCGGGTAAGAGCTGAGGAACTTCTGATGCTGTCGACAGAGCAAGGAAAAGGGCTGGACTACAAGAGCCTCGGGGAGTCTGTAGGCCTGTCACTCCCCTCTGCGCCCCATCTCCACAGCTCCCCTCTAGGAGCTGCCACCTCCTCCATGCCGGGCTGCGGGGAAAGTGCGGGGGGGGGGGGGGGGGCGCGATGGCAGCTGCCCCCGGAGACAGGAGCCCAGGCTGCAGGGAGAAGCACTGAGGACCAGGAAGGTGCAGTCGGCGCTTGGAGCTGCCAGTGATCACGCTGCTTCACGCACACGCACACGCACACGCACACGCCGTCACCAGGAACCCTTCCTATCCCCCTGCTTCCCGGGCTCCCGCTCACCTCCCCGTGTTCAGCCCCACAGCCACCACTGCCCCGCTGGGGTGGAAGTCAGCACAGAGCCCCGTCTCCTGGGGGGAGAAAGGGGGGTTAAAGAAGACGCCTTTCTAGCGAGGGATCCCATCCAAGACAGACGCCTGGTCACCCCCAGGAGGGCGGCGTGCAGGCAGCGTGTGTGCAGGCGGAGCCTGGCGGGGGATACTCAGAACCCTGAGCCCCCAGGCCTGAGCCGGGCGGGAGAGGAACCGACCTTCGTGGGGTGGGCAGGGAAGAGGTGGGGGCGGGGGGGGGGGTACTGGAGGCAGCAGCACAGAAGGAGGAACATTTAGTGGCCATTCCAGGACACACCGGCTGCCTCCAGGGAGCAGGAGGAAGGGGTGCTGAGGAAGGCGTGGGGCTTCAGGAGTCACGGTGGGGGCGTCGCTGGGGACCAGCTCTACCTTCAGGTCGATGCTCCAGGCCAGCGCGTGGGCCTCCCCGTCCCACAGGCAGAGCTGGCGGTCATGGCCACAGGTGAGGAAGCGGTTCTGGAAGGGGTGTGTGCACAGCCCCCAGAGCTCGTCCGTATGGCCCTGCAGAGGAGCATGGCCGTCACCCCTGCCCTCCCACAGCCGCGCCCTCCCGCCCCCACAGCCCTCGGCCCCCCACCTGGATCACGGGGGAGAAGCCCTGGGCCAGGTCTCCCCGCAGCAGCGCGTTCTTGGTGGTCCCCACCAGCAGCTCGGAGCCCGGCCCCTCGGCGATGGCCCGCACGGCCCCGAAGTGCTCAGGGATCTGCCATGGGGGCAGAGAGTCAGGGGGCACGGCCACTCCTCCCTCCTCCCTCCTCCCTCCAGCCCAGCCCTCACCTCAGCCTCCTGGAGGGCCACCAAACCGGGCCCCCACTGCACCAGCCGCCGGTCCCGCCCGCCTCCGCTCAGCACGGTCCCGTCCCGCCGCAGACACAGGGCGAAGATGGAGCCTTCATGAGCGTGGGCCTGAGCCACGATCCCATAGGTCTCTGTGGGCGGAGTCCGGGGTGGGTCAGGCTCTTGGGGTGCAGGGCAGTGGGCAAGGGAGCAGTAACTCCCAGCTGCCTGATGCCTACTGGTTACCGTCTCTGCCCCGTCTACAGACTGGACCACTGAGACTCAAAGAGCTGAAGCCCCTTCCTAAGGCCAGACCATTGTGGCAACACTGGGATTTGAACCCAGAACCTGGCAGGCCCCAAAGCCCCAGCCCTCTACCTACCTTTCTAGACTGTCCCCCAGAGAACTATCAACCCGCAAGGTAAAAAAAAAAAAAAAAAAAAAAAGTGTGTGTGGAGGGAGGGCCAACCCTCTCCTGTTCCCATAGGGGTGTCGAACTCAATCAGAGAAGGGGCCAAAATCTAAAATCCAGCCTAAATCGCGGGCCGAATGGTTTACTGAACAGTCATAAACTGACAATGTCAGAAACTGACAGCGGAGTGCAGTGATGACAGCGCGGTGCGGGCCACATTGCAAGGCCTGGCGGGCTGGATTTGGCCCGCAGGCCTCGTGTTTGACACATGTGCCATAAACCCTCCAGCGGCTACATTTTCCAGAAGCCACCCCACCACACACCTTTGGCTCCGCCCCGGCCTGGAGTCTTGGCGTCTGAGAGGCTCCGCCCCCAGGTGAGAATGTTGCCCTCCGAGTCCCCAGTGAGGATGTCTCCCTCCGGGAGGAACACGAAGCAGGGGATAAACTTGGGTTTCTTGTATTTCTAGGGGAGACGGGAGGTCAAAGGGCAAAGACCAAAAGTCACGGGGCCGCTGGGAGCCGGGTGGCATCGGGGTCTCCAGGCCTCAGACCACTACTTCCATCTCCACTCTGCCCTCCCCCCCACCCTGCACCCATCCACACCTCACCCCAAAGACACCCTGTTTCCGCGTGAGGGTCCCATTCCCGGGAGCCCCCACGGCGCCACTCCAGTTCCAGAAGTGGACGTGGGACTTCCCGCTGGTGACGATGCAGCTGCTGTCGCGAGGGCTGAAGCCGACGGCCAGGACGGAGTCATTGGTGCTCTGAAGAGGAGACGCTGGATTCAGCCACCCCCGGCCCCGAGCGCCCTCATTCCCCTGGTCTCTCTTCCTCCGCCTCCTGACCGCGGGTCTGCGGAGGTCCAGAATCCCCGGGGTACCCCCCTTCCACACCCCGGCCCAAAGAGCAACTACTGTTAGTCCCCCGCCTGCCTGTCATCATCTCCTGGGAGGCCAGAACTCCTGCAGTCCCCACTCCTCAGCCTCACAGAGGGGGCAGCTGCCCAGGCGACAGGCAGAAAGGAAGTGATAGAGGGGTAAGTCTGGACGCTCGGCGCCCCCCACCTCCCAGCTCGGGGGGGTGCCTGCAGGCCACCGGGCCCCCCACCTTGATCTCAGCCAGCTTTGTGCCGCGGCTGCAGTCCCACACGGACAGCATGTGCTCGTTGGAATCGTCCACCACGCAGAGAAAAGCACCCTGATCCTGAGGGCGAGACACACGGGAGGGGCCGAGTGAGGACCAAGGTCTGGGAGGGCACGGTCATTGGGCAACACACACACAGCATCACAGGTCGGGAGGGAAGGAGAAGGGACACGCGCCCTCTCTCAGGAGAACCGGCTGGGCAAGGTTCAGGCGGGCCAGGAGGTCTGAGACTTCCTGCTGAGGTGCAGGAAGGGGCTCCCGGACAAGGAAGACGGGGGCCAGCTCACCACCACGGAGAAGGCCAGGGCCCCCACGCCCCGCTCGAAGGCCCCCAGTCCGATCTCCTGCAGCTTCAGCAGCGTCTCCGAGTCCCACACGTGCACCACGGGCTGCAGGGGCTGGAGCGGGGGAAGGGTCAGGCGTGGGGCAGAGAGCTGGCCTACGGGGTCGTCCTCCGTCTGGGTTGAGCCTGGCCTCACCTTTCCATCCTTATCCACTCCGGCTGTCTGTCCCGAGGCCACACGGACGCCATCAGGGTGGACGGCCAGGCTACGTGGGGGAGCAGATGCTCTGAGGAAGGGGGGGCGGGTCTCTCAAGACCCCCCAGGCCGCCCCTCTAGGCAGCTCCTCTCTCCTGCTACTCCATGCCCGCCCAGGCCCTCTGTCTGCCAAGCCCAGCACCCCCACCCCAGGCTGCCCACCGCCCGGCCCAGGCCCCTCACCATCGAACGCAGTCCGTGTGGCCCCGGTAGTGCCTCTGGCCGCCGCCTCCAGGCCCCCCGGGGCCTCCCCCGGGCCGGTACAGCACCACCACGCAGGCGATGAAGTAGACCACCTCCCCAGAACGCAGCACGAACAGGTTAGAGCGGGAGTCGCGACCCCTGTACCCGTAACTGGAGTGGGGGTCGCAGTCAAGGAAAGGGTCAGGTCAAGGGCAGGATGAGGAAGGGAGGACAGAGCTTCTGGCTGGCAGAGGATGGTAAGGGAGGACTCAGGGGTTCCCCGTCCCTGCAGAGCCAGGAGGAAACCATAAACGGGGGGGTCCCAAGATGGGAAAGATGGCTCCCAGGGGCCTGGAGGGGGCAGGATACACCCAGTCAAGGCTGAGGGTCTCCGGGGGCGGGCCGCTGGGCAGCTCCTCAAGGCTGCGGATGCCAGATGGGATGTACATGGTAATTGGGCGCCCGCGAAGGAACATCTTCACTGAGATGCCTTCTACAGAGAAAAGGGGGGTGTCAACCACCACCCTGCAGCCCCCCTCCAGGGAAGCCAGAGCAGACCTCTCCCCACCAGACCTCACAGGTCGCTCCAAAGTAGCTCCTGGGGCTCTAGCCCAAACCCTAGCTCTCTCATCCACATTCTTCCAGATGCTTCTGTGCTTACCCAGATTGTAATTGCTCCTCCGAGATCCCGAACCCCCGGGGCTGGAGAGGGGGTCTTTCCCCCCACGGCTGCGGGGAGACAGAGACGCATGGGGTTGGGGTCGGGTCCCGAGATGGACGTGCAAAGGGGCCGAGCACAGAGGGGGGCCACTGGAGGCCACAGTCACCCCGAGGCACGGTCTGCATGGTGGGCGGCCAGCCCTGGAGGAGACGGACTCCCCCTAAGGCATGAGCCCCGGCCAAACGGCCTGCAGAGGCGATGGCGGAAGGGAATCCAGAATGTCCCCCAGCCCTGCCCTTCTGGGCTCTGGGCCCTTATCTCTCAGGAGGAAAGTAACGAATTCCGGAGATCACTGTCATAGCTGGTGAGGCCTCTTCCGAGAATGAAGGCGAGACCCAGGGCAGGGCTAGAAGGAACACGGGGATGTCCTGAGGCCTGGCCACACTCTGAGACAACTACGCTCAGCCCTGGGATTTGCCTCAGTCTCAGTGTCCCGCTGGAGAAGGGGCGGGGCCGAAGCTCCGTGGAGAGTCACCCAGGGAGATCATGGAAGCTTCTGGAGAAGCCTCTTGGCATCTCCAGAGGAACATGGTGACAAGGAGGAAAGAGCAAGGAGCTAGGGTCAGGGAGAGTTGAGTTGGAGTCCTGCCTCTAGCTGTGTGGCCCCAGGCAAATGACTGACCCTCTCTGGGCCTGGGCCTCACCTGGACAATGAACAGCATGAGACCACCTACCCCCAAAGGGTGCATGGGACTGAATGAGAGGGAGGTGGTCGAGGACTTGGCACAGTGCTGGCTCCTTTCTTCCTGTTGGGCAATGAGGCTCCCACCCCACCCCACCCGGGGAAGGTCAGAGCGGGGCCTGGGTGGGGCAGGTTGGGGAGCCTCGCCCACCTCTCCGTGCTCCCTGACCGCAATAACAGGTTGGCCGAGGACGCTGCCTTCCGGGAGAGCTTCTGTCGAGGCCGCTCGCAGGGGGACGAGGAGGAGGAGTTCCTCCGGGCCCTGACGGGAGCAGTGAGCAGTGAAGGTCATCCCCTCTAACCCTGCTCCGAGGTCCTCCCTCCCCCCTCCAGCCTCGGCCACAGGACACTCACGTGTCAGTGCACTGGGGGGGCTGGACGAGCCTGAGGATGGCCGGGGAGCCAGCGCCCCCAGGGGAGCCAGCACCCCCCGGGGAGCCAGCACCACTGCTGCTGCTGCCCCCTCCCTCAGACTGGGTTCCACCAGGCTCTTCACTGCCCCCCTGAGGGGCCGGGGGCCCGTTGCTCAGGCGGGGGGTTGCCAGGGACGCCTCCATCTCCAGCTCTGTCTCCGTCTGGGTGCCTCGGCTCACCAAGGAGGGGCTGCACGGGGGCGGCAGTGCTGCGGGGGCTGCAGGGCTGCGGAGGAGACAGCGGATCAGCCCGATGCCCGCTGAGGCCCCGGAAGGAGGACGCGGGGTGACAGCATGCATACCTGGCCCCGGTCGGAGCAGTCAGGCCAGGATCCCGCAGGGAGCTGGGGGGGTCCTGCAGGGAGCTGGGGGGCGCCTGCAGCCGAAGCAGGCGAAGGGCCTCGGCCAGGGCTGCCTTGACCAGCTCCATCTCCTTCTCCTGCACCTGGAGCCGCCGGCTCAGGGCCTGCAGGGCCTGCTGAGCAGGGCCCTCGCCTGGGAAAGGGGAAGGGGAAGGGGAAGGAAGGGGAAGGCTGCTCAGGAGGTCCGCCACCTGGGGAGGCTGCGCGGGCTCTGTCTCCGCCCGGCTTTGCATGCGAGCAGGAGGCTGCAGCCCGGTCCCAGGCTGCCCGGAGGGAGGAGACGGCGGAGGACCCGGAGCCTCCTGCTGGCGGGCCGCGAGGAAGCTGGCAGGGCGCCTCTCCTGCCGCCGTCCAGGCCTCCCTCCGCAGGCAGGGCGGCCCGGGAGCCGGGGAAAGCGGGGAGACCTGCCACGGGGCGTGGGAACCGCAGAGGGAGCCGCGGAGCCGGGGAGGGACCGGGCCCACCCAGAGCGAGCTCAGGCTGCAGGGCAGGCGGGAGCCGGAGCGGCAGCCCCGGGGCAGAGCGGGGACACGGCGGGGACCGGGAGAGGAAATGCGGGGTGACAGGAGCGGGCACCGCGGGGGCAGAGCCACGGGGAAGGTCCCGGGTCACAGTTGGGGGTCAGAAGTAAAAAGACACGAAATGCCAGCAGCAGAGGCCCAGGTGACCCGGGGACAGGGGCCGTCCAGGTGCGGAGGGCGGGGTGGGGGTGGGGTGGGTAAGTCCGGAGGGACAGCCGCAGGGCCCCCGGGACCCGGGGAGCGCCCGGGGGGCCGGGCAGGACGCTCCAGCCCCGGGCCGCGGAGCACGCGGCGCCCCTGGACGGCGTCGGGCACCAGCAGCGCCGGACCGGCCGGCCGGGCGCTCCGGGAAGGGGCTCGCCGCCCGCCCGCCCCGTACTCACCGGGCCCCCCGGCGCCATCCATCCGGCCCCCGGGCTGGCTCCGAGCGGCGGCGGCGGAGGCGGCGTCTAAGGCGCGGGGGCCATGGCCCGGGAGCGGGGAAGGGGAAGCACCCCGGGGCGCGCGGGGCGCCGGGCCACCCCCTGGGGGCGCTGTCGGGCTCGGGGAGAGGGGCCGGAGGGGGCGGGAGCGCGGGCGCGGGCCCGCCGGGCCTCGGGCTCTCCCGGGGCCGCTCCGGGCTCCCGGGGGTGGAGTGGCGGGGCCGTCGCGGGCCCCAGCGCCGCCGCACAAACAGGCGCCGGACGCGGAGCCGCCAGGAAGCGCGGGAGGGGGGGCGGGCCCAGGGGGGGCCGGGCCGCCCGGTAACCCCTCCCTGTCCGGGCCCCGCGGCTCAGCACGGGGCGGGGCCACCCGCTGACCCCCCCTGGCCCCGTCTGGCCTCCGCTCCCGGGCCCTTCCGGGATCTCCGCCCCCGGGCTCCCTGGGGACTCGTAGGGCGCGTGGACCTCGAGGTCTCCGCCCCCCGCCCCCAGCCTCCAGCCCCCCGGGGCCGCCGGCCAGCCCCTCCCCCTTCCGGGAGGGGCCGGGGCGGGGCGTTCCCCCGGGGGCACGGCCGAGGCATCCCGAATGGGCTCCGGCGGGGCCGGGGCGCCGGGCGATCCAGGCTGGGGTGGGAGGGCTCCCAGGGTATTGGGGTCAGGATGGCATTAGCCCAGCTCAAGCCGGGCTGGGCTGACTCAGCGCCCTGCCCGGACAGCCCGTCCCTGCCAGCCCGTCCCCGCCAGCCCTGCTCCTCCCGGGCAGAGATGGGAGATGGCGCCCGTGCTGCCCCTGGCGCTGCCGCCGCGGCCCCGCGTGCGCCTGGCGCAGGGGCTCTGGCTCCTGTCCTGGGCGCTGGCGCTGGCCGGCGGCCTCACGCTGCTGTGTAGCGGGCACCTCCTGGTCCAGCTGTCGCGCCTTCGCACCTTCCTGGCCCCCTCCTGCCCGTTCGCCGCGCTGCTGCAGGTGGCCCTGGCGGCGGGCGCCGCGGCTCTGGGCACGGGCCTGGCGGGCGCAGGAGCCAGCAGGGCCAGTTTGGACGCCGCGCAGTACCCGCCCTGGCGCAGGGTCCTGGGCCCCCTGCTACTGGCCGGCACCGCGGGGGGTGGCGGGCTGCTGGTCCTCTCCCTGGGGCTGGCCTTAGCTCTGCCTGGCAGTCTGGACTCGGGGCTGGAGGAGGGCCTGGGCGCTGCCATGGCTCACTACAAGGACACAGAGGTGCCGGGACACTGCCACACCAAGCGGCTGCTGGATGAGCTGCAGCTCAGGCACCACTGCTGCGGGCGCCGTGGGTTCAAGGACTGGTTTGGGGTCCAGTGGGTCAGCAGCCGGTTCCTGGACCCCAACGACCAGGATGTGGTTGAGTGAGTGACTTGCTGCTCTCCTCCTCCTCCTCCTTCTCCTCCTCCCCCTCCTCCTCCTCCTCCTCCTCCTCCTCTTCCTCCTTCTCCTTTTCCATCCTTTAAAACCCCACCTCACCCAGACTGGCACCAAATAGAGCTTAGTGACTGAGAGAATGAGTGACAGCTCGGCCATGATTGAGCTGCGTGGCCCAGGGCGCGTTAGCGAACTCCTCTGGGCCCGAGTCTCGTCTGTAGGAGGGAGAAGGTGCCAGTGTCTGTCTTACCGAACTGCTGTGAAGACAAATGCATTGCGCATGCCTGGCACGTAGGGAAGCAGCTGGAAGTGTGTCCCTCTCCTTTTCCCCTTCTCACTCTGTGCTCCAGCTCCTCCCCAGGCCTCGATCTCCAGACACCCTCACACCCTGCCCCTCCGTTTGCAGCCGGATCCAGAGCAACGTGGAAGGCCTCTATCTGATTGACGGAGTCCCCTTTTCCTGCTGCAACCCCCACTCACCGCGGCCTTGCCTGCAAGACCGGCTCTCAGACCCCCACGCCCACCCCCTCTTCGATCCCCGACAGCCCAACCTAAACCTCTGGCCTCAGGGATGCCACGGGGTGCTGCTGGGGCACCTGCAGGGGCTGGCGGGCACGCTGGGCAGCATGCTGGCCGTCACCTCCCTGCTGCAGGTGAGTCCGCAGTGCCTGAGGCCTCCCTCTGCCTGGACCGCCTCACTGCCCCCACCCTGGGGCCCTGCACCGCTGGCCCTCACCCACCTCCTCCCCTTGCTTCCCCAGACTGCGGTGCTCCTGGGCCTGCGGTACCTGCAGACGGCGCTGGAGGGGCTTGGAGGAGCCATCGATGGGGAAGGGGACGCCCAGGGCTATCTCCTTCCCGGGGGGCTGAGGCACAGGCTGAAGGCGGCCTGGCTGCAGGGAGGGGCTGCCCGCAGGCCAGCACCCGGGGAGGGCCCTCCCGAAGAGGCACCGCCCACGGAGGACCCGCCTGAGGCCTAGTGGCCTGGAGCTGGGGTTGGGGTCGGGCAGAGGGGAGAAGGGCCCGTGGTGGGAAAATGAGGGGGAGGGGTGTCCCTGAGATCAGAATGAAGAACAATTAGCAAGCTGGTTGGGGCAGGAGAAAAAAACGAGGGTCCGAGGGCCTAGCCTCTGTGGCCAGAAACAGAACCCCCAGCGTGGTAGGAAGCGACCCGGGAAGGGCTGGAGACGCTGCCCTGCAAGCTCAAGGAAGCTTCTGGACTGAAGCCGCTGGTCCCCTCCTCCAGGGGGCGCTCCCGAGAGCATGGTTTCTGTCTGAGAGAAGCCAGGCCAGCGTTTGACCCGGTGAGAATCAGAATTCGAGACGCAGACTAATAAAACGCGGAAGATGAGAGGCCCCTCAGGTGGAGGTCTTTTATTCCGGAGGTAGGAGGGGTCAGCATGCTCAGGTGGGGAGGGTCCAGCCCAGCTCCTCCAGCCCCACCCCCGCCCCCTGCATGCCCAGCCCCAATAAGTTACCCAGTTACTCAGCGGCCCTCCCTCCTGAGTCCGTCTGTCCTCCTGCTCCGCCCCAGACAGGGCTGACCCGGCTCAATACAAGGGCTGCTTGTCCCCAGCTGTGGGCAGTGCCTCACGGCGGGCTGGGGGAGGGGGAGCAGCTGGGCTGAAATGGCAGAGGGGCCGCCCCGCCCCTGGCGCTGAGGGGTCGGGACGTGGAGGACCGCACCCGGCCCCACAGGCCTGTGCGAAACGGTCGTCGGCTGGGGCGTCCGTCACACCTCCACGGCGGGGTCTGAGCCCCGGCCCTGCCGCTGCAGCTGCTCCTCCTGCTTCATCTTGGGCTTCTCCGTCCGCGTGTGCCACACCAGAACCTGTCCCGGGGGCCTCCCATTAGAGCCAGGCCCTGGGGCCCCAGTATAGACTGGAGTCTCCAACGCCCTCTCCACACCGGGGAGCCTCGGGCCTCTGAAGTGGGGCCTTAACCCCTTAACCTCTGTGGGCCGTCAGGTGCCCAGGCCGTGGGGAGACAGATGGCAGGACCCCACTTTCCTTCTCTGGCTTCCCGCGGCCTTCAGGAGCGTAAGCAAGGTGGGAGCTGAGTTCCGGAGGGTCCCTCCTGCCCAAACACCTGCCCTGTGATCCTCACCCCACTTCTCCCGCCCCCCGTCCCCCCAGCGCTGCGGGCCCCCCTCCGTCCTCTTACCCGGGTGCAGTTGGCAGCCCGCGGCTCCAGGTCCTTGGGGTCCACCAGGTGGCTCAGGAGGCTGCTCTCCAGGTGGCCCCGGGGAGCGGTGGCGTCAAACTGGGCATCGGGCTTGGCCAGCAGCAAGGGCAGGGCCACGGCAAACCCCGCCATATCCAGGGGAAAGGGCCGATTGGGCTCCCACGCCGTGTGGAAGCCCACGACCCGGCCGTCCTGTACCCGCGGGCCCTCGAACCGCAGGCCGCCCACCAGCCCCACGGGCCACACGGAGACGCCGCGGGTCCAGCGCATCTGACAGTCAGGAGACAAGAAACAGACTGTGGCCCAGGGCACAGGCAGCAGCAGAAGGACCACCTGGGCCCTCTGCTCCATGCCCCCCCCTCCCCCAACAGCCCAGACTCAGCAACAGGGACAGCCAAGGCCACAGGGGAAGGTGCCCAGCGCCCCTTTCCCGGCCCCTCCCCGGGGCTCACCTCCTCAAAGAGTTCCCGGCTGTAGGTGTTGTCATCGTCGGCAAAGTACACAACCCCCCGGATCCCCGGGGGCGGAGGGTCCTTCTCTCCCCCCACAGCGCCCCCTCCACTCCGCAGCCAGTCCAGAGCCCGGTTCCGTTGCTCTACGCCGCGGGGCCGAACCCACCCCGGCTCGCCCTCCCGGAGCTTCTGGGCCTTGGGCGTGAGCACCGCCAAGTGCGTGAAGAGGAGGCCGGAGGCGGCCAGCAGCCTGGACACCAGCGGGGTGGGGCCCTCCGCGTCCTCCACCAGCAGCCAGTGCAGCCGGGGCACCAGGCTCAGGGTCTGCGACAGTCGCACCAGCTCGGCCTTCTGCACCAGCCTGGAGGGCGAGAGGCAGCAGCAGGGAGAGGGGAGGCATCAGCTGCCACTCCAGTCGGCAGACACAGCTTCTCCCGACCCCCTCCTGGCATCCCAGGGCCTTTCCCCAACTTCACAGGGACGCTCACCTGCCCTGCCCTCCCCCTCATGTCTGCCACCCACCTCCTCCCTGGGAGACACCCGGGGAAGGAATGCCAGGTTTGTAATTAGGGGCGACATGGGGGCGGGGGAAAACGGCTCTCTCCCCCAGTCGCAGTTTCCTGGGCTGTCACGTGGGAATAACGGGACTCTACAAGGCTGTTTGGAAGATTAAAAAAGATAATGATTTCCTGAAACACCGGTGGGACCAGTGCTTTTCCTTCTGTGCTAGGGTTTCCAGGGACAGGGATCCAGGAGTATCCTGACCCACTCCTCGCCAGGGGGCGATGGTTTATCCTCCTTTAGACAAAGAACTGGGAGGTGGGGCCCAGTGTGTGTGTGCGCGTGTGAGTGAGTGTGTGTGGAGGGGGAGAGGTGCTAGAGCCGGCCGTGCCTAGAGGGCTCAACCATCTGATTCCAGGGAGCAATCAGCAGGCCCTTTGGCGGCAGATCCAAAACCACAGTTTCCCACTTGCTCTGTATGAGTAATAAAGGCTACATTTTCATAAAAAAAAAAAAAAAAGCACAGCACGGAGCCCTGCAACTTGTGGGTTCGATGCGATTCCTGGTCAGGGCACATGTCCGGGCTGCAGGCCCTTCGGTGCCTGGCTGACACTCCAACCAGCGGAGCCACACCAGCCAGGGCAGGACCAAGCCCCTGTCTACTTCAGGCTAGACAGGGGTTCTCAAACTTTCTCACCAAAGGATCCCTAAGGAGAGAGAGTGCACTCCATGGCAAGCTCCAAATTGCTTTGAAATGATATTGTTCTCTCTTGACATTTCTCAGAGATTTTGTATGCTACTTCATCGTACACCCCTATCTCTTTGAGTAGAAAATAATCATTTTCCCACACATTTCTGAGTCAAGATGTGGTTCATTTCTCCTGTCATTTGGCATGCTCTAGCTTGAGAAACATCCCCTGGTCCAATGCCTCCCCCAAATCCTCTCCATCCACCCCAACCTCTTGGTCCGTGCAAGCCTCTGGGGTGCCCCAGAGCCCATACCTGGCATAGGTGGGGGTAACAACATAGATAGTAGGCAGGGCCTCAGGCTCAGGGGGCTGGGCAGGGGCAGGGGCCGGGCGACGGAGATCAGCTTGCAGCTGGGAAATCCTCAGATCCTTCTGCCGGAGCTGCTCTGCTGCTGCCCGCAGCGGGGGGAGGCAGTCACATGGCTGGCCTGGTCCCGGGAAGCAGGGCAGGGGCAGAGAACGGAAGCACAGTCGGTATCCCAAAGGCCCATCGTGTCATCCCTCCAGCCAGTGCAGGCATCGCCTTACAGCTTCCCAGACAGACAGCCTCCTGCACCGCCGGGGTGGGAACTCTGTCAGCATCCCCTCTGCAGCTGCCAGAAACCCCATCTGTCACCGTTTCATTGGGATGCTGAGCTGATTATCTGCCTCCATCCCTTCTCCCTGTTGGTTCCAATGTTGCCTTCTGGAGTCATAAAGAGGTCTGTCTCCCTGACCCAGGTCAGTCTCAAATACCTGAGGGTCAGCGGCCGCCCTGCCTGGAAATCCCTCCGCTGGGTTAAACTGACCAGTTCCGTTATTGGACAGTTTTTATGGAGTGCTCCTCCCGGGAGGCGCTGCCCTGGGGCCGGGGCTGCCTCAGGGAACAAGGCGGGCGTGCTCCCTGCAGGAGGCGGCCACTGAGCAAAGAGCACTGCCAACTGTGGCCGGGCCTGGAGGAGGCGGACCGATAGAGCAGGAGAGAGAGCCAGAAAACAAGCAGCAGCGTTCGCTCCGCGGGGCCAGGGAAGGCCCTGAGGCGGGGAGCCCTGCGCGGAGGAGCCTGCGGGCTGCGCAGGCGGGAGGCCCCGCAGGAGAGGGAGCGGGCTGACAGCTGGCAGAGCTCAGGGCGTGCGGGTTCGGAAACTGTCACCCGCCGGTGAGGCCGCGGCAGAGCGGGCGAGAGGGTTAGGAAACGGGTGACCGCGCGGGGCCCTGGACGCCGGGAAGGAGCCTGGACTGCATCCGGGGTGCTTCCAGCGAGGGGCCTGCGCCCGGCGGCCGCGCCGGGAGAAGGGGGCCCGCACCCGCTCAGCCCCAGGCGGGGAGCTCCCGCCCGCCCCGCTCACCGAGCTGCACCAGCGCGTAGAGGAGGCCGGCGATCGACACCAGGAAGTAGACGAGAAACACGTTCTTCAGCTTCAGCTTCATGGCCGAGCCGCCGCCGCCGGCGACCGGGCAGGCGGGGTCCCGCAGGGCCAGGGGGTCCCGCAGGGCCAGGGGGTCCCGCCCCCGCCGGACAGCCTGCAGGCCCCGCCCCGGCAGCGGCTCCGCCCCGCGGCCCGCCCACCCCGCGCTCCCCGCGACCCGCTCCCGGGAACTGGGGCTGGGGAGCCGGCCCGCGCCCACATCCGGTCAGTCTGGAACACCCGCACTCTCCCGGGTTCACTTCCGGTCCCCCCGCCGGGTTCTGGGAACCGCGGGGGTCGGTGACGTCACATCCGGCGTGTCGAGCTGTCAGGAGCCGCTGGGAGCACGTGGGCGGGACTTCGAGGCCTTCCCCCGAACTGCCGCCCTGCGCCCGGCTTTTCTCCTCTCATTCACAGCCACAGACACCTGCCGCGGAGTGATGGACATGCAGGGCCTGTCTTGTGTTCTAGATCCGTCTCCCATGATCCTCGCTATGATCTTAGGAGATACATGGTATTTTCCCAATTCATAGATACGCAACGAGGATTGACAAAAGTTACGTGTCACCATAAGAAACATCCAGGCCTGCAGAGAAGTGTTGTGAGTTGATTTGAGCCAAACTGTCCACAATTGCCAGGAGGCAACATTTCCATGAGTTGAGAAAATGCTCCAGAGAATGGCAGTCTTGCATCTTGTTTTATACATCACTGTCAGAAGAGAAGACATAAGGGGGTTACCTGAAACCTACTGCTGATAGAGCAGGGAGGCAGGAGAAAGCAAGATGAGGAAACCTTTGGGATTGAATAAAAAGTGAAATGATAGCTCAGCTGGTTTGGCTCAGTGGATAGAGCATTGGCCTGTGGACTGAAAGGTCCCAGGTTCAATTCCCAGTCAAGGGCATGTACCTTGGTTGCAGGCCCATCCCCAGTGGAGGGCATGCAGGAGGCAGCTGATTGATGATTCTCTCTCATCCATGTTTCTATTTCTCTATCCCTCTCCCTTCCTCTCTGTGAAAAATCAATAAAATATGTGTTTTTTTTTAAAGTAAAACGATAGCCGAGACTGGTTTGGCTCAGTAGTAGAGCATCTGTTTGGTGACTGAAAGGTCCCGGGTTCGATTCCGGTCAAGGGCATGTACGTCGGTTGCGGGCATATCCCCGGTGGGGGGGGTGAGGAGGCGGCTGGTCGATGTTTCTCTCTCACCCACATTTCTGGCTCTCTATATCTCTCCCTTCCTATCTGTAAAAAATCAATAAAATATATATTTTTTAAAATGTTATAAAAAAAAAAAAGTAAAATGATAGACACATACTTGTTTTACATAGGTGGGTACAGGATATTTAATAGTTAACCATTAACTCTCTAACAATGAGAGGATTTGTGGATTCCACTCTGGTTCAGTGCCTGTGCTTGGAGGGCTTGGGGGGAAAGAAAATTACTTTGACATTCCAAAGGTGTGTTATCTAGATGCAAAAGCCAACAGACAAGGCTTAATGAAGGTGAAAATGGAACTCTGTCAGGGACATGGTCTCCCACCATAATAAACTTTTAGTTAAGAAGTTTTCATTTCAAGGAGAATCCAAGATGGCTGCTCGGGTAGGCAACTAGCCGCAGCCGCACACAACAATTTTAATAAAATACAACTAAAATATAAAATGGACATTACCCAGAACTACAGGAAAGTCGACTGACTGGAAATCCTACAACAAGAAGCAAGGAGAAAACCAGAAGGAAGCATGGAGGAGCTGTAAAAGCCTAAGGTACGGAGACACGCGGCGCACGCGAAGAGGACGGAGCCGGAGAGGAGGGAGGCCGAGTGCCTGGCGGGCGTTCCCTAGCGGAAAGGAGATAAAACTCCGACTGTGCTGGGCCCCTGACTGCTCTGAACCCCCGTTCTAGGCCAGACCCCGGGGACTCAGGCTCAGCCATAGGGAGCTGGGCTGTAAGTCGGAACCCCGGGGTAGCGGAGAAAAGAGGTCCCGGAGGCGCGCACACTGCCCCCAGAGAAGGGACGGTCGGCTGTGCCGCGGGATTGCCCTGACGGGAAGGAGACTGGGGCTCCAGACTGCTGTGAACGCCACCTCCAACTCCACTTCCAACTGAACTGAACCCCAATACCGGGCTCATTGTGGGAGAGCATAGACTGTTTGGCAGCAGGCGAAAATCAAGGGCACCTTTCTCTCAGAGGCGCCGGCAGCGAGCACTGAAGGACCCGCATAGGGCGGGGCTGACGGAAGCCAAAGCTGCAGGCTCCACCCTGAAACCCCGTCCCATCTGTAACTGCGAAATGCGACAACAAAATAGATCACAAACGAAAGAAATGGAGGACAAAAAGCGACTGGATATAGAGTTCAAATCTACGCTTATAAGGTTTTTCAAGAATTTCCTAGAAAAGATGGATAAGGCCTATGAGGATATGAAAAGAGATCAACTAGAATTAATAAGGAGTCAACAAGAAATGATAAGGGATCAACAAGAAATAAAGAATACATTGTCTGAAATAAAAAATATTCTACAGAGTCCTAAAAACAGAAGGGAAGATCGCAAGAATCAAGTCAAAGATTTGGAACATAAAGAGCCAGAAGACACTCCTCCACAGAAGCTAGAAGGCAAGAGAATCCAGAAAATTGAAGATAATGTAAGAAACCTCTGGGACAACTTCAAGCGAACCAACATCAGAATTATGGGGGTTCCAGAAGATGAGAGAGAGCAAGATATCGAAAACATACTGAAAGAAATAGTGACAGAAAACTTCCCCCACATGGTGAAAGAATTTGACTTACAAGTCCAGGAAGCGCACAGAACTCCAAACAAAAGGAATCCAAAGAGGACCACACCGAGACACATCATTATTAAAATTCCAAGAGCAAAAGATAAAGAGAGAATACTAAAAGAAGCAAGAGCAAAGAAGGTAGTAACTTATAAAGGAGCACCTATACGATTGTCAGCTGACTTCTCAACAGAAACCATGCAGGCCAGAAGGGAATGGCAAGAAATATTCAAGGTGATGAATAGCAAGAACCTACAGCCAAAAATAAGCTACCCAGCAAAGCTATCACTCAGAATCGAAGGCCAGATAAAGAGCTTCACTAATAAAAAAAAGCTAAAGGAGTTCATCACCACCAAACCAGAATTATATGAATTGCTGAAGGGGGTTCTTTCAGAAGAGAAAGTAAACAAAGATAAAAATTATGAACAACAAATACGTAATTATCAACAAGTGAATCTAAAAACCAAGGAAATTTAAAAAATCTGATGAACAATATTAACTGTTGAATATAATAGAATCAGAGGTATGGAAGGGGAGTGAACTGACGATTCTTGGGGAAAAGGGGAGAGGGGGGCGTGGGAAGAGACTGAACATAAACTGTGCACCTATGGATGAGGACAATGGGGAGAGGGGAAAGGGCAGAGGGTGGGGTGGGAACCTGGTGGAGGAGAGCAATGGTGGGGGGGGGGGACATTTGTAATAATATGAAAAATAAAAACTTATTAAATAAAAAAAAAAAAAAAAAAGTTTTCATTTCAGACCATCTTGTGTGATTACGTCAGGCCTGTGTGTGTGTAAGGCACCACACGGCCTTCCCTGAGCGAGCCGGGTTTAATGTGGAGCCTCTTTCCGTCCATATATGTCATCGCCCCTGTGCCGTTTGCTACAGCCTTTCTGGGTACATGATTCCAGGTATCCTCTGACGCCCATTTCTCAGGTGATGATGGGGATTGATGGCGGGAGGGGAGGAGGCAGAGGGCTGTCTCCCAGGCAATTGAATGAAATATTTCCTGAGTTGAGGAATTTCATAAACACATCCTCTAACTCCTGAAATGAAGCAGAGTTTTGCCACCCAAAATATGCCTTTTTAAGTTGATTATTTTTAATGACTCAAGCCCAGCCGGCATGGCTCAGTGGCTGAGCATCGGCCTGTGAACCAGGAGATCAGGATATGATTCTGGGTCAGGGCACATGCCGGGGTTGCAGACTCGATCTCTAGTGTGGGGCATGGTGCAGAAGGCAAATGATCAGTGATTCATTCTCTCTCATCATTGATGTTTCTCTCTCCCCCCTCTCCCTTCCTCTCTGAAATCAACAGAAAAATATTTTTAAAAAATGACTCCAGCCCTAGCTGGTTTGGCTCAGTGGATAGAGCTTCAGCCTGTGGACTGAAGGGTCCCGGGGGTAAATTCTGACCAATGCCCAGACTGTGGGCTTGATTCCCAGTGGGGGGCATGCAGGAGGCAGCCGAACAATGGTTCTCTCTCATCATTGATGTTTCTCTCTCTCTGTCCCTCTCCTTTTCTCTCTGAAATCAACATATATATTTTTTAAAAGACTCCAGAAGAGCCTTTTTCCTCCCCCTGACTTGCCTGAGGGAATTCAGACAGAAAAACCTGCTTAAAGAAAGGGAGCTGTCACCTTAGGGTCCTAAGAAGGAAGAATGGCAGGTGTGTTAGACTCCCCTCTGGCTCCCATTGTTTCTGGGTGGCCAGGCAAGAATTTGTTTACCAAATGTTTGCTCCTTCTCACCCGCCTGTGAGTTGCCTCCTTTCCCTTTGAAGTCCCAGGTCCTGCCTTGGTGGCCTGTGGTCTGGGGCATGAGAACCTTACCTGCCTGATTTGTCCTCAGTCCCATATTCTCACAGACCTGAAGATTTCCTAATAATCTCATTCAGTTCATTTAAAAAGTCAGAAATTAGAAGTGTAAAAGAAGTTATTTCCCCTCCCCACACTCAGTAGGTACAAATCATCCTAAGCAGTCATTTTCCCTTAAAAAACAAACCAGTTTTTAAAAAATATATTTTATTAATTTTTTACATAGAGGAAGGGAGAGGTAGAGAGTTAGAAACATCAATGAGAGAAACATCAATCGGCTGCCTCCTGCACACCCCCCACTGGGGATATGCCTGCAACCAAGGCACATGCCTTTGACGGAATCGAACCTGAGACCATTCAGTCCTCAGGCCGATGCTTTATTCACTGAGCAAAACTGGCCAGGGCCAAACTAGTTTTCTTATAAAATCATCTCTAAGACTTCTGGCCTGTCTACAAAATGGAGAACTACTTCCTGTCACTAAAACAGTGGGGAAATTTTTAAAATGCTGCTAAAGAGGAGCAGCCTTTAGTGCGAGAACATCTGGTCATATAGCTATTTCTCTTCAAGAGGGATCCCAGTAGCTCTGGTCACTACTATTAAATAGGCCTACCAAAATCTTGTCCTCAAAAAACATCCAAACCTGCAGAGAACTTTAGTTTATGTGAGCCAAACTGAGGACAAATACCAGGAAGCAAGTCCTCAAATGCCCTGGAGAATGGCAGTTTGGAGCTTATTTTATAATTAAAATCAAAGGCATAAAGAAGGTACAGGAAACCCACTGGTGGTAGATTAGGGAGAAAGCATAGCAGGGAAGTACCTAGCATGGGTAAGAGGCAAAATGGAGAGGCACACACTGGTTTACACTGGTGGGCAGACAGTTAATAAGATTTGTGGCACCTAGAGACAGTATGCAAGGAGCACGTTCCCAATGAGGGGCTCACGCTCCGGTGGTCCTGTATCTGGGCCTGTGACTGTGCCTTCCAGGGTTAGGAAAAGAAAATTACTCTGACATTCCCTATGGTTCAGGCCAGAACTAGAATCCAGGCACCAACCAATATTTATTGTTCATCTCTTTATCTGCCCTGGCCAGCGTCCCCGTTAGTTCTGGGCAACCTCCCGTGCACCAAAAGGCTGCCGGTTCCATTCCCAGCACATGCCCTGGTTGCTGACTCAATCCCTGGTAAGGGGTGTGCAGGAGGCAGCCGATTGATGGAAGTTTCTTTCTCCTTCTCCTCCAAGGGTGTGTTATTTTAGAGAGCCCTGGCTGGTGGGTTAGTTGGTTAGAGCATCATCCCATGCACCAAATGCTGCAGGTTCAATTCCCAGTCAGGACACAGACCTAGGCTGGGAGTTCAATTCCCTATTGTATGTGTGTGTGTACAATCAATATTTCTGTCTCTCCCTTCTTTTCTCTAGAAGTTGATGGAAACATTCCTCCTGGTAAAGATTTTAAAAATTAAAAAGACAAAGCTCACATATAGATTTGACCTTTGCTAAGGAAGATCTAGGCCTAAGATGCATTATTTATCTTGTGACTTCAGAGAGGAAGGGAGAGGAAGAACAGAACATCAATGAGAGAGAATCATTGATCGGCTGCCTCCTGCACAACCTCCACTGGGGATGGAGCCTGTAACCCGGACGTGTGCCCTGCCTGACTGGGAATTGAACCGTGACCTCCTGGTTCATAGGCTGAGCCGTGCCGGCTGGACCTGTGGTAACTTTTGGCCACTGAGCCTGTCAGGCCTGCGAGGTGGCCTTCCGGAGCGCAGCAGGTTCACTGCGTCACCGCCTTCTCATTCACAATCCGATGGCCTCCTGGGGCTCCTCTAGGACAATGCTGGCACCCAGCGAACTGGGACAGGCTTGCTCTCTTCATTTTTCTGAATGAGCAAGGCTTATGCTGAGGCTACATATACAATGTCAGGCCTATAGGCTTCTAAGGGTCTATAATTCAGGCCAGGACTAGAATCCAGACACCAACCGCTATTTATTGTTTATCTCTTTATTGTTTCTCCTTTTATCAAAACCTGTCACAGCTGGGGGCCAAGAGGAAGTAAAAAAAATTTTGTCACAAATATGTATGTCCCCTCATCCCCAGTTAGTCCTCCCTCACTCCCCACCCCCCATCCAGGGCTTCGGGCCAACCCCGGGCACACATGATCATCCCCCCCACCCCCTTAGCCTTCTCCCAGCAATAAATACAGGTGACTGTGATTCAATGAAACCACAACTGATTTCTCCATCTTGAATGCCCCTCAAGGGGACAAAAAGGGGACAAAATAAGTGTAATGCCCACCCCCACTTAAGAAGTGGAAACTTCTCTCCCCTAAGGACAGGGGCAGAGCTGCCCCGTCAGAGCTGCAGCAGCTCCGGAAGGAACGGGAAAGAGGCGAGGCTGGAAGCAGCGGGAAGAGAGGGAAGAGGACCTTCTCCAGAAACCTCACGCCTTTGATCACTCAGCCTCACCGGGAAGGGTGGTCCCGGGTCTCAGTGGGACACAGAAAGGGGAGGGCTGACAGAAGCGGCAGGAGGAAGAAATAAAGAGGGACAGCAGCCTGGGAGGAGGAAGCAGCCGGAGAAAAGGAGCCCTAAAGCTCACTGCCCTCAACTTCTCCCAAGGAATGGCATCCAGACCCCGAGGCAGGAGTGGAGAGGGTCTGGGGGTCCAGGACGCCAGAAGGAAGAAGGGAAAGCAAGGGCCCTGTGGTCCCAGGTCTTCACAGGTGCATGTGCCCCAGACAGAGCAGAGCAACAGAGTGCTGGGGTGAAGGGAGGCTCGGGGACTTGGGGGGAGGGGGGTTCACAGCACAGACAGCCCTCTCCTCCTGCAGGTGCTGGCAGACCTGGGTCCTGGGATAGGAACAGTGATGTCTGGGGAAGGTCAAACTCCGAGGCGGAAGGAACAGGAACGCATGTCACAACAGCACCCTCCCCGCAGCACCCCTCGGGTTATCGCAGGTGAATGCTCCAGTCGGAGGCCACGTTGACGCCAGGCTTGCGCAGGATCAGCACAGAGGTCTCGGGGTCGTGCTGGAAGGACAGGCGGCTCTCGGGAGATCCTGGTGGAGGAAGACGGGGTCGTCGTCATAGCGATAAACTCACACATACCACTCCTTCGCTCCGGCGGGGTGTCCCCAGCCTGCCCTGGCCTCCCCTCTCCTCACCTTTGGTCTGGAGCACCACGGCTGCTGGCTTCCCAGCCCCCATGATCACCACCCGCTCAATCCAGATCGGGGTCTCAAAGTGGCCTTTGGGGTCTGCTGAGCTGGAGGGAGCGAGATGGGAGTACAGTCAGGGAGAGAGGCGTCCGAGTAGGAGGAAGGAGGTGCACCACAGCAAGAAAAGGGCCCGGTGAGCTGTGAGCACCCCGAGGCCCAGCCGCCCCAGAAGCTGCCCAGGCAGAGGGCGCCTCATTACCTGGAGACAAGGGCGTTGCCAGAGAATGAGAATCGTCGCAGCAGGAACTCGTGCCGAGTCTGGTAGTTGAACGTGTGCCCGTCGTCTAGAAAGAGCTCTCCTTGGGCTGTGCCCTGCGGAGGAAGTGGGACCGTGAGAGCTGAGCCAGGCGGGAGGGAGGGTCATCCATCCCGGGGACCGCCATGCCTCACCTGCGGGCTGAGTGCCACAAAGAGCGTGATGGGGTCATCCTTCATGCAGTCTGAAGCGCGCCGCACGCGCATCCACCGGGGCACAATGGTCCCTCCGCGCTGGAACACGGGGATCTGGGGAAGGACACAGCTGGATGAAGCTGGCTGCCGTCCACCCGGCCTTGCAGCATCTTGTGTTCGCACACAGGCATAAGCACATGCTGTCTCCCCTCAGGAAGCCTCCAGGCAGCCGAGCTTGGGGGGGGGGGGGGGGGCATACTCACACTGCTGAGAGTCACAGGCAGGTACAGGGTCTGTGGACCGTGATGCTTCTGGTAGCTCTGAACGTCATACCACACCTGTGGGCGACAAGAGAGGAATTGGTCACTCACCACACAGGGCCACCCTCTTAAGTACCCCATCTGGCCTCCCTTCCATCATTTCCCACCACACCCTTCCCTAACTCACCTCCCCTTGGCCAGGCAAATAGACCTGCACACCATGAGCCCCAGGGTCTGATACAGGGTGAACCAGCAACGCATCCCCTAAAACACACCAGAAATCCACTCAGAACTAGAGAGATCGGTTGCCAGACAGGGAGCACCACGGCGCCTGCCTCCTGCACCACCAGCCTCCCTGCCTCCCTCCCGTGGTCACAGCCCTCCCCACCAGCTGTGCCGCATTGCTCACCGAGCAGGAACTGGTCATCCATGCTGAAGGTGCTCACATCCTGAGGATAATGTACCCACAGGGGCCTGGGAGGAGGAAGACAGGAAAGGAACACACTTGCTGTTTTGGCAGATGTCCAACACGCCACCGCGGCAGCTGATAAGCACAGCACAGGCGGGGAGCGGGAGCTTGCAGCCAGCGTGCGGGGGAGGACTTCAGCTCTGCGCCCTCCGCTCTGCCTCGGCAGGAACTCCCTCGCCCAGCTCCCTGCTCCCCTGCCGCCCCTCGCACTGCTCTGCACGCAGCCATCAGCGGCCGCAGGGTGACCCTGGCCAGCAGGCCTCCAGGACCAGGTCCTCCTTTCTCTTCCATCTCATCTCCTCCCTCTCCTTCCGCTCCTCCCCGGAGACACGCTGCTTTTCCAGTCCTGGAACACCACGCACCCGCTTCCACGTGAGGACTCTGCACTTGGAGCCTCATCTGTTTGGAACTCTTCCTCTAGATCACAAAAGCCCTCCTAGTCCTCACTCAGGCCTCCCTCACATGCTCTTCTTCTCAAAAGGCCACGAGTGGAACCTGGTTCCATATGCTCCTCTATTTTCCAAAGAGCTGTCACTCACCACACAGGTGAGTGACAGCTCTTTGGAAAATAGACCCTGCTGGCAACTTTCTCATTTATGTATTTGTTTCCTCCCAAGAATAAACGTTCCTCAGCTAGGACACTTGTCGGCCTCGATTCCGCGATGGGGGTGGCGGTGAATAATGTCTCGCCTGCCTAAGTACTCAATAATGTCCACTTCTAGCCGCTCCTACTGGCCCCTGCTTATGCTTGAGCTTCCTCTGCAGAGCCTGGCGAGTGAGGAAAGGTGCAGAGACGGAGCCGTCCCAGCCAGCGGACGCGCAGACCGGGCCTCACCTCATGACAGGAAACCCTTCGCGGTGGGCCTGGTAGAAGAGGGTGTACCAGAAAGGCAGCAGGGAGTATCGCTGGCCCAAGGCGTCTCGGATGACGTCGTGGTACTGAGACGGTAACAGCCACGGCTCTCGCCGCCCAGTGTCCAAGTGGGCATGTGCCCGGAAGAATGGCTGGTAGGCACCCATCTGGTACCAGCGCACAAGCAGCTCTGGCTCCGGATTCTTGAAGAAGCCGCCCACATCAGCTGGCACAGGGGAGGAAGTTGGAAAAGAGGGTGAGGAGGGCAGCTGCCTAGGTGCGCCCCAAGGCCCCACGCTGGACTCTCAGCTCTCCAGTCATGCCCAGGTCCTGTGCCCGCTACCTGCCCCCCCCACCAAACCGAGGACCACCAATCCCCTCTCACCCCCACAGAAGGACAGCCCCACCAGCGCCAGGCTGAGGCACATGGGGATAGAAATCTTCAAGTGGTCCCAGTCGGCAGTGTTGTCCCCTGTCCACACGGCTCCTGGGGAAGACGAGAGGGAGGGAGCTTGCAAACAGGAAGGGCTCAGCCTTTCAGCTGGCCTCTGACCTGCCACCTCAGCTCTGGCCCCAGGGTCCGGAAGAGGACAGTCACGGGAGCACGTGCATGGACACCCCTCCCTGGCTCCCTGAAGTGCAGAGCCGGAGGCTGCATGGACGGCTTTCCGAGAGCCAGGCCCGGGCCCACGGCTCCTCCCCGCTGGCCTCCCATCCTCTCCCTCAGCTCTACCCTCCGCGTCTCACCAAAGCGCTGGGAGCCAGCGAAGAACGCCCTGCTCAGGACAAAGGGGCGCTCCACACCCCCAGAGCGCTGCACCAGACCGTCAGCAGTCGCCATGTGCTGGTGAAGACAGGAGGGGGCAGTGAGCAGCAGCCAGCTGTCATCTGCTGCAAGTTCCCCAGCCCCAGCCCTCCGCTCCAGCCTCTTACCACGTAGAAGCCGTAGATGTTGTGCACGTCTCGGTGCTCCCAGCCGCCGTAATGCTGGGCGTCCTTGAGCATGGTGACCTCAGGGCCATTGAACACAGAGGGTTCGTTCATGTCATTCCACACATAGAGGTTGGGAGCGGAGCCCTAAGAGCACAGGAAGAACATGGGGACAGGAGGGCAGAGGGGAGGAAGAAGACAGTGTCAGAGCAAAGAGCTCCTTGGAATCCAGAAGGATGCCTTTCTCAGGGCCATCAAGGCCCCCGATACTATCGGCACCCACCACACAGGTTAACAAGCAGAGAATGACCAACTCAAGGAGGTAGAAGAGGGGTGGGGGTGGGGTGGGGGTAGAGACAGATGCAGGTCGAGAAAGAGGCCTGCCAAACCTTATAATCGTCGAAGTTGAACATGTCAGCCCACCAGGCCCTCATCCGGGGATTGGTGAAGTCGGGGTAACCAGCGGCGCCTAGAAATTAAGGGTGGCTGTTAACCCCAAGGGCCGTGACGGTCACCATTCCACCTCCTTGGGCTCCTGACAGCCTCTCCCTCCATTCTGGGGCTGCATCCCTACCTGGCCAGCACCAGCCCTCATAGTCGGAGCCATCCCGCGTTTTGACATAGAGACCCTGGCTCTGCAGCTCTTCGTGCACGCGGTAGCCAGAGTCCACCTTGATGTGGGGGTCCACAATGGCCACCAGCTGGGGGCAAATGACACGGCGGTCAGCGCTCTCCGGGGCCGTCAGACGCCCAGCCAGGGCCGTGGTCCTCTTACCTTCCGCCTCTTGGCTGCCAGCTTCTCCAGCATGGCGAGGGGCTGGGGGAAGTGGCTGGGGTCCCAGGTGAAGTACCGCTTGCCGTCCGCGTGCTCGATGTCCAGCCAGATGACGTCGCAGGGCAGGTCGTGGTCATCGAAGCCCTGGTTGACCGCCAGCACGTCGGCCTCGTCCCGGTAGTTCCAGCGGCTCTGGTGGTAGCCGAGGGAGAAGAGCGGGGGCAAGGCCTGGGTCCCTGCAGGTTCAGCGAGGGACGGGGGTCACAATGGAACCAGCCAGCCTGGGGCTTCTGGGGACCGGAAATGGAGGGAGGCTTGTACACCAAAGGGGGACTGCAGGGCACAGGGCTTCTGAAGAGCCACTCCTCTCCGAAGACCAAGGCTGCAGCTGCCCTGCGCAGCGTGGGGCCACGTACCGGTGAGACTGGCGTACTGCCGGAAGACGTCCGAGACAGAGGGCCCAAGCAGCAGGAAGACATCGATGATGCCGCTCTCCGACATCCAGCGGACATCTGTCTGCGGGGTTTCCCCGGAGCCCTGCAGGTAGTCTAGCATCTTCCCAAACAGGGTCTGGAGAGGGGACCAGAGAGAAGTTCCCCAACCGCAGACACAGCAGCAATGTTTTCCTCCAAGCCCTCACGCTGGCTAAGCAGTCCACTGAGCTGAGACTAAATGTCCCTCCCAGTGAGGCTTTCCCGGGGCACCACCTGGGGCGCTGCCGCTCCACGCCCACCCGTGACCGCTGCTCGTCTTCCTCCCGGCTGCTGTCTCTGTGTCTGTAACAGCGCTTCCGCCCTGAGCGGAGGCCCTTTCCTACCTCAGGGAGCAGCGCCGCCCCAGCACCCAGAGCACCCGCCCATAACGCACTGACAAGAAACGGGTGAGTGTGCCTTCTGCAAGTGGCAGGCACTCCCAGCTGCTCCCAAGGCCCAGGCCCCCTCTCCACCCAACCCCAGATGGGCTACCCCACCAGCCTCTTCCAAGCTCCTGCCAGCACACTGCCTCTAGGCCTGACGTGCCCTCTCCCTGCCCCGTGCGCGCTCACCTTCCCGGCTGTGTTGGAGGATATGTCCACCCACGTCTCCGCGGCGTTGAGCCAGAAGATGCCCAGGTCGCGCTGAGGACTGTGTGCCAGGAGCACAGGCACGGACCCGTACAGGGCCATGGGGTTGTACAGCTCGTACTGGAACACATCCAAATTGTAGAGGCGATATGGCTCCCCACCCCTGCAGGCAGACAGACAGGCTGGCCCCGGGCCCTGGCACACACACCGCCACCCACCCCACAGACACGGTCAGGGGTAAGACACGGCCCCTGCCCTTTATCAAAGAAGAACCTTCCAGTGATAAAGGTGATCTGGGCACAGGGAGTGAGTGACCCATGCCTGACTGGCGTATCCAATCCGCATGCACACTGTCCACCTTCCCACTCCTGTGCCCACATCCTGAGGCCAGCATGGACTCACTCAGTGACCTTCAGCCTCAGGCTGTCTGCATGCTCAGGGATCCCATACACATGCTCCATGCCCGGCAGCGAGAAGTCCAAGCCCACAGACGTGGGGCCTGGAAGAAAAGCAAAGGGGGCGCTCAGGGCTGCTGCCCCGCGGACGCCCATGCCCCTGCCCAGGCGCTCCGCCCCTCACCGTACGGCTTGCTGTCAGAGTGTGTTTTGAACGTCTCCTCCCAGGCTCCCGGCTCCTCTTTCTCTGTGCTCCCCGGGGTCTCCTCTGGCTGTGAGGGAGAAGCAGACCACTGCCATCACACCGCGGCTCTCTCCTCCCCGCCCAATTCCTCAGTCCCGTCCCTGACAGCAAGCATGGGCTATCATGTGGGCCTTCCCCTCCGACCTCCCAGCCAGCCCTGTGCGCCAACCACTCAGCCCCACACACTTGCCTTGTCCCCATCCCCAGGGGCTCCCTCGGGCTGGGCGCCATCGCCCTCAGCGGGGTCTTTCGATTCTGGCCTGGAAGGTAGGAGAGCTGTCTGCTCCAATCCAGAGGGGGCAGGGACGAGGGGCTAGTGGAAGGAGGGGTGAGGGAGTAGAGAGCCAAGGGTCCAAAGGAACGAAGGCATTGGAGGAGGGACTGAATGGTTAGGCTCGGAGAGGGACCCCAGAGAACACATAAGTGTCCACAGGACAAGGAGGGGTAAAGGCCACAGGAGGTGTTCCCAGAGGCTCAATGGCCTGGGTCGGAGTGCCAGTCCTGGCTCTGCTGCCTCCCGGGAAACTCTGGCCCCAAATGCCCTTGCTGGGCCTCAGCCTGCTGGCCTGGCACAGGGTTTGGCAAAGGCCAGTGGGTCACACCGTGACCAAGCCTCTACGGATACATGCAGGGACTCACACAGAGGTGTGCCAAAGACTGCTGGCAAGGGCAGCTGGCAAGCAGCTCTGCTCAGAGCCTAGTGAGCCCCCTCTGAGCGCCAGGAACCCCAGCAACAGGCAGCATCTCTCCAGCCCTTGGCAAAGCAAGAAGCGCCCTACATTCCTTAGGAGCTCCCAATATTTCATCTTCCTCCTCCCAGTCAGAAGAACTGGGACCAGGGACCACATAGCTGGAGAGAAAGAGGTGAGTGAAGGGCAGGGCACGGGAGGGTGTGGGGCACCTTCCCCTGGGGGTCAGCGTGAAGGGTGGGTGAAGGCAGAGGAACACATACAGTACCAATGGCCATGGATTTACCTAGAGAAAATGTTCTTGATCTTATCCCAAATGCTACCGAGCGTGACACTAACTTTATCCGAGAAACTAGGGCGGGAGGAGATGGGTAGGGAAGGGAAAAAGGAGGCACAAAACCAACACAAAAACAGAAACATAAAAGTGAGTTTCAGTTGACAAACTTCCAGACGGGGGGAGGGGGAGAGGAAGAAAATAAATCTGGGAAATGGGATGGCATGAGAAGGGGAACAGGGAAAGGCAGACCCAGGCAGGCCTCTCAGAGGAGGGGCTTGAGGTGCAGCTCAGGCACCAAGTGACTGCCTCCTGGTCTTCAGAGGAAGTGAAGAAAACTGGCCTGGCCTGCTTCCTAGCCTCTCTGACAGACACTTCCCCCAGCCTCAGCCCCTACCTGACTGTCCTACCACCCTGTCTTCCCCAGGGACCCAGGGCCAGACCCCATAACACCTTAGGCCCTTTCAGCTAGGTGGCCTTCAGTCCCCACCCAGTACTCACGAGACCCGGGGGGCCCTCTGGTGCTCAAAGCCCAGGAGTCCGCGGGCGTTGACGCTGAGCAGAAGGCTGCGGTCCTCCAGCAGGTCCAGGCGGAAGGGCCGTGCTGTCAGGATGATTTTATAGGGCCCCTCGGCCACGGTCAGCTCCACACTGTTGTCGTCTCGGCCAGAGACGGAAAGCCTGGAAAGAGGATCAAAGGGGATATGAACAAGGACAAAGGACCAAGACTGGAGCTGCGGCACTTCAGAAGAAGGGGGCGGCGGGACCAATGTGGATCAGGGCGCACCCCGCGCTGCCGGCGGAAGTGTAGCCGGTAAGCCTTTGGGCGCTATCTTAGAAAGCTGGTCATCTCCACGTCCCACAGCTTTGCAGCCCCCTCCTAGCTATGACTGAAGAGAAACTTGCCAGGGACCCAGGAGACACGGACAACAATGTTCATGCAACACTGCAAACAACTACAATGTTCAACACAAAGATGATAGATAAGCTGGGATAGAATCATAAAACATAATCAGCAGGAAAAAAATGAACTACGTGCAACAGAGTTAAATAAAGTTATGTGAGCCCCAGCTGGTTTGGCTCAGTGGATAGAGCATCGGCCCGCAGACCGAAGGGTCCCAGGTTCGATTCTGATCAAGGGCACATGCCCAGGTTGTGGGCTTGATCCCCAGTAAGGGGGGATGCAGGAGGCAGCCAATCAATGATTCTCTTTCATCATTGATGTTTCTCTCTCTCCCTCTCCCTTTCTCTCTGAAATAAAAATATATTTTAAAATAAAGTTATGTGAAAAGAGGAAATTCCTGAAGACATTCATTGAGATGAACGTCCTTATAAAGCTCAGAAATGAACAAAACCATGTAACTTATTGCTTAGGCACAGACACATAATGTATTTATGTGCTTATGTGCATACATGACACACTGCAAGAACACAAAGCCACAGGACTGAGCGACTTCAGAATCACAATGTAATGGGGAGTCAGGGGTACGGGACAAAGAGAGGCATATGGGTGGGCTGGGTGAAGGATTTGCTAGCTTCTAAGTCAAACATTTAAGCCTGGCAGGTGTGTCTCAGGGGGTGAGTGCTGACCTATGAACCAGGAGGTCATGGTTTGATTCCCAGTCAGAGCACATGTTCAGGTTTCAGGCTCAATCCCCAGTGGGGGCCGAGAAGGAGGAAGCTGATTGATGATTCTCTCTCATCATTGATATTTCTCTCTCTCTCCCCCCCTTTCCCTTCCTCTCTGAAATAAGTAAGATGTGTGTGTGTGTATTTTTTTCTTTAAGTGAAAGAGAAAATAAGTGAAACAAAAAGAGACAGGGAAGGTTGAGGATTGTGGCAAGGTGCTCGCCAGCTATCATCCCAATGTAAGAAAGGTCAACTGCCAAGTGACATTTCTCAGTCAGGAAGGAGAAAAGGGCCCTGAGGATGGGCAGGTTTTCTGAAAGCTTTACCGAGCTGTGGGGGGATCAGCCACCAGCACATCCGGCACCCGGTATCGAGGCCGCCGGGGCTCCAGTTCATCGATCCTGATCCGCGTCATGTTCTTTTGCAGCCCCTGGAGCTCCAGCACCAGCAACACCTGGGGAAAGTGGAGGGTATACCAGGGAATGACCTCTGAACCCACTTCCTCCTAAGGGGTCTCCCGCTTCTAGACCCTTTCACAAAGTGAAAGTCCCAAAATGGCTAGGACAGGATGCTGGCTGTAGGTCCCCCCTTCCCGGATCCCCCCTTAGCCATTTCCCAACCCCCACCAGAGTTCCTTTCCCTCCTGACCTTGGTGACCTCGTTGATCAGATGGACTGTGAGGCCATCAGGACCAAGCTGCAGAGAATCCAACAAGGCTCGGTATGGAGAGTGGCCTGGCTGTATGTTTCGCTGTCGCCTGTCAAGCGGAATGGTTAAGAAGGTGGGAGGGTACCCCAATGTCTATAAGCTCCCCATCACCTGCAGTGTCCCCAGGCTGCCCCATCTGCCACAGATACCACCTGTACTACCCAACCTCCCCCTCCCCTAGAATATCATACTTGCAGAAGGAACTTTCTTCACAGGTCTTGAAGTTGCTTCTATCCACGGCAAGGGTGAGTCCCAGGCAGACCCCTAGACAAGCCAGGACCAAACCGGTCCCAGACCTAAGGAGAAAAATGACAAAAGAGGGAACAATCAGTCTGGGTTCAGAAAGGGCCGCACTTGCAGGGGTAAAAGCCACAGTCCTAGGAGACAGCTCAGAAAAGAGGGGAAAAGATGGGCATGAGGTTAAGTTGTCAGGCTGAGGAGTTAGCTCATTCACACCTTCCTTTAAAAAGGCAAAGAGCTAAGCAAATAAATTTAAAAAAAAGAAAGGCAGAGAGCCTGGCTCAGTGGTGGCTCTGTGGCTGAGCATCAACCTATAAACCAGGAGGTCACAATTCGATTACCGGTCAGGGCATATGTCCAGGTTGTAGGCTCAATCCCTGATTGTGCAAGAGGCAGCCAATCAATGATTCCCATCATTGATGTTTCTCTCTCTCTCCCTCTCTCTCCCTTCCTCTCTGAAATCAATAAAAAAAAAAATTAAATGCAGAAAATAAACAGTTCAATGGTTTTTAGTAACAAACAAACAAAAGGCAAAGGAAGTGGACCAAGGCTCTTTGGCCTTCAGAGGCCTTGGTACTGACTGCGGTTACATCAGCCTCGGAGCAGGAGCAGGAGCAGCTGCCCCAGGGGAAGTGGTGGCACCTGTGTGTGGAAGAGGGCAACAAAGCAAGTCCTGGCTTTCCAGGGGAAGGCACTGGGTGGGGCAACAGAGAAAACGTGAAAGAGCCAGCATGCTCCTCACAGCGGCTAGGGTCCTAACACCCCAGCACCCCAGGTACCAGCTCCTCCAATCTCCACTCCTTTATCTTCAAAGTCACCACTAGCACCACCCACGTCTGGAAAGAACAGGGATAGCGAACTTGTATTGAATCTTCCTGGACCCCAGCAACCTGGCCAACTGCTTTCTCTCCCTGATTTGCAACTCTGCCTGCAGTTTTTTAAAATGTCAAGTGTTTCTTCCCTGGCGGGTAGCACAGTAGGTTAGAGCGTCCCAATAAGCAAAGGTTTCGAGTTTAATACCCTCATCAGGGCACGGACAAGAATCAACCAAATGGATTAGCATAATCAATGGACACAAACACTGGGGTGGTGAGGGCTAGCCCTCAGGGCGAGGGTGGGGGGGTCAGTTGGGAAAAAAGGAGAGATATGTACTACTTTAAGCAAAAAAAAAAAAATAAGAAGAATTAACCAAATGAATGCATGAATAAGTGGACCAACAAACCTGTTCCCTCCCCCACCCCTTTCTCAAATCAATTATAAATAAATAAATAAAGCCTGGGTCTCACCCACAGTGATTCTGAACTAACTGGTTTGAAGAGGGGCCTGGGCATCAGAATTCTGTAAAAGCTCCCTAAGCAACTCCTTGGCGTCAGGGTTCAGATCCTTCTTTATCTACACTCCCTCCCTCCCTGCCGCTGTCCTCTTGGGGACTATAGGATTGAGACTTTTCCCAGACGGGAAAATTGAGGCATGCAAGGTTCAATCATCCATCCAAGACGGAACAGCGAGTAAGGGGTGAAATGGGATTGCACGCATCTCTGCCTAACTCCAGGCCAACGTGCTCCATGAAGCGCAGCACAGCACACGAACCTCCAGCAGGGCCTGCCCGTGAGGACCATCACCCCAAGGCCACCACAAACTACCCCTTTCCCACTGTAATACCGCAGGACAGACGAGGGATTTAACCAGCTTATTTAACGAGTTCCTTTGAAGACTATAGTCACCCTACAGTTCTGGGTATATCCTAAACAGGGGTTCTCAACTATAGTGTCTTGCTTATGGAAGGAAGATTCTCAGGGCCCCGGGGGTCTGCGGCTTAAACATGCTCTCCCTGTGATGGGGAAGTCCACATCGGGGAGAAAACCCCAAAACACAGGCTTCTCCTAAGCATGACAACTCTGCAGCCTGCTCACGGGGAAACCGGAGTAGGGCCTGCTCCACACACTGTACCCAGCACCAGCCTCAGTGTCTGCCTGAAAGCTCAGGGAACCAAAACCAGCAGGAAGGAGGTCACGGAACCCAGTAGGCCCTCCAGCGCCAGAAGCCAGGCCAGACGGGAAGTGGAGGCAAACACCGGGCGCTGTGGTTGAATATGCCAAGAGGAACAAGCAGGAGCCACCACGCAGAAATGCCACTAGACCCACCACTCAACAGCCAGCCTCTTGGCCCAGGTCCGGAGGGACGGCACCAGCCACCCTGGCCCAGGGCACCCACGTCCGCCTGCCTGGAGCAGCGGGAACCCACAGGAGAGTGGGCCCAAGACCCTCTGGCGTCCTCTGCGCACAGCCTGTGCAATGGGCCTGGCCAGGTGCCAACGGGGACAGGCTTCCTAAGAGATCGCTCCAATGTGACGTGTCGGGGTGCCCTGAACGCCCCAGAGCCAGGGGTGGCCCAAAGGCCGAAATGAGGAGTGAGCAGCGGGGCAGGTTCGGATCAGACTTCCAGAGAGTTGTGTGGATGACCCACGCTTTCCTCACGCCGCTCAGCACACGCCTCTCCCACCCCAGCACATCCGTTAGGTCCCGGTAAAGGCTTTGTGGAGCCGGTGATTCTTTCGAACCGTTTTTTTTTTTTTCTTTCTTTCTTTCTGGTAACATACATTCCAGAGCGCAGACCAAACCCTTCGATTACATGTGGTGTTTGAGCAACATCATCCAGGCGGACTGTGAACTCGCGGGATCCTGCCCCAGCTGTGCCCGGTGAGCGTGGACACCTGACCCGCCGCGCCGGTGCCCACGTGGAGACCAGACGGGGCCGGGCAGGGGCTCTGCCGGCGGGGCGGGCACGAAGGGGGCGCAGGCCGGACTGCCGGCTGCAAGCGGAGTTCCCGGAGGCCCGGCCACGTCTCGTCCCCGCCCTGATGGCCCGAGCCCTGCACGGAGGCGGCAGCGTCCATCGCGGGGAGCCGCCAGGGAAGGGAGGCGGCAGCGAACGGCCAGAGCCGACAAGGGCGCACGGCTGCGGCCTTTCTGAGCCGCCGGAGCAAGGACCACAAGGACGGGCCCCCAACGCCGTGCGGGTCTGCCGCGAGGAAGCGGGGGGCGCTTGAAGCAGCCTCCAGAGACAGGACGCCCTCGCGGCGCCGGAGGTGGCAGGATCTCGGGAAGACAATCAGGAAGAAGAGATATGGGGCTTGGGGGGTGTGGGGGCGTCCCGGGCGCGCCACGGGTTCCGGACTCCTCACCGCCTCCTACGCGTAGCCACTGCCGCTACCGCCGCCATCTTGTGCCGGGTTTGCTCCTTGACCCCGAGCCTCCCCTCCCCCTGCGCGCGCGGAGCCACGTTCCTCAGCGCCCGCCCCTTCCGGCCTCAGGATTGGCCCGGCTGCGGGCGGCCGCGCCATTGGCGGACTCGCACTCTAAACGCTCACGGGGTGGGCGGGACTTCGGGAAGGGGCGGGGCTTCAGGCCGGAGGCGGGATTGTCCGGCGCCTGCACTGTCCTATTCTGCCGGCTCTAAGCATCACGGAGGCACTGCACTGTTTGTCTCAAATCGGCAAATTTTATTTAGAAAAAAAGGGAAGGGGGAAAAGTGACAGCGCTCTCTACGCTGAGGTCTCAGAAGAGAGACCTCCCTCTTTCTGCAGCACCTTAGCCCCGTCTCACTGCTCATAACGCCTCAGCCTCTAGCGCGAGGAAAAGGCTATGTGCCCTGCCGGAGTAGCGTGGACGGAGAAGCTGCCTGGAAACGGCCAGAGAAAAGGCCCAGGCGGTCAATGTTGCGGTGGAGGACACTATGCAGCACAGCCAGATGGGGTCCACCTTCCCCCCCACCCTCCCTGGAGAAGTCCCGGATGAAGCGTCCACGCTCAGATTGAAAGATAAACTTCTGGGGCAAGGGCCCATGCTCGCGGAGAAAGCCCCAGACACTGAGCAGTAGCAGACGCACTTCGAAAGGTGCCAGTTGGCTAAATACCTCGTGCATGTTACCCAGGGCTGGTGGCAAGAGGCTCCCCTCAGCCATGACAGCCACCAGGGTGCAGGATGCCTCCAGGTGCCAGGGGGAGTGGGCTGTATCAGGGTGGCGAGAGGCTTCCCAGTGGCCCAAGAGGGCGGCCAGCAGCCCCCGCAGGAGCACGGAGCAGTAGCAGAGGGCTGGGGGAGCAGCTGCCACCAGCTTTAAGAGCTCAAAGAGCAGGGGCTGTTCCCGGAAGCGCCGGCCAATGCGGAGATCCCGCTCCACGGTGGCCCGGGCGTGCTCCTCAGGAGGCCAGGCGAGCTCGGCACCAGCTGCATCAGGACACACGCTTTCCACCAAGGTCACTGCCACCGCTTTGGCAGCCTCCGGGCTCAGCGTGGGAGCCCCCCAGCAGCCCCGACCTTCACTGCCCCCAGGGGCACTGCAACAGTGCACCAGGAGGCTGAGAAGGCTCTGGGTGTTATAAGTCACTTCCTGGTGGTTTCGTGACTGAGCAAACTTCGGTGGCTTTAGGCCACGGCCGATGACTCCAGCATGGAAAACTGACCAAATCCCTCCGGGGCCGGGCACGGCTGCCGTGTGCCGCCGGTTTGTGTCCAACAGGGAGGCAGATGCCAAAGAAGCCGAAACCACGGAAACAGTCTCGTTGTCCTCATCCACTTCCCCTCCGAACAGCTCCGTGTTGCCCCGATGTAAGGCTCCTTCCACCAGCAGCTGCAGGACAGCCTTAAGCCCTGCAGGGGAGGCCTGAGAGAGGCGGGTTAGAAGCTGGGAGGCCGAAGCCACACCTGGGGGGCCATGCAGCCTCAGAGAGGCAAAGAAACGATGCACCCCAGCTCTCACCAGTCCCAGGAGCTGGGAGGGGGACAGGGCTTCTGGAGGAAAGGGACAAATGGCCAGGAGGGAGGCAGCAGCGTCCGCTACATCCTCCTCAGGATGCAGCAGGAGAGGAGCCAGGTCGGAGAGATGGGCGGAGGCGGCCTCCCCAAACCGGGCTCCCAGGGCCGCAGGGCCCTCACCGCCCTGCTGCTCCCACCCCACCAGCAGCGCCAGGTTGCGCAGGAACCGCGCCGTGAAGGGAGGCTGCAAAGTCCCTGCGTGCACCCGAGCCAAGCAGCTGCGGAAGGCCAGCGGCAGGAGGCCCGAGAGGCTGACCACCAGCCCCGCGTACAGCTGGGTGGCCAAACTCAACTCTTCAGGGCTTCGGGCCCGGCTCAGGAGATGGCCCAAGGCCTCCGGTCCACAGCTAGGCCGAGTGTACACAGAGAGCAGGCCCAGGAGCTGGTGCTGCCAGAGGAAGCGCTTCCGTTCCAATCGCAATGTCTCTCCACACAGCTCTCCGACATGGTTTCTTAGCGCATCCAGAAAGGGCACGGGGCGGGGGGGCGGGGGCGGGCCCAGCACCCCTTCCCCAGGGGGCCCTCCCCGGTGATGAACCAGTTTTTGCAGATGTAGCAGCAGCAGCTGAATCAGCCGGTCACAAGCCTCGCGCACGGTATCTGGCACAGCCAGGCCCTGGGTGGTAATGACTGAGGCGGGCATGGCCGTGTCCACCAGGAACTGCAACAGGCGGTAGGCACCTGCCCCCGAAGCCTGGCTCACCAGGTGCACAGCCAGGTTGAGCATGTTGTCCAGCTCCTCTCGGGGGAAGCCCTGCAGGTGTTGCTGAAGCTGACTCAGCACAGCTGGGGGCTTAAGGCAATCCACCAGCTCTCCAGAGACGGTGCCCAGCAGAGCTGGTGACATGACTGCCAGTTGCAGAAGGAAGGGAACTGTGGCCTGAAGGGAGGGGTCCCCACTCCGGCCCCCAATGCCCGCTGCCAGGCTATCATGGAACATTCGCAGAAGCTCCCGTCGGATGCTGTCTCCATGGCGGGAGGCCAGGTGCCCTAGGATGCCCACAACTGAGGCGATCTTGGGTACCCGCTTCTCCCCGGGGATAGCAGGAGATCCAGGGAAGGGGTCTGTAGAGGGCATTTGAGAAGAGCCTCCACCAGCGCCGCCAGCTCCACCTCCAGCCCCACCATGAACGCAGAAGTCCTTCAGGCCACAGGAAAGAACACGGGAGATGATGGTGCCAGGAAAAGAGGAGCCGATATGGGCCACCACCCAGTCAAAGTGTGGGGAATGCTGGACAGAGGTATCCAGCAAGGCATCCACGCAGGCATCGGGGCAGCTACCAATAAGAGCCGAGAGGCACTGAACGTAGATGTCCATGAGCGTGCGTGTGGCCCGACAGCCCATCCACAGCTGCAGCAATTCGTTGAGAGAGCCGGCGGCATGGGGCACACACTGGTGTTGGCCCGAGTATGCGCTGCTTAGTTGCCCCATGAGGTCAATGGACCATGCACTGATCACAGGTGCCCAGGCCTTCGGGTTGGCCCGAATAAACTCGGACAGCACCTGCTGTACCTCCTGAACCACATCCTCTAGACCAGGGCCCCCCGTGGGGACATGAGAGGGGGCAGGCGGGCGGAGGTGAGGTGGGCCAGCCAGAGGGCTTTCGTCCAGAGCAGCCAGGTGGGCCCGGACACTTTCATCAAAGACGCCTCGCAAGTGGTCAAGCACGGCAGCCCGGGCAGGTGGCAAAGAGCGGAGCAGAAGGAGACCACAGCGAGCGTGCTCCCGGGCCGAGAGCTGGTGGCCCAGAATGGGGTCGACACCAGTCAGAAAAGCCTTGATTTCCTGGGACAGCTCCTGAGCACTGTAAGGAGACAAGAGACAGACTTGGTGTGTTGGAGATGTTGGGCAAGATACATTCCCTCCGTGAGCTTGCTTTTTTTGTGTAAAACAGGGATCGCTATAACTCCCTCAGAGATAATGTTCATAAAGCACTGAAGCACCTTCACACTAACCACTCAGTAAACATTAGCTATTTTCCTTTCAATAATACCAATATTGTGTTAGGTACTTTTTTAAAGTACTTTACCTGTATTATTTCAATCCAGACAAGAGCCCAATAAGGTAGGTATTATGATGATCCCATTTTACAGATAAGGAAACCAAGGTTAAGTGATCAGATTATAAGCTTCAAGAGGGTAGTAGGCATTTCTGTGCTCTTCAATACTACATCTCCTTCAATGGAGGCGCCTGGTACATCGGAAGTACTCAATAAATTGTTGTTCAACTGAGTATATTTAAAAACACATTTCCAATTTTACTGCATTTTCCACCACAACACAAGCCCCTTGGATTTTACTCTTAATGGGAAGAAAATCTCCCTCCCAATAACGGTTTCTTCCCATATTCCGCGAACATCCTAACCACCCACCACTTGGATTCCACACACACAACCACCACTTCTCCCAGCACCTCCAGGTGCCTAGGAACCAAGGTGTTCCAGGGCACAGACAAAACACCTTTCAATGCTCCCCCTCCCAAAACATTATGGGTTCAGTCTCAGAGGCTCAGTGTTGAGACAACCCTTCCTCTTACTGCCCTTTTTGCCAAAGAAGACTGCATCCCCTAGGGTTCTGACTGTGCCATTCCTCTCCGGAACCTCAACAAAAAATAAATAAATAAATAAATATATATATATATATATATATATATATATATATATATCTCACAAACCCACCCCGATAGGAGTTTTTCCGTGGGGAGGGAATGGCTAGAAATACACAAAGCATTCTCCGAATTTCTGGGCCTGGGCTCTCAGGGAGCCCATGAAGTCAGGGGACCCTGGGCTTCTCTCCCCCGGGCTAAAAGGGGCAGGACAGCTGGATTCCCAAGAGTTCTGATGTCCCCGACTCTTGGGAGAGGAAGGCCGGAGTCCGGAGCACCAAGGCATTGGGTTTGGAGGGAGGCAGCACCAAGACCTTGGACGTGCGGGCACTCCTGGAGCCCAGAGTTTGGGCGAGGTAGTTCCCGAGTTCTGGGGAGACCCGACCAGGAATCTCGGAGAACCCTGACGCCAGTCCCGCGGCGGGATCCGGGTTTCTGCCGAGGAGGCTGGGGAGTCTGCGCGGGGCCGCGCGGTGGGGGGAGATGCCAGAGGCGCTGACTACCTGAGCGGAGCGGGACCGTGGGTGGCCGGGGGAGGCCCCGGAGGCCCCGGGGCCCCGGGAGGGTCGCACAACGCGGACATCCCGGAGCCCGAGCCCGAGCCGGAGGCGGGAGCGGCGGAGCGCAGCAGCGCATGCGCGCTGGTGCGAGACCTGAAAAGGAACGAGCAGCGACGGGGCCTCTCCAGGAAACACATCCGGCGACTCCCGCGGCCCCGCGCACGTTGGTTCCGCCCGCTGTCCTGCAACCTTTTTCTTTTTCAAAGGGCCATGGATACACAGACGATTCCATTTTTCCCCCCTAAAGCCCCAAATACAAAGTGTTCACTTCACGAAATTAAAAAAAAAGAAAAAAAGAAGCAGCACTGGGAAACATTTTATTCAAGAAACAGCGACCATGTAAAAAGTAAAGGAGAGAAGGGAAGAGGGAAAGCGGGAAAGAGACGGAAAGAAGAGAAAATGTGTAAGAGAAGAAAAGTAAAGAGAGGAGGGAGAAGAAGCCCGAAATAAATTGGGCGTCTTCCCAGCCGCAGCGGCCCTGCAGGCCTATGGGTCTCCATCGCTGAGGCTGTGCTGGGTCCTGCCCTCACGCCCCGCCCCTGCAGAGGCAGCTTGGGGTGACCCTGCGGAGCCAGCACCCCTCAGTCCATCCAAACCCCAGCTATTCCCCTGACTGGCTGGGTACTGCCTTAACTTTTCCATGACTGCTCCCTCTTACGGAGATGAGGACGCTTAACAGTACAGCAAAGGCAAAGAATTGTGAACATGGAAACTAGGAAATATGGTAAGCAAGCACTTAATAAGCATTGGCTATTTTTATTATATTTATTGCACGAACTCCAGAAAATAAGCTCTTTGAAAACAGGGCCTTTCCCTTTTTAAAAAGCAAAAACAAGTCTGTGTTTTCATCACCTGCAGCAGTGTCTGCCTGGCACCTAGTAGGTTCTTTTTTCACATTATATAATAATAGCCATCTTTATTTGTAAAAATCCACATATCAAATGTATTCTTTCAGTCTTTCCATTATTTCCTTTTTAAAAAAATATATTTTATTGATTTTTTTACAGAGAAGAAGAGAGAGGGATAGAGAGCCAGAAACATCAATGAGAGAGAATCATCGATCAGCCGCCTCCTGCACACCCCTTTCTGGGGATGTGCCCGCAACCCAGGCACATGCCCTTGACCAGAATCGAACCTGGGACCCTTGAGTCTGCAGGCCGACGCTCTATCCACTGAGCCAAACCAGTCTTGGCTCCATGATTTCCTTTTTAAAAATATATATATTTTATTGATTTTTTTACAGAGAGGAAGGAAGGAGAGTCAGAAACATCGATGGGAGAGAAACGTTGATCAGCTGCTTCCTGCACACCTCCCACTGGGGACGTGCTCACAACCAAGGTATATGCCCTTGACCGGAATCAAATCTGGAACCCTTCAGTCCGAAATCCAACACTCTATCCACTGAGCCAAATTAGTCAGGGCTATGATTTCTATGATTTCCTTTTTACAAAAACAAAAAGGCACGTAAAAACCTTCCCCACTGTCATTCCCACAGGCGGATGTTTGTCAGGCAGGCCTCCCTCTCCCCATATAGCTACATGCTTCATCCTGGGGCGGCCGCTTCCCCACATGCTTGGGTGCTCCCTACCAGGTGGAGTTCTGAGCTCCAACACTGAGTACACAAAGGGATGAGTGAGGGTGCACAGTGTGGCAGGATGCTCACAAGGTGGGCACTAGTAGTAGGTCTCCTTCTCCACCCAGCCTCCAGGGCTTCGCCTGATGATGCATTTTAGGATTTGTCATCCACAAAGATGAGAAGAAGTGGCTGTGAGGGGGTGCATCCTCAGGGCAGCTCCCATTCCAGGGCAGCCAGAAGGAGAGCAGCGAGGGCCGTCTCCTGGAAGAGGCCAAGTGTTAAGATCTCGTTCTTCACCCCAGCCGGGGGACGGAGCTCCTCGGGGTCCTGGATGACCACGCCGGCCCATGCACCACTACATGCTGACCAAGGCCGCGTGGCTGGCAAATTCCACGGTCTTTCTCTGTCTCTAGGCCCACTGCTGCCCATAGCTGTCCTCCCTGTCGTTGACCTCGTGGGGTCACCCCAGTCCACCCAGATGCCCAGCAGGTTCATCGGGAGAAAGCCATTCTTGGCCAGAATCACAAAGTAAGTGAAGAAGCCTCAGGGCCTGGATCATACTAATCTGCTATCACCAGCTTGTCTGTTTGGGGATTTCTGGGCTGTCTCTTCATGATGTTGCTCTCAGCTTGCCCGTACGGCAGGGAGATGGCAGGAACCATGTCCGTGCCCAGGTCCATGCAGAGGATGGTGATGGTCCCCAGTGGCAGGGGAATGCCGCGGGGCAGGATGGAAGGAGGCTGCTATCTGCTGCTGCCACTTGTCTTCTCCTCCCACACTGCTCCGCCCGGACCCCCACGCAGCTCCCAGATGGTTAAATGACTGAACAGGAAAGTTGGTTCTGAGGCCTGTGTAAGTTAAAGTAATGCCAGATGGTATGTTCTGAAGGTACTTTTGAAGAGATTGTGTTTTAAAAGCTAAATGATTAACCTTCTTTTACTTGTTCTTAAATTTTACAAGTTCAATCACTCCCAAAGTGTATATACTACCCACTTGCAAGAACATTTCTAGGACAGTAAATGAGACAATTTCTGCTCCTAATTCTGCCTCAAACAGATCCAACACTTGCCAGTGGTCTTGATCTGGCATCTAGAAGGGTTCAGGAACCTGGAGAAGGTGCTGTGTGTAAATTAAGAGTCCAGAGACAAAACATAATTTTGGAAGGTATTATGGGGAGTCAGAGAAGACTTAGTTAAAGGAACTAAGTTCTCCTTGTCCCAGGACCCCTTGCTTTTTATTAACACAATCTGTCCTAAGGCACGGGGAGATAATACACATCAAAGGTTAGGGCTTGTATACACAATCCATTCATTGTCAGATAGGAAGAATTTGTCTACTGTTGTTCAGGTGTTTGGCCAGTAGGAGGCAATACCATGTAAAGTAAGATGCCCTCAGCTGTCTGGCAGCAAGCAATCATCCTTTTCAGGTTTTGGGAAATGCCCTCAGCCATCTCCAGGTGATTCAGCCCTGCTGACATGCTGGAATTGGCCTCCAGCAAACACTTGTGTCCTCCGGACCTCAACTTTTGACCTGTAAAAGGAGGCTTTGAACCAGGTAAGTCCTTCCAGCAACGAGACTGTGGTCCTTCCCCTAATGGTTTTACATTGTGGGGTGTGGGAAGCGGTTATAGGATTAAGCCTCGGACTGACCTGCTGGCAGCATAATTAAGCTTGATCTTATAACTGCAATCTTTAAAAATATATATTTTATTGATTTTTTTTTTTTTTTTTACAGAGAGGGAGAGGGATAGAGAGTTAGAAACATCAGCTGCCTCCTGCACACCCCCTACTGGTGTGCAGGAAATACAATAAACCTCGACTGGTATCAGGACCCGACCGCCTCAGCCAGCTCTACATCTATAGGTGGTCAGAAGTGGCAAGTTGGAGTGTCACTCTCTCGAGACAGGCTCCTTGATGCCTTTGCTCAAGCACACCCTGTGGGTCCTGTGTCACAGCTGCCTTTCCCCACTCACAGACCCCTTCTCACGGCCCATCCCAGCCCTGCACTCAATCACACACATCCCAGCCAGAACTATGGGCTTTATTGCAAATGGAGCTGACTGCTAAGGAGCCGCCTCTCAGGTCCTTCTTTTCCACTCTGCCTCTCAACACATCCCCCAGGCAGGTCACTAGGCCATTATGGAAGAGAAGTCTGGGGAGAGTGAGAAGGTGCAATGTTTCATCCAAAGTCTTTGGGAACAGGCCCTGAGTCCGCGGCTCCGGGTGAGAATCTTGTGATGAAAGGGCTGAGGTGGGTCGTTTTAGCTCCCATGTTCAAGGTCCTCCATCTCTACATCCTGGGGGGGCTTCGTCTTCTTTTTGGGTTTGGGCTGTGGTCCACTAGTCCTGGCTGGCTTTGCAGGGGCTTCCACTGGACAGAGGGAAAGCAGCACCATTAGAGACCCCAAGTGAAATCAGGCTGCCCCCAACCCCACCTCTGTGCCCCGCCTCACCTTCCATGGCTGCCTTCTCTTTCTGGGCAAGCCGGATCTGCTGGAGGAGTTTTCTGCGCTTCTTCCCAGACAGAGTAATGTTGGCACGGGCACTGGACCTGAGGGGTTGGCAGGAACAAAGATCTGGGTTAACCTGAACCACACAAACTGTACAAGTGGATTTAGCTATTAAAAAGGTCTTGGCTGGCTGGCATAGCTCAGTGGTTGGACATCGACCTATGAACTAGGAGGTGACGGTTTGATTCCCAGTCAGGGCACAGGCCTAGATTGCAAGCTCCATTCTCAGGAGGCAGCCAATCAATGATTCTCTCTCATCATTGATATTTCTCTCTCTCTCTATCCTTCTCTGAAATCAATAAAAAAATGCTTTTTAAAAAAGGTCTTTCTATCTACATCAAGTAACTATTTAAAAATCTGGGCTCCGAGGTAGTAAGTTTAATTTCAACACATCAAGTACTTAACATTAAATGTTAAATTTTAATATATTGTAGGAACTTTAAGGGGAAACTATTTTTCTCTATTCTAGACATTTCTAACATCAGATTGAGGGAGGGGAGGTTTTAATCCCACATCAAACAATTTTCCAGTTCTCATCAGACATTAACTAAATGTCCTACAATTTATTCTCTCCCCCTTGACAATTAAAGAAATATATTTTAATTGATTTGAGAGAGGGGATGGGATGGGGTAACATCAATGAGAGAGAATCATTGATTGGTTGCCCCCACCCTGCATGCCCCCCCCCCCCACTGGGGATCAAGCCAGCAACCTGGGCATGTGCCCTGACCCCCTGATGGGGAAATGAACCCACCAACTTCCAGTGTATGGGATGATGCTCCAACTAACTGAGCCACACTGTCCAGGGCGAATGTCCTTAAATTTAATTTAATGACATTATCTACCTGTACTTCCAACCCACCTGCTATAAAGCAGGGTTCTCATAGCCCCTTTTCCAGACTCCTTAATTGTAAGAAGAGCTCACAGGACTTACTGATTTATTATAAAAGGATACAACTCAGAACAGCCAGAAGGAAGAGGCAAAAGGTAAGGTATGGGTGGGGGGTGGGGAGTAGGCCAGAAGTCCAGGCCCTTTCCAGGGAGCTACCTTCTAGCACCTCCACCAATTCACCAACCAGGAAGCTCATCAAATCTCAAGACTTTTTATAGAGTTTAATCACCAGCACCCCCACCATCCCCTACCTACTTCCCAAAGTGGGGGGGAGGTGAGGTTGAATTTTCCATCACTGTTTTTATCTGGTGACCAATCCACCCTGTGATCATGAGCATAAACTTAGGCGTGCTCAAAGGGGCTCCTGGTGAAATAAACGCTCCTCTCGCGCGGAAGGGTTTGGGAGCTGTGCCAGGAACCAGGGACAAAGCCCAAATAAACAAGTTTCTTATTACAAACTCTGCACAGACCGGCAATGAGGAATTCAATGAAAGAAGGCACGGGAACTTTCCTCCCAGACCAGGGAGTCCTGAAACTTCCATGCAAACCCCACAGCGCCTCCGTGAAAACGCATCGAGCTGCAGGCACCCCCCCCCCCCCCGGCGCTCTTGGATTTACTTATAAATAAATAAAGGCCCAAACCCAGGAGACGCGTCCCCCGCACAAACGCGGATGCGCAGCGAAGGCAGCGGTGCCAGCGGCTCCGGGGCTCCGCCGCGGGGAAGGGCCCATAGGGGAAGGGCCGCGGGGGAAGGGCCGGGGGGGGGGAGGGCCGCGGGGGAAGGACCCCGGGGGAAAGGCCCCGGGGAAGGGTCCCGGGGGAAGGGCCCTGGGGGAAGGCCCCGGGGAGGGCCGGGCACTCACGCCCGCTTCTTGAGGTGGTGCCGCGTGGTCAGCCCCGCGTCTATCACGGCCCCGACCACCCGGTGCTTCAGGCGCCGCTCCCGGCTCAGCACCCGCCGGCGCTTGAACAGCTTCTTCTTCAGCTCCTGCGGGGGAGGAAGGCGCCGCTCAGGCGGAGGCCGCGCCCCGCGCCCCGGCCCCCCGCCCCCGGCGACGCGGTCCCATCCACCATATCTCGGGGCGGTGAGAGAGAGGGCACCCCGGCATAGTCACCGTCCGCGGCCGGTTGATCTTGCCGCCCGGAGCTCCCATGGCTGAGCAGCTGTCGGCTTCAGGTCCACGTTTCCGCCGGAAGCCGGGTCCGCATGGCCCCGCCCCCGGTCCCCAGAAAGCCAATCGCAGCTCGGGGGCGGGGCCTGGCGCTATATAAGGGAGCTCAGTGGGCCCCACCTTCTTTTCGGGGCCGGGTGCCGGGTGAGTGTTACCTTGTCCTGGGTGCCTATGGGGCGGGCGGGGGTTCTGGGCTGGGCTCGGGACCCTCCTTTTCTTGGCGGGGTTCGGGCGTGCGGTCCCGGTCCCCGTAATGTACGGAGGCAGAGGGAGAGGGCTCCGGCCCCCTCGGCGTCATGTCTTCGGTGCCGGCGGTGTCCAGTCCGCCGGTTCTATCCTCAAGCGCCGGGACACGGATCTCCGAGGAGCAGGGCAGAACCGAAGTCCCGCGGCCCCTCCCCCGGGGTGCTCAATGCCTTCTCTTCTTGTTTCAGGTCGGAAGCCGCCACGGGATCCGGAGCCGTCCTGTCCCCTCCTCTTCCACTCCCCGTTGTAACCAATAAAAGCCCAGGCCGCTCGTACCGCCTAGGTGTGTGTGTCCGCGTGTTTTTCCCGAGGCTCAGGGTTGGGCTGCACCCGTTATTCAAGATCGGATGTTGCAAATCTCCTCTTGAATCCCAGGCTTCTGCGGGGAGTTCGGGCGACCTTGCCGGCATTCCCGGATGGCCGCGCTGCGCCGAGCCCTCCACGTGGCCGCCCTGGCTGCGGGGACGCGCCGCGACCAGGCGGGTAGGAAAGATGGGCAGGGGGAGGGCAAGGTAGTTTCACCCTGCCCTGGGAGTCTAGTGTGGCTGCTAAAGGTCCCGTTGCATCGCGTCATTTTTGCAGGGGGTTTGACGGGACTCTGGTGACACATGCCTTCCACTCGTGTCCGCAGGCTCCCTGGCCGGTAGCTGCCTGGCGGACCGCGGCCTCTGGGATAAGCTCCACGCCCAGACGCGGCCGGGCGGAGTCCCCACCTTCGACTGGTTCTTTGGGTACGAGGACGCCCAGGGCCTCCTCCTGCCGCTGCTGCGGGGAGCCCAGGCCGCCTGCCCGCGGCGGGTGCTGGACGTGGGCTGCGGTACCTCCAGCCTGAGCGTGGGTCTCTATGCCAAGTGCCCACACCCGGTGGACGTGCTGGGGGTGGACTTCTCTCCCGTGGCCGTGGCCCACATGAACAACATCCTGGAAGGCGGCCAAGGCCAGACCCCCCTGTCCCCTGGGCACCCGGCCTCCCGCCTCCGCTTCATGCAGGCTGATGCCCGGAACCTGGAGCCACTGGCTTCCGGCACCTTCCAGCTGGTGCTGGACAAGGGCACCTGGGATGCTGTTGCCCGAGGTGGTCTGCCCGGGGCTTACCAGCTGCTGTCCGAATGCCTGAGGGTCCTAAGCCCGCAGGGGACCCTGATTCAGTTCTCAGACGAGGACCCTGACGTGCGGCTTCCCTGCCTGGAGCAAGGGTCCCCAGGGTGGAGTGTGACAGTGCAGGAGCTAGGCCCGTTCAAGGGCATCACCTACTTTGCTTACTTGGTTCAAGGCTCTCAGTAAAGACATGGTCTTGACCCTAGAGTTTCTGTTGGGTGAAGAGAGACGGGGGGAGCTTTGCCAGATGGCTGGAGGATTTTAGTCCTGGCTGCCATGTTGACTAACCAGGTGCACCCAGTTTTGACTGCCCATTAACTCACCGGCAAGGTATAAATAATACCTGGATGTATGGGTGTTGCATACATGGATAGCTGAAACCTTTAGCAGAACCAGGCCCACAGAGAAGATTATCCCCCCCCCCCCATCTAATTGGAACTTCTAAAAGCAGGAGGCAGCCAATGGTTCTCCCTCAAAGAATTCTTTATCCACATCCCAGCTTCGACTGATGTGTGACCCAGTGGCCTATCCTCTGAGCTCATTTTTCTCACCTGCAGAAGGGAAAGAGTGAAAGGACGGGCAGAAGGGCTCACAGGCAAACCTAAGGTCCTAGGTGAAACGTTGAGAGAGAACAGCAACCTCGCCTCCTGGGCAGAAGATGGCGGCATCCATTGAGTGGCTTCTGCGGCCTATTGGCCCCCAGAGAGCCCTGGGATTGGGAGCTTCCTGACACACTGTCCAGGGATCCAGCAGGCATCTCGCTCTACCTGTTCTGCCCCAGCCAAGTTCTGGATTACAAGTTCTTACGAGAGATCTGGGGCCAGTGGGCTGCATGTCCAATCGGGTTGGGGGAGGGGAGTTAAAGAGCCCATTAGCAGTGAGAGATGTTCCTGATACATTGAATTTTTTAAAAACTAAAATGAACTTGTGATCTGTTTTCACTTCAGGTCAAATAAATGTTTTTTTTACTAAAAAACATGAATTGGTGATTTTTGCTTATGAAAAAGGAAGAGCCTGATGTCACAGCCTGAGTTTCCTCATGAGGGGAAAGGATCTCCATTGTTGGGTTCTGAAAATCATGAAGTAGAAGTAGCACAGTGCCTAGCATACAGTAAATGTTTCTGTGCCGGTATACAGGTGGGCGAGATCTGCAAGAGAAGACTTGCCAAATGGTAGCCTCACTGGGCAGTCAGAACTGGGAGGATTTTACTATTTCCCCCCCCCTCCGGCAAACTAAATATTAAGATATTAAAAATACATAGTAAGCCCTAGCTGATTTGGCTCTGGATAGAGCGATGGCCTGAACACTAAAGGGTCCCAGGTTTGATTCCAGTCAAGGGCACGTGCCTGGGTTGTAGGAAGCAGTCAATGACTCTCACCATTATGTTTCTCGTGCTCTCCCTCTCTGAAATCAATAAAAAAAATGTATAATTTTTAAAAACATATATATATATTTTAAATATATTTTATTGATTTTTTACAGAGAGGAGGAGAGAGGGATAGAGAGTCAGAAACATTGATGAGAGAGAATCATCAATCAGCTGCCTCCTGCACACACACACACACACACCCGGGGATGTGCCCGCAACCAAGGTACATGCCCTTGACCAGAATCGAACCTGGGACCTTTCAGTCCACAGACCAACGCTCTACCGCTGAGCCAAACCGGTTTCGGCAATAAAAATATATTTAAAAAAAATACATATTAAGCCCAGTGTGGCTCAATGTTTTGAGTGTCGACCTGTGAACCAGAAGGTCACAGTTCAATTCCTGGTCAGGGTACATATTCAGATTGCAGGCTTGATCCCCCTTGTGGATTGTGCAGGAGGCAGCCAATGATTCTCCCTCATTGATGTTTCTCTCTCCCTCTCCCTTTCCCTCTGAAATCAATGAAAATATATTTTAAGAAAAACATATCAAAAGGCATGACCCAGCTGACATCAAAACTGCTCTCTAGCAGAAACCAGTTTGGCTCAGTGGATAGAGCGTCAGCCTGCGGACTAAAAGGTCCCAGGTTCGATTCCGGTCAAGGGCATGTACCTTGGTTGAGGGCACATTCCCAGTGGGGAGTGTGCAGGCGGCAGCTGATCGAAGTTTCTCTCTCATCAATGTTTCTAGCTTTCTATCCCTCTCCCTACCTGTAAAAAAAAAAATCAATAAATAAAAAAGTTATTGCGGGCAAGCACGGAGCACGGGTCTGGCCTTCGTCTTTCCTGCTCCACCCCCTCCTGATCAGGAAACTTAAGAAGTAGGCAGTTGGTTGTAACAGCCGCAGCAACTAAGGAGACGCACTGTGGCTGGGGAGCTCGGCGGGTTCGGGCGGCCTCCGATACGCCCAGGCTGCGGGTCCCATCTCGTCAGGGCGCAGACACGAAGCTACCTGTAAAAATCCTGCTCCGAACTCCCGCCACCACAGGGCCCGCGCTCGTGCCCTCGGGGAGCTCCGCCTTCTCGGCCAAACCCAGACTGGAGCCTCGGGCGCTCAGGGCCGCTCTAGCCGGCCCTTTTCTACGGTGTCCGCTCGGGGCCGCTCTAGCCGGCCCTTTTCTATGGTGTCCGCGGGCGGTCGCTCTAGCCCGCGCAGGAGCCGGCGAGACGCGGTGCCGGCCTCTCTAGGCTGCGGGAGAGCGCGGTGGCGCCTCGCTGGTCGTGCGGTGGGCGATGGGGTTCTGGCGTAAAGCGCTCATCTCAGTCGCGGTCCTGGGCGCGTGGGCCGGCGTGGGCTCCGCGCTCTTCGTCCTCGTGACCCCGGGAGAGGAGCGGGTTCAGGCGATGCTGAAGGTGGGAGCGATAGGAAAACCGAGTGGACTGGGTGGGCAGGCGGGGAAGCCCGCCGCGCTTGGGGCCGGAACTGCGAACCTCTCTCCCGCAGGAGATGGCAGGACAGGACTTTCGGAGCCGCGAAGAGGCGGCCAGGACCAAGCAGTTAGTGATGGCCGCTCTGCAGGAGGCAGCTGCCACGCAGGAGAATGTGACCTGGAGGAAGAACTGGCAGGTTGGCGGCGACGGCGGGAAGTCGGCGTGAGCCGGACCTGCACCCTGGGCACCGGAGTGGGAGGCGGCCGTTCTCCTCCGGGGACCTGGCGGGGAGCCCGGGCCGCGGGAGCTGCCGCCGGGTGAGCACTTCCCCCCAAACCCTGCACTGACTGCGCGTTCCTGTTCTTCCCGCGGGCCGGCGCCATCGGATGTGGTGAACTGAAGGAACCAGTAAATCACGTTCCCCCATCCAGAAAACGAGCCGTGAGGTGTGACGCCTGTAATGTCTCCGGTTGTGGGTCGGTTCTGAGGGCTGGGGTGTCCGCAGACCCTGTGCCCCGCTTCCCATGGGAGGCCGAAACCCAATAGACACAGCGATCACGTTTTCAAAACACAAGTCAGGTCATGTGCGTTTGAGGGTACTTTTGGGGGTAACGGAGCAACATTCTTAAAGTCAGAACTGTCCTGGAAAACCTTGTAGCGGCAGCTGCCCAGAGGACACTGGGGTCCTGTCCTGCGGTTGGAGCGAGCTCCTAGCTCTGAGCATGTGCCGGGCGGCTTCCATGCTATTAGCCTGGGAGCCCGTTTGCTTGGAGTGGAAGCGTGTTTGGAGTCAGACAGACTTGATTCAACTCCAGCATGTCACACGTTCCCTCTGAGCCTCAATGCTGCTCTGTAAAAGATGACACCTTAAGGGCGTCGTAAGAATAATTTATAACTTATTAAAGGGTAGTGCCTGGCAGAGCAGCCTCAGTAAACAGTAAGGTTCCCCCCCCCCCCCAAGGTTTCACTGTAGTTGTCAGTCTGAGTCTAGTATAGGATCTACTGGAAGTGAGGCTGCAGCCCCACAGCCAAGTCTATTGCTTGGCTCCCGTTTTGTCCTTCCAGGAGAAAAAAGGCTGCTTTTATCACATAAACTTAGCCACAACACTAAATACAGAGGTATAAACCCAGATAGGAGCCTTGTTTTCCACTGCTGGATGAAGTCATCAGCTAAATGCAAGACACGTGCGACCTTTAGTTTGTGGCCCTCTCCTCGCCTGGGATTGAGGGGAAAGTGGCAGCTGATGAGGGAACACTAGGGTCAGCTGACCAGCGGCTGTGAGGCAGCTTCCGATAAAGGTGCTTGGCACCTAGAGTTGGGCTCCCCAGGTGTGTGTCCAGGATCTGTAACCAGATACCTGTGTCAGCTTGGGCAAGTCATGTGCTTTAGTGTCCGAGTTTCTAAAATAGCATAATCGTACCTACTCCTAGATAGTAATAGAACCTTCGTATCTCAGTTAATACTTGGAAAATACCTTCAAGGTTATTAATGTTCCTCAATGTTTAGGAATGGCCACATAAACTATCCTTTTAGTAGCTAGTAATTACTGGGGACTTATTTGGTGCCCGAGACTATGCTAAAGCACCTTTTATTGACATTATGTAATCCCTACAGCAACTCTAATCAACATGTACTATTACACCTATTTCACTAAAGTAAACTAGGCTTAGAAAATCAAAGCACATGGCTAATAGGAATCCAAGCTTACGCACCACCTTACCCACAGGAGCTGTACTCTCCACCCCCAAGCATGCCCCCGCCTCAACTCGCCCAGCAACTAACCAGAGCCAGAGATCAGAAACAAGTCTCTGTGGGGAATGTGGGTGAATGGCATCTCTAAAAGCATTCCCTTTAGTCTTCCTCCCAGTCACTCAGAAGGAGTCCGCACAGAGAACTCAGAGGGGCTATTTATTAGGAAAGAGATGTCAGTGCTTTATCAAAGATGAAGAGGTCAGGCCGGAGGCGGTAGAGGCCTCTCAGCTGGGACATTTCTTGGCCACAATGAGGACAGCAGAAGGCACGAGTCCTGAAGACGAAGGAGGAACACAGATTTAAACCAAACTCCTGGCTGCACACCTTCCCCTCCAAGAACCTTCTCTCGGCACCCCTTCCTTCTCAGGCATGTCCCCGCCACACCCAAGTCCTGCTTCAGGCCCCGTGTCATACCCAGGTCCTGCAGAGGCCGCTCCATGTCGGCCTCTGAGAAGGCCCGCCGGGGGAAGCCGCTGAGCAGCTGCACGGGGTCCTGGTCCCCGCCGGGCTCCTCCCCGCGGTGCAGCTCCACGTAGAGCCGGACGGCTGCCAGCTGCTCCCGCGCCCGGAACGTCTGGGTCAGCGAGGTCCCGTCGGGCAGCCGGACCTGGAGGCAGGTGAGTGTCGCCGGAGGGAGGGACCCCGTAAGGGGAAGAAGAGCAGCACGGGCTCCTCCTTCCTCTCAGAGCAGAAAGCACCTGGAGCAGTCACTGCAGTTCTGATTTACTAACCAACGGAGAGCCAGACTTCTCGCTCCCTCACAACTTAAGATTCCACAAAACTACCTGGAAAAATGCCTCATCAATGAGAAATGTTAGCTCCACAAACAGCTGAAATGCCTCATAAGTGAATAAACGTTAGCTCCACAAACAGCTGTGTGATAAGGCCAACGGAAGCATGAACAAGTGAGTAATTGCTGAGTAAGAGGGAGGTATGGATTTAAATAAGACTGGGCAAGTGAAATTGGATATCATTCCTAAGAGGAGAGAAGGTAGGATTTCAAAAGCCATTTACTAAGAAGGGAGAAGTTTGGCAAAGGAAACCTAACTGAAAAAAGCTCTGGGCCCTCGCTTGTTTGGCTCAATGGATAGAGCTTCGACCCTGGGACTGACAGGGCACGGGTTCAATTCCAGCTAGAGCATGTACCTCAGTTGCAGGCTCGATCCCTGCCCTGGTTGGGGCTCCTGCAGGAGGCAACCAATTGAGGTCTCTCCCCCTTCATTCTCTCTAAAAAATCAATGGAAAAAACCCTGGGGTGAGGATTAACAAACAAACAAAGCTCTGGGCTAGGGGCTTTACAGGCCAACTCGGGCCCAGGAGCGCCCAGGAGCGAGGATCGTACCTGTATGCGGCACTGGTCATATTCCCGCTTGCTGGGAGGCTCCTGGCTGGGAGAGGAGGGAACAGAGCCTGGCTGGGCGGGTGCGGACGGCTGGGAGCTCACGCTGCCACCGTACTGGAGGAGGAAGCAAAGCACCCATCAGGCACCCACCCATCAGGCACCCACCCGCCGGAGAAACAGCCCAGCCTTCCCTCTGAAGCAGGAGATGGGACTTATTGGCCGCCTCCACTGAACTGCCCTGTCTTCCCAATCGCCTACCTTCTTGGCTCTCTCTGCTTTATCTCTTTCAATCTTTTCTCGGACTCTCTGCCTGGAATGCAGACAGGAAGGGAGGAGGTCAGGCACTGACAAAGCAAATATTGATTCCTTTCTCAGCTCTTACCCAACACGCCCACCTGGCTGCCAACTCTTCGGCCTTTTCCCTCCTGCGCTCCTCCGCGGCCCGGCGCATCTCGTCTTCCTGGAGCCGCTGCCGGGCCGCTGACAACTCTTGCCCTTGTTTCCGGCGCTGCCGTTCGCGTTCCAACGCCTCCCGCTCTTCCCTTTCTTCCCGCTCCCGCTGTTTCTGGGCCACCAGCTCCAACATCCTGTGTTGAAAAAAGTAAAGAGCTTAAGGGAAAAGAACGCGGAGGGGAAAGGTGTTTATAACAAGGGACTCGGAAAACACAAATCCGCGAATGTGTCCCAAAACAAAAGGGAAATGCCGAGAAAGGACAGGGAATGTGGCAAGTTCAAGACACACTGATCAGACTGGGGGAGAGAGGTGCAAGGTGACCTTCAAATGCAAGATCCTTCCTGACTATATACCTCTTAGTCTGCTCCTGTCTTTCCTCTTCACTCAAAACGAGTTTGCCTTCTTCCGCGGGGGCGCCAGGTCCTACAAACAAGCAATCGGTATTAGCCCAGCCGTCCTCCTCGGGCCCCTGCAGTCACACCGCGCCCCTCGGTCAGGACCTTCGGGGCCACCCTGCTCGGAGGAGGTGGGTTCCTGTCCCAGGACATGTCCGACGGGGGTCTCCAGCGGCTCGTCCACATCGGGGTCGTCTTCGTGCTCCATCAGCCTGGCGGAGAAAGTGGGCAGGGAGGGAGGTCGACATGCGGCTGCCCTCCCGGACCCCCGGCCCTGCCCCGGGGTGGGCGCTCACCAGTCCATGGCGGCCTCGATGCCCTGGTTCCCTGTGAGGGCCAGAGCCTTCTCCCTGGGGGGCAGAAACACCGTGAGAGCGCCCGCGGGCCATGGTGCCGGGCGGGCTGGGGCGCGGAGCCTGAGCCAGGCGGGGGGAAGGCCGGACACGCCCGCGAACCCCGCGGGCCGGGGCTAGAGGGGCTCCCTTACGCGCGTCCCCTGGGGAAGCCCATCTCGATGAGACTCTCCAGAGCCGTCAGCTCCGCCATGACGCCGCCAACGCCGCCTCCGCGGGGACCTGGGGGGACGAGAGCGGGGCCGGGGTCACTGAGGGGCGCTCCCGACCCGCGGGCAAGCCCGCCCCGCACGGACGGGCCCTGGCCAGGCGTTCGCTCCCTCACCCGACTCTGGATCCGCCGCGGACACTGCCGAGAAGAAAGCGGAGGGGAAGTGGAAGTGCCCGGATCTGTTTGGGTCACGTGGGGGCGGACGTGGACGGGGGCCGCCGAGAGTCAGAAAGCACAAGCCTGACCCTTCCGCCTGGACCGCGCGGGGCGGGAGAACATCTCGCGAGAATCGCGAAGAGGCACCTAAACAAACCCTCGCGCCAGACCGCGGTGGGCAAGGGGGTGCGGCCCAGACAGCCGTGGGCGGACCTGGACGGGCTCGCGATCCGGCCCCTCTGGCCTCCGGTTGGGAAGTGATTGGCACTGTTTTTGGGGAGCCCTGGCCGCGGGCATACTCTCTGACCCGCTTGTCTCTCCGGGGAATGGAGCCGGCCTCCGCCCGACTGCCAAAGGGATCTTTAGGAAACACAGTATCTTACCCTGCCATCGCCTCCCTGCCTAAAACTCCACGACTTGCCAATCCCTTAGGACAGCGGTCTTCAGGCACTCGGTACGCCCCAGGAATTTTTAAAACAACACTACCTGACCAGTCAGGGCCACTGACCTCTATTCCCTTAGGTTGTCAAATTAAAAAATGACAGCCTCCAGTGTGAATGAATCAAAGTGATGTCTTTTTTGGGGGGAGGGTCAGATCTGCAAAAAACATTTATTTTTATTTTTTTGGTGTGCTGCAGAATTTTAGTAATTAGTGGATGTGTGCCATGAGATGAAAAAGATTGGAAATCGCCGACTTAAAGAGGAAATGGAGTCTGGGTTCCTCCTGCCATTCCTTTTCTGTTCAAGTCCCAACTGTAAGGCGAGGGTGACTCTGGCCCAATCTGAGGTGCATGGCAGGCCTGTATTGTGTAAATGTGAGTTCAGTTGTAGGTTCCCACTGGTTGAGGGTAATTTGTGCTTATTGCAAAACAAACCCTCTCTGCCCTCTGGGTCTTGGCACTACCAGTCCCTCTGCCTGGGACGGCCTGGCTCTTGTGGGCTTGGTCAGCTCCCAGACAGTTCTTTGGACTGGACTCTGGGTTTGCTTTTATCTTTTATTTACTTGAATTTTTGGGAGTTTATTTGAGCCAAACTGATGACATGAAGCAAAATTTCTCATGCTCCCTGGGTTTGCTTTCTAAAGGAAGTCTGCTTTGTCCATCCCAATTCCACCTCCCAGCTCCAATAGTTACCCCATTAAGCATTTACACCCCTGCTGTGTAGTCCTTGTGGATTACTTAGCCCCACTACCCGGGAGCCACATGTGTGCAGCTTTTTGGGCCCTTGAATGTGGCTCTTCTACAAAATGCCACAGCCTGGGCGAGTCTGTTTTGAAGAAGTGACCTTAGAAGAAGTTTAAGAAATGTGTCTCTCCAAAGAAATTTCAGTTGTCCTGTTGATATTTGGCTCTGTTGACTAATGAGTTTGCCGACCACTGTCCTAGGCTAGTAAGAGGCAGAGTAGCCAAAACCGGTTTGGCTCAGTGGATAGAGCATCGGACTGGAGGGTCCCGGGTTCGATTCCGGTCAGGGGCACGTACATTGGTTGTGGGCACATCCCCGGCGGGGGGCGTGCAGGAGGCAGCTGGTCGATGTTTCTCTCTCGGTGATATTTCTAGATCTCTATCCCTCTCCCTTCCTCTCTGTGAAAAATCAATAAAATATATATTTTTAAAAAGAGGCAGAGTAACAGTAAGTTGATATTAATAATATATGCACTAGAGACTTTTAGACGATTAATGCATATTTAATAATCACAACAATCCATATGATATAGGTACCATCATTAGTCACAGGAGACACAGAAAGATGAGATAATGTATCTGAGGTCACAAAGCTGGCACTGCGTAGCAGAGCTGGGATTCAAAGCTTAGTGCATTTAGCAAATGCAGTGTGTGTTCACTAAGCCGCTGTGCTCTGTTCCCTCTCCGTGGTGGAGTCGGGAAACTTGAGCCCAAATCCTAACTCAACTCACTGCATGTAGCTTCAAACGCCTTACAGGGGTCTTCAAACTACGGCCCGCGGGCCACATGCGGCCCGCAGAAGAGTCTGATCCGGCCCGCCAGGTTTTTTGGGCAGTGAGCGCACCCGAGGTGTTACAGTAGGAATTAGTAGTTCATATAGTCCGGCCCTCCAGCTCTTTGAGGGATCGTGATTTGGCCCCCACTTTAAAAAGTTTGAGGACCCCTGCCTTAGAACCTAAACCTTCTCATCGTAAAAAGGTGATACCATCTCTTGGAATAATCGCAAAGATCGAGAATGCATGCAAAGCATGTCTCCCCCTTCCCCTTTCTACTGAATTTATTGGGGTGACACTAGTTAACAAAAGTATGCAGGTTTCAGCTGCGCAATTCCACAACACATCATCTGTATACTGTATTGTGTGAACATGTCTTTGATAATCAAATAGTTGGCCCTCATTATTTGTAAACCAGAGGCCCGATGCACAAAATTTGTGTTTAGGTAGGGTCCCTAGGCCTGGCCTATGATCAGGGCCAATCAGGGCCTTCCAGCTGCCTGCCTGGGCCATCCTTCATTCTGCATCACCCCCTGGTGGTCAGCACATGTCACAGCAAGTGATCTAACAACTGGTCTCTCAGTCAAACTTCCCAGGGAACACTTTGCATATTAGCCTTTTTATATATTTAGATGAATAAGTTCTGAGGATGCCGTAAGCAAAAAAGGCACTGAATAGTGATAAGTGGCCCTCGTCTATTTGGCTCAGTTGACAGAGCGTCAGCCTGCAGACTGAAGGGTCCTAGGTTTGATTTCAGTCAAGAGCACATGCCCTGGTTGCTGGAGGCCTGCAGGAGGCAGCTGATTAGTTTTTCTCATCATTGATGTTTCTCTCTCTCTCCCTCTCCCTTCCTCCCTGAAAGCAATAAAAATATATATTTAAAAAAAGAGTGATAAGTGTATTCTAGGTAATAACTATCCTCTAAATTTATTCTAAAGGTCCAATAATAAAAGTGATTAAGTTGTATGGCTTGCCTCTTTGACCTACTTCCAGGTAAGTACCCTATGGAAACACACAATGTGAGGATGCACAAACAGGATGTCGTAGCAAAAACTGGAGACAAATGCTCCAACAAAGAGCGATGGCTGCTGTTGGTTACGGAGAATCCTCCAATGGGAAATTACGAATCCTTTAACGTAACTAAGGAAGCTCTGAGTTACCAACCAGGAACACTGTCCATAAGAAACAAAGTGAGCCAAGACCGGTTTGGCTCAATGGATAGAGCGTCGGCTTGGGGACTGAGGGGTCCCGGGTTCGATTCCGGTCAGGTGCATTTACCTTGGTTGCAGGCATATCCCCAGTAAAGGGTGTGCAAAGAGGCAGCTGATTGATGACTCTCTCTCATCGATGTTTCTAACTCTCTATCTCTCTCCCTTCCTCTCTGTACAAAATCAATAAAATATATTAAAAAAAAAAGAAAGAAAGAAACAAAGTGAAAAAGAGAAAATGCACTGGCCTGGCCGGGTAGCTCATTGGTGAGAGCTTCGTCCCACTGTGCCAAGGTTGTGGGTCCCATCCTGGTCAGGGCACATGCAGGAATCAACCAATGAATGCACAAGTAAGTGGAACCTGAGGTCAATGTTTTCCTTTCTCCTGTCTTCTCTCAAGTCAATTTTTCAAAAGCCCTGTCTGGTGTGGCTGGAGTGTTCCATGCACCAAGAGGTCACCAGTTAGAATCCCGGTCAGGGCACACACCTGGGTTGTGGGCTCAATCCCCGATAAGGGGCATGCAAGAGACAGCCGGACCAATGTTTCTTCTCTCCCTCCCTCCTCTCTCTAAAATCAAATTTAAAAAAATAAGTAGCTTTAAAAAAATTAAAAAAGAGAAAATAATTGTGTTACATAAACACCTGCTCTGCTACAAGCAATAGTGTCTTGAGGAGAAGGGGAACTTTCACTTTATACTCTCCAGTATTACGTGAAATTTGTGTGTTACTTTGATAAATTTTTTAAAAATTTGTAAGACCAGCCGAAACCAGTTTGGCTCAATGGATAGAGCGTCGGCTTGGGGACTGAAGGGTCCCGGGTTCGATTCTGGTCTAGGGCATGTACCTTGGTTGCGGGCATATCCCCAGTAGGGGGTGTGCAAGAGGCAGCTGATCAATAACTCTCTCTCATCGATGTTTCTAACTCTCTATCTCTCTCCCTTCCTCTCCGTAAAAAATCAATAAAATATATATATTTTTAAAAAGTTGTAAGACCAATATTAGTGAAGATTATACTCTTTAGCAACATACGACTTTTCTACATCCAATTCACTTAGAAATAAATGCAAAATTATGTATACTACTACCCTGAAGAACCCATGTGTGGATAGGGGGCAGGAAGGGATTATGAAGGTGAAATGTTCTCCTTTAACGCGGTTACAAGGGGCACACAATAAAGTTGGGGGAGGAGGAAAGCCCTTAGTATTATTTATTATTATTATTTTTAACTGGCAAGCTCCGCCCAGACAGCAGCTTGAGCTATTCCCCGCCCCCCCCCCCGCCCCCCACGTGTCAGTCAGTGATCTCCACCTGCCAGACCCGGTGGAGGAAGTCAGGTGTGCGCAAGCTCAGTAGCTAAACAAAAGGCAGAAGGATATGGGGTCTCCGGCCCCAAACTTCCGCGCTGCAGCCGCTTATTCTCAAAGCCCTGCCAACGCCCCCCTTCGCAGCAAAGCCCTTCCCGGTGCGTGGCAGGGGTTGCTAAGCGACGCCAACAAGGCCAGATGTGGCTGGCTTTTCCGTGCTTACAAATGGTTGCATGGCTACATGAGTACCTATAGAAAGTCTTCGATTTCATCCTCTGGAACCGCAAAACCGGTTATTTACCGTCCGATCCTTTACAAAAGGACCCTCTCTTCTCCTCCATCTGAGCCCGAAGAGTCAGGCGGGGGCGGCAGAGCCCTGGGGGCTCAGTTGGGGCGGCGGAGGCGGGGGCCGCACTCCGCGGGGAGCCGGGGCTCCGTGCGCCCGGCGGGGGCGGCGGGGGCTCAGTGGGCCCCCCGGGGCTGGCGGGGGAGGCGGGGGCTCAGTGGGTCCCCCCGGGGTTGGCCGGGTCCGCGGGGGCTCAGTGGGACCCCCGGGGCTGGCGGGGGCGGCGGGGGCTCAGTGGCCCCCCGGGGTTGGCGGGGGCTCAGTGGGCCCCCCGGGGCTGGCGGGGGCGGCGGGGGCAGCCGCAGCGCTCCCGCAGCCAGAAGTGCCAGGCCAGGGCGCCAACGCTCAGCAGGGCCAGCGCCGCGCCCACCCCCACGGCCGCGTGCACCAGGATCCCGGGCCGCGGGGGCACGACCACCGGGCCGCACGGCCCCAGGGCAGGGCCGCCCGCGGAGCCCTCGGGGGCGGCCGCGGGCCCGGGCGCTCCGCTCTCGCCCGCCGCGTTGGCCGCCACCACGCACACGAAGTAGGCGCCCCCGGGCCGCAGCCCCCGCAGCTCGGCGCGGCGCGTGGTGGCGTCGAAGGGGCCGCTGCGCCGCGGGGGCCCGCCGCCCGCCCACAGCAGCAGCCAGTAGCGCAGCACCGGCGAGGAGGGCGCGCACCAGCGCACCTCGGCGCCGCCCGCCTCGGCCGCCACGTGCACGTCCGCCAGGCGCGGTGGCAGGGGCGGCCGGTCGGGGCTGGAGAGCCCGGGGCACAGGCAGGGCGCCGGGCCCGCCTGCAGCTCCGTGCACGGGACCTGCAGGTGGCGGCAGCGGTCATAGTCGCAGAGGACGGCCGGCCGGGGGGTCCGCGGGGCCTCCTCTTCCTCCTCCTCTCCCAAGGCCCGCGGGGCCCAGGGCCGCGCCCCGGGAAGCCCGGAGCAGGCGACGGCCAGGAGCAGCCACAGGAGACAGGGCGCGCCCGGCATGGAGCCTGGAAGGGAAGGGGTGGGTCAGGAGGCCGCCGGGCCCCCAGGCCACCCAGGCCCCCCTCCGCAAACCCCGGGGACCGGGAACACCGCTGGGGGCCCAGAGAACACGAGGGGAGGGAACGAGGCACACACACTAATTGTCACCCAAGTTCTGAACGGCCCATGTGCTTCATTTCGGGCAAAGAAAGAAAACGTGGCGGACAGGAGCCAGCGGGGTGACCAGCGAAGTGGGAAGTACTAGAAACAGTTAATGAATAAGCCAAGCGCTTGGGGCGAGGAGGGGGGAACAGGAGGAAGTAGTTACTCAGCCTGGGATAAAGGTGGCCCCAACCCCAGCTTGCCGCCAGAGAAACGATCTAAATAAAATAAGGGTCAGTCAAGGTCATGTGCAAGCACCAGAGCTGAGAAGGGGGAGAGAGATGGGACAGAGGGGGAAGAGAGACCCACCCCCACCTATCACCGGAGTCCGGGTCTCTGCCTGCTCCCCACCTACCGGCTCCTGGCTCCTCCTGGCCCACGCAGCCTCACCAGCGCGCAGGCCCGGCCGCAGCGGGAATCTGTGACCTCGGTGCCGGCAGGCCGGGGTCTCCAGGAACAGGCTGCGCAGTCCGGTCTCCTGTCTTCGATTTCGGTGTTTTTATACCCTCTGGCTGTGAGGTCACTGCGAGGCCCCCTTCCCCTGCCCTCCTTTCCCGGGGAGTACCAAGAAGAGGGCTGGTCCCCGCAGAGGGCCTGAGTCACAGGCCGGGGGTGGGGGGAGCCGCACGCGGGCTTTCGGCTGGAGGCTCGGATGCCTGGGTTCGGGAAGGGCCTGGAATGTGGAAAGCAGCCAGCAGCGGAGGAGCCAGAGGCTGAAGTCGTGCCAGGGATGGACAGGGAGGGGGCCACCTGCCTGGTGTCAGAGAGGAAAACAGATGGATGTGGCTGAGGCTCCCAAATGCTGTTTCAGTAAAAATCATACCACATCCACGGCTGTCATTTCCTGTCTCCTGCCTCCCAGTGGACAGAGAGGGAGGGGAGCCGAGGCCTGAAGGATGCAGGCCAGCTCTCCAGACCCGCCCGACACCTTCCCACTCCCCAGAGGGAGAGGAGCGTCACGGGGAGGAGGGGAGGAGGAGAGAGGGGGTGCGCCCTCCTCGCACTGCCAGGCTCCTGGGTGAGCACAGCGGGCCGCGCCCAGCAGAGCGGGGCCGCGGGCTGAGCTCCCTCCCGGGCGCCGGGAGATTGCCCGTGAGTGCCCGGTCAGGGCACAGACCTGGGTGGTGGGTTTGGTCCCGTCGGGCCACGGAGGGAAGGCCACCAGCTGATGTTGCTCTCTCACATTGCGGTCCCCACACCCACCCGCCCTCCTCCCCTCTCGAAGCATGTCCGGGGTGAGCAGAAACACAAAACCAACCACAAAACAGCTGTGCCTGAAACAGCCCCAGATGTGGAGGCCTTTCTCATTCTGGCCAGTGACTGTCCTGACACGCCAAGGTTCCCGCCCTGGTCCAGGCACACGCAGGAAGGGACCAGGAGAATGCATGGTTAAGTGGGACAGCATATTGAAGTTTCTCTCTCCCCCCCTTCCTCTTTCTCTACAAACAAAACAAACAAACAAAAACTAAAAAAGAAGAGTCAGGAAGTAGCTGGCAAGAATATCGTTTATTGGGGAGACGGCAGGCAAGGGCCAGGGTCGGGCGAAGGGCTGGAGTGTGTGTGGGACTCTCTCAGGAGCTGGAGCAGGTGGGCTGCTGCCGCTGAGCGCCCACGGAGGGCTCAGAGCGGCCCAGCGTCTCGGGGGCGGGGGCAGGGGCAGGGGCAGGGGCAGGCGCCGGAGGGTTGGCCTCGGCCAGCAGAGCTGCGTCCTCCCAGGAGCCGGAGCCTGGGCCAGGAGGAGGAACAGGACGTTAGATGACCAGGCCCAGCCGCGTGCACCCACCCCAGCGCCCCGGGCGGGTGTCCCTCACCATCGCTGGCTTCCCGCTCTAGCTCTTCCTCTCCACCAAGGGGCTGCGGCTCCGGCTCCGGCTCCGGCTCTGGCTCTGGCCTCTCCTCCTCTGCAGCCACAGGGAGAAAGCAGAGGTGAGCCTGGAAGAGCTGCCGGGGAGGCGGGGAGGAGGGAGAGGGGAGGGAGGCGGGTGGCTGCGGGCATACCTGTCCCTGAGGAGGGGTCAGGGCTCTCACTCTCACCGTCCTCTGTGTTGTCCGACAGGGGGATTGGCTCCTCTTGGCCTTGGGAGAGAGGGCAGGACAGGGTCAGGGTGGCCACATGCTCAGTGTGACCCCAGCCCCCTCCTGGATGGAGCAGGCGGCTCACCCAGCCCCAGCCCCAGCCCCAGCCCCAGCCCAGCTCTACCTTCCTGGCCGGCAGCCGCCCTCCTCTGGGCCTCATTCCGGGAGCGGCTCCTCAAACGGATGTTTGCCTGAGGGGAGAAGCTGCTCAGCAGGGGCACTGACTGCCCCCGAGACCAGGCCCCCAGCGCGCCCTGCCCACGCCCAGCCAGGGAAGGGGCGGGAAGGGGCCCGTTGCCACCTGCAGGTCGAAGGGGTTGTAGGGCCAGACGCTCCCCCACACCCACTGCAGGTAGCTGAAGAGCACGATGACGGAGAGGAAGGTGAAGTTGCTGGTGACGCCGATGAAGGCGCAGGTGATGGGGAAGTTGTACAGCAGGTACCTGCGGGGGAGAGGGCGGGAGGACCATGCGGCACCGGCCTCTCCTGCCGCAGCCTCAGCTCTGGGCACACAGGCCGGGCCAGCGGAGCCCCCCTCGGGTTCAGGGGGTCGGTGGGTGGCCCAGGCATCGGCATTTTTAAAAGTTCCCAGGGAACAAACAAAGCAAACATGCTGCTGAGCACTGGAGGCAGGGGGGGGGGCGGACCGGGCAGGGGAACAGCTGTGGGGAGGGCGGACGCACGCTGGTGGTGAGCTGCTGCGGACATGGCTGCTGAATTACATGTTGTGCACTTGAAATGTTAGGCACCAACAGCACCTCAAAAACCCCCAACCCCCAACAGCACCTCAAAAACCCCCAACCCCCAACAGCACCTCAAAACACCCAACCCCCAACAGCACCTCAAAACCCCCAACCCCCAACAGCACCTCAAAAACCCCCAACCCCCAACAGCACCTCAAAAACCCCAACCCCCAACAGCACCTCAAAAACCCCCAACCCCCAACAGCACCTCAAAACACCCAACCCCCAACAGTACCTCAAAAACCCCCAACCCCCAACAGCACCTCAAAACACCCAACCCCCAACAGCACCTCAAAACACCCAACCCCCAACAGCACCTCAAAACCCCCAACCCCCAACAGTACCTCAAAACCCCCAACCCCCAACAGCACCTCAAAACACCCAACCCCCAACAGCACCTCAAAACACCCAACCCCCAACAGCACCTCAAAACCCCCAACCCCTAACAGCACCTCAAAACCCCCAACCCCCAACAGCACCTCAAAAACCCCAACCCCCAACAGCACCTCAAAAACCCCAACCCCCAACAGCACCTCAAAAACCCCAACCCCCAACAGCACCTCAAAAACCCCAACCCCCAACAGCACCTCAAAACCCCCAACCCCCCAGAGGAGGAAAGGCTCCCAGGGAGGGGCTCTGTGCAGCCGGGCGGACCCGTGACCCCCCCTGCTCCCTGAGGGCAGCCCCCGGCCCCCCCCCCCCCAGCCAGTGCTCACCGGAGTCCGGAGAAGTGGGCGTGGATGCGGAGGGAGGCGCCATACAGCTGGATGCGCTTGCTTTGGAGCTCAATGATCGCTCCGGTGGTCGGCACATACTGGGGCGGGGGGAGACACATCAGGCCAGGATCTGGCTGCTGTCAATCCGAGGCCCGCCCCCTTCCAGCCTCAGGGTCACTGTGTCCCCCCGTCCCCCATCACTGTTCCTCCTGACCTAGCTCCTCAGGGAGAACTGCGGGAGGCCATCTCCCGCCCTCCTGCACCCCCTCACCGAGTTCTCTCTGTATTCCGGGTACAGCTCCACCTCCAGGAGCTGCTTCTGCTCGGAGAAGCCGAAGAGCAGCACGCTGGAGAAGACCAGCGTGTCCAGCGTCTGCAGCAGGTTTGAGCGGTAATGCAGCATCACCTGCAGGGGGAGGCGAGGGGAGTCAGCAGCCCGGTTCTTCCGGGTGCATGCAGGAGGCAGCCGGTTGTTTTTACTTCTCTCCCTTCCTCACTCTCTAAAAAGCAATAAAACCATATTAAGGTAAAAAAAAAAAGAATGGAGCTGTGCTCTAGACAGTTTGGCTCAGTGGACAGAGCGTTGGCTTGTGGACTGAAGGGTCAAGGGCACACGCTCGGGGTCGCAGGCTCAATCCCCAATAGGGGGCGTGCAGGAGGCAGTCGATCAATGATTCTCATCATTGATGTTTCTCTCTCCCTTCCTCTCTGAAATCAATAAAAATAATATATTAAAAAGAATTGAGTCGTACATTTATTGAACACCTACTATGTGCTAACAAGCACTTTACATTCCTCGTTGAAGCCTCATAGTCTTGCTGTGAGGAGTTACCCTAATATGGCATACAATGCTTTCCACGCATGGGGCTACCTGGCCCCAGCTGGTATATGCTTCTGCGTGAGGATGTGGGCCCCGGTCTGTCTGGCTCCACGGAGGCCCGGATTCAGCCGTATTCAGAGCCTTTCTCTTCAGATTTTATCCCAAAGCTGGACAATGCCACCGGGCACACCAACGCCCTTCCCCACCTGCTGTGCCTGTGACCTCGGGCACGGCGCCTGCCCCTGAAGGCCCACCCAGACACCCTCACATCGAGACCCTCCTCCACAGCCTCCCACCGGCCACCAGCACTTACGGAGCGAGAAGAAGTGGAGATGATCCGGCCGCCTCGGGTGTAGCAGGAAATGGTGACCAAGAACATGCCCAGATCTTGGTTCACCGGCGACTCTGGCACCTCGAGCTCTAAGACCACGCGGTACGGCTGTCCATACATCAGTACCTGCCCAAGGGATGGCCCGTCTCCTTTCAAAACCACAGGTTTTACATTGTGTGGTCCCTCTCCCCCTTCACCACAGCCCTGGTGGACAGTCACTGGCCTCTCAATTTCCTTGCAAGGGCGTGCTGCCCCCTGCTGGCGGCTGAACCCTTCTCACCTCTGGGATCTGAATCTCTCTGCTCCGTTCTGGAAAAGGCTGTCAAGTTTCTTTTCCAAAAGTGAGCCAGCGTGTTGCCAACTGGGCCATCTGTGACTCAGGCCTGTCCCGGAGGCCCATCCTGCCTGCACTTACACGATTAATTAACCAAGTGCCAGAGCGCCATCTCCCCGGCCAGCTCTGCACGGGCCTCCTTACTCAGCCATTTTTGTGTCATTCTGGCCCTGATCTTGGTCGGTAGAAGCCTGAGAACGCTGTGACTGGGAAGGCTTCTTCTTGGGATTAACCTCAAAATGTCAGACTTGCCACCACACACACCCTACTGCTTCCTGACCATTCCCTATAGCGCCCTCCACGGGGTGAAGTAAAGCTTGTCTGTCACCGCAGAGGGAATGGATTTTTTATGTTGAAAACACTGTGCAGCCGGAGTAAACCAGATGCAGCAGCTGGCTGTGGCCCTGAGGGTCCTCAGGGCGCTTTTCACAGGGTGAAAGGTAGAAGCCACTGATCCAAGTCTATACAGATTCTTATTTTCTGTCTGAAGTATCTTTTGAAAAAAAAGGATGCCATGAGATTCCTAAGCCCCTGCAGAGGTCAGAAGAGTCTAAACCAGTGGCTTCACGGAATTCTTTGAAGTATTAAAACAGTTCTCTGGGTGGTGGGAGGGAAATGGAGGGTGACTGCTAGCTGATGGGTATGGGTTTCTTTTTAAAAAAAAATATTTTATTGATTTTTTTACAGAGAGGAAGGGAGAGGGATAGAGAGCTAGAAACATTGATTAGAGAGAAACATCGACCAGCTGCCTCCTGCACAACCCCTACCAGGGATGTGCCCACAACTAATGTACATGCCCTTGACTGGAATCGAACCTGGGACCCTTCAGTCCGCAGGCTAACGCTCTATCCACTGAGCCACACCGGTTTCGGCTGGGTTTATTTTTGGGGTGATGAAAATGTTCTAATCTGACTGTGGTGATGGGTGCCCGACTCTGTACATATACTAAAAATGACTGAGCTGTCCATTTTATGTGAGTGCGTTATATGTCATGTGAATTATGTACCAACCAAGCTGTCTGTGTGTGAATGCATGTGTGTATATACCGTCTAAATAAATGTTATCTCTGAGCAGATCCACAGAATCTAATACCGGAACCTGTGACCGACTCCATGCCCACGTTCATGTGTGTCTGGTAGGCAGATTCTCCTCTTCCCTCCTGTGCCCACAGTGCCCGCCTTCTTTAAAAGGCCCACTTGGAGCCTATTTCCATGTCTTGCACTCATCTCTCCAAGTCTTCACAAATTCTTCTGAAACGCAGATCCTGCATCTTACACTTAACACAGTGTATGAAACCCCATCAACCCTTCGGGTTGTCTGAAAGCAGGCCCACACCTTCTATTTTTAGTGAGGTGTTAAGCATAGAGGTGTTAAGCATAGAGTAGACACATTATTATCCACCCGATACATTCATTCATTCAAAAATGCTTGCTGTAGCCGATACTGGTTTGGCTCAATGGATAGAGCGTTGGCTTGGAGACTGAAGGGTTCCAGGTTCGATTCCGCATGTACCTTGGTTGCGGGCATATCCCCGGTAGGGGGTGTGCAAGAGGCAGCTGATCGATGACTCTCTCTCATCGATGTTTCTAACTCTCTATCTCTCTCCCTTCCTCTCTGTATAAAATCAATAAAATATATATTTTTTAAAAAATGTTTGCTGTAAATGTCAAACTCACAGCTGGCAGGTCCCATGCCTCGTTTATTTAAATGAGGCATAGGACCCGGGACTCTTCAGTCCGCAGGCCCGAGGCTCTGTCCACTGAGCCAAACTGGCCAGGGGCTGAGGCTTTCTTTATAATCTGCTCTGTATACTCCAGTTATTAGTATCCTCAGTCAGGGCACATGCTCAGAGTTGTGGGCTCAGTCCCCAGTGGGGGGCATGCGAAAGGCAGCCCATCAGTGATTCTCTCTCACCACTGATGTTTATAGCTCTCCCTCTCCCTTCTTCTCTGAAATCAATAAAAATATTTTAAAAATAAAAATAAAGAAGGATGTGTTCCCACCTTGCATTTCATGGGGTTTCCAGCTTAGTTGAAATCATACTGGCATCTGGCCAGTCCTATGGCACAGTACCCTTTGTAATGGCAGATTGCACATTTTCAACAGTTTCATAATTTTATATACAAGCTTTCAAAACTCTTGTGTGGATTCCATCCTGGTCCAGTGAAATAGCTGGCTTGATCCTTTAAAACACATCTCCTGTACGCATATGGACTGGCTGAAACAATCTAAGGAGAACATTGCTAACATTTGCAGGAAAGAACAATCCATAACATTTATTTAGACTAATTTTCCTTTAACTCCCCTTTCTTTCCTTTTTTTTTTAAATTGAATTTCTTTGGGCGACACTGGTTATTATCTTCCCTGTTGCTGAGAGCCTTCCTTTCTTAGTCTGTTACTCAATCCCTGTCCTCCAGCTCCTTCTCAAGTCTTCCTTTTGATTTCAAGTCATCAAAGCTCTAACGGAACCTCTCTCCAGCTTCCATACTCACCCGATCACGTCCACCCTTAACTAGGGACACATTGGCAACAGGGAAGGAGCAGAGGTAGGCGGTAGAGGAATCACAGTCGGTCCTAAATAAGAATGAGATGACACTGCTAAGTCATGGAGTCTGCCTTACCTGCAGACTCCCCAGTGCTTCCTCCTGTCCCCCATCCCTTCTCCCAGAACAGGCGCCCTCCTCTGTGAGAGATGGCGGAGAGATGTAGCCAGCAGATTCAAGTGCTTCTTTCATTCTCTTTCTGCGGCTTCAGCTTATTTCGCCTCAGCAGACATGCATAAGTGGGACTCTACCGACACTTCATTGGAAAGTTTCAGATTTAAGTGTTTCTCACATGGAAAGCTTCATTCCCACCCCGATTCCCATTCAGTAATTCTGGTCTGGGGCCCAGTTTGAGAAAACTCCTTTTTAAGAGGTTCATGACCACCCTCCCCCCCAAGTTGTAGGCAAAATTACACGTGGGAATGAGTGTGCAGCATGTGGGTGGGCATGTTGATATGTTTTTATGGCAAGAAGAGCCACAGCACCCAGTTTGGCGTGGTTCGGTGGGTGAGCATTGACCTATGAACCAGGAGGTCATGGTTTGATTCTCGGTCAGGCCACATGTCCGGGTTGCAGGCTTGATTCCCAGTGTGGTGTGTGTCGGAGGCAGCCAATTCATGATTTTCTCTCATCATTGACATTTCTATTTCTCTTCATCTCCCTTCCTCTCTGAAATCAATAAAAATATATTTAAAAAAAAAGAAGACCCATAGCTTGCATGATAGTCATAGCTCCTTAGAAATTATAGTTTATATTGCCGAAACTGGTTTGGCTCAGCAGTAGAGCGTCAGTCTGCAGACTGAGAAGTCCCAGGATCGATTCCGGTCAAGGGCATGTATGTTGGTTGCCTCTTGCACACCCCCTCTTGCACACTCAAGGGGGTGTGCAAGAGGCAGCTGGTCGATGTTTCTCTTTCATTGACGTTTCTAGCTCTCTATCTCTCTCCCTTCCTCTCTGTAAAAAGTCAATAAAATATATTTTTTTTAAAAGAAAAAGAAAAGAAATTATAGTTTATAATCAGGGACGCAGACAGGAAAAAAATATTTTGGATTATTGACAATATTGTCTGTATCAGCATCTCTTGACTGGCCATTGTTAAGACAAGGGGAGAGAACCGGGCAGGGTCTGTGAAATGGGAGGGACATGCCTCTGGGCTGCTTTCTTAACACTAGCAAAGGCCAGGTTAGCTCTGAGATGGCCCAAGGGGTAGGCTTGTTTCAGAAGTCTCCTGTGGCCCGGAGAGAGGTCTGACCCAACTGACTCATAATGACACTCAAGAGAGACAGTCTAGGAGGGTGTTGTTTTTTTAAACCTTTTAACCCGAGGTACAACCAGGAACCTCGACCCCCATCAGACCTGATCTGCCTTCTAGCTCTGGGCTGTGAGAGGTAAGCAGTCATGTGAGCACACTCGGCCAGTTTCCCCCTCCTCAAACGAGGGGTGGGACTGAATGAGCCCTCAGGGCCTGCAGCAGTTCTCCCACAGGCTCCTCTCTGACACAGACCCCTCTCACCTGTAGTGGAAATGCACGGGAGTGAGGTGGCTGATGGCCGGCATGTAGGAATAGTAGAAGGAGCCATAGAGGAAGACAGACATCCAGATCAGGAGAAGGATGGTACAGAAGAACACCCCAAACTGCAGCAGCAGCTTGCGGGCACGGCCTGCCATGACATGGCCCACATCCTGAGCCCACTGCAAGGCAGGTACTGGTGGGTCATTGACCATGTTAAGGGGTGCAGCGGGTCTGGCCCCCGGTTCAGGCCTTGCGTTCCTAGCTATTCCGCCACCTGGAGGAACCCCCTGGCCATGGGGTGGAGCAGCTGGTGGTTCCTGGAAAAAGACAGAGAGGAGGAAAAAATAGCTTCTTCTGGAGGGAGGTGGGTACAAAGGGACAAGGTTACTGGGCTGGCTTCTAAGAACCAGATATAGCAGAGTCTTTGTTTCACATGGCCTTTCTCCAAATGACTATTTCCCAGCCAATATCCCTCCCCTTTCCTCCACTGTGCTGTTCACACCCAGTGCCAAGGCTGCTCAAACTGGTCCTCCTGCTTCCCGATTCCGGGACAGGCCGCCCTGATACTCATTCACAACAATACAAAACATAGAGGGTGAGCACCTTAAGATTATTAAGGCGCTTTTACACACGCGATGACACTGAATGCACACTGCGGAGTGGTTGCCCTGGGAGCAGGTGCGACGCGCCTAAAGTCGCAAAGCCAGACTCAAGAAGCAGCCGAAGCGCAGTCACAATTGCCTCCCGAGTTTCTCCTTTCCTGGAGCTGCACTCGTTCCCTGACGGGCAGGGCGTCCCGCAGACTGTGGCCGCTCCCTGCCAGCCCCGTCCCGCTCAACCCGCCGCGGTTGAAAACAGCAACACGCCGGAAGCCACAGCTCAGCGGACTCACCAGCATCGCGCGCTGCCGGGGCAACGGCGAGAGGGACTTCCGCCTCCCGGGCACGCCCCGCCCCCTTCCGTCGACGGCCAATGCGGTCCTGGGGCGGGGCCTCGCCCGGGGAGGAGCGGGGGCGGGCCCTAGCAGAGGGCGGAGCTAGGCGCGGGGACTGCGCAGTGAGTCGGGACTGCGGGGCTCCCACCCACGCGCGCTCCTCGCTCTTCCTCCCCGCAGTCCGTCACCCTGCGGTAACCAGGCTCACGGGGACAGGCGCCCCCTCCCCCCCAAGACAGTCCCGGGCATCTTGTGAGTCAGCAGCATCCTCTGGGCTCAGGCCCTGCGCCCAGGCCCCGCACTCCGGCCCTGCGCCCACACCGTCACCCGGGCCTTTTAGCTCCCCAAAGTGGGAGAGAGGCGGACCCAGCTGGCGTTGACTTTGGTCGCCCGGCCACAGCTCTTGGCCCGGGGGGTGCCGGAGGCAGAGCACTCGCCAGAGCCGCAGTCTGCGGGGACCTGCGTCTTGTGCCGCCCCCGCGCTCTGGCTGCCCCGCATCCACAGAGCGGTAGCATCCTGGGCCCGTATTTTGCCTCGAGCACTCAAGATGCGGATCGACCTCCTCTGACCCCGACTATCTCTCCCTCTGAGTCCCCACAGCCATCAGCCAGCCTGGGCTTTGGAAGCTGTCATAGGTCCAGAGCACCTGTCTGAGGGGGGAGCCTGCCTGGCTGCAGTCCCTGGGGGCGGGCTCTGGGGGAGGGGCAGGTGCTGAGACAGGAGCGGGGCAGTGTGTGTGTGTGTGTGTGGGGGGGGGGGGGGCTGTTGCGCAGGGGCTGCGGGCCTTCTGTTTTGTGTCTATTCACCCCAAATAAGAGCTCTCGGAGGGTAGGGTCAGTGTTGTGGGATCTTGGCATCCCCCACAGCACCAAGCACAACGATGCTGACGAAGGACCTAATTTCTCAGACCAATAACCCCCACCCCACCCCAGGCCCCATCTATTATATTTCCAGAAACACCCAGGACTCCCCCACAAGGTCCCTACCTCTACGTTGTTTTCCGGCACTCTGCGCCGCAGTCTGCACGGCACCTCCGCAGAGCCCTCTCTCCGGTCTGCCATTTCTGTAGACGTTTCCCGAGGCTCCTCGCTGCTCCCAGATTTCCCGCTCGTGTTCTAGTCACTTGTGGCTAGAGCATGAAGCGGCGATCTGGAAGCTAATACCTGTAGCGCATCACATTTTCCTGGAGATGGCGAATGGAGGGTTCCTGGGAGAGAAATGAAGATTCACGTGATAAATGCTGTGTCAGAGCAGAGGGAGGAGCTGAGGATGGGGGCGACTGCCCAGCTGATGTCAGATTTCCAAATGAGCAGGGTGCCCCCCCAGCCGGTGCCCGGCCACTGCGGGGGCTCAGCGGTCCGGACCACCCGTTGCAGGGGGAGCCTGCCTGGCTGCAGCTCCCGGGGGAGAGGGCTCTGGACCAGACTCAGGGTGCCTGCCAGGCGGGAGGGGCAGGTGCTGAGACAGGAGCGAGCGGCGGGGGGCGGGGGGGATGCGCAGGGGCTGCGGGCAGAGCCGGCTCCCCCGCGGCCCGGCACTTGGTACGCTCCAGGACCGAACCGCTCCTTCCAGCATCCTTCGTCCCGCAGGTACCAGCTGTCGGGGCAGCGCCTGAGCTCAGGAACTGGGACCAGCCCTGCGAGGAGCCCTGACCTGCCCGCCCCGGGGCCTCTGCACCAGCAGCTTCTGTGCCAGACGCTTTCTGCTGCAACTCCCCGCCAGGTGGGGCACCCACCCCGGCACCAGGCTCCGGTGCCCCCCACGGACCCCGCGCCCCAGGCCGCCGCTGCCTGTGGCCTCAGGTGAGCCGGGAGCACCCTTTCCCCTGGGGCGCCGGGGGGCAGGTGAGGACCAGGTACCCTGCCCATCAGGGCGGGGCTCCCTCTGGCTGAGGCGTTCCGAGCGGGACGCATGGCTCCACGGGCTGAAGCGCCTGAAGTCGCGCGTGTTGGGGGGTCGGTGTGGCCCAGGCTGTGTGGGGGTCTGGGGAGCACCTCCCCGCTCCCCTTCATTTCCTCCGCGGAGGACGCCAGGGGTGGGGGAGGCCGCTGGCGGATGGGGATGGGGATGCGGGTGAGAATGGGGGAGAATAGACGTTGGGCACATGACCCAGCCCTATGAGGGCGGGTGAGCGAGCATGGAGGGGCCTGGAGCGGAGTCTGCTCCGAGCTGCCCCGCCCTCCCCTCCAGGATGAAAGGGGAGACGCCTGTGAACAGCACCATGAGCATCGGGCAGGCCCGCAAGATGGTGGAGCAGCTCAAGATCGAGGCCAGCCTCTGCCGGATAAAGGTGGGCGGGCCCCGCGGGGTCAGAGATGCCGGTCCCCTGGCCCCCTGAGGCCGGGCGGGGCGGCTCCGGGCCCAGAGGGGTCCCCGGGCTGTGGGGGTGGGGGCGGACAGGCGGTCCGAGGGGCGGGGGGCGGGGGGCGGCTCCGGGGCCCGGCGGCTACAGCCCCTCCCGGTGCCCAGGTGTCCAAGGCGGCGGCGGACCTCATGTCCTACTGCGATGCCCACGCCTGCGAGGACCCACTCATCACCCCCGTGCCCACCTCCGAGAACCCCTTCCGGGAGAAGAAGTTCTTCTGTGCCCTCCTCTGAGCCGCCGCCCGCCCGGCCCTGGTCCCGCAGCCCCGCGTCCTCCTGCTGCTCCTGCTGCTCCTCCTCCCTCTCCGCCTCCTCCGCCTCCTCCGCCTCCTCCAGCTCCTCCCTCTCCGCCTCCTCCGCCTCCCCCCGCTCCGGCCCTCACCGGGGCGGTGCCCGAAGCCCAGGGCCCGCCCTCGCCCCGTCTCCACGCCCCCCGGGCGCCCTCGCCCCGCCCCCGGCCCCGCCCGCCGCCGCGGGTGACCCGCGGGCCGGAGAGCGGCTGCCGCCGCACCTGGGCTGCGGGCTGCGGGGAGGGGGAGCCATTGGAGAATAAAGTCACCCCAGCCTCCGGGCGCAGCCCTGTGTCCGCGGCCTTTGGGGAGGGACGGCAGTCAGGAGGGGCGCGGCCGCGGGGGCTGCGAGGCCGGGACTGGCCCTTCCGGGGGGGCCGACACCCCCTGAAGCCGGAGATCGGGGGTGGGGTTCGGGGTGGGGGTGGGGGTGGGGGGTGGGCGCGAGGGCATCAGCGGGAGAGCCCAGTCACAGCGGCTCGGCGGCCACGGGAGACGCGCCCCGCGAAGGCGAGTGAGACAGAAAGCGACGAACCGAGGGGCTCAGGGAGGGAGCCGGGCGGCGGCCGCCGACGCGAGGCGCCGGGAAGGGAGGGAGGAGCCCGGTTCCTGCCGAGAGGCCGGCCTCGCTCCTAAGATGGCCGCGCCCACCGGGCCGCTCCAAGATGGCGGCCGCCACGGGCTGGGGCGGCTCACGTCACCGCGCTCGGCGCTCCTCGGCCGGCCCAGTCTTAAAATGGCGGCCCCGGGCTGGCGTTCTCAATATGGTCCCTTCTGCGCTCGCCTGCTCTCAAAATGGCTGCCCGTCCTCGCCACCTGGAGAGCCGCTCGCACCCAGCCCGGCCCGGCAGCCGACGCCCCTTGCTCCGGGGAAGTCGGGGGAGGCCGCAGCCCGCGGCCGGCTCCGGGCCTGGCAGGCAATCGCGGTTCTCCAGCTGCCGGATGGCGGCCCCCCGGGAGCGCCTGGGTCTCCCCCAAGGCCGGCCTGCCCGCCCCACATGCCTTCCTGCCTCTCCCCCCGGGCGCAGACCGGAGTGTCAGGCCCCCAATCCAGGGACGCACCCTTCTCCGGGGAAGCTTAAGGCCGTGATGTTGGTGCCAGTATATATATATATATATAGTTTGTTTTTTGGAAGGGGGGGTGCGGGAGGCCTCTGGTAATGGGAGGTGACCTGTGGACAGCCATCACCCAGGCCCCGCTCTCCCACGGGAAGCGAGGGGAGGGTAGTGTGGAGGACACGGCTGCCCTTCCCGGTGGAGACCCGGCCCTTTCCTGTTGGCAGCAGCTCCCTGGAGCTGCTGAGGCCTGAGGCCTGGCGCATGGCGGGCACTGGGCACCAAGTGCCGAGGATGGCGCTGTGCCGGCCGGAATGGCGAGCAGGGCGGGGTGACGCCGGGGACCTTTCTCTTCCTGCTGCCTCTGCGCTTGGCGGGGTCCAAGGAGTAAGTGAACATTTTCACTCCAGCTCAGACTGGTAACAGCCAGAGTGCTCAATAAATGTGATCTTGGTACTTAAAAAAAACAACAAACACCTCTGCTCAACTTCTCTGCCCACGGGTTTTCATACCCGCATACCAGGGGCCATGCTGCGGAGAGACAAGGCCTAAAGTGGTTACACCAGGCGGTAACCGCCCTGGAGAATGGCAGGCCCTGGGATGGAGGGGAGCCTCAGGGTGCCCACGGTGGGCCCTGTCCGGTCCGAATTCGTCCTGTAGCGGGAAGCCGGGCGGAATCCAGACCCATCACAGATCCTGCAGACACTGCGCACCCAGCCCTGGTGTGTCCTTGTGAGAAAGGACGATAGGACCAGTGCAGCTAGTGCAGTAGTGCGTTTGATTCTCCAAGTTCATAGGAGACAACCCCCATCAAACACCCTCTGTGGAATGACTAGGCTTTACTCATAAGTGGCAATCACTCATGAATAAACTTATCTGGCTATAAATGGAATCTTAGGTTTCACTTCAAGCATCCAACTGGTTTTAGTATAGGACCTATACTATAGGCCAAACACAGAGATCTGAAATTATTTGTTTTCTTCTATTCCAATGGCTCAAGCTCTTAGCATAAGCAAGCACTGAGTAGGCCAGCAACCCGGAGTGAAGGCATGGCTGGCACCCAGGTGAAGCCTCGGTCGAGTAGGAAGGAATTGGCAATCCAGGAGGAAAGCCATCCTTGGTTGGACCCAGTGCGACTGGAAGCAGCATCTAAAGTAAATAAACCCCCCAGATGACACGCTCCACCCCTCAGTGCAGCCACAGGACAGAGAGTGAATTCAATCCAAATGGTTATTTATTCTAAAACTGGAAGCTACTGTGCCTACAGAGTTGCCAGAATGTTGTAATGAGAACAGGGGGGGAAAAAGTTACAGATGTAAACAATGACACAGTTACATTTGTTTAAAAATGGTAAAACCCTTTTTTACTGGCCACTTCCAAGAATGCTTTACAGGTTGTGCAGAACATTTACAGGCGCCATGTGCTGTTTTTCTCACAAGCGTTTCCATCTACAACTACAACAGAGGTCTGATAAAACACTAAAATCTTATAAGGAAAACAGGCTAGGGATCCCTTCTGTTAATCCACATTTGCCCCTTAACATTTTTTTTTTTTTTAATAATAAAAGGACAGAAACAAAACCCAGACATCTAGTGTTGCTGTGAGTGCTCAGATTAAACCAACAAGGACGTGGCAGTTTCACTTTCCACCCACCTAGAAAAACAGCTTTTTTTATTGTTGTTGTAAAGGTGACTCTCTAGTGTCAAAATTTAACAGCAAGTACCTCCCCTAATCCTCCCTCCCCCCCAGAAACCCAAAGGGGCGGAGTTTGTCCCCTGGCCCTGAGGGCCCAGCATCCACACATGTCACAGACCACAAAAGGATGCTCTTTGCTGGAGGGCTAGATATTTAAAAGGGGTGGCAGTTTCTGCCTCAGATTTCATTTTCTATTATAACATGATCTTGCCCTAAGAGAATTTCTTTGGGCTCCAGTTTTCACCTCCTTGGCCTGATACTATGAGCAAAGCTTCTCAAAACCCCCTTAATAATAAAAAGTTAGTGGGTTACAGAAAAGTTCATGCAATCACTTCACCCACTGCCACACACAAATCCATTCGACGGCACCACAAAAAAGCAGTGTCCAGAGAAGACATCGTGAGCAAGCAGTTACTTCTACCAGCCCCCATTCCAGCCCAGGGGTCAGGGGGTCTGTGGACAGAGGGTATCACAGACAGGCAATAGAGCCAGACGAGAGCCTGCAGACCCAGAGAAGGGCTGCATGGTGGTCACAGTGGGAGAGGGTGAGAGGTCCAATCTCGGCACAAAATTTTAAACACAGAACTGCTCAGGTGAGGAAATGGAGGTGAAGCTTTTTCTAGTAACACTACCTAGGATCTTGCCTCACCAGGAAGCGCTGCAACATGTGGTATTTGCTGAAAAAGCTCTTGGCGGACTCCATGCTGAGCTGCTGAGCGGGAAGATGGATTAAAACGGAAGCTACATCTGAAAGAGTATCCCATAGCCCACCATATCCCTGAACCCGGGCCCTGAAGCTGTCAGGAACTGGGGGGGTGTAGGTAAAGTTGCAAAGACCATCCCAACTGAAGTCTCTTGGCTAGAGACATCTCTGGGGACACGCAGGTAAAGCACCCCAGAAGGAATCTTGTTTCAGGAAGTCAACAAGGGGCGCCCTTTCATGCACACATTACACACACTCACTCCCCCCGACCTGCGGCAGCCCCGCTGAGCTGCCTCCCACCCGCCACCCTCCCCTGTCTAGTCACTGTCTACCTGTGTATCAAAAAGACCAGCGGGCTGTGCCCTCCATACTGTATAAAATAGTTGCTATTCTCAGCACCTGGGCCTGGCAGCCCACACCACAGGACTCACTATATACATATCCGGCTGCCATGAAAAGAATCCTGCTTCATTTCTGTGTGAGCGGAAACCCTGAGAAACGTTCCTTCTCTTGCACTTTAAGAGGACAGATACTCTAACAGAGATGATTTCAGAGACTTCATGCCTAGCTCAACCTTGGAAGACAGGACAGACTGACGATCACCATCTTCAGGCTGCGGCCTGCAACCTCATCCTCCCCCAAGACTTGATGGGAATTCATTAATGGGTACAGAGAGGGGGCAAGCTATTCTGCTGTGTGAACAAGCACAGCCCCTGCCTCCTTAGCCTGGGGGTCCTATATAATACACCCATCAAGGGGTGGTCTCCAGGCCGCAGCCAAACAGCACGAAGGCACAGGGAAGTGGAGCCAATGCCACTCTGGCCTCCCAGCCCACCAGACCAGATGTCCCAGGAGGGAAAGGTTGGTAAAGAAAATACAAACGGTTAGTTGGTGCAAGTGATTGATAAGAGCCAATCGTTTATTTCACTGCCCCAGTCACAAGCTCTCCCTCTGTCCCACTCCTGCCTGCTACGGAGAGTGCCCTCACGTGCTCGCTCCCCCTCGTCCACACGCCTCCTCACTCTCCCTGGCATGGCTGTGTCAAAGGGTGACATTTCAGTCCTTTTCCTGTCCGACTGCAGGGTATAGGACAGGCAGCCCTAAGTGCTGCTTTCTGAGCACATGTTTTTTGATTACAAATATCTAACTAGGTTTGAAATGTTTTATAGAATAAGACAATATTCTTTTCAACAAACTTTAAAAAAAATGTACAGTTTTGTTGTCTGTTTCCACCTCCCCCCTCCCCCACCCTTGCTTGCGCACCCTCCCTCCCACCACCCCTCCCCGGCAGCTCAGCCCCACCCCGACAGCCCCTGTTTTCCTTGGTTGTGTTTTGGGGGATGGCTGGCACCCCCAGAGATTCAGCTTCATGGCTGACAGGTGACAAGGGCAGAGGCTTCACCGATACCCTTGGTAACCGTAGTAGTTCCTGTAGTATCGGTCTCTGTCCTGGGGGTGGTGGTAGTAGTAATTCTGCCACTAGAAGAGAGGGGAACCCCGTCACCTGAGGCCACAGCTGGCTGAGGACCGAGAGGCGTGACACCCAGCCCTCTGGCCCTGCCCCCCTTCACCCTCTCTATCCCCAGAAGATACTCACATCCCGATTGTACTGTCTGTAATAGTCTCTGTATCTGTTGTACTCATAATCTCGGCTATAGAATCGATCATAATCTCCCCGGTATCGGTCGTAGAAATTACGGTAACCCTGAGAAAGGAGAAAGAGGAGTGAAGACTTATGGGTTTCCGGTATCCCGATCCACTGCCATCCCCGTCTTAAATGAAACACACCTCAGCTGGATTTGGTAACAAACTTAATCTTCCCAGGTTAATTCTTCCAGAGGAACACATTACATGGGCACAAGCTCAGCCCTGAGAAAACAGCCCAAACCACTCTGCTCCCCCAAGCCAATAGGATGCTAGCACGGCCCAGAGGAGGAGCAGGAGAGCTGCACTCACCCCTCTGTTTCCAGACTGCCCCCAGTACTGCTGCCCGTAGGCCCGGTTGTCGTAGCCTCGGCGCTGCCCGCCCACTGGAAGAGAAATGGGAGAGCGCGCTCAGACAGCTGGCGTGGGGTCCTGGCTCCAGGGCTGAGTGGAAATCAAAAAGTTGGAGCCCAAGGCAATTCTGGGAGAATAGGAGGCCTGCTTTTGTCAGGCTCACGCAAGGTTAATTACAGCACTAGCCAGGATCTCTTAGAAAGTCTGAGGGGGAAGGCAGAGGAATAGCGACACAAGAAAACCAAGCCACCTTGCTTTTGAAGCTCCCCAATTCCTGCAGAATACTTCAGATGGCAAAAAAATACTCGGCAGAGTTAGGAACATCAGTAAATACTGCCATTCACAGAACCACTGACTTTCAATCCTGGGAGGGATCTCAGGGGTGATGTAACCCCGGCCCACCATCTTATACAAACAGAACAAAGTCTAAGTGACCAACTCCTCCAGGGTAGGCACTGTTGGTATTCCCAGTGCCTAGCATGTAACAGGCATGCAAACATTTTGTTGACTTGCAAACACACACACACACACACACACACACACACACACACATTTTTAAAGGGCAGTGAATGCACAGTGGAAGGTTAACTGACAAGCTAGACATTCAAGAGGGATATTAATTCCACTAGTAGCCTAATTTACTTTGTAGCCCCCCGAATTACTGAATAATGCATTCACTTCCTGGTCTATAAGGTTGGGTTGATCCGAGACAGAGCATGAAGAAAACTTAAAGTGAGGATCCAATTTCACTGCACCAATCCTTTAGAGATGAGGCAACAGTGAGGTGGGAAACCTACACATACAAGTGAAAACCAGACTAAGGAGAAGGCCCAAGCACTGCTTTTCACAGAAGCAAATATCTGTGTTGAAAAATAACCACCTTGTACAGAAAGGTTATGGAAAAAGCACAAGAAGCGGGGTTAAAGCACAGGAAGAAATTTGCTCCATAAAGAAGTCACTTCCTTATTCCTGGTTAGTGCCGGGACTTGGTTTCCTTATGGAGCTGCTCAGCACAAAGCACAGACCGGGGCCAGGGGCTGGCTGGCCCCCAGGACTCACCATAGCCTTGGCCTTGGCCTCGGCTTCGGTTCTGCCGGTTGCGCTTGTTTCGATTGTTTCGGCGGTTTGTCCGTTTCTCAGAGGGGGGCAGCAGCTTCCTTGCCTCCTCCTTGTACTTAGTGACAAGAGGCTGCGCTTCCTCCTTCTCCAGCTCCCCGTATGTCACCTCATCCATGTAGTCGCATTTTTCAGGCAAAGAGAAGTTGGCTGTAAGAGTAAGAGAGAAGCTTGTGGGCCTGAAAAGTACATTATAAAAACGATCTCATTATAAAAACTATTTCAGGAGGAATGAGATTTCCTAAGCTCCTACTAAATGCACAAAAGTACCACTGGTACTTTATCTACCGTAGACTTTCCCTAAACTGTAACAGCCACAGGCAAAGGGCTGCTGTAAGTGGTAGATGCACAAGTTCTCAAGTGATCCATAATAAATTAGGAGTCAACTGGGTTAAGGTTTCTTATCAGGACTGAAGCAGGGAGCCAGAGGCTAAAAGTAACTGAGTAAGTTTTGGTGTTGGTTAGATAAGACACTAAGAAATACAAGTTCAGAGGCTGAGTCCCAGTGGGATTCAGTTCAGTGGGGGCTCTCTGAGTTCTTAGATGAATTCAGTTAACCCTCTTGAACTAAATTCCTCCAACTGCCCGTCAGTTAAGGACTGGCATAGTTCATTCTGTCTAGACTCCGACACTCTGCTCTTAGATGTGTAACCAGCTCCTATCCCTGGGTGTTGAAAATCGCACTCTGAAGGAACAGCAGGATGTGGGATCAATCAGGACAGGTAATTCCGCCTTACAGGGACTTTGCTATTAGGCTTTGTATTACATTAAAGATTTCAGGATCCTACCAGAAACCAAAACAAGCGAGACTAATGTGTTAACAGAAATCAAGACAATGATGAGATCGTTCAATCCAACCACTGTATTTTAATTTGAATCATAATACTGCCCCCCCCCCCCAGCTCCCGAATATAAGTGACTAAAGCAGAGCTTCCTTTCGTTCACAATTGCCCTCCATCTAGAATAGTGCGAGGCAAGTAGAGTTTTAACTACCCCGTGGCCAATCACTATTGTATCTTACCCAGAATGACCAAGGCTAGTGCTTCTCCTCTCACTCTGCTCACCCCTTTACCTACAAGCACGCACATCCGTTAATTTACTCGCCAGGCTGACACTTTGGGTGCGGAGGGTCCCTCCCGGGCTGAGAGCCTAGCGAGGTGTGCGCTGACCAAGGACAGTGCCTGCCTTGCACGGCTTCCGCCCACCTTTCATCTCCAGCATGATGGACTCAGGCACATCGTCCCCCTCCACTTCCTTCCTCCACTCCAGCCTCTGCTTCCAGTCCTCCTCGTTCGGGACAACCACCACCACTTTCCGAGAGAACGTCTTAAACAGCAGCAGTTTCCGCCGTTGGCCGGAGTTGTACACGTTACACTACGGACAAGAATAACAATCATCAAATTCAATGAAAACACTTACTGAGCACCCTTTACAAATGAGGCACCAGATTAGGAGCCTTACGCACACAATCTCCTTCGATTCTTTAAACTCCATGTGACAGATATTACTGGGTTTTGCATATCAGGAAAATCCAGACTCATTGAGGCCAAGACTTGTCCAAGGTAATAAACCTATCAGTGGGGAGCCAGGAATCCCTAGGAGCGCTAACGCTCTTTCCCGGCCTCAAGGATGTGCTTCCCACTCTGGGCTCATATGCTCTCAGGTGAAACACTAACAGAAGACCTCTCTGAGTTCAAAAGACATTACAACGATAACACCCAACCTTTTGGGCATAATTAAGTAAACCGATTCTGTTCCTTAACTCATTATCTTTCTACAAATGCACCCCACTTTGACTCTAGGCAATTGTATCAGATTAAATGGATGCCGAAATTTTCATCTTGGGATTTTCTGGAAAATGAGGTTGCTTCTGAATGTCTGAACAATACCTGATCAAGAATGAAGTTCCTCTTTGTCCGGGAAGCGATCTGGACCAGTTTACTAAGGCACTGGGAGGCTTGCTGAACTAAAAGGTCTCGGCTTTTGGGGTCCATTTCTGGCTCCTCAAGCCCCTTCATCTGATGAGTTTGAGAGGAAAGGAAGAGAAACGCAAGAAGTTATACAGCAAGTTAAAGCCCAAGAGTCATAGGTAACTGTCACTTCTTTAAGGCCACCAAAGCTGTCACATCAGTTCATTCCCACTCCTCAGTGCCATGAATGTTGTCCATTTTATGCAGGAGTCACTTATAGTCTTAACCTGAATACATTCCGGATTTTATCATCTTTTAGAAATATGACAACACAGCCAAGAAGAAGAAGAAAGAAAAAAAAGCCCTCCCTTTAACACGTATTGAGAAGAATCTCTTTCTCTATTTGTGTTGTCAGACACTTGAAAGACTAACTACTGGGAGAAGGTTATAGGAGCATCTTTATACCTTCAGTGCGAATACCCAGTTGACTCATCTCTTGCAGCAACTCACCCTCATTTGACTGAGGACAGTCTCAGCTCCCAGGACATTGTATCTTTTCTCAGGGTTTTCTTTTGAGTATTTCAGTGCCCACTGAGTCTTTCCAGATCCGGGCAGTCCCACCATCAGAATCACCTGCAAACAAACAGAACCAGAAATGCCATAAAAAATAAGCAAGGCTCGTGTGTAAAAGCCCACTTTAGTAATACCCTCCCTCCCTTGCCCCAGGTCAGAACTTTGAGAAGAAAAGCCACACCTCCCCACCCCCATGGCTCCACAGCATGAGCACTGAGACCCCTGCACACGTGCTGCACACCTCACACTCCTCCATGGTCTTCGGGGGGACCGCAGTGCGCACGCGCTCCTCCACAGGCACAGCGTGGATGAACACAAACTCCTCCGGTGGCGGGAAGAAGGGCTCCTCCTTCTGACCAAAATTTAACTCTACAACACAATTTTTGCAGAGGACATGGGGTAGGAGTGCCCGGTCTGCCAGGAATTCCTTGTTGATCCGGAATGCCACACCAAGGTCTTCTCCATTCTTGGAAAAGGAAAGTTCTACTTCTTCAGTCTCAAAATTCTACAATGACAAAAGACAGGAGCACTTAGGGTTTGAGGCTGATTGAATCTTACAATTTAATCTTTAAGCGATGCATCAAATACACGCCCTCTGCCCTCTCCCTGCTGGGAATCCACAACTCTCAGGAGCACTTACAGCAAAGCAGCCAATGACATCATTCTCCCCAAAAGTTTGGCCAAATTCCTCAAATTGCCCATTCTCTGCCTTGAGTCCTCGTCCATCAAAACCATAAGAGAATTCATCCTCACCTAGAATAGTGAACAACTTAGTTACCTCCACCCAAACGTCCCATGGAGCAAACAATATGGTACAAACATTAATGATAAAGTTAAAGTGACTTTACCAAGCTGTGGATGGGAAAAATCAACAGACCATCCCACTCGAAGGAGAGAAACCTCTGTGCAGCCTTCTTTCATCGGGAGATTCTGGGTTACCTGGCCAGGTCAGAAAAAAACCTCTCAGATACTATGGCCAACTCAGAAGCAAAGTTTGTTAAAAAACAACAACAAAAGCTATTTATTTATTTAATCTTCACTCAAAGATATGTTTTTATTGTGTTTGGAGAGAGAAACATCAATCAGTCACCTCCCACATATACTCTGACCAGGAGTCAACCCAGGAATGTGCCCTGACTAGAACTCAGACCTACAACACTGTGTACAGGATCACGCTCCAATCAACTGAGCAGCAAGGCCAGAGCAAGACAAGATTTTTATGCAAACTGAAAAGGACAACTATCACACCTTGGCATCAGAATAACAACTGCCAATGCACTTAAACCAAAGCCCTGGGAAGAAACAATTTCTAGATTACTGGAGCTAAGGTTATCATTGAAGCGTGGGGCCTTTCTCTCCACTAATAAAACACTGGTGGGCAGGAGTCCGGTACACAGGAGTTTAATGAGTGAATTAATAAATGAACCATCTAACGAGCTGAACATACTACCTTGGCCTCAAAGCACACTTTCCCCTTTGTCACTCCGTAAGTACTCCTTGCCCCAGACCACAGGGTGGGGAACTTCTCTGAGAAAAGTGGCTGCCCTCCATAGCGGTCTTTGCTCACTTGGAAATGGAGATCAGAGGTATCTGTTAGGAAAGAAGCAATCCGTTAACACGTGAAAGCCACCAAGAGAGCACAAGTATACTCAGTTGCCCAGTTGTCAAGAATGGATACAATGTGCTAAATCTCTTAAAAACTGCAGGCCATGAGATGTCAATCTCCAGAATCACTTCTGATTGGTTAAAACCCCAGCCTGTCTGCCTCATACATACACGTGTCCAGGTTCACAAGAGTGTCATCTTCCTCCTCCTCTTTTGCCTCTTCTTCAGGGGGCGGTGGAGACTTGGAGCTACACACATAAGGGAAGAGCAAACACAATGTAACCAAAGCCCTCCGCTCGGAGGGCGTCTGCAGGGCATGGTGTCTGTTTTAAACTCTAAGCGAATATAATCCCAGCAGACAGCTTCTTTCAGTAAATGAGAAAAGGGCAACAGGAGCTTGCAGAGTAGATTTGAGCTAAAACTTACGCCTATAAAAACCTATTCCATTTTTAATCCACCCCTCTTTCCAACTCTCCAGTCAACACCAGGTACACCAAAATCAGAGCAGACACTCCCTTCAACGAAAGGGACTGTTTCCCTCACCGGCTGTGGTAAGCCTCCTCTCGGAATTCATAGTAAGCTCGGCCATGTTCATCCTTCTCATCCCGCTGTCTCTTTACCCCCCGCCGCTCACCATCTGAGCCTGCTGGTTTTGACTTTTCACTATCTTGGTCATCTCCTACAAAAAGGAGGGAAAGAAAATCAGCAGTTTTCATATTGGAGTGTAGCATAAGCTCAGAACCTACAGAAACTAAAAGGGGGGGTCTGAGTATCTGTCTCATCAGAATAGCCAAATGAATCCCACTGCATCCACAGAACGTTGCATTCCCAAAGATCATCTTCCTACATTGGCTGAAATTGTACTTATTTTTTAAAGTATACTATGGGCTAATTACAGTCAAGCAATAGACATAAATTGGACAATTTGTGCATTCTAAATTTATCTGCTTAAATCAGGTCAAACTTGCAGCTTTCCCTAACAATATGACATTAAAAAACAAAACAAAAACACTTCATTGCTTAATTTAATTTTGATTCTTAATGGTCAGATTCAGATGTAAGCTAGACACAAACCATATTTCCCAGCACTTTTCCACAGCTTCACGATAGGGAGCCTCAATTGAGAAAAACCAGGAGTTTTCCTCTCCAGCTTTAAAATGCACAGCCACCCACGGATTTACTTCCATAGCAAGTGGGGACAGGTGCATGGCACCGAGCTGCATTTTTATCATGCATTTTTCCTGGAAGTTGTGAAAGCTAAACCATTCATTCACAAGAGGCACATGTTTTAATACTGCATCTTTACTGCACGTGATTTGGGGGCAGAAAGGTGCTATCAGATATTTAGCAACATTCTCTGCTAGAGGAAATAAAACCCAGAAGAGTTTTTCCTTAAGCCTCTATAGTTTTCAATACAAAGGTTTTTAAATAATCATTAAGGCAGTCTCTTATTCTTTAAGCTTTTTTATTTTATTTCCCCCCATCACCATATATTCCCTCTGTGCCCTCTTCTACCTCTTCCTCAACCTTTTTTTATCTGCTATTTGGGGTACACACTATGTCAAAGGTTATGTAATGGGATTGTTGTTCCAGGACGTAGGCAAACAATCTTCAAGTTGCACGTGATTATTGTAGAATGGGTTCCAATGGACACCATGATACTAAGTAGCAGCCTAAACAATGTATTAAGAACGAAGGCGGCAAGCCACTTCACAGAACTCTCGTTTTCCTCCTTATTCTGACACATAGTTACGGGCCAGCTTAACCATCCAATTACTTCAAAGGAAGGCAGGTGACTAACTCCCTGGGGCAGCTAAACACGTTCCCTTCCCCAAGGTTACTGGATGGGCCCACCAGCACCTCCGGCGTTTCAATGCAGTTAATGGGGGGACTGAAATCTAAGAGGCTAAGCGTGCACCAAATTTACAGACCTGCCCGCCCACCAACTAAGCGGGAAGATTACATTTTAATCATGATACAGGCAAGGCAAAAGCCCTGGCCGGCTAACTGACTTATTCTAAATGCGCTAGATAAGACTTCTCTTCACTAGTTAACTATTAAACTCGACCCCGTCACGCCACAGGCTGTGCCCCGCCGCCGCTAGCGCAGGAGCAAGGTGAGATCGCCAGATTCCGGGCGGCTCAGGCTCTCCCCCTGGGCGTCTGAGGATCGAACTCGGACGAATTTAGTTACTGCTTCCTATTTCTATGGCGAAAAAGTCAACAGCCAGCCCAGAGGCCAAAGGCTCCCACAGGCGGCCTGGCTGGCGCTGGGACTGCCAATGCCCCCGCGCACTCCCGGTTTAGGGAAAGGTAACCGGCCCCGTGGGGGCTGCTCCACAGGTAGCTCCCAAGCCGTTCGCATGCACCACCGCTCACTTCCATCCGCCAACGATCCGAGCCAGGCAGGGGCCCCCCTCCTGCAGAGTGGGGCCACCCGAGGCGGCCAAACCTCCCGGAAAGGTGCGGAGAGAATACACGCCACCTCCCCCGGGGGATCCCACCAAATGGCGAAGGGAATCCTGCACTTCGGGCAAGCGAGAACAAGGGATCGGACCCCGGGGTGCGGGACTGGTGCTGGGGACGAGGGCGCACCCGGCAGGCGGGAGCCGGGCTCCGCTGCCGGCACCTCACCCTGTTCCTCTGCGGCCTTGTCACCAGGCGCTTCGGATCCCGGCGCCTCGTCCCCGCTCCGCTCCTCCGGCTCGTCTTCTTCCCCTTTGCCGGTGCCCTGCTCTTCGCCACCATTGACGCCACCTGACTCGGCCATGGCCTCCTCAGCCGGCTTCTCGGAAGCATCGGGCTCGGGCTCGGGCCCGGGCTCAGGTTCGGGCTGGGCCTCGGGCTCAGGCTCAGGCTCGGCCTCGGCCTCGGCCGCGGCCGCGGCCTCCACGGCTGCCTCCTCCGGGGGCTCTGGCGGCGGCTGCGAGGCCTGGTCCGAGGCCTGGGCGGGAGGTGGCTCTTCGTCCTCGTCCTCAAGCAGCGCCTCCTCGTCCTCCTCCTCCTCTTCGTCCTCCTCGTCGTCCCCGCCCGGGCCGCCGCCCGACGCGGCCACAGGCCGAGGCTCCGCCTTGCAGGCCCCGCCGGGCACGGCCCCGCCACCACCGGCCTCGTCCTCGAGCATCTCGGCGTCCAGCGCCTCCTGCAGCCGCTGCGCCAGATCCACCTTGAGGCCGCGCGAGTCCAGGCCCCGCCGCTGCAGCTCCGACCGCAGCTCGGTCACTTTCAGCCGCTTCACCTCCATTGCCGCCGCCGCCTCCTCCGCCTCCCGCTGCCTCCTCCCCTGCGAACCGACGACCGAGCACGACCGCGCAGGCGCCGCCGCCGCCCGCCTCCGCTTCACGCGCCAGCACTGAGCCCGCGCGGGCGAGCGCACGCACGGACGCACGCAGGCGGCGAGGGCCGCGCGCAGCCTCTACGGCGGTTCTCCTCTCGGCTCCCCTCCCCTCCGCGGCCCCGGGAGCCCAAAACAACGCAGCGGGGAAATGTCTCCCTTCCTGCAGCCGCTTCCCTCTGTTCCCAGCCGCGGGCGGGCGCGCGCCGAGGACGACGGACTTCCCTCCCTTCGCCTCCCGCCCCCTCTCGCGGGCCGGCCAATCGCCGCCGGCGTTTCACTGCGCAGCCGCGCCGGCGCTGGAGACGGGAGAGACTGGCTGCCGCTCAAGTGCCTCGTTGCATGGAGGCGAGTGCGCGCCCTTTCCGTACTTCCAGCCGGGAACAGCGCTGCCGCCCGGACCTCCCCTCCCGCACGCCCCTCCCACCCCGCCACCACCTTCACTCGGTCTGACTTCCGATCACGCTTTCCTCTTGGGCTTGCTCACTAGTCTCTTTTTCTGTCTAAGCGTGCAGCAGCTTCTTAGGAGTTAAAAAAAAAAAGAAGAGAAGTTGTTGCAACGTGAAAGCCTCCTAAAAATCGTCTTTCTGGCCAGTAAACCAAAGGGCTCTCCAAAAACCAAGAAATACAGTGACCTCTTGCTCCGCCCCAACCCTCAATTTCTCCCTAGCAACAGATGACCGAACCTCGCCCTGTAGCTAGTCTATTGGCCAACTTGAATAGTCACCTGCAATTTTGATTGGTCACCCGTGATAGTCCGAATTTTTCCAATTGGCGGAGCTGCCATTGGCTCCCCCCCTCTTTGGTCCGCAGAGGAAGCCGGGGCGGCCGCGTCGTTTCTGCGGGATTACTTTTCTGGGGCCGCCCCTCATTGGGCGGCGTGGTGCGCTGTAGACGACAAACTGTCAGGGGACGGGACCCTGTCCTCTGGGTGCTCCCACCCGCAATCGGAAACCCAGGGGCCGACTTCCGGGCCAGGGCCCCCCCGCAGAGGGCAGGGGGCTGGCCGCGGGGCTCGGAGGACTCGCAGCTGCTGCTCGGCCGCGGGGTCCGTCGCGGCCTTGGGGCCGTGGGGCACGGGCCACTGTCGCCTGGGTCTCCCAGCTCCGGGCACAGACACCCACGAGTGCTTCTTGAATATACGTGCGAATCGGGAGTCGTGACGGAGGCAAGTCCTTTAAACTGCTCTCAGCAATGGCCCCCGCCTCCTTTCCACTTCCAGGTCGGGGAGGTGTGTCCCAGGGAAAGGAGGAAGCATGTTCCGCAGCTGCCCCAGCTCTTAGTGAGCCCTTTACGTTTTCGGGGGCCCCTCGCTCCAGAAAAGTCACACAGTCTCTGGCTTTCCTCTCCCCACACCCGCTCACGGGCTGGTTTCCTGCGCCGCCTGCGATCGGAAATGCTTCGGGAGGAAGGGAGGGGCCGTGGTAGAAGCCGGCGGAGCTCGCTCCCTGCAGGCCCCGGGGAGAAGGGCAGCTTCCTGCCGTAAGTCGGCCACCAGACCCGTACCGTTGCTCCTCCCGCAGAGCTTCAGCGGCCCTTCCCTCCCCAGCCCCGCAGGACCGCTGGGCGGCGGAGCTATGGACAAGCGCCTGCGGGAGGCTCAGCTGTACAAGGAGGAAGGGAACCTGCGCTACCGGGAAGGGAAGTACCGAGATGCTGTGAGTAGGTACCATCGGGCTCTGCTTCAGCTGCGGGGTCTGGATCCCAGCCTGCCCTCCCCGATACCCGACCTGGGGCACGAGGGCCCGGCCCTCACGCCTGCACAGGAAAGCATGCTGCACGCCACCCAGACAGACTGCTACAACAACCTGGCGGGTAAGGACAGGGCCCAAGGGTGGGCAGGGTAACCAGGCAGGCACACAAAAATCTGTGAACGTGGAGAAAAAAAAAAACACTGACGGACTTTCCTGCTGTCATCCAGTTATTCCGCCAAGAATGGAAATATAGGTCCCCTGCCCGGGTGGCTCAGTTGGTTAGGGCATGTTCCTGATGAGCCAAGGTGGCAGGATCGATGCCAGGTCAGAGCACATACAAGAAGAAACCAATACAACCAATAATGCATAAATAAGTGGACAACAAATCCATCCCCCCTCCTCCTATCCACCATCCTCTTGCTTTCTAAAATAAATAAAAATGCCAAAACCGGGTTTGGCTCAGTGGATAGAGACCTGCGGACTGAAGGGTTCCGGGTTGGATTCCTGTCAAGGGCATGTACCTTGGTTGCAGGCACATCCCCAATAGGGGGTGTGCAGGAGAAACTGATCAGTGTTTCTAACTTTCTCTCCCTCTCCCTTCCTCTCTGTAAAAAAACAATAAAATATATTTTAAAAGTAAATTTAAAAAAATAAAATAAAATTTAAAATCTTTTATAAAATATATACATATATATTTAAATATATTTTATTGATTTTTTACAGAGAGGAAGAGAGAGGAATAGAGAGTTAGAAACATGGAGGAGAGAGAATAATTGATCAACTGCCTCTTGCACACCCCCTACTGGGGATGTGCCCCTAACTAAGGTACACGCCCTTGACCAGAATCGAACTTGGGACCTTTCAGTCTGCAGGCCGACGCTCTATCCACTGAGCCAAACCGGTTTCGGCTATACATATATGAGCAGTAGTTCTCAAACATCACCTGGAGGGTTTGTTAAACACAACTCCCGGGTCCCACCCCCAGAGATTTGGATTTAATGGGTCCCAGGGGGTGCCTACTATTTGTTTGCATTTTCTAGCCGAGTCTCTGGTGATGCTGATAGATTTAGGAAATTTTGCACGCAATGGAGAAAATACCGAGTTTACATAGAAGGGAAGGCATTTTAAAAAACCATGTTCTGCCGAAACCGGTTTGGCTCAGTGGATAGAGTGTCGGTTTGCGGACTGAAAGGTCCCAGGTTTGATTCCCGTCAAGGGCATGTGCATTGGTTGCGGGCACATCCCCAGTGGGGGGGGTGCAAGGGGCAGCTGGTCGATATTTCTCTTTCATCGATGTTTCTAGCTCTCTATCCCTCTCCCTTCCTCTCTGTAAAAATCAATAAAATATATTTTAAAAAATAAAATAAAAATAAAAAACCATGTTCTTATTGTTTTCTGAGAGAGGAAGGGAGAGGAAGAGAGATAGAACCACCAATGCTGAGAGAGAATTATATATCTCCCCTCTGGGGATCGAGTGGGAAACCCAGGCATGTGCCCTGACCAGGAATTGAACAATAATCTGGTTGCATGTACTTTGGTTGTGGGCACATCCCCAGTGGGGGTTGTGCAAGAGGCAGCTGATCAATGATTCTCTGTCATCGATGTTTCTGACGCTCTATCCCTCTCTCTTCCTCTCTGTAAAAAATCAATAAAAATATATTTAAAAAATAAACATGTATTCAAGTAAGGGAGACAAACATGAAAACAAAAATAACATCCATAATTTTTAGAAAATGGTAAGTACTGTGGAAAATAAATAAAGCAGAAAATGGGGACAGTGCCACAGGCATGCAAGTGCTCACTTTTTTTTTTTTTTTTTTTTTTTTTTTTTTTATGAGAGTGCTCACTTTTAAAGGGGGGGCGGGGAGGAGAGTTCATTGAGGTGACATTTACGAAATACCCGGGGCAGACACGGTTTAAGCCCTTTACACATATGAACCTAGTTAAGAGTCACTTGCCCTTGGAGGTAAATTTAAGGAACAAACAGCTAGTAACTGGTAGAGCTAAAATTAAACCTAGGCAATTCTTTTTTTATTATTATTGATTTTAGAGAGGAAGGAAGAGGGTTCGAGAGAGAGAAACATCAATGTTGACAGAATCATCAATTGGATGCCAACTGGGGACCAAGCCCACAACCTGGGCATGCGCCCTTGGCCGGAATTGAACCTGGGACCCTGCAGTCCACAGGCTGATGCTCCATCCACCAAGCCAAGCCAGCCAGGGATCTTTTATTTTATTTTTTTATTATATACTTTTATTGATTTCAGAGAGGAAGGGAGAGGGAGAGAGGAGAAAGATAGAAACATCAATGATGAGCCCTGGCCGGTTTGGCTCAGTGGGTAGAGCTTTGGCCTGGAGACTAAAGGGTCCCCAGGTTCCATTCCAAGGGCACATGCCCAGATGCAGGTCCGACCCTCCCCAGTAAGGGGTGTGCAGGAGGCAGCCAATCAATGATTCTCCTCTCTGAAATCAATGAAAAATAGAAAAAGTAAAAAATGATGACTCATTCCGGGAGTTGAGTATGACCACATGGTGGGGGTGTTGGAGAAGGAATGCAAACATCAGGGGTTTAATGTTCTCATCGGCCCTGATTCTTGGTTCTCAGCACTATGATGTAATACTATGTTTAATTCCCACAATCCTTTGAGGTAAATTCAAGTAATAGGGAAATATTTATGAAATAGAGGAACATTTCAAATTTTTTTGTGTTCCAGTGCTTTCTGGGAATTTTTTTTTTTTTTTAATATGTTGATTTTGTACAGAGAGGAAGGGAGAGGGATAGAGAGTTAGAAACATCGATGAGAGAGAGTCATTGATCAGCTGCCTCTTGCACACCCCCTAATGGGGATATGCCCGCAACCAAGGTATATGCCCTTGACCGGAATTGAACCCGGGACCCTTCAGTCCCCAAGCCGACGCTCTATCCATTGAGCCAAACTCGGCTCAAATTTTTTTAAAAATACGTTATTTGTTTTTTGTTTATTTATTTTGTTGCTGTTAATCCTCAACCAAGGATATTTCTCCATTGATTTTTTTAGAAAGACTGAAAGTGAGGGGAAGAGACAGAGAGCCAGCCCTTGGGAATCGAACCTGGGACTTTTCAGTCAAGGGCTGAGATTTCTCTCAACTGAGTCAAACTGGGTAGGGGTGTTTTTATTGATATATATATATATATATATATACACACACACACACATATATTTAAAATTATTTTTATTTATTTATTTAATTTTTTTTTCGAGAGAGAGAGAGAGAGGAAGGGAAAGGGAGAGAAGATATAAATATGGATCAGTTGCCTCCTGCACACCCTCTACTGGGGGGGATCAAGCCCGAAACCCAGACCTTTTGGTGCATGGGACAATGCTCAATCCACTGAGCCACAGTGGCTGGGGAAAATTTCCCTTCTTAATAAAAAGGCAGAAGACTGACCTCATCAATTGCCTCCTTGACAGATTTGAATTTTGAAGTGCCATTAAATCATCCAAGGGACTAGGAAAGTAGTATCATTGAGAGAGATGACGGTTTTGGAGTGAGATTCCTTGGTACCTGTTTCTTACTCATCCCACCTAGAAGCTGTGACATCTTGGACAAGTTACTTAGCCTCTCTGTGCCTTGAGGCAGTAACACATACCGATTTCTTAGAGTGGGTGAGAGTCAACAAGCACCTAGCCGTGCTTTCTGTTGCCTCGTACAAGAATTGTGGTGAACTGGAGGCTCCAGACAGAGAGCCTTGGGTGGAAGAGACACAAAGAAGAAGCTTAAATACATTTTAAAGTATAGTCTTATCCGTTTTATAGCTGGGCCTAGCTCAACATTAGGTACGAAGCGGCATTCGGTAGGCGTTGGAGTAGATGGAAGAGATGTAAAGCGTTATCCGCTGCTGCGTCCCCTGCCTGGAGGGCCTGGCCCGTGGCAGACACGCTTGTTTGCTGGAAAAGTGAATGCTGTTACCATTCTGTGTTTGGTGCTGCCTTGAGTCGAAGTTAGTATAACCAGGCCCTTCTCGCTCTCCTCTCTTCCTCTCATTAGCCTGTCTCCTGCAGATGGAGCCAGTAAACTATGAACGGGTGAAAGAATACAGTCAGAAGGTCCTGGAGCGACAGCCTGACAATGCCAAGGCCCTGTACCGGGCCGGAGTAGCCTCCTTCCACCTGCAGGACTACGACCAAGCTCGGCGCTACCTGCTGGCCGCCATCAACAGGCAGCCCAAAGGTGAGAGAGGGGATGGAGGGGGGAGAACAGAGACAATTGTCCTGCTAAGGGGGTAACTGTGGAAGGGGTTTTTGTTGTATTTGCTTGTTTTTAATATATTTTTATTTTTAAAAAATATATATATTTTATTGATTTTGTACAGAGAGGAAGGGAGAGAGATAGAGAGTTAGAAACATCGATGAGAGAGAGTCATTGATCAGCTGCCTCTTGCACACCCCCTACTGGGGATATGCCCACAACCAAGGTACATGCCCCTCACCGGAATCGAACCTGGGACTTTCCAGTTCGCAGGCCAACGCTCTATCCACTGAGCCAAACCGGTTTCGTCTATTTTTATTGATTTCAGAGAGGAAGGGGGAGGGAGAGAGAGACAGAAACATCAGTGATGAGAGAGAATCATGGATCGGCTGCCTCCTGCACGCCCTCAGCTGAGACAGAGCCCGCAGCCCGGGCATGTGCCCTTGGCCACAATCAAGCCTGGGATCCTCCAGTTTGTAGGCTGACGCTCCATCCACTGAGCCAAACTGGCTAGGGCATGTTTTATTTCATTTTTTCAAATTTTTGAATAGGTAATAATATATTCACATGGATAAAGCATCGGCCTGTGGACTGAAGGGTCCCAGGTTCGATTCCAGGCAAGAGCATGTACCTTGGTTGCGGTCACATCCCCAGTAGGAGGTGTGCAGGAGGCAGCTGATCGATGTTTCTCTCGCATCGATGTTTCTAACTCTCTCTCTCTCTTCCTCTCTGCAAAAAAAATCAATAAAATATATTTTCAAAAATTAAAAAAAAAAGGAAGTATGTTAATAAATCTCCCCCTACCCCGAGGTGAGATTATGGTGTATCTCTAATTGCCTTCTCGCCCTCTTGTAAGATGCCAATGTCCGGCGGTACCTCCAGCTGACACAGTCGGAGCTCAGCAGCTACCATCAGAAAGAGAAGCAGCTCTACGTGGGCATGTTTGGTTAACAGAGAAGAATGACACTCCTCCACTTGAACTTTGGTGAATGGCGAACCAGTGAAGTCACATCCAGTGACATCTGACCTCGCAGGAGACAGGAGCCCCACACCTCTGACCCAGGTGTCTTTCTTGTTTCTAGTTCTGCACAAACTCTTAACTACTTACACAGTCTGCCTTTTGTGTATGTGTGTGTGTGTGTGTGTGTGTGTGTGTGTCTGTCCATCTGTATATTTGTATAGCTTTTAATACATGGCATTTTTATGGACATTTGCCCTGAGAATTACAACCAGAATATATTCTTCACCTGTGTGTGGAATTAATCATATCGACAGCATAGATTCTAATGATGGATGTTGTTAGATGTATTTATACACAGAGGAGAAGTTTAGCAGAGGATGAGGTAATGACAGACAGAAAGGAGTTTCTTCCTTTGTTTTCTCAGATGCCCAAAGCCAAAGTTAGGCAGGCCAGAAACTGAGCAGTGTATTTCTTTTGTGAAACTAGACAATTATAAATTGGGCCCACATGTCTTAAAATGAATGGTTTCAAAGAAAGTGAATTCCTCATTTTTAATAATCCACATATATTCAGATTCTTCTTCCCCTGCAAAAATATCTGGCTCCTATTGGTGGGGTAATTTCTGGTCATTTGTATTGTTTATATTCAGATCATTAGAGTAGACTTACTTAATTTTTCATTAAACTCTTCTATTTTAAGATCTCTGTAGTCATGCACTTAAGTATTTATTTAATAATCCTTCTTACCCTCATGCTACAAAAACACCCAAGTAAACAGTTTTGTTTTTATTAAGTGTGTTGCTATAGCCTGCCTATTTCTCTGAAACACTTAGGAAAGGCATATTACTAAGTCTGGAAACAGTGCCATGAAAGAGCAGGATACAAACTTAAATCTGTCCTTTACCTGTCACCTTGTATTCCGCCAGAGCCCACTTCCCTTACCGAGGAGGGAGACAGTGGGAAAGGTTCTCCTTCCTTAGTGCCTTTACGAACTTTCTGGAAGCTGGGTGGGCGCCAGTGCAGGCTGCAGATCTGCTGCAGCCACTGCTCAGGAGGAGGCTCCATCAGCTAGGAGCTCCCCTGTCCGTCCATCACTTTTGTGGAGAATGCCCACAATGAAGGAGGCCTGCAGAGCAGAGGAGACCGCCTCGTACTGCCTCCGCCTTTGTGAGTGGAGCGGATCGGAAGCATGTGCCATGAGCCATCACACAGCCGCCCACAGCAGAAGGAACACCGTAGTCTGGCCAAACGCACTAAGTTCTTCTCCCTTCATCAGTAACTCCCCATCTCCCCATAAAATAGGCTCTTCCTGTTCTCCCTCTTCCCCTCAGTAATGCAGGCGTCAGGGGTGGGGAATTGGTAAGATATGTACACATATAATACTTAATAAAAAAATGAAAAAAAAAGTTAAAAAATAATGCAGGCGTCAACTTACAACACAGCCTTCTTCTACCAAATCTTAATGAATCCAAGGATAGAACTAACAAAAGTAAAATATTTTATTCCTTTCCCAAGCCCCTTACATCGCTAAATCTAGATAGTTGACAACATTTTGTCCTGGTTGCATGTTTTGTTTGTTCTGGGCAGTTTTTGCCTCCTGATTTCATTTTGTTTGTGGTTTGTTTTTTCTCTCTCGTCAGTTTTTTCAATGTCACCATGAGCTATCTTCTGTACCCATGAGGAAAAAATAAAACATATTTAAAAATGAACTTTAGAAAGCTATTGTACTCATCTTTTCATGAAGGCTGCTGAGATAAAGCGGTCAGGCTCCCATTTCAGTCTTCATTTCCAGGCCAGCTGCTAGCGGAGGTGTTGGTGAACAGGAAGAGGGACAGGGCAGGCAGTCTGGTTGGGTCTGGAGGTCCGGGAAGCCCACGCCCGCAGGAGCCATCCAGAGGGTTCCACATATGTACAGCTTTCCACGGGATTCCAGGGCCTGACCGCAGAAAAAGCATTCATGGAGGCTGTGACGGCTTACACTTTGGCAAATAGGAGACAGTTTCAAATAGTTTTCCAAACTCATACCATCCCCTTTACAATTTTGCCAAAACCACATATTATCTAGATTACTATTTATGTATGCTATTTAAATATGTGTTTTTAAGAGAACCTTTGGACAGAGGGACATGTTAGATGTTATTATTGGGATGTAAATAGCAAACGGAAACCATAAGACAAGTAACTCGATTTCCTCGATAGTAAATTGCAATGAAAAGAGGGGAAGTTATAGAGTCTTAAGAGAAGTCAGTCAGCCAAATAAATGTGACTCTGCTTTGGATTCTGACCTGGAAAAAAACCCTCTAAAAGTTTAGGAAAGTAACAGGATACATATATATATATATATATATATATATATATATATATATATATATATATATATATTGGTTTCTCCCTGCGAAGTGAAAGCAAATGCTTGCTCTTCAGGGAATGTCATCAAGAAACAGCCCCTCCGTGCCAGGTGTGAGGGTGGCTGAGGCGGTAGCAGTGGTTCCTGTTCACACCGTCTAAAGCCGTGGTCGGCAAACTTCTTCTGACTCCTCTTCTTCAACATAGACTCGCCCAGGCCGTGGTATTTTGTGGAAGAGCCACACTCAAGGGGCCAAAGAGCCGCATGTGGCTCTTCCACAAAATACCACGGCCTGGGCGAGTCTATTTTGATGAAGTGGTATTAGAAGAAGTTTAAAAAAATGTGGCTCTCCAAAGAAATTTCAATCGTTGTCCTGTTGATAGTTGGCTCTGTTGACTAATGAGTTTGCCGACCACTGGTCTAAAGGAATGATATTCAATTATGTTCACACGTGCACACATTTATTATATCTTGCTTTTAGGAACCCGTGTTCTAAGGAAGCCTATTTCTTTTTATATATTTCACCTACCATAAAATTCACCCTTTTGAAGCAACTGATTGCTTTTAGGCATTTTCACTTCCTCTAGCAATGACTGGGAACGGCCCCTCAGCCAGAACGGCTCTTACTCTTGCCCTGTTTCACCAAGGCGTTCAGGCAGTCCTGTATTCGCATGAATAAAGTTAGCCTTTTGAAAGAGGAACTGAAGGGTGATTCCAACACAAGGAAAGTGCAAGGTGAGAATTCACGCTTTTCAGCCATGAATGTGATAAGCATCAGCTTTTGTTTCCCATCATGTCCCCATAGGAGCTTTCTGTGGCCAAATCTTCCATGCTTAGCTCTGCCTCCTTCCCCAAACTCAAAAATAGTAGTTGAGCCGAAACCGGTTTGGCTCAGTGGTAGAGCGACGGTCTGCGGACTGAAAGGTCCCAGGTTTGATTCCGGTCAAGGGCATGTACGTTGGTTGCGGGCACATCCCCCGTGGGGGGTGTGCAAGAGGCAGCTGATTGATGTTTCTCTCTCATCGACGTTTCTAGCTCTCTATCTCTCTCCCTTCCTCTCTGTAAAAAATTCAATAAAATATATTTTTTAAAAAAAATAGTAGTTGATGATGACAGTCAAATCCCAAAAAGATCAAAGAAATTCAGAAAATGTGCTCATAGTTTCGCCTTCTAAATCCTCCTTCCTGCTTTCCTTGCACCGGATTCCTCCTTTGCCGGAGGGGAGGGTTTCTAGGGAGCTTCCAGTCTGTCCTACAGCACAACAGGGGCAGGCCCTTCTCTTACCCTTCAAGAACTTTCCCCCATCCTACATCAGCTCCCAAAACTCCCATTTCTCTGCTATCGCTACTGTCAATAGCCATCTGTGTGACCGCACTGGAGTAACTTCCCCTCCAGGCTGTCAGCACACTTTTTAAGTAGGATTCTCTCATCTGGAGTTTCCCAAGCACCCATCATTTCTACACCAGATACCTCAGCTTCCCCCCACGAACTTATCCCCCAGGGCGCGGTGCCGTCCACCTCTCCATTTCTTATTTTCACGTTTCTGACATGTAAGCAAAAATGTCAGGTCATCAACACAGTATATGTTGTCGAAACAGCCAAGTAAAGGTCTTTCTGCGTGGAAAACAGGTGAAGGGGTAAGGACGCAAAGCCCTACAGTCAAAAGGAGAGAACAGAAAACAACTCATAGTTCTCAGGAAACTATTTTCAACAGATTTTAACAGGCACCGTGAGCCTGGTGTGTTTAGTCACACGCCATGGTTCAGATTCCAGCTTGCCCCTTACCCCCGCTCTGGGACCTTGAACAAGTCAACTTTAATTTTTGAGTTTCAAGTTCCCTAGTCGGTGGGCAAAAAGGGGAGGGCTAATACCTCAGAGAGCTGTTGAGGGCTAAATGAGCACTTACAGGAAGTCCCTAACGGCCCAGCACACAGGAGCTCACTGCAGTGACGAGCCACGACTGTGAGATTCCCTCCTTCATGGACTTTTCCTAAGTGGAGTCTGCGTTACCCTGTGCCTACGCCACTTCTTCCTCCCAAAGCAGCCTGATCCTCCCCGCCGCCCCCAGGACAGATGCCATTTTCTTAAAGGAGCTAGAGGAGAGGGATGAAAGCGGGTTTGTGGAAGAAACCAGCCAACACCAGTTCAGTAAGATATTTTCACCGCTCGCTTTATGGTCCAGAACTCGGAGTGCGAAGTGGTTACACCAGGAAAATTCCCGCTGCCCTTGGAGAGGAACCGACTGGGGAGAGCAAAGGGTGGGAGGGACGTCAGTCTGGGCAGCATCCATTCCGTCACCCGGCGGGGGAAATGAGATGCTGCCAGCCTCCTGTGTCGCAAGAGCAGCCCGAGCATCAGCTCCTGCTCCCCCAGATGTCAGTTTTTGGGGCCAAGGACAAAATCTTTGGGGGGCCCGCCAGCAGAGCTCTGTCTGTCTGCGGTGGGGGAGCCCGGGAGGGGCTGCCCTCCCAGGAGGGGGCCGGCCTCCGGGTCCGGCTTGCTGCGCTTGGCCAGGTCCTCGTTGTGCGCCTTGCGGATGTGGCGGTACAGGTCCCCGGACTGCGTGTAGCTGCGCAGGCAGTAGCGGCACTCGTAGGGCCGCTCCCGCGTGTGCACGGTGGCGTGGCGCCGGAGCGTGTAGGAGCAGGAGAAGGTCTTCCCACACGTCTTGCAAGTGGGAACGTCCTCAGTAAAAACGCCGAAGCTTCCCGGGGCCGCTTCGTACTCAGGAGGCAGGTAAAGTGGCTCATGCAGGGTGGGGGGTGCCGGCAGGGGCGAGGTCACCAGCCCTCGGTGATACTGCCCTGGGCCTGGCAGCAAATGGTAGGGGAGGTGCGAATCCGAGGGCAGGAACTGGTCACTCGGCCCCACCTCCTCCAATCCCGCTGCCCTGGGCTCTTCAAAAGCGTCCGGCTGGGGAGGCTGAGCTCCATACAGCGCCTCTCCCGGTGGGAACAAGCCCTCGGGCCCCGGAGGCTGGTTCTCGGACACGTCAGGCTCCTCATCAGAAATCACAATGGCTTCCACTTTCACCTGAACCAGCTCAGCTTCCGCCGGGGGTGGAGCCTGGGATGGCGCTGGGGCTGCAGCCGAAGACGGGCTGTAGAAGCCGTGCAGTGGTCCTCCGGTTCCCCTCGGTTCCACCCCCCGCAGACCCTCAGAACCCACGTCGAGGGGAGCCAGTGGCTCCACTGGAACGGGGGGCAGGCCGGAAGAGTAGAAGTTTGCGGGAATGGTCTCTGTGGAGCTGCTCGGGCTGGCGAGGGAGACGTCGGCCACGGGTGGATGGGGGGGCCGGAGATGCAGGGAGTCCACCTCCACGCCAGGCTGTGTGGTGTCGGCCCCGCCGGGCATCGGCGGCTCATCTGGAGGACAGACAGTAGGTGAGGGGGCAGCAGGGCCTTTCCAGTCCCCTTTGCCCCAGTGGCCCGGCAGCTCGGCCGATGCCAAGGAGGGCTGAGGGCCGCGGGAAGCACTGGACAAGAATTCCAAACTCAGGGGCTGGGAGCTGGTTTCCTCCTCCTTCTTGGTGCTGTCTGCCTCCGCCAGGCCCCGGGCTTGCAGACGCCGCTTGCACACCTTGACGATGTCATTCATGTGCAAGTAACTGGCAGCCGCCAGCACGTCCTCCACAGGGGTGTCCCCCCTCAGCGCCAGCTGGCCGGCGTACATGAAGTCCAGAAGCAGCCCGAAGGCCGGGGCTGTGACAATCTCGTTGTGGATGCACACCAGGTCCCTCTTGTCCAATTCCCGCTCTTTGTAGAAAAGCTGGAAGAACGGGCTGCAGGAGGCGAGCACAGCCCGATGGGCCAGGAACTGCGTACTACCCACCATCACGGTGCAGTCGCAAAGAAAACCCTGGGACCGCTGCTCTCGGAGGCTCTGCAGCAGCTGCTGGCTGTGTTCTGGAAACTCCATAGCACCCCACGAGGGGTAGGCCCCTAGAAAAGTCCCCACCAGTGGTTCCCTGGGAAGAGAGGACAGTGGGTTAAGGGCTGGTAGCCTCCCCAGAAACCGTAAATGTCAGCCCTGAGCTGCCACCAGCATGCCTCTGGCAACACTGTCCAGACCCCAAAACGCTCCCTTAAATTACCATCCTTTCCTCTTAGGTCACAACCAGTGGTCTTTTAGCCCCGCCCCCTCAACTTAACCTTAGCAGCAGGCCCCACCCAGCCAGCAAACCCCGCCCCCGGAAGTCCCTCCCCCTGACCAGCCCCCGCTTCCTCTATGGCCACCCGGAGGTTTCCAGCACCTCCTCCAACTAGAAGTCTCTCTCGCCCCCAGGCCTTCCCGGCGATACCTCCACGCCCCACTCCGGGAACTCCCTGAGCCTCTCTCGCATTCCAGGGGCTAAGGAGTCCTAGGGTGCGAACTAGCAGAGGAAGCTGGTCCCTCACCCTCCACCGAGCAGCCACTGGGCGAACTCCGCCCCTCCCCACCTCCTCCGATGCAACGGGCTCAACTTTGGCGTCCCTTGTCACGGATTGGTTCGCTGTCCACTAAGTACCGCCCTCTCTGAGCGGCGTTTCCAAGTGGGTGGCGGTGGCCGTCGCTCAGGTAGCTAGGCGTCGGATTGGCTGGCGTGGCTGTCCTAAACTTTTCTCCCTGGTCCCGCCTTCTTTGCCTCAGAGCCCTCAGGATTGGCTGAGCTTCTCCATCTACCTGAAGCGGGGACCCCGCTCTAGGTTGCCGCGCTTCCACCTGGCGGCGGGGTGGGGAGGCCTCCACCGCGTGGAGTGGAGTGTTGCGTCAGTTGCAGGCTGACCGGAGGAGGAGGACGAACAAGCTGGTGTGGGACTTGGGAAGCCCGGGTTTTATTTTTATTTTTAAAAAATATATTTTAGCCGAGACCGGTTTGGCTCAATGGATAGAGCGTCGGCTTGGGGACTGAAGGGACCCGGGTTCGATTCCGGTCAGGGGCATGTACCTTGGTTGCGGGCATATCCCCAGTAGGGGGTGTGCAAGAGGCAGCTGGTCGATGACTCTCTCTCATCGATATTTCTAACTCTCTATCTCTCTCCCTTTCTCTCTGTACAAAATCAATAAAATATATTTAAAACAAATATATATATATATATATATATATATATATATATATATATATATATATATATTTTATTGATTTTTTACAGTGAGGAAGGGAGAGGGATAGAGAGAAGCATGGATCAGCTGTCTCCTGCACACCCCCCACTGGGGATGTGTCCACAACCAAGGTACATGCCCTTGACCGGAATCAAACCTGAGACCCTTCAGTCCGCAGGTCGACGCACTATCCACTGAGCCAAACCGGTCAGGGCCATGGGTGTTTTGAAGAAGTCTTGGAGAAGTCCCTAGACAAAGGAAAGGGACTGTAGGTTGGGAGTTAGTGACACCTGCCTCTTTCCTGACCAGAGCAACATGTTGACGGGTTCCCAGAGGGTTAATCCAGTGCCTGTAACCCACTGCTCCCCCTTCACCCACACTAGCCTCTCCATTGGTTCTACAGCCACGCCCTCCAACCAAAGCTAATCAGAACCAGGGTCAGTTCATCTACCCTCCATCCTGGTGTTGGAGGCCTGCAGACGTCATGGCCTCAGCTAGAGACCCCACCTGTTCAAGATACCCTTCCAAGCCATACAGTGTTTATTTTATAGCAGTTAAAACCAACGTAATACTGTGTGTGTGTGTGTGTGTGTGTGTGTGTGAAAAAGTACTATATTTCCCCAAACCAAAAACATGTAGTGAGAATAGTGGCATTGCTTCACATTTTTCCAAATTTCCTTAATGTCTGGCTTAATAGAAGACAGCTGGATTCACACATCTGCTCCAAGCCATTACGGATTGTTGTTTTGATTATATGAAGAAAATCTGGTGTCACACAGATGGGTGGCCTGGGATTTCATTGGCCACAGTGAGGAGTTTGTATTGTATTCTGCGTGTAATGGAAACCCATTAGTGGGTTTTAAGCAGGGAAGTATTTTTATGTGATTCTTGTTTTACCCTGGCTACTCTGTGGTAAATGACCATAGAGGATAAAAGTGGGAGCAGGAAACGATAGTGGTAGCGGAGCTAGAGCAAAGTACAAGGTCAACAGACTAACACAAGGGTAGTGGTAGCGGAGCTAGAGCAAAGTACAAGGTCAACAGACTTTGCCAAAATTGAGATAGGAGATGAGGGCCCTGGTGGAGTAGCTCAGTTGGTGGGAGCATTGTCCCAATGTGCCAAGGTCGCAGTTTGATCTCCTGTTGGGCTCATACAAGAATCAACCAGTGAATGCATCAATAAATGCAACAACAAATCAATGTTTCTGTGTCTCTCACACATAATCTCTAAAGTAAAAAAAAAAAAAAAAAATTAAGATAAGAGATGAGGGACAAGAGAGAAAAGGAAGTCAAGGATGGCCAGAATTGTAGCATGCGCAGTGGTGTGGCTGACAGAGCCATCTTCTGAGATGGGGACAATGGGAGTGGAATTGAGAGTTCTGTTTTTGACCCGTATGTGAAGCCAGTTCCACTTGTAAACACACCCAGGGCTAAGTGCTGACTTCTTTAACAATATCCTCGGGTCTCTTTTGGCTGCAGGACTGCTCAGTGGAATCCATGTTGTTAACCAATAATCAGCTGTTTCACACCCAGTGTGTAAGCCAGAGGCGATGCTCATGGGGGTCTGTCCATTCTTGGACACTGCTTCAAACTCACCAACACCACCAGCAGCAATCAGGACAGCACAGTCAGCTTGAGAAGTGCCTGTAATCATGTTTTTTCTTTAAGTATATTTTACTGCCGAAACCGGTACCAGTTTGGCTCAGTGGATAGAGCATCGGTCTGCGGACTGAAAGGTCCCAGGTTCAATTCTGGTCAAGGGCATGTACTTTGGTTGCATGCACATCCCCAGTAGGGGTGTTGCAAGATTGATGGTTCTCTCTCATTAATATTTCTAACTCTCTACCCTCTCTCTTCCTCTCTGTAAAAAATCAATCATATATATATATATATATATATATATATATATATATTGAATATATTTTTTAAAATCAATCTTTATTGTTCGTATTATTACAAAAGTTCCTCATTTCCCCCCCTCCCTCCACCAGGTTCCCACCCCACCCTCTGCCCTTTCCCCACCCCTCATTGTCCTCATCCATAGGTGCACAGTTTATGTTCAGTCTCTTTGTTGTGGGGTCGAACCCTGGGTTCAAAATAAGACCACCGGAGACTGGTTAATTAATTAAAAAAAAAAAAAAAAGCAAGCAAGGATTTATTGAACTGGCCAGGACAGCCACAAGAGCACCACATGCAGGTGGACTCCAAATGACTGCACCATTTCAGGGGTAGGCAATTCCTTTTAAAGGTTTAAACCGCAAGAATTTTCCTTTTGTTCCTAAAATCCTAAAGACTAAATTCTAAAGACTGGGGACAGCCTGCAGGGTTGGGGTTCCCAGTCACATCCTGCTGGACATTGGAATGTGGCCCTATCTTGCGATAGGGATAACACAGAAGCAGAGCTCAGCTGTTAGACTCTAAAGGTTATCTACAGTTTCTATCCCCGAAGCTACTGAGTCAGTGGGAATCAATCTCCTGTGGTCCTGGTCCCAGGCAAGGGCAAATTGCCTTAGCCTCCAGGTCTCCATCTGGAAGCTGAGGTAAGTACCCTGTGTTTTAATCAGATGCAAGGGCCAAACTATAGGGTTGAAATTCAAACAGCAGTTTTTACCAAAATATGGTTGCCACTATATTTCACTCTTCCCGCATCCACCACTCCCCTTTTCCCCGAGAATTGTCAGTCCACTCCCCTCCCGTATCTCTGATTCTATTATAATCAACAGTTAATATTGTTCATCAGGTTTTTTAATTTCCTTGTTTTTTTAAAAATTAATAAACTTTTATATTTTTAAATATAAATTTTATTGATTTTTTACAGAGAGGAAAGGAGACGGATAGAGAGTTAGAAACATCGATGAGAGAGAATCACCGATCAGATGCCTCTTGCACACCTCCCATTGGAGATGTGCCCGCAACCCAGGTACATGCCCTTGACCAGAACCAAACCCGGGACCTTTCTGGCGCTCTATTCACTGAGCCAAACCGGTTTCGGCAACTTTTATATTTTTAAGAATAAATTTTAAAATCTAATAATTTTAAACCTTGTTTTTTCTGCCCTGGGAACTAAGAAGCAAACTTGTTGACATGTAAACTTGCCCTTAGGCTATCAAAAGTCGTAGCCATTCAAATGTAAATGAACACATTGTTTAAAGATAGCTGCTGGCTGGAATTGGATTACCTGTTCTGGTTGGGAAGGGCTTGTCCTCCCTTTTCTCCATTAAAATTAAAAAAACATTAAAAAAATATGTATTTTACTGTAATGTTTTTGATATAAAGTCCGTGTCCTGGGGCATCAGTGATGGCCACATAATCCTTGCAGGTCTCGAATTTCCTACCAGGAGGCATCAATGGTGATACCAAGCTCATGATCAGCTTTCAGTTTATCCAAGACACAGGCATACTTGAAGGAGCTCTTCCCATCTCATTTTTCGATGGTTCTCCTATGAATCCGACCACATTTGTAGGTCAGGTGCCCAGCAGTGGTGGGCTCGCCTGAATAGATGGGTCCAATAGTGACGATGTTGATATGAATCTGCCTTTCCCATTTTGCGTTTGATTTAGTGGCGGTTTTCACGACACACCTGTGTTCTGGAAGCAAACCTATTGGGAAAAAAGAGGTGACGAGTTCCAACTATTTATTACCAATGATTCTGGCTCCAATTACAATGTGTTCCCTTCACCGCCGCTAGCCTCTCCCCAACCCCCCACCCACATCCAAGCGATTGCCAGACACCAGCAGCTGGGCGTCCTACAATCTAACTCAAGTCTGGCACCATCTACCAGGAGTGCTAAACGAATGTCCTCTGTTAAAGCGTTTTATTCATGCCATCTTTCACTAATAAATTCCATTTAAAATTCTTTTTTTAAAATATATATTTTATTAATTTTTTATAGAGCGGAAGAGAGAGGGATAGAGAGTTAGAAACATCGACCAGCTGCCTCCTGCACACTCCCTACTGGGGATGTGCCTGCAACCAAGGTACATGCCCTTGACCGGAATCCAACCTGGGAACCTTGAGTCTACAGGCTGACGCTCTATCCACTGAGCCAAACCGACCAGGGCTTAAAATTCTTTATTCAAAAAAAAGAAAAGAAAAAGAGAACAAAAGAAACTCTTTATTGAGCATCTGCTCTGGGCCCTGAATTTAAGAGAGCCGCGGGCGGACCTTCGTGGGTTTCCCCGCCCACCACAGCGAGGTCCAATCGGGTCCGCGGAGTCCCGGAAGCGGCCTTGGGGCGGCATCGTGTACTTCCGGTCGGGCCGGTGGAGCCGCTGCCCGGGGAGGTGTGGAGGCGGCTGCTGTCCTAGCGCCCGAGGAACATGTTCTACCACGTAAGCGGGCACCGGGCGGCGGCGAGGGCAGGCCCCGGGCAGCGCGGGGCGGGGCGCCGGGCCAGCGGCCGCTTCTCGGCCCGCCTGCCCGCTGAGCCCTGCCTGGTCTCCATCCCCTCTCCCCGCAGATCTCCTTGGAGCACGAGATCCTGCTGCACCCGCGCTACTTCGGCCCCAACCTGCTCAACACGGTGAAGCAGAAGCTCTTCACCGAGGTGGAGGGGACCTGTACCGGCAAGTGAGTGCCGCGCTCCCCGGGCCGCGTGCAGCCCGGTCCCCAGCGCCTCCTCCTGCAGGGTCCTGCCCCCTGCCCTGGGGAGCCCTCGTAGGCGCCTAGGCAATCAGTGGCTTCTTGCCTCGGGTGCCCAGGGCGCCTTCTGCAAAGCTGGATCACAAGATTTCCCCCCTCAGCGGAGGCTGGCCATGCATCCCCTCCGCCAGCATTTCCAAAGCCCCCTTGGGTACCAGGTCCTGTGTTGGTCGCTGGGAACAAGGACCTCAGAGTTAGAGGGAGGCCAGCCCTGATGGAGCTCACACTCTCATCACCACCCTCCGCCTGTGATTCTGCTGGTTCCCCTGCCCCCCATGCCCAGGGACCTGACACGCCACATCTCTGGGCTGTGTACAGAGAGGACTCGCACATGTGTGCGTGAGCTGGGAGGAGCCTAGCACCGAGGAGTACTTGGCCTCCATCATTAAAATAACCGGGCCATTTTTTGAACACTCAGGTTCCCGAGCCTCACCCTATCACTACATACTCAATTCTCAGAACGGGGCTGGCACTCTGCATTTTAATTGGCTCCTCCCAGTGATTCCGAGGGTCTCTTGGTTCAAGCACTGCAGTCTCCTGGGACATGTTTTGTGAAGCTATGAGAGCAATGTTTGGCGTTACAGTTACTGACCCGTGTCCTGTCGTTCTTGGCCACTAAGCTCTGGGGCAGGGGTGCCGTCTGCTGCCCCTTTGTGCTGTCTCTGATTCTTGTTGCAGGTGGTTTTGGAGGCTCTTCCACATACTGTGCCTTTCTCTCTGTCATCCCCCTTGCAGGTATGGCTTTGTCATTGCCGTCACCACCATCGACAATATTGGCGCGGGTGTGATCCAGCCCGGCAGGGGCTTCGTCCTGTATCCGGTTAAGTACAAGGCCATTGTTTTCCGGCCCTTTAAAGGGGAAGTCGTGGATGCTGTTGTCACTCAGGTCAACAAGGTGAGACCGCACTCGGGGAGGAAGTGGGTGGTCCCTCAGGAGCTGTATGGTGGGTCCCGACTCCACTTGCTAACCATGCGTCCTCGGCCACATCACTTCTTTGTGCTTCCGTTTTCTCACCTGTCAAATGGTCCTGCCTCAGGTGCATGTCAGTCCGTGTTAATAGTCATGATGGTAGTAGCCTCCACTGGTGGAGGAGCTACTGTGAGCCAGGTGATGTGTAAAGCCTCCCAGTGACTGACAGGTGGTGCTTTTATCCCTTTTTGTAGAAGCTTAGGCTGAGAGAAACTAAGTCTGGTGGCCAAGGTCATGTGACCAACAAGTGTTGAAGTCCCCGGCCGCAGCTCTCACTACTACACTGTATTTGCTTACCTTACAACGAACGCTTGAAAAAAGAGAAATGAAAGCGTTACAGTTGTGTGGTTTCAATACGTGGAGAGTTTGTTAGGAGTCAGAGAAAGACGAGACGCTGAGAAGACTTGGGCACAAAAGTAAAAGCAAGGGCCACTCCTTTTGCTTCCAGGTTGGACTCTTCACAGAAATTGGACCCATGTCCTGCTTCATCTCCCGCCATGTGAGTGTGGGCACGCTGGGCGGGGCTGAGGAGAGACCCCCATCCGGGACCATCTCCTTCAGCATCCACTCAAAGTGCTCAGCCAGTCTCACTTTCCTTCCAGTCCATCCCGTCCGAGATGGAGTTTGATCCTAACTCCAACCCACCCTGTTACAAGACAATGGATGAGGTGAGCGGGTAGGGAGAAGTCAGAGACAGGAGGGCGTGAGCCGCTCTGAGGGAGAGGATTGGCTGGGGTTTGCGGGGTGGGGGTGGGGGGAGGGTGGGGAGTCTGAGTGTTCTGTTCCCTCCTCCCAGGACATTGTGATCCAGCAGGACGATGAGATCCGCTTGAAGATCGTGGGGACCCGCGTGGATAAGAACGACATTGTGAGTCTCTTGTCTGCCTCCCTTCCCGTGCCAGGCAGAGCCGGGAGCTATGGGCCTCTCACCACCGAGACTTCCCGGGGGTCTGTGCTCGTCTGCCCGAAGCGGGGAGGGGTGGGCAGAAGGCCTGGGGTTGGGGCTTAGAGGATGGGTCAGTGCTCGCTTAGGCCTCATTTCCTTTTTTACCTTCCCTCCTGCAGTTCGCCATCGGCTCTTTGATGGACGATTACTTGGGTGAGTGTCCGGTCATGCCTGCCGGGTTGCTGCCCGGGGAAGGGGTGTGTGGGGACAGGGGTGGAGGTGGGATTTGATGCTTGAGGCACAGATAGAGGGAACTGCCTTGCCGTCTGCTTGGAAGATCCAGGACGTGTGCCCTTGGGATGAGAAGTGCAGGTACCGCTGCCCCAGGCTCTGGTCTAACCAACAGCTTTTCCTCTTCTCCTAGGGCTTGTGAGCTGAACTCCGTGGCGCCTCCTCCCTTGTTTGACTCTTACCTAGGGAGCGTGATGGTCACACCTCCCATGTTGTCCAGAGGCCCAGTCTGGCTGCTGTGGGAGAGGCAAGGAAGGCTCCTTGTCCCGGAAGACATCCGACTCCTCTTCCGGCTTAGCAGCCACTCCCAGACCCTGATTGTGTTCTGACCCTGATGCCCTTTGGTTCTGTGGAACTGTTACCCTTTGGTAAAAGCGCTTCTTTTTAAACTGTAGTTGATGCTTGCCCCTCATTTCTTGGCCCTATGCTTCAACTAGCCTCCGCCACAGCGGAATCTGACCAATAACCCTTTCACCAAAGTCTACAGCAGCCCTCATTGAAGGAAAGGTGCTTAGGTTTTGTCTTTGGCTTCCAGCAAATGATATTGTTAGAGCCGCTCTGAATACCAGTCTAGTTTCCTCATACTTTCCCTTCCCTCACCCTAAAAATGACTAAGAGCGTAGCTGGGAGAGCAGACAACAAGGGAGGTGAACAAGAGGACCGTAAGGACACAGACTGTGGGGTCCCCACACAGCTCTGCCTAGGATGCGTACAAAGGCCTTTGTGTGCTGAGCAATCGCTGCACTAACCTGAACTGATGAAGTGACTGCAGGACTAAACACATCCTCCTCTCCCTCTCTCTGCCACACTATTGGTCTCCCTCTCTCTGCCACACTATTGGTCCATCTGGAGTGCCCTTCCCCAGCCTGGCTGCTTCCTGCCCACTCCTCTAGCAAATCCCGGGAGTTCTTCCTGACTCCCGCGGGAAGCAGAGCTGTGCAGCAGGAAGCTTGGGGTTGGAGTTGCTGCAGCCCTGCTCGCAGCCCTGTTCGTGGCTACGTTTCCTCACTGTGAAATGGGCATTCCACCCTCTTTGGATGGCTGCTACTGCAGGTCCTGCAATAATGTTTCTTTCAACATTGATTTGTTCAACGTCTCTTTCTTCTTTTTTTTCATTCAACGTTTTTTTATAACATTGGTAAGATTCCTTACCAACTTTTTTAAAAAAATATATTAGCATTTTTTAAAAATATATTTTTATTGATTTCAAAGTGGAAGGGAGAGGGAGAGAGAAATGTCAATGATGACAGAATCATTGATCAGCTGTCTCCTGCATGCCCTCTACTGGGCATCCAGCCTGCAACCCGGGCATGTGCCCTGACCAAGAATAGAACCGACCTCCTGGTTCACAGATCCACACTCAACCACTAAGCCACACCTGCTGGGCTGCAACTTACCTCTTGCTTGTGTCAATTAGTCTCATAAACTTGGTTTCTTTTTCTTTTTTTTAAAGAGTTTTTTTGCTTTTTGTGTTTTTTTTTAATATATTTTATTGATTTTTTTTTTACAGAGAGGAAGAGAGGGATAGAGAGTTAGAAACATCGATGAGAGAGAAACATCGATCAGCCTCCTCTTGCACACACCCTACCGGGGATGTGCCTGCAACCAACATACATGCCCTTGACCGGAATCGAACCTAGGACCTTTCAGTCTGCAGATCGACACTCTACCACTGAGCCAAATCGGTTTCGGCATAAACTTGGTTTCTTTATATGTCATTTTTTATTTTTAAAAATATATATATTTTATTGATTTTTCACAGAGAGGAAGGGAGATAGTTAGAAACATCGATGAAAGAGAATCATCGGTCAGCTGCCTCTTGCATGCCCCCTACTGGGGATGTGCCCTCAACCAACGTACATGTCCCTGACCGCAATTGAACCCAGGACCTTTCAGTCCACAGACTGACGCTCCATCCACTGAGCCAAACTGGTTTCTGCTTTTTATGTGTCATTTTAAAAAAAATTATTACTTTATTTTATTTTTTCCTTATCCTCCCATTACATCCCCCCCCCCCCCCAGGTCATGCCCTCACCCCCCTGTTGTCTGTGTCCATTGGTTAGGCTTATATGCATGCATACAAGTCCTTTGATCTCTCGCGTTCTTATATGTCATTTTGTTTAAAGCTGCAGAACTTAGCAGCAGCATCCAGTGGGGAATTACTGTATATGCAAGTGGCTGGCATAGAGCCTGGCCCATGAGAGGCATTCAACTTAATTGTAATTACTACACGATGCAGTGGCTGTTGCCTGAGGTGACTTTGGCTCCCAGGGGATATTTGGCAATGGACATTTTTGGATGTTGCAAGTGGGTGGGGGCGTTACTGCCTTCTAGTAGATAGAGGCCAGGGATGAGGCTAAACACCCCACAGGGTAAATAGTACAGTCCCCCCAACAGTTACTTAGCCTCAAACATCTGAGTAACGAGGTCTAGAAACCCCTAACAGAAGCATCCAGAATAAGGCCTGGAACACGGTGAAAATGTGGTTCTGTTCCCCTTGCCTTCCCGACTCCTGGACTGCTAGATGGGGTTCCATTCAGGCCTCTGAGGGGGTCAGAAACATTATTTTGCTATTGTCTCCCTCTTCATTTTTTAATTAAGTAAAATTTCAGTTATTTCATTGAGGTAAGTTAGATTCACGTGGATGCCTGTCTTCGGTATTTCCAGCTCTCGGCACTGCGCCAGCTTTTCCCAGTTTGTTAAACCAGGAAGGTTACTGTGCCGGGTCTGTGGCCACGTTTCCTACAGTTATTGCCTTGCCTGGCCTTGGTCCCCACTAGGTTGGGGGCAAATGAGTCCCAGATAACTTGGATGGTTTCCCAACATCCCACAGGTACCTGGGCCTTCCTCTTGATTGTCTCATGCCTCCAAGGTTGCCAGTGACTGCCCAGTCCGTATCTTAGCAAGATCTGCCAGTGGCCCAGATTCTGCTGAACTGATCTCAGACTCAGGACCTGTCCTTCCCTTCACGCACAGGTGGACAGACACTCCGGTGTCCAAGCGCAATACTGAAACTATTCCCACTGCAGATGCCATTCTGAATGTGGCTAGAGGAACCTGCGTGTGTGCAGTCTCCTTAGGCGGTGTTGCTTAGCAACACCTCTCCCATCCTCCTGGCTCTCCCAGCTGCTCCTATACCAAGAGGGAGGAAGAGTTGAGGCTGTTACATCCATGCTCGCTCCCCTGCAGAAAGCTCCATTCTCTAATCGGTCATGCAAACTGCCCCTCTTGAATAAACATAAAGGAATGGATTTACTGTCTGCCTCATGATGTGTGAGTGAAAGAAAGTTCAGCCATCAACTCTGCAAAGTGCTTTCACAAACATCTCAACCTACAGTAACATTTTGTAGATGGGGAAATGTGGCCAGGCAATTCGCCCAAAAGCAGTGTTCGAATTTGAATCCAGGTTGGTCTGACTCCAAATACCATCTTTTAGTCAATAAGCCCACTTGCTTCGCAATTGAGAATTGCCCAACTTGGAGGAAATGTGTGCGTGTAACCGGTCAAGGAAGTCTGCGAGGTAGGTGAGGGTTTGTATTTGGCGGGAACGGGGAGGATACGAGGTAGGGTGCCCGGATGAACAGAGCGCTGGGGTTTGCAGCTTGCACGTGGGTTTGGCCCAGTCAGAAGACCTTTCTGGCCGCAAAGAGGACCTACCCGGGAGCCTCATCCATTCTTTTGGGAAGGGTAACGGCAGGTGACGTTGGAGAGGGGAGCTGAGCTGCACTAAGGAGGTGGAGAAAACGAAGCCAGTCTAAAGCTTTGCTGCAGTCGCATCAATGCAAGTGCTCGGGAACTCAGGAGCAGACAAGGCCAAGGGCCTGGGGACGCATTTCTAGAAAGCATGGCGATTAAAAAGTACACCAATCCACATCGACCCCGCAACCTCCCAAGAGCTATCGCTTTAAGAAGCGCGAGTCTTTAGCGTCACGTGGCCTTGGCGCCCGGGGATTTCACAGGCGCTTCCCAATGACCAATCGCGTGGCTGGAAGCCTCCTGGGGGCGGGAACTTCGCCAGGTGCTCGCGGATTGGCCGTGCCCGCGGATGCGGGCCCAGCGCTGAGAGGGAATCAGTGTGGGCGGGGTGAGCAGGGCCGCAGCCGCCGCCGCCGCCGCGGGCTCGGGAGCCAGCTTCGTCGGCCGGAGCCTCAGGTGAGCAAGCCCTCGCAGACCCCAGGTCTCCCCGCAGTGCTGCGCGGTGCGCACTCGGACCCGCCTAGAGCCCCCTCCGCCGGGGGCCCGCCCCCTTCGCCGACCACGTGACCAGAGTTCCGTAACCCTTGACCTCCTGCACCGCACCCCGCCACCTCTGGCTCTGGGATGCGTGCAGCTGGGTGGGAAGATGCGCAGCGCGGAGGCCGGTAGCGGTTAGTTCCCACGCCTCCCTCCCCGTCTGGCTAGAGGCTGCGGATGCCGAGGGGAGGCTGGGGAGCGGGACATCTTGGTCCGAGACCGGACTTTGCGGGTCTGAATGGGGGCGCATACTAGGCACCCTCCCTCCGCGCCTTCGCGGGGCTGAACCTCATCATGCTCCCATTTCACAGATGGGGAAACAAACCTGACAGTCATCTGTCGGCGGGGCTCCAACGCCAGGGCTGAGCGCTGGGAACAAACCCTTGTTCTTAGCCCTGAGGACTCGGAACAAGGGTGTGGGTCCCTGCTCCCTCCTCGGTGCTCGCTGGCTGATCTTGGACGAGTCATGTGTTAGTTTACCTATCTGAGCGGTGACTTCCTGGGCTGTGGAATAGACACAATACTTAACAGAACTCAGGAAGTGGAGGTATAGGCCTGTAAGCACTTAGCTCAGTGCCTCAGGCATAGCATGTGCTCAGAAGAATAGCCGTTCTCCGTCTTTTTCAGCAGCTGTTTACTGAGGGCGGATGATGCGCTGACACTGCTGGACGCTGGGGATGCAAAGGTGAGCGAACGGGCCGATCCGTGCGGGCATGGAGCTTCCAGTCCAGTGGGGAGGGAGGTGCTAGTCAGAAAGCGACACAAATGTGTCCTTACACATGGTGGTAACTGCTGTGAAGGCAAAGCGCTGGGCCGGCCTGAGGAGACTCCCCTGAGCCCGTGACGTCTGAATTGAGATGCGAAGTCCGAGGCATCCGCTAGGCAGAGGGGTTGGGGTGCAGAAGGCGAAGGAGAGCGTGTTAAGTAGAGGAAACAGAATACAGGGTCGACATTAGGTGTCTTTGAGGAGATGGAGAGAGGCCGAGGGCAGGAATGCCGCGCACAGAAGCGTGGGAAGAGGTGGCAGAAGCAGTGCGCATGCTGGGGGTGGAGCCACAGTAACAGGTGTATTCATTCCAAAGGCAGCGGGACCCGAGGGAGGAATGCTGTGGGGCGGCCGGGCAGGGTGCCCGTTGGATTGAGGGACCCGGAGGTCACCCGGTGAGCCCTGGCAGAGAGGAGCAGAGGGGCAGCGCCTGGGTGGGTCACCATGCGACCCTGCCTTGCTTCCGGAGGGGCTGGGGACCTGCCTTCTGATTGTGTTGTGTGGTTGGAGTTTTTTGTTGGGTTCACATTCTGCCATATTCTGTGGATGGAAGAGCAGGTTCCCACTTTTAGGCCTCACAGCCAAACTGGGGAAGACGAGACACATGGGCAAAAAACAACTGTTAAAAGCCTGACGTCCCAGATGGCAGATGGGGCAGGAAGACCTCCAAGGAGAGGCGGGATGTGCCTCAGCAGAGGAGGGAGTGGGGGCTTTGGAGCAGAGAGGGCGACAGACAAGCGTGGGTACGGGGGATGGGCACAGGGAGGCTGCCAGACGCCAGGCCCGGCTCCTGGGAGGAGGGACCCGCCTGGACAGCCGGGGGGCTTCGGGTCGAACACAGAATGTCACCCTGGGGTGTGGGCTGACCTTTCATAAGCAGCAGGGAAGGACTGGAGAGTTTTGAGCCAGAGGGTGTCCCATAAAATAGTGTTTTCATCAAGGTTTGGTAGATGGTGGTTGTAGCAAGAGTCCAAGGAAGAAGGATGAAGATTGTGTTTATAACGAGCCATGGTGATGGCCTTCCCTTTGGGTAGTGCCCTGGTCCCTGGCTTTCTTTTTAAAAAAATCATATTTTTATTGATTTGGGAGAGGGAGAGAGAGAGATAAACATCCATGATGAGAGAGAATCATGGATCGGCTGCCTCCTGCATGCCCCGCACTGAGGATGGAGCCCAAAACTCAGGCATTGCCCTTGACTGGAATGGAACCCGGGACCCGTCAGTCCCCAGGCCGATGCTCTCCACGGAGCCAAACCGGCCAGGCATGGCTCCCGGCTCTCCTATGCATCATCTCATTCTGTTCGCATAGCAGCCCTGTTTCCTTGATTTACAATGTAGAACACGCCAGTTGCTCAGACTGGGGAAGGTCTCGGTCACATTCACCAGGAAGGGGTAGGGCTGGGCCGCGAGCCAGTTCCCTGGATCTCTAGGCCAGGCTGTTCTCAGCGGCCCTCCGTCTGCCCTCGGGCCCAGCTCACGTCTGTTGCTCTGAGACTCCGAGTTCCTCCCCTGCACGCTGGCTCGGAGCCCGTGTGGCTGCTCTGGTGGGGAATCTGGAGCAGGAGCTGCAAGCCCCAGGGGAGAGGCCCGGAGGCGGGCTCCCGGGCGCTCAGGGGGGCGGGTGGCTTTTCAAACCTCCCCTCCCTGCCCTCCCCCAGCTCCGCAGGGGCCATGTCGGAGCGAGAGGAGCGGCGGTTTGTGGAGATCCCCCGGGAGTCGGTGCGACTCATGGCGGAGAGCACAGGCCTGGAGCTGAGCGACGAGGTTCTGGCCCTGCTGGCCGAGGACGTGTGCTACCGCCTCCGGGAGGCCACCCAGGTTCGCCCTCACCCCCTCACCCCTCAGCTCTCCTTGGCTCCCCCCAGCCCCCCCACACACACACACAGGGGCTCATTCACCAGATGGATAGGGCTCCTGCCTGTGCTGTGAGGGAGCCCTGCCCCTCCCGGAACCCCCTTCCCGGCGGTTCCCGTTCACAGTCTCCGGGGAGAGACCGAGGCCCCGAGGGACCGTGACTTCGGTGTGGTCTGCGTAAGGGCAGAGCTGGAATGCAGGCGTTCTGATCGCTGCCTGGCATCCTTCTGGCCTCTGTGCACCCTGCTCCCTGTCCCCTGACTCTGCCCCACCCCCCGCCCCCAGAATAGCTCTCAGTTCATGAAGCACACCAAGCGGCGGAAGCTGACCGTGGAGGACTTCAACCGGGCCCTCCGATGGAGCAGTGTGCAGGTGGGCGGTGGGGGCAGGGGGGTGGCGGGGGCAGGTGGGCGGCGGGGGCGGGGGGGTGGCGGGGGCAGGGGGGTGGCAGGGGCAGGTGGGCGGCGGGGGCGGGGGGGTGGCGGGGCAGGTGGGTGGTGGGGGCAGGTGGGCGGCGGGGGCAGGTGGGTGGCGGGGCAGGCGGGTGGCGGGGGCAGGTGGGTGGCGGGGCAGGTGGGTGGCAGGGGCAGGTGAGTGGCCGGTGCAGGTGGCAGTGGGCTCGGCTGGCATGAGCCCACCGCCGTGCCAGGCTCTGGGCTGCAAGCGCGGTGACGCATGAAGCCCCAGTGCTCCCCGAGGAAAGCTGACACGGCAGGACTGCGGGCTGGGCCAGGCCCCTCGGCCTCTGAGTTCAGAGAAGGGAGGGGGCCGGGGCCGGGGTCGGGGAAGGCTGTGGGGAGAGGGGGACGTGAGCTGGGCCTTCCGAGGAGGCTGGAGCAGCGGGGTGTGCAGTCCTGCCGGCTGTTCTGGGCCGGGGGGCGGGCGGGGTCTTGTCCTCACGGCTGGGTGGGTGTGAGCAGGGGGACCAGTGCGGGGTGGGGCGGGTGACTGTGGGAGGAGGAACCATGTTCTACGTCCTGACCCGGTGAGCACGGTCCGCCAGCTGAGCTTCCCGGACGGGCCTACTGCCCCAGACCGCTCCTCCCCCTTCCTCGGTGGCTGGGCTTCCCCCCCGGGTGAGGCCGCCTGCCCCGGAGCCTCCTCCGGAGCCAGCCTGCTCTCGCTCCGGCAGGCCGTGTGTGGGTACGGAGCCCAGGAGGGGGAGCTCTGCTTCCCCGAGGACCGGGAGGTGAACCTGGTGGAGCTGGCCCTGGCCACCAACATCCCCAAGGGCTGTGCCGAGACGGCCGTGAGAGGTGCGTGCGTCCTCCGCGGAGTGGGCACAGAGCCAGGCTGGCAGAGGCGTGGGGCTGGGCTGGCGGGCGCATGGGGCACAGCTGGGGGAGGGGGTGGGGGGCGCACGATGGGGGCAAAGCCCAGGCTGAGCCCTCTCTGCTCTGGTTCCAGTGCACGTCTCCTACCTGGACGGCAAAGGGAACCTGGCGCCGCAGGGCTCGGGTAAGGCGCTGTGGGGAGCGGGCCCCGGGTGACCCTCCTCCCGGGGGAGCTGCGGGCGGTGCCTCTGCACCCCTGGACTTCACCACGCCCTGTCCTGAGGGGCGCTGGTGTCTGCCAGGGGCTCAGAGCTGCTCCCAGTCAGGATGCTGCCAGTTGGGTGCTAGCACGGAAGTCTGGGCAGCACGCTGGGTCCCTGAGGGGTTGCCTCACTCCCAGGGTCTGCCGAGCAGAGCTGGGGCTCCAGGACTGAGCTCCTGCCTGGCAGAGGGTGGGTGGGGGGCAGTGTGCAGAGCACAGGGGAGCGGAGAGCTTGCAGGGTCTGTGGTGCTGGCGGCTCTGCTCTGGGGGTCCTGTCTGAGCAGGCTCCTGGGGGTGGGGGTGGGGGTTGTGGGGGTGCTAGCAAGAGAGGCCCAGAGGGCTGAGCTCTCCACCCTGACCACCTCCTGCCCCTCGTCTCGCAGTGCCCAGCGCTGTGTCTTCGCTGACCGATGACCTGCTCAAGTACTACCAGCAGGTGACGCACGCTGTGCTGGGGGACGACCCTCAGCTGATGAAGGTAGTGAGGCCCCCGTTTGGGACACTCAGTCCAGCTTTCGAATTCTCGTGAGATTCTCTCAGCTGCCCACTTCCTGTCCTCTGCACACTGACGGGCTGCCGTGTGTGTGTCTGTGTGTGTGTGTGTGTGTGTAAGAGAAAGAGAGAGAAGAGAGAGAGAGCTGGCCAATGCCCTTCCCACGCCCGGAGGAACCCTGGTCCTTAGGGGATGGGCGGCTAGGCAGGGCCCTGGGGAGCCTCCCCATACTTCTGTCCCAGAGCCCACTCTTGGGGAGTCTGTGGCAGGACCTGGGGCTACGTGGGGCATCCACACTGCAGCTGTCATTGCCTGGACCTGAGGTCGGGGTGGGTGGGGTGAGGGGTGGGGAGCAGAGGAAGCAGAGAGAGCCAGGCCCGCTCCGACCTCCCAGGCCTCAGACAGCGCCTGCTGCAGCTTTGCGCTCTGGGACTCCCAGGCCGCTGGGCAGTGCCCCTGGTCCTTCTGTCCACCTGTTCCCCAGCCCAGGGCAGGGCCGCTGCGGGCCTGACACTGCTTCCCCAGACCCGGAGCTTTGGGGCTTCACCCAGAGCAGTGGGGAGGGCACAGGTGGCGGAGGTGCTGGGCTAAGGCGGTTTTCTTCATTTACGTCGATGTGCTTTTCTGCTGTAAGAGCAGTGCCGGCAGGTGTTTATGTGGAAGTGCTGTGACAGACACACAGTAGGAAGTGAAAGTCTCCTGGGAGACTGTGCATAAGCGGTGGTTACTCCGGTATAAACAACGGGCGCTACCAGCTTCTGGGTTTAGAACCACTGCTTTTCTCAGTTAACAATGTGTTGGAAGATCTGACTTTGGGTGGTGGGCACACGAGGCATTGTGTCATAGACGATGGTACTTAAAATCTATATCATTTCATTAGTCAGTGTCACCCCAGTAAATTGAACTTAAAAAGGTGAAATGAAGCTCCAGCCAGTCTGGCTCAGTGGATAGAGCATCGGCGTGTGGACCAAAGGGTTCCAGGTTTGAATCCCGTCAAGGCATGTACCCTGGCCCCGGCCCTGGTCAGGGTGCAGTGCGGAAAGCATCCAGTTGATGTGTTTCTCTCACATCGATGTTTCTCTCTATTTCCACCTCTCTCCCACTCTCCGTAAAAATCAGTGGGAAAACATCCCCAGGTGAGGATGAACAACAATAACAAAAAGTGAAATGAGCCCTACCCGGTTTGGCTCAATGGATAGAGCGTCAGCCTGTGGACTGAAGGGTTCCAGGTTCGAATCTCGCCAAGGGCACAAGCCTGGGTTGCAGGCTTGATCCCCAGTGTGGGTGTGCAGGAGGCATCCAATCAGTGATTCTCTCTCATCATGGGTGTTACTATCTCTCTCTCCCTCTCCCTTCCTCTCTGAAAACAATTCAGATATATTTAAAAACAAAGACGTTGGTTCTGCCTGGGGCTGGCGGGTCCAGTGCGGCTGCCCTTCCTTTTCAGATTGCTCTCCAGGACCTGCAGACCAACTCCAAGATCGCGGCGCTGCTGCCCTACTTCGTGTACGTGGTCAGCGGGGTGAGTGACAGGCGGGCAGGGAGAGCGCTGGTGGGAGGCGGCGGCCCCGCAGCAGGTCGGGCCCATGGAAGTGCCACCGGCATGCAGGCTGCTGTGCACCCTCCTGTGCCCCTAAGCCAGAGGTCGGCAAACTGCGGCTCGGGAGCCACGTGCAGCTCGAGAGCTGCGGTTTGCCGCTCTGTTGAGTAATGCGTGTGCCGACAGCCCCCCTACGCGGGCCTCTTCCGCCCACAGGTGAAGTCTGTCAGCCACGACCTGGAGCAGCTGCACCGGCTCTTGCAAGTGGCGCGCAGCCTGGTTCGGAACCCGCACCTCTGCCTGGGGCCCTACGTCCGCTCTCTGGTCGGCAGTGTCCTCTACTGCGTCCTGGAGCCGCTGGCCGCCTCCATCAACCCCCTCAACGACCACTGGACCCTGCGGGACGGCGCCGCCCTCCTCCTCAGCCACATCTTCTGGTAGCCACGGCCGGGCGGCTGCAGAGCTCAGGGGTCGGGGAGGGGCTGGGTTGCATTCTGCCTTTGAGGCGTGTGTGCAGAGGTGGGGAGCCCCTTCCCTTGGAGCCTCCTCCTCGGTGTGCCGTGGTGACTGGCCCCTCGTTCGCTCCCCCGGTGCCATGCGGGTGCCGTTTTCTCCGCGGGCTGGGACTTAATGGTGTTGGGCAGGCGCTGCCTCAGCCCCTCTAACTGCATGCTGCTCCCACAGGACTCATGGGGACCTTGTCAGTGGCCTCTATCAGCAGATCCTGCTGTCCCTGCAGAAGGTCTTGGCAGACCCTGTGCGGCCTCTCTGCTCTCACTACGGGGCTGTGGTGGGGCTGCACGCCCTTGGCTGGAAGGTGAGGACCTGGCCTCTCTCACGGTGCCTTAGGAGTTGCCATTTGTAATTAGGAAAATGGTATGTGTGTGTCTTTGATCATAAAAATGGTGTATGCTTGCTGCTGCTGCTGTGCACTGAGTTCTTGCCTTAGGCCAGGCTCAGTGCTAGCCTTTTTTTTTTTTTATGCTCATGTCCAGGTGTATTAGATACTTCTATTTTATTTTTTTCTACTTGTATTTTTGGGATAAATTTTTTTGTTTTTTAAAAATGTACTTTCATGGATTCATTATTTTTTTAGAGAGGAAGGGAGAGGGAGAGAGGGAGGGACACACTGATGAGAGTGAACTACTGGGGATCAACCTGCAAATGGGCATGTGCCCTGAGAATCAAACTCCTGGCCTTTCCATGTACAGGACGGACACCCCAACCAACTAAGCAACACAGGCCAGTGCTTATTTTTTTAAATTTTTATTGATTTCAGAGAGGAAGAGAGAAGGAGAGAGAGAAACATCAGTGATGAGAGAGAATCACCCATTGGCTGCCTCCTGCACAATGCACACTGGGGATTGAGACTGCAACCCTGCTTGTGCCTGTGATGATCGAATCTGGGATCCTTCAGTCTGCAGACCAATGCTCAACCACTGAGCCAAACCAGACGTGGCTATTTCTTTTTTTTTATTGAATTTACTACTGGCCCGGTGCATCAGTTTGTGCTCAATGAAAGAAAGTTAATTAGAAGAAATCTATATACATGAAAAGCTAATGTGCTAAGTGTCCGACTGTCCGGGTGATGACATCACGTAGTAATGCCCAGCTTCCTCTCCCTAGCGATGACTATCCTCCTTGGAGTTTCTTCAACCCAGGAACACAACTTGCTTTATAGCCAGGTGTAAACATTTTACACTTTAACCAAATGTCTGTGAAGTGTTTTCCTGTGCCTCATCTCATTTGATCTTGACAGAATCCCCTTCTTTATATGTATTGCAAATGCTCGAGTCAATGTTTATTTTTATTATTTTATATATATATATTGATTTTTTTTTTACAGAGGAGAGAGATAGCTAGAAACATAGATCAGCTGCCTCCTACAACCCTCTCTCCCTCCCCCTCCCCCCCGGATGTGCCCTCAATCAAGGTACATGCCCTTGACCAGAATTGAACCTGGGACCCTTCAGTCCGCAGGCCGTGTTCTCTCATGTGCTGTCCTTGTGTGGATTTAGGGTCAGGTTTATATTGACTCTACAGAATGAGGTGGGGGAGTAGACCGTTTTTATATCTGGTTTAATAAGATTGAGATGCTTTTTTTTGTTTTTGTTTTTTAATGTCTACAGACTTTGTCAAATTTGGTATGGAGTTTTGTCGTTAGATTCTTAATTACTGTGGAACAAAATTATTTGAGCTTTCATAGATCTTGAGTCTGCAGCAAGTCATATTTTTCTAGGAGCTTGTCAGTTCTGTCAGTATTTTCAGATTGAGGATCACTCACCCATCACAGCCCAACAAAGACGTAACCCCCTCTGTGAAGTCTTCACTGCTTCCTCCACTTTGACTTCAGGATTTAAAATTCTATAAGCAGGAGTCCAGGTCATGGACTTGTTTTTGTGGTTTGAGCTGAGCCCCAGTTCACTCCAGGCGAGGACAGCACTGTTTGTATAGGGAAGCAAATGGCAACCTAAATGTCTCTGTTGTTAGCACTGGGCCTCACTCACACCCTCTTAGCCTTTAGTCAGCGATAGGGCACATGTCAGTTATAGCGGATCGCTTTATAGTGTGCCTTTGTACCCAAATCTGCATTCCCAGGGCTCAGTGGAGCTGGTGCATACAGAAGGTTCCAAATAAATGCTGGCTGAGTATGCCAAGCAGGGGGGTTAGGAGGATGGAGCCCTGTCCAGCATCAGGGATAACAGGAAGTCTTTCACGGGAGAAGGTATTTGAGGCCCTCCCTGCACCCCGCTCTCTCCTCCAGGCCGTGGAGCGCGTCCTGTACCCGCACCTGTCCACCTACTGGACCAACCTGCAGGCCGTGCTGGATGACTACTCCGTCTCCAACGCGCAGGTGAAGGCGGACGGGCACAAGGTCTACGGAGCTATTCTGGTGAGTGCGGCCCTCCCAGGAGTGAGCGGCGGGCTTCCCCCGGTCCTCCGTCCTCCTTCCCCCAGCCTCCCTCCTTCCTCCTCCCGCATGGCCTGTCCTCTCTCCTCCGCAGGTGGCCGTGGAGCGGCTGCTGAAGATGAAGGCCCAGGCGGCGGAGCCCGCCCGGAGCGGGCCTGGCGGCCGGCGCCCCGAGGACCTGCCCTGGGACAGCCTCCTCCTGCAGGAGGCCCCTCCGGGGGGCGGCGCGGAGCCCGGCTTCGGCTCCGGCCTCCCGCTGGCGCCGGGCGGCGCGGGGCCGGCGGACCCTTGCCCTCCGGTGACGCTGGCGGACATCTACCGGGAGCTCTACGCCTTCTTCGGGGACAGCTTAGCCACCCGCTTCGGCACGGGGCAGGCCTCGCCCGCGACCCCGCGGCCGCCCGGGGACAAGAAGGAGCCGGCGGCGGCCCCGGACTCGGCGCGGAAGATGCCGCAGCTGACGGCCAGCGCCGTGGTCAGCCCGCCGGGCGAGGACAGCCCCCGGGGCGGCGCGCCCCCGGCCGCCGCCGCCGCGCCCCCGGCCCCCGACAGCCGGCCGCTGCCGCGCGTGCACCGCGCGCGGGGGGCGCCCCGGCAGCCGGCCCCGGGCGCCGGGCCCCGCGACGTCTTCCAGCGGAGCCGTTTCGCGCCGCGCGGCGCCCCCCACTTCCGGTTCGTCATCGCCGGGCGGCAGGCGGGGCGGCGCTGCCGCGGGCGCCGCTTCCAGACGGCCTTCCCCGCGCCCTGCGGGCCGGGCCCCGCCTCCCGCTACGCGCAGAAGCTGCCCATGATCGGCCGCACCGGCCGCCCGGCCCGCCGCTGGGCGCGCTCCGACTACTCGCTGTACCTGCCGCTCTAGCCGCTTTAAATAAAGCCGCCGCCCCGCCGCAGGGTGTCCGCTTGGCGCCGGATGAGGCGGGGCCTGGGCGGTTGTGCGGCCGCCCCGCTTCCGGGGGGCCGGGGAGCCATGGCGCTGCCCTGGCTGCAGCGCGTCGAGCTCGTGCTGTTCGCCGCCGCCTTCCTGTGCGGGGCCCTGGCGGCCGCGACGCTGACCCGGACCCAGGTGCGGGCGGGCGGGCGGGCCGCGGGGAGGTGGAGAGGGGGCGCTCCGCCGCCGCGGACACCGGCCCTGAGCGCGCTCGGCCACTCCTCGCCGGTCGGGTTTCAGTCCTTCTCGTCGAAGGGGCCGCTGCGGGCGCGTCCTCAGCGCCAGGCACAGCCCGCCCCGGCGGCCCCGGCGCCTTCCCCGGTTTGGGGACCAGTCGGCGAGGCCCTGCCGTCCGTCCGCACCGGAGACGCGCTGTGGGAGCTGCGCCTGGACCCCGCGGGGAGTGGGGAGGCGACCGGGCCCACGTGACTGCACGTGCAGTGAGGGTGGTGCCTGGCGGCGCTGGGGAGGGAACAGGCCCCGGTCATCCATGAAGCAGGCACGGGTTTCAGGTTGGCAAACACTGGGCGGCCAGGCTTGCAGGGGGTCGAACTCAGTGTCTAAGTGACCGCCCCCGCAGGCTAAGGAGGGGGGTTCTCACTGAAATGTCACACTCAGACCCTAAAATCCCCATAAGGCCCCGCCCACTCTTAGCTAGTTGGTGAGAGGCCCAGAAAGGAGCTGACAGGGCAGACAGCTGCCCGGTGTGGCCTGTACCCCAGCGCCTGCCCAGCCTGCATCCAAAGGGCGCCACCTGCGATCAGGACTCGCGGCTTCTCTCCGCAGGGCTCCTTCAGCGGCCGCTGTCCCCTGTACGGCGTGGCGGCCTTGAACCGCTCCTCCCTGGCCTTAGCCAGCGGCTCAGCCCCCTCCCTCTGCTACTTCGTGGCGGGGGCCTCTGGCCTCCTGGCCCTCTACTGTCTCCTGCTTCTGCTCTTCTGGGTCTACAGCAGCTGCATCGAGGACACCCAAAGGTGACTGCCCCACTCTGAGGGCCAGGGGCTGAGGCGGGAGGAATCCCACCCCAACCACAAGGCTGTTCTCTCCCTCCTTGTAGAGGCCGCATAGGGCTCCGCATTGCCCTGGCCATCTCGGCTATAGCCATCTTCCTGGTCTTGGTGTCGGCCTGTGTCCTTCGGTTTGGCACCAGTTCTCTCTGCAACTCCATCACCTCTCTGAACAGGACAATTAGGTAATGGGAGACGGGGGAAGCCTGGCCCCATGGGGCTGACCCCTCCGCAGAGGGGATCCTGTACACCCTGTTTTATTCCAGTCAGTTATTCTTCTCTCAAAGGGCACTAAGGCACAAGAGTATTTGGGATATTCCCCCTACCCCTTTCTCACAACTGTCTTTTTGACCTCACAGCTGCTCTGAAGCCCAGAAAATTCCATGGACACCCCCTGGGACCGCTCTGCATTTTTACTCCAACCTACACAATGCTGAAGTGAGGTTTGGGACATGAAAGGCTGAGTGGAGGCCCAGGGACACGCAAATTCTAGAAGCACCTGTGTAGCTTTAAGGGTGCCCACCACTGAGGCTGAGGAGAGCTGAAGGGCTTGTCAGCCCCACAGCAAGCAGTTAGGAGTGGTGTGTGGGCGGAACTGGGTTGAGGGGACCCCGCTCCTCACACCCGTTCCTGTCTCCCACAGAATTCTTCTTGGGTCAATCTGGTATTGTGGTGTGTGGTCCTGGTGCTCCAGGTCGTGCAGTTGAAGTCTGAAGCCACCCCATACCGGCTTCTGGAGAGGGGGGACCCTGAATGGAGCTCTGAAACAGATGTCCTAGTTGGGCCACGCCTTTCCCATCCCTGAAGAGTAAGCAGAGTGCTTCCTGCAGCCAATGGCTCCCTGCCCAAGTGCCTCAATCCTCCTGTCCCCCTCAGCCCTGTTTATGCCGAGAGCCAGTTCCCAGGAAGAGGGAACCCTGAAGACAGGCCCCCCTCCACCTCTCTTACAGCTGCTTTTGTACCAGAATATTATATGACTTTTTCCCTTCATCTTGGTACCGAGTCCTTAGTATTAAAGCACTGCAGGCAGATGGACGGGAGGAAAGAGGAAAGGCTAAACAAATGGAGTACATTCAGGGGTCTGCCCTGGGAGTGACTGCTTTTATTTGCTGTGATGTAATCTTGGGTCCCCTCCCCTTGTATTACTCTGGTTGTCACCCCCGCCCTAGGGTTCAGTTGTGTGCTTTTTAAATTATCGCCAAAGAATTTGTTTTTTATTTTAGAGAAAGGGCAAAGGAGAGAAACTTCAGTGTGAGAAATATCAGTTGCCTCCCATGTGTACCCCAACCAGGGATGGAACCCACACCTGGGCATGTGCTCTGGCTAGAATTGAACCCAAGATCTTTTTTTTTTTTTTAATATCTTTATTGATTTGATTTCATAGAGGGAGAGAGAAACATCAATGATGAGAATCATTGACTGGCTGCCTCCTTCACGATCTGGGATTGAGCCTGCAACCCGGACATACGTCCTGATGGGGAATTGAACTGTAACCTCCTGGTCCATAGGTTGATGCTTAGCCATTGAGCCACCACCGTGCGCAAGATCTTTCGATGTACTGAGACAGTACTTCAACTGAGCCACACTGGGCAGGCCCTAAAGGTTCAGCTTTTATTCCCCTCTTGGAGGTGGTTTCTTCACAAGCTACGGTAGGCACCCACAGTGTTGTCAAAGAGTTTTGTGTTAGGAAAATACCCAGCTTTGTCCAAGAGGAAGTAGAAGCGTCGGCCTTTGACCTTTAGAGGCAACATGGCAGGGACCTCTCCCCGGTGGGCCATGCAGGATACTTGGTTCAAGGGAACAGTGAGCTGCGCACCCAAGCCAAAGGGGGCGTGAGTGGTGAGGGTCACCTGCTTCCCTCCAGCCTGCAGTATCACTGACCGCACAGAGCGGCGGGAGAAGAGAAGTCCAGCGGCAAGGACCAGGGCACCTGCAGGGAAGAGCAGGCTGGGGTGAAGGGTTTCGTGGGAGAGCTAAGCAGCAGCCCAGTTGCCCTGGGAATAATCCCCAGGTCCTTGGGTTACTCATTCCTCACATTAACAGATGCCCAGCCCCACGTTCATGAGAAAACAGGGCCAGGGGCCAAGTAACTTGCTCATGGTCGCACAGTGAGTAGCTGACCTCAGCCTAGGGCCTGTCTGTCCGAGGGCTTGGAGCTCCGGACTGCCACCTCCTGTGTCCCGTCCCCGTCCGTCCCCCCACCCTCGCTAGGGTCTGGCCCCGTCCCTTGGTGGGAAGTCAGCCCACGCCTTACCGATGGCGCCGCAGCCCACGGCCAAGCCGTAGCGCCAGAGCGCGGCGCGCACGTCCAAACGGCCGGGGTCTGGGATCTCCGCGTCCGGAGGCCGCGCCGGGACCGGGGGTCGGGCCAAGGCTGCCACGGCCAGGGAGGCCCAGAAGACGCCCTGGCCGGCGCAGAAGAGCCCGAGGACTGTGAAAAAGCGGCCCCGTTCGTGCTCGAAGAGCAGCACATCCCGCGGCGGGGCCCACTCGTGCAGGGTTCGGCGCGCGGGCAAGTCCCGTACCGCCACAAGCAGCCGCACCAGCCACCGCCGCCCAGGTGCCGCCATGGGAGCGCAGACGGCTTCCGGGGCGGGACTTCCTGTGGCCGGGGCCACCTCCAACGTCATTGGCTCCCAGAGGCAGGCAGCCTCGGTCCCTGCCCCGCCCCAGCCCGCTTCCCCCCTTTAGCCACAGACCAGGCAAACAATACAGACGCAGGGCAAAATACAATATCACTCTTTATCTTAAAAATAGGAGACGGGATCCTGGGGTTAAGGACACAAAGCACCTCAGTCCTTCGGGTCGTTTAGTGTCAGTTCTACAACGGAACCTTTGGCTTCCTGGCACCCGTTGAGCTCAATTTTCTGAAAATCTTCCAGGGTCTTCCGGCAGGCAGGCGAGGGGAGGTGCCGAGCCTCCCTCTGTCGCGGGCACGGGGGCCTCGGCCAGGCCGGGGAGGAAGAGGCGACTACCGTGGCAAGGAGACATCGCTATCCAGGGCTATTTACAGGGGCTCGGGCCTGGCCAGCATCACTTCATGAACGCCACTTCGGGGATTTCACCCTTGGCCTGGGAGAAAAGGGAAGGTCAGCAGAGCCAGGGTCCCCCCGTTCACTCCTCCCCCGTTTCAAGGCCCGAGACCTGCGTTCTCGCCACAGTATTCCAAACCTTACCTTGAGATGAGTAAAGGCTTGGGCAGATCTGGTGTAGTCCCAGTTGTTGTCCTGCAAGCACCTACAGTGAGAAAGGAAGGCCACCTCCATTAAAACCAAAACGCAGTCACCCTCATCACTAAATGCCACTTCAGAATCCATCCTATACACACACTTGCCAAGTTCCCAACCATTCTATACATGCTTGCAGTTAACACAAATGAAGAGTTACCGGTGGTCTACTGAACACCAAGGAACACATAGGAAACCCATCAAGACTACGCCCTGGCTGGTGTGGCCTGGTTGGTTGGAGCATCTTCCCATACACTGAAGGGTGGCGGGTTCAATTCCTGGTTGGGGGCATGGGCAGGAGGCAACGGATCCATATTTCTCTCTCTCATTGATGACTCTCTTTCTCACAGTAAAAAAAAAAAAAAAAAAAAAAAAGACTAAGGTGACTTTTATACTGATAGGGAAGATGTTCATGGGATAAGGAAAAAAAGTTGCACAACAGTACATATAAAGGGACTTCATTTTGGTTTTAAATTTTGTTATGTTAATTTATAACCACGGGGAAACTTTTTCAGACCATTATAAATTTTAAAAAAAATATATTTTACTGAATTTTTACAGAGAGGAAGGGAGAGAGATAGAAATGTCGATGAGAGAGAAACAGCGACCAGCTGCCTCCTGCACACCCCCTACCGGGGATGTGCCCGCAACCAACGTACATGCCCCTGATCGGAATCGAACCTGGGACCTTTCAGTTCGCAGATCGACGCTCTACCACTGAGCCAAACATTTCGGCTATTATAAATTTTTAAAAAAAATGTTTTTATTTATTTGAGAGAGAGAGAGGAAGGGAAAAAAGAGAGAGAGGGAAGGAGGAGGAAGTGGGAGAGAGAGAGAGGGAGAGAAACATTAATGAAAGAGAAACATTAATTGGCTGTTTCTTGCATGCCCCTATTGGGGATTGAACCCGCAACTTGGGCATGTGCCCTAATGAGAATCAAACCAGGGACCTTTTGGTACATGGGATAAAGCTCAGCCAACTGAGCCACACCAGCTAGGGCTCATATTTTTTAAAGCAATAAAATAATTTGACTTTTAAAATTTCAGGAGCACTTATTATTCACTACCAGCTCTACCTCAGTTTACCCCTATTGTACACATGCCCAACACTTACTTCTGGGACCACTCGAGGTTCATGCCAGACTGCGTGGAGAATGCCTGCAGCATTTCCTGCTGCTCAGGGGACAGGGTGGGCACCGGGCTGGAGGAGGGCGTGGGCGCAGGCATGGCGAAAGCTCTTTGGATCTCGTCAGGGCTGGCATTCCGCACAAACAGCTGGTCATTTACAATGCACAGCCTTGGGGACAAAAAGCGCCTTAGGCAGTTGAACAAACACAGATATCCTCATCCTCCCAACATCATTCCTCTTCTCACTGAAATTTCACCCTCAGATTCTATAATAAAACCCCTGTAAGGCCCCCTCACTGTTACCTATTACCTTTTCTTTTTATTGATATGGACTTTTCCATGGACTCCACAGATGGAAGCATCTACCAAGCACAGAATTATATACATTGTGCCCAAACCACAGACAGTTCTTGCCTCCCACTTGTCTTCACAACAGATCCAGGAAGTGAATAGTTACACCAATCTTCAGATGAGGAAACTGGCCCTTGGCCAAGTGGTAGAGAGGACTGAAAAGCCCAGCCAGTCCAACTCCAGAGCAAGCTCTTCGCCACTACGTGAGCCTCCTACTCTGATTCCTCCTTGCCTTCCTGAAATTCTGAAAATACCCCAAGGACTGACTCTACTCCTGCCCCTGCGATTCCCACAGCACTAGAAGCCCGTCTGATAAGCCCAGCACTTACCCTGAATTGCTGGCTGGAACAGCGACAAACGTCCGCGTGAAGGCTCGCAAAATATCCCGGGACTTTCCATCCACTGCAGTAACAACAAGCCAATGACCTGAGAGTTGCTCACACTTCGTTTATGAACAGCGTCTCAAAACATTGTTGCATTTGATACAAAGATCCCTCAGTGGCCAGGAGGGAATGATTATGTTTGTGCAGAGCTGGGGAGTGTGAGAAGTCAGAAAGCACAGTAATAACCACCATTGCCCACTGATAGTCTGTGTGTGACAAGCACTCTGTAAGGCACTCCACAGCACCACTAAGAGATGGCTACTGCTAACCCCCTTTGGCAAATAAAGACTCTGAGGCTCATTAGTAATGTAGATTGCTCACACACAGGACAAGGTTGGGACAGAGCTCAGACCTGCCGGTGTCCTCTTAATCCTCAGGCTTTCCCCTTATCCCAGGCAGAAAAGAAAGGAAGAGAGGATAGGCCAAATGAAGACGGTTTGGGGCAGAACAGGAGAAGGTCAGGGAAGAGAAGATAGCCGAGACTCTGAGAAAGACTAGCTGGGGAAAGGACTGCTTCGAAGACAGGACTCCCAAGATGCTTGCTCACCTTCCTTGAAGACTCCATTGACAGAAAAACACAGTAACGTGCTCTGAAAGAGAAGCAGCAGTTACCACGCAGGCTCCGGCCAGAGCCACAGCCCTCTTGCTTCTGAACAGCCCTTCCCCAATCCCCGGATGTCAGGGAAATCCATGCTTACCGTTTGGGCACTTATGTCGACCACGAAGGAGTTGATGTCGTGCTGAGTCTTGGGCAACTCATTGAGGAAGGCAACGACGTTGAGCCGTGTGTGCTTCAGCAGCCGGAACCGCAGGGCTGGGGAGGAGAGGCCAAGGTCAGGGGCTGCCATGCACTCCACAGCCCCATGACCCCTTCCCGTTCCCTTCTCCCATCCTGCTTTGCTCACATCACACACTTACTCGGGTCTTTCAGTTTCTTCACATTTCTGCTATCCTTGAAGTACTCGCCCAAGTTGCTTCTGGGAAATAAGAGGAAAAGGAGGTGATGGTCAGGGCAGTGTGGGCGCTAACAGGTGCCGCCGGCCTAGATTTATTGAGAAACCCTGGTCCTGGGCAGGTTCTGAGATGTGGTTCTTACCGGGCAGGGTTCTGGGGGGTGAAAGGGATGCTCAGGGAGCAGCAGGCTCCATCATGGTAGGCATCCAGGAGCCGCTTCCGGTTTCCAGAGTCGTAAATTGCATAGTACCTGTGGGGAAGACAAAAGGGAGGTCTGTGCTTCCTAGTCCGGATCCAAAAAGGACCCAATAGCTCTCAAGAGTGAGCTGTGCTGAGGCTGGCCCACCTCTCCCGAACCCGGGCCCTGGATACGTACTGCTGCAAGAAGTGCAGGACCAGGTTCTTCAGGGCCTCCGTGCCAAAATGGCTCCCCTGGGAACAAACAGGTATTAGGACTGCGCAACCAATCCTCTCCTCCCTACAAGTCCCAGTCTGTCCCCTCTTCTCACCTTGCAGGGTGGCAACATTGTGGGGGCTTCAACGTCAAAGGCAATTGGCGGGGGTAACTCATGGCCGTCCTGCGGGAAGGAAGTGAGGTTGGGAGTGTGAATGGAGAATAAGGGCTGGGTGAGTAACAAAGTGGAAAAACTCTGGTCCTGGGCTAAGAGTTCGGGGTCAGAGATCAAGTGTAAAGGGACATGGAATCCTGACAGATGCCATTTTGTCAAGAAGCATTTTTCCAGAAAAGAGGATTCTACTAGTAGATTTTGTTGGGATTTTCAAAGGGCCGCATGTCCCCAAGTTAATGGCCATATTACCATGTTAGGCAAGACATTGGTGAGAGGTACTATGCTTGTTAGAAAAGCATTAAAAAAGTTATAAACTTACCAAACGTAGTAATTTGGGAAATCGTTCACGAATGGCGCTGTCAAGAACGGGACAGAAATCAGTGACGCTTCAGAGCCACCGTGCCTCCTGGGCTGCTCTAGGAGCAAATACATCAACGCCCGAGGACAGCCCATCCCGTTTCACTGCCCCTCTCCTCCCAGCCTCTGAGCTCCAAGAAGCATGGCCCCACTCCCCGCCCGGGGCGCCCAGAATGACTCCTTGCAGGCTGACTCTCTCCTCTGCCTGACCCCGAGTGCGCCGAGCAGCGCTCTCCGCCCAGGCTTGAAGCCCAGGCCCTCCTTGCCCTCCCTGCCCCCTTACCTTCTACCTACTCACCTGTGCAGCCCCGGGAGGAGGGAATGGGGTGGGAGCCCAGGGGCTCCGCTGCCTCAACAGGTATCCATCACTTCTGCCAGGTCTGGCTGAGGCCAAGACCAGAACACACCACAGGGATGGCACAGGATGTTGGGGCAGGGACATGAGCCAGGTGGGGATTAAGAGGGAAGGCCAGCCGAAACCGGTTTGGCTCAATGGATAGAGCGTCGGCTTGGGGACTGAAGGGTCCCGGGTTCGATTCCGGTCAAGGGCATGTACCTTGGTTGCGGGCATATCCCCAGTGAGGGGTGTGCAGGAGGCAGCTGATCGATGACTCTCTCTCATCGATGTTTCTAACTCTCTATCTCTCTCCCTTCCTCTCTGTACAAAATCAATAAAATACATATTTAAAAAAAAAGAAAAGAAAAAAAGAGGGAAGGCCAGGGAAGAAGTGAGGGAAGGGAAAGAGAGAAAGGTAGGATGGGACAGGGCCAAGGGAGAGATGGGGAGATAATAGGGAAGTAGAGAGGAAAAGAAAAGAGAAAGCAAAAGAACTACAAGGCAAGGAAGCGATTAGGAAAAAGAAGAAAGGGAAGAAGGCAGCGCCCTGACACAGCCCTTTCCTTCAGCTGCCCCTTTCCCTATGGACCAAGGCAGAAATGGAAACAAGTCCTATTGCAGTGAGAAGGCAGCTGCTGTCGGCCAAGTCTCTGTCTGTTACCTGGGTCCCGATCTGAGCTGGGCGTGGGAAGCGAAGCAGCCATGGGGGCAGGAGACCTCCCTCGGAAGGGGTGAGGGTTCAGGCCCCTCCACGGTTGGGGGGGTGAGGATCTGTGCCCCACCACTGTTGACCCCCAAGTTCTCGCCTGCTGGCCCCTATGCGACTGTGCCTGTCTTAGGTTGTTCCTCCCCTGAGGAATCTTACCCGTCTCTGGCTAACCAGCCATCCTCCGGGGCCAAGCAGGGTGACGTGAGGTGTGCGAACGAGGGAGGGGCAGCGCCCCCCTGCAAGAAGTTCAGTTCTGTCTCCTTGGTAGCCTATGCCCCCGTGGCCTCCACGCCCAGCACCTGCCTTGGGATCCCCTCGCCTGCTGGCGGGGCCCCGGCTCTGATCACATATCTTGGGGAACCCAGGTTTCTTCTCCAGGGACGGCCCAGCTCACACCATTGGGCGAGAGACAGATCCATGGTACCAGCTACCACGAGGCCTCAACCTCAGCATGAACAGAAAGCCCAGGCAATAGCTGTGGGCAAATGGATTGTGAGAAGAGGGTCCCTCTTGGCCAAAGGGCAAGAGGGGCCAATATAGAACAAAGGAGGAACGGCCTATCAGCATGTAGTCCCAGGGACAGGGCTTTCCTAGCCCAGGATGTCAGGCTCTTGGCACAAGGCAACTCCATGTATGGGGTATACACCAGACACCCCCGTCATGGCAGAAAAGGGGAGGTGCCCTTCCTGGAACAGTAGGGTAGGGAGATTCTAGAAAAGGCTGTGTTCAGGAGAGAAGGAGAAAGGCCATAGAACCAGCAAACAAGTAGTCAGATTTAAAAAAAAAAAAAAAAAAAAAAAAAGACAGGAAAGGAAAGGAGATGTGGGGCAAAACTGGGACATATGGACAGACAAAAAGGAGGCACGTGTGATCCTCCCAGTGGACAGGTGGTTCCAGCTCAGGGCTGCACATCCGCTGCCGACGGGCACTGGTCAGAGCGCGCTAACTCGGCCTCCCAGGGGTGACGGTCCCCAGGAAGGAGACAGAGGCCACAACTGACCTGATGTAGGTGGATTGGTCTCGGAAGTTGTCACACAGCATGTTTCCTTCAAGCCATAGCTCTTCCAGCTTCAGCCCTTTTATCTTGTCCAATTCCCGCTCAGATTTCAGCTGCAAAGGATGGGAGAAAAGGCAGGAAAGAGACCCTAGTAAAGAGAGCCATGTAGATGCCCACACTGCAGCCTCCATCCTCATCTCTTAAGTTCCTTCTTTTGCCTCTTGCCACCAACAGGCATGTCCTCCTCACCCTCTACTTCTCCCAAACACAACGCATTCAGGTCTCAATTCTCACCTCATTTGCAGAGAGGTTTAGGATCTTAAGGTTGGGTGCTTTCTGCACAATGCTGGACATGTCATCCAGCCTATACAGCTTGTTACAGCTCAAGTTCAAGGACAACAGCTGTGGGGAGAGAAGAGTTTAGAGGAAGCATCACCAGAGAGGGATCAAAGACAAACTTGTCTCCGAACCACCATCTATCCCACCTGCTTCCTCCTGCCTAGTAACGGGGCTAAGGCCTCACCTCAGGGATATTCTCCTCAATGATTCGCAGGGTAGCCGCCATGCAGCTCCTACGATTCAGGACAACATCAATGTTCTGGGCCACCAAGTCTTCAGGAGAGAAAGGCAAGTGTGAGCGGGTTTGCCTAGGCCAGCGTTAGCACCAAACCACTTTCAAACCTCCCGCCTCAAAGACCCCCTCTGTCCCCACTTCTCTGAGAACTGCTGCCAACAATACCTGGGTCTAAACGGAGGCCCTTGAGGTCAAGCGCTTGTTGGGAGCCATCGTATCGTTTGCTCATGATCAGCTGCAGAGGAAGAGAAAGGCTCAGTGGTTATTCCCGCTGTGTATTTGAGGGGAGGTGCATGGGGTATGAGAACCGCTAGGACTGGGGAGGAAACACATGTGACTTGAACCTGCCTCACCTTTAGCTGCTGGACTTGCTCTGGCTTCAGTTCATTCTGTACAGTAAAGGGCGGAGGAGAGGAGTTCATGATGATAGATATCTGCAGGGAAGACAGTACGGAAGGGTGGACTCAAAGAAGGCTAAGTCCCAGGACAAAGATCTGGTACCCTGAGTACCAGTCCCGCCTCCAGCCAAGCCCTTTATATATACCCTTCTGTTGTCCTGATCCAAAATCTTACAGTTGACAGCCTTTATTGCAGAGGCAGTACTGGCATCCTCAACAAAAAACTGGGCCCGTGTGTTTTCATAGTGAAACTGCAAAAAAACAAACAAGAGCAGCAGACTTGGAGCCCAGTCCCCTGGCCCACCCGGCCCCTCCGACAGCCACTTGGGCCGTATCTTACCTCAACGGGGGTGAAAGGGACACTGCATTTGCTCTGAATCATACTTAGGAGCCATGACTTTTCATATTTCCTGCCGTAAGGAATCTACATGAGAGAAAGATTAGGGAACAATATGTAACTAAGGCCAAAGAGCAGATCCGATCTAGTGCTCCTCCATATAGTTTGACAAGCTGAAAAAGATTTTCTAAAGAAAACACCATTTAGCCCGTTTGGTGTGGCTCGGTGATTGATCAGAAGATCAAGGTTCAATTTCTGGCCAGGGGACATGATTAGGTTATGGGCTTGAAGCCGGTAGGGGGCAGCCGATCAATGATTCTCTCTCATCATTGATGTTTCTATCTCTCTCTCCTTCTCCCTACCTCTCTGAAATCAATTAAAAACATTTTTTTAAATGAAAAACACCAAAAAACAAATAAACAAAAACAACAATAAAAAGAAAACACCAGTTAAAAGGTTTTCTAACTTAAGCCAGACATGGATTCCTCAACCTCCCTCCATCTGTTTATACTTATTTTTAAAATATATTTTACTGATTTTTTTTTTTTTTTTTTTACAGAGAGGAAAGAATAATAGAGAGTTAGAAACATCAATCAGCTGCCTCCTGCACACCTCCCACTGGGGATGTGCCCGCAACCAAGATACATGTCCTTGACTGGAATCAAACTGGGACCCTTCATCTGCAGGCTGATGCTCTATCCATTGAGCCAAACCGGTTAGGGCCTGTTTATACTTATTATTCGTCAAAAGAATCAAAGTGTTGCCTGGCCGAAACCGGTTTGGCACAGTGGTAGAGCATCGGTCTGCGGACTGAAAGGTCCGGGTTCGATTTTGGTCAGGGGCATGTACGTTGGTTGCGGGCACATCCCCGGTGGGGGGTGTGCAGTTGGTGGCTGGTCGATGTTTCTCTGTTGTCGACGTTTCTGGCTCTCTATCTCTCTCCCTTCCTCTCTATAAAAAAATCAATAAATTAAAAAAAAAAAAAAAAAAAAAAAGAAGAGTTGCCTGGCCAGCATGGCTCAGTGGTTGAGCATTGACCTATGAACTAGGAAGTCACAGTTTGATTCCCAGTCAGGGCACATGTCTGGGTTGTGGGCTCGATCCCCAGTGGGGGTTGCAGGAGGCAGCTGATCAATGATTTTCCCTTATCACTGATGTTTCTATCTCTTTCTACTCCCTTCCTCTCTGAAATCAATATTTTTAAAAGAATCAAATTGTTTGATTCTAAAAGTCACAAGGTATCATCTATAATTTGTCTGCCCCACAGAGAAGTTAAGAGACCTCAACCCCCACAACTGAGCTTGAGCCAAATGGACATCCAGGAGTAATTCCACACACACATACACACACCCCACCAGTCACTACGCTTCCCTTGAGATGCCTCTCCTTTCTTTGCAGTCCTGCCAGTCCCTTCTACTCCTTTTCTGAACCAGGTGCTCTAAGATATTGATCCTTGGGAGAAAGGATGGGTACCTGACTGTGGAGGAAACAGCTGAGAAGACTGATTTTGTGGTGTGAAGAGTAAGCACCTTCGCTCTGAGCCCAGCCCCAGCCCCCAACCCCCCTGCACCATCTACTTCCCAGATACTCACTGTAATCTTAAACCAGTTCTTCGAGGTCCCGTCCTGGCTGTTGCCAGCCCCTCCTCTCTGTGGAAAGACTCTGTCCCTCCGCACAGTAACATGAATTCGGTCTCGATCATGCCAATTATCACCCCGACGGTTGGGTCGCGCCGTATAGGGGTTGCTGTGGGGAAACCAAGAATAAGACCTTCGCAACTATTCAACCATTAAGCTGGCCCTGGCATTTCTCACTCTGGTAGGCAGGAAGAGAAATGACTGTGTAAATGAAGTCACTAAAGTCAAACCAGAACAGCTGTACAGGCCACAGCAACACTGTGTCCTGAGCGGGGAGAGAGAGGTCATCATCCAGTCACCGGGAGAAGGAGACTTGGGCGGCTGCAGCAAAGCAGGTTACTTACTATCGGACTCGGGGAACATCCTGGGCATCACTCATCGCCACGTCTCTGTCATCGTCCTCAAGGCGGGCCGTCCGAGGGGCAGTGCCTCCTCTTCCAGACCTGCGGTTCCCATCGGTGCACTTCCACCGGAAAGGACCCCGGCCTTTCCTTCTTCTTTGAGGGAAGCTAACTCGGTCATCGTGCTCTGGGGTGGGAACAGAATACAGATTAGAAGATGCACCACAGTGGCCTCGCTCCACACACGCCCCTTGCTGTCCAGAGGAAGAACCCCCTCTGGGGGATCCCAGCCTCGGGGAAAACCACGCGGAAACTACAGAGCTTTAGAAAGATGAAGCGGAAGCTGGAGCCAGAGGAGAAGCAGAGGAGGAAGGGTGTGATTCGGAGTGGAATGGACACCACAGACCTCTGTGCGTCACCTGAACCCTGCGTTCCCGCAGTCTCCCACCTCTACCTCTGCCTCTGAGTAATGGATGACGGCCTCCTCAACCTACCAATCCACCTTCACCACGGCCTTCGGTCAACAGCGCTGCTACTGCCTCTGCAGTGCCAATGCCCATCACAGACCCGACCCAGACCGGACTCCTTAAGGCCAGCTTCTCACACTGCCCGGAGGTGCGGGGAGGGAGCTCCTGGCCTCCTTGGCCGGAAGTGTCTTTTCCCCAGAGGACAGCTCCCAGCTGCGGGCTCGGGCAGCTAGTGCTAACCCAGGTCCCCAAACACTGTCCCCTCCACACACCCGCCTCTCAAGCCCGGAGCAGGAATGGCTCCTTAAAAAAAGGCCAGGACTCCCGAAAGGGGTCCACGCAGTACTCTGCAAACCATGAACTTCAAGAAACGACCCTAGGAAAAAAGAGCGAGCGATCAGCAGGCCCGCTGAGAACTTTCCCAGCGCCGGCTGGGATGCTCCAGAGGCAATGTGCACCGTGTCTCTCTCTCTGTGTCTCTCTCTCACACACACACACTCGGCCGGCACAAACTCGGGCGGTCAGGCTGTTCCCCGCACGAAGGGGCGGAAAAGGCGGCCCCAGTTTGGCTCTCCGGTCCGGGGAGGCCGACGCAGGCCGAAGCCGGGCTGTCAGCGAGCGGCGGGGCCGGCCCGGCCGCGGAGCCACGCGGGGCGCCCGGCCACCCCGGCCAGGGGCCGGCCGGCCGGCGGGGCGTCTAGTCCGTGTGTTGTCTAAGGTTTTTGCCGAAGTCGAAGCCGCAGGAGTAGGCAGGCCGGCTGGACGCGGCGATGATGGGACCCAGGTAGCGAGCAGGTCCTGACTCACAGAGTCCGGCCGCCGAGCTGACGGGACGGCCCCTGCCCACCAGCTCTGCCCGGAGCTCACAGGAACGGGTCCCCACACCGCCGGCCGCCGGCGCCCGGGGCTCGCCGCGCCGCATTCCCGAGCCAACCACCGCCCCCGCACTCAGTCCGGCCGGCCGCCCGGGCCCCCTCGCCCCCGGCCCGCGCCGCCACCGTTCCCCGCGGCCGCGGCCCCTCGCGGCCTCCTGCCCCCAGCCGCGGCCTAGGCCGACACCGCCCACCGGCCCGAGCGCCCCGCCCCGCACTCTGAGCCGGCGGCACTCACCGCTGTAGGACTTCCCTCCGTCCGCCATGGCACAGCGCGGAGCAGGACGGGCTGAGGCGCGGGTGCGACGCCGCCAGACGTCAGAATGGCCGGGTATCGAGGGTCGCAGCGCCCCTACGCCCGGCGCCACCGCATTTATGAGGCGAAGCGCGCGGCGCGCCGTCGACGTACCCAGATGGCGGGTGGTGCCGCGGGCAGCACCGCCCCCCGCGCGTGCGCACTGCCGGCGGCCGGCGGCGGGGGCGGGGCGGCGGCGGGGGCGGGGCCTCCGCCGCGCGCCCTTCCTCTTACGAGAGGGCGCCGAGCACAGGAAGGTGGCTTCTTTGCTTTTATCCGCCCGCGGCTACGCCAGCACCTCCTGGATAATCGCTGGAGCAGCGAGAAGGCCTGAGAAGCCTGGAGAAGCCCAGGACCGCGAAAGGAACAGGGAACTGGGGCCACACGAAGAGCTTCCTAGGAAAGGGAGATCCAAGTGACTGCTCACAGATCCCTGGAGGAACCCAGCCAGTGTTTGTCTCAGCTCAGCCCTCTGCCATTCGCTTTTCTTGCCTATAAATTGGACTATCAAACCCGGCATTGTGGCTCAGTGGTTGAGCATCCACCTAGGATGCCCAGGTTGCGGCTGGATTCCAAGCAAGGGGTGTGCGGCCCGATATTTCTCATTTCTCTTCCCTTCCTCTTTTCTCTTTAAAACAGTAAAAACACTAAAAATTAACCCAGACAGCGGGGCTCAGTGATTGAGCGTCAACCTATGAACCAGGAGATCACAGTTTGATTTTGAGTCTGGGCATATGCTTTGTGGCCCCAATTCCCAGTGTGGCCTGCCCAAAGCAGCCAATCAATGATTCTCTCATAGATGTTTTTCTCATCCTCTCCCTTCCTGAAATTAAATAAATATTAGATTGTCAAGAAGTAGAAAACTAAACAGAAGCTCCAAAAGAGCAGGGCCCTTGGCTAATTCATGTTTTTTTGTGTTGTATTTTTTCTTAGCAGCGGGTTCACTACCATGCTTGGCACATAGCAGGAATTCAAAATATTTGTGAAATGAATTTCTAATCTATGCACCCCCTCCAGGAAGTGTTGCAGAGCCAAACAATTGATTTGTCAGGCTTTAGTGAGCAATTGTCTTCAAAAACCTCCCCATCTACCACAGATGTGCTGTGCCGGCCCACAGGTGTGTCAACTGGGTACTGACGAGTCTAACAAGACCACCTGCTGAACAGAGGCCAAGGGGAGAGGAAATATTAAAATGCCAGTGCTAGAAAAGGCATGGGCTTCCCTAGACCCCCCAAAGTATTAGGGCCAAGCCAGTGTATGGGGACTGTTGTCTCTACAGCTTGAGTTTCCCTCGTGTTGCGATGAGAGGACTCCAATGATCTCCTAATGATGTGTTTGTGGGTCCTGGTCAGGAATGACAAAGCATATTAACCTCCTTGGAAGGTGGGTATTCCAGGCCGGTCTCCTTCTCCTGTTGACGGCTGGAGAAGAGGCTTGGAGGGAACCAAGAGCCTCCGCTGGAGCTGGGAATGAGTTCTTAACTTCACCTTTCACTCTTGGCAGCAGAGCTCCTGCTTCATCCAGCTCAAGGCAAAACTGGGACCAACCAGTTAGATGCAGATGAAACAGGTCCAAAAACTGCTGGAGGTGGTCCTGGAAGTTGCCACCAATCAGGAATGCACCTAGGTCCTGCCTGCCCCTTTGAAGGGAAGCTGCCAGGCTAACGAAGTGCTGCGGTACTTGCTTCTCCTGCCTGGAGGCCACTGTGCAACAGCCAAAGCCTGGCCCCTCAGAGCCATCGGCCAACCCTTTCAGTTCTGGAACTGGGTGTTGCCTAGGCCCCTCGACGCTCCCACCCAGAAATGACGACATGGCTAGTGAGGCTGTCAGTCTTGCTGTAATTGGGAGAAACAGCTGCAGCTCATTTGGCAGACTGAGTCACCAGCAGCCAAAGTCGGGGTTGTGCGGGCAGCTGAGGTGCTCAGGGCCCCTGCCTCACATAGTGAAGAGAGGAAGAAGGAGGTCAGATTTTAACCCAGATGGGAAAGTTGGTCCCGGGGCAGTTACGCTTCCTCTCCTCACTCTCGGGACGTGAGGAAGGGCATCCTCTCCCCTTGCTGCCAGTTCCCTGTGGGAGAGGCCGGGAGGGTTTATAAAATCTCCGAGTGGAGACCGCCTCCTCCACTGGCGCCAGGTGGCCACTGCTCCTTTCCAGCCACTTCACAGCAGAAACCAAACCCAGGCCGTGTTTCAGGGCCCGAGGGTGGTGAGGGGAGGACAGGGTGGCCGGGTAGAGGCGAGGGGTGGGGGACCGGGGGCAGTGGCCATCCTTAGCAGTTCCAGGAAAACAGGGCCTTTCTCCCAAGCACCCTGCACAGGCTCAGTGGCAGCACTGGCCACCTGCCCTCCCAGGTGGGTTCCAAACCCCCACGGAGTGCCTCCGAGCGGAGAAGGTTCAGGCAAAGAAGACCACAAAGATGATGAAGAAGACAATGAGGATGAGGAAGATTTTGACCATGAGCCACCGGTTGGAGGTAACTGACTGAAAGTACTTGAGGATCTCGGAATGGGCGGCCTCGACGTCCAGCTGGGCTCCCATCACGTTCTCATCAATCCTGGAGACAGGCAGGGAGGAGAGGACAGGGGACACTGGTTAGAAAGCTGCCACTGACGCATAGTTAGTGATGTGGAAAGATGGTCACCGTGCGTAGGAGTAAAAATGGTTAAGCACGCCTTTCCCTTCCGGCTGTTCCCCCAGGCATTGCCTTTGCCTTACTCTCTAAGCTCCAAGGGCCCTTCTGTCTCCATAACTTGTTTCCTGAGCCTATGCAGTCCAACTGGCTCATTCTACTATGTCTGTAATTTTCCAAATAAACTTTGTCTTATAATTTGAAACAAAGTGTTTATATGCAGTATGACCCCATTTGTGTGCGTGTGCGCGAGCATGTGTGAGCATAGAAAAAGCTCTGGAGTCTGGCCAGGCTCAGTGGTTGAGCATCAACCTATGAACCAGGAGGTCACAGTTCGATTCCTGATCAGGACACGTGACTGAATTGTGGGTTTGATCCCCAGAGTGGAGCATGCAGGAGGCAGCCAATCAATGACTCTTTCTCATCATTGATGTTTCTCTCTCTCCCTTCCTCTCTGAAATAAAATAAAAAAAAAAAAAAAAAAAAAAAAAAAAAGGTTCACAGGCCATTCCAGTCAGGAAATCCTGGTTCTAAATAAAACAGAAAGAGAAACTTAATCATATGAACAGGATGTCAGGGGGTAAGAAAAGCCCACATTAGGAGACCATGTCTCGCCAGAGTTTAGAGAAGTCTTCAGAGGAAGGGCAATCTCTTGAGATTGCTGAGAAAAAGGAAATATTTCCCAGCCGGCCTGCATGTGCAATCCTGACAGACAAACACAATCCTGGCCTTTGCAAAGGGAGGCTCTGGAGCAGACTTTCCCAAGTTGTGAAGATAGAGAAGTCTGCAGAGCAGGCAGTCCAGCTGGAGAGTGAGAGGAAAGGCTAGGCTGTGGCTGCAAGCCCAAGGTCCTATGTCATGAGGACTGTGAGCTAATCTCTGTCCAAGTATAGGAGCCTGGATTGTACTTGATTTCCCATCTACATCAGAGAGGCTAACGAAAGTATCAGGTTTTGTAGCTTTTGGCTATAATTACATTTCTCAGTGTAGATGCATCTGTCATCTCATCTATATATATAAAAAGCTAACATGCTTAGTGTCTGACTGGTCGCTATGACGTGCACTGACCACCATGGGGTAGAAGTTCAACGCAGGAGCTGTTGAGCTGCAGTGACTTGGCAGTAATGGTTCCCGGGTGACACACCCAGAAACCGGACAGGAGGGAGCCCAATCCCTCACCTCCAGCTGTGGGTAATGTTGCTGGGGCGCTGTGGTACCCCAATCGGGTTTACTGCACACTTGTGTTTGCGTTCCACATCCTGTCCAACAGCAACTTTGCAGAGTGCCCTCTCACACTCTGGGACCCCTCAGGGGATGTTGGAGAGCCAGTTTCGGGCTGATCCCAATAGGCCAGGCCGAAGGACCCCACTTGCTGGAAAGGGACCACAGGAGGCAGGCTCCAGGGCATGTCCGGCCCATCTTGCTACCTTCTAATTTATTTCCTTTCAATGTGTACGAATCTGTGCACTGGATCACTAGTATTCAATCAATTCAATCAACTGGCTTTAACAAAGATGGAAAAATAGTAAATGCAATATGGCATAATAAGATTTAAAATGGAAGTCCATGAATGAAACTAACAAAAGGGAACATGGGTGGTAAAAAACAAAACCAAAAAACTAAAAATAGCAAGGGAGTTATAAAACAAAAATGAATGGGGCAAAAAATAATGGCTTGGGAAGGAGGGCTAAGGAAAATGGAAAAGAAAAAGTTTATATGGGGAGGAGGACAAAAGGATGTCTTACTGCTGGCTCAGTAGTTGAGTGTTGACCCATGAATCAGGAGGTCATGGGGTTGATTCCCAGTTAGGGCACCTATCTGGGTGTGGGTTCAATCCCCAGTGTGGAGCATGCAAGAGGCAGCCAATCCATAATTCTCATCTTTGGTGTTTCTCTCTCTCTCTCCCTTCCTCTCTGAAACCAATAAGAAATAAAAATTAAAAATAAAAAAAATGAAGGTGACAACTGTGCTATACAACTGAAACTGATATAAAATAATATTGAATGTAAACTATCATTTAAAAAATTTTTTAACATTTTGTTTTTTGCTTTCTTTTTGTGTTTTTAACATTTTTTTAAAGAATGAAGTCCCTGGCTGGTGTGGCGCAGTTGGTTTAGTGCCATCCTGTGCACTGAAGGGTCTCTGGTTTGTATACTGGTGAGGGCATATGCTCGGATTTTGGGTTCAGACACCGGTCAAGGTACATGCAGGAGTCAGCCGATAGATGTTTCTCTTTCACATGGATGTTTCTCTCTCCTTTCTCTCTCTCTCTCTTCCTCTTTCTCTAAAATCAATACAAAAATAAAAAAGAAAGTGAAATAGAGATATTTTCAAATAAAAGAAAAGTAAAAGAACTTGTTAGCAGATCTGCACTACAAAAAATGCTGAATTTCTGCCCTAGTCATTCTGGATAGAGTGTTGACCTGTGGACCAAAGGGTCTCAGGTTGGTCAAGGGCACGTACCTTGGTTGCAGGCTCCTTCGTGGCCCAGACCCTGGTCAGGGTGCATGCAGGAGGAAACCAATCGATGTGTTTTTCTCACATCAATGTTTCTCTCTGTCTTTCCCTCTTTCTTCCACTCTCTCTAAAAGATCAATGGGAAAATATCCTCTGGTAAGGATGAACAAAAAAATGCTGAAGTCCTTCAGATTAAAGGAAAGTGATACCAGATTGAAAGTGGATATTCAGGAAGGAATGAAGAGCATTGGAAATGGTAAAAACATGAGTAAATATAAAAGACTATTTTCCCCCCCTTTCATTAAATTTTAAATACATATTTTTAAAAAGATATTTTATTGATTTCAGAGAGGAAGAGAGAGGGGGAGAGAGATAGAAACATCAAGGATGAGAGAAAATTACCCATAAGCCTGCAATCTGGGCATGTACCCTGACTAGGAATCAAACTGTGACCTCCTGGTTCATAGGTCAACGCTCAAACACTGAGCAACACCAGCCGGGCCATATGTGTAGTTTTAATAATAAATCTCCCCTACTAAGCTTTAAGTTCTGGACTGTTTATCTCTTTTGTCCAAGGCTGTACCTATATCTCTATAACCCAGTGATTTTCAACCTTTTTCATCTCACAGCACATGTAACTATAATACTAAAAAAATGTAGATTTTTGCCAATCTGACAAAAAAATAATTTTGATTCATTCACATGAGCAGGCTATTGTTGTGTTGGCTGTTGTCTTTTTTTTTTTTTTAAATCCTCACCTGAAGACTCTTCTCCATTGCTTTTTAGCCATGTGAGAGACACACTGATTGGTTGCCTCTTGCACCAGCCCCCAATGGAGCCAGGAATCAAACCTGCAACCCAGGTACGCGCCCTTGACCTGCCCTTGACTGAGAATCCAATCCACAACCCTTTGGTGGGTGGGCCGATGCTCTATCCACTGAGCACACTGGCCAGAGCTCTGTTGTCATTTTTTTAAATATATATTTTTATTGATTTTTTAGAGAGGAAGAGAAAGGGATAGCTAGAAACATCGATGAGAGAATCATCGATCAGCTGCCTCTGGCACACACCCTACCGGGGATGTGCCTGCAACCAAGATACATGCCCTTGACTGGAATCGAACCAGGGATCTTTCAGTCCGCAGGCCGATGCTCTATCCCCTGAGCCAAACCGATTTCGGCTCATTTTTTTATTTGACAATCTAAGGGGAAGAAAGGTCTGCGTCCCTCACTAACTAGTCAGATATTGTGTATTTTAAAAATTCTTGCTGCACACGGGTTGAAATTGCTGCTATAACCGGTTGAATGAATAGTAAGTACCAAAGAGGAAGAGCTGATAAACTGCCTCTTACAGCCCCAGCTGATTTGGCTCAGTGGATGGAGTATCTGCCTGCGGACTGAAGGTTTAAATGCCCCTTACAGCAGCAGGTGGCACCAGAGGAGCAGAGAGGCCCTCCCATGGTGGGCTCTGCCCCCCTCCCTCCACCTCACCTGTCCCTCTCTGGCCCTGCTCATTACTTTCTGGCCATGCTGGTCTTGGAATTCTTGAATACAGCCAGAGCGCCCCATCTTAGAGCCTCAGCTGTCCACACTGCCTACAACACTCTGTCTCTCTCTTTGCATGGGTCTCCGCTTTAATCAACACCGTGGTCTTCAGAATGGCCCTTTCTGCCACCCAATCTGATATACCTACTGGCCAGCCACTCTCGTAACACCTCACCTGCTTTACTTCTGTAACTGCTTTCGCTGTCTGAAATGACTTATCAATCCTTTCAGCAGGTGTGACACCTTCCACACATACACACACACACACACACACACACACACAAAGTTAAGCTCCAGAAAGAGAGGCTTTGCTTTTCTCTTCATTGCTGTGCCCCACACCTGGCAGGGAACAGGTGCCCCACACACTGTGCAGTCCACGGAAGCCGGTGAGCCGTGTCTGGGGTGGGCAGGACCCTCCTCTCCCAACGGCTGACCCTGGGGACCGTTAGGATGCCCACCACCCGCAGGGAGAAAAAGCTCTTTTGTCTGGGGTGAGAGAGAGTCTCACCTCTGAATGGTTTCTTCCTGTTCCTTAACCATGTGTGCCAACTGCTGAAAGATGGAGCCCAGCTCAACAATGGTGGACTCGATGTTCTGCATGGTGTCCGCGCGGCTCTGGATGTAGGAATCCTGCGGAGCAGAGCGCGAACCTGAGCACTGGAGCTCCTCAGCAGAGCCTGCCTCCCAAGGACCCTCCCAGCTTCCGCTTCACATGGCACCTTCCCGACACTCGCTGTGGCCCCCAGAGAACACGGGGCAGCTCCCCCAGCTCAGAAAGAACCACGCACCTGCTCGTCAATGAGCTGCAGCTGCTGGCTGGTCCGAGAGTCCATCATGTTGATGGCCACGTCCCCGGAGGCACGGGACTCTGACCCCAAAACCGTGGCACCTCCTCCTGAAGGAAGAAGACGTGGTGTGTGTGTTTTTGACTTGGTATTTTATTTGTTAAAAGCAGTTTCAAAGCCCGTATGCTCTTGATTTGAATCCCGCTTATAACCCTGGACAAGTCATTTAATAAAGTAAATAAAGTGAATGCACAAAAACTATTAGTAACGGTTCTTCTGAACGTGACTGATTTCATCCCGAACAGTGAGAACCCGGAAGCCACGTATGGATCTGGAACACCATCGATAAAGTTGACCTCTGAGAGCGAAAGCTTAGCAACCTCCCCGCCCCTGTATTCTCTTACCCAGCCCGCCCTTAGAAGATGCCATCACCACCAGAGAACCTAGGCTGTCCCCCTCTGGACTCCCCCGATGGCCTGACTTACCCAGGTGGTTGGGGGCCAGGGGCAGGGCTGACACGGGCGCTCGGGAGAACTGCTCCCGCCGGCTCCGCTGCTGCTTCAGGTTCTGGGGTTGGGGAGAAACGCAAAGGTCTAAGGTTTCTGGAGGCAGGTATGCTAGGCCCCTTCCTGTGGGCCCATGGCCCTGTCCCTCTTCCCTTGCCTTCCACCTGTCTCTCTCCCATTTCCCTCTTGGATCCTTATCCCTCGACTCCTATCCCTCCCACACAGACGCTACTCACCTCTGTCCTTACTTCTAAAACGGATTTGAAGTCGTTAGACATGGAAGCCAGCTTCGACTAGAAGAGAAAGAGGAAGCGTCAGCAAACGAAGACAAGACCCTCTTGCCTGTCGTCTCCCGGCTCCCGCCCCCAGGTCCCACCTGCAGGGAGACTACTATGGTGTTGGAATGGGTTTGCAGGTGCCGGCCACTCTGGCTGCCCTTGGCCCTCACAAAGTCCTGGAGCTGGGCGATCTGCTTGTTGAGGCTGTTGATATCCTGGTGAAAGAGCCAACAGAAAAGCAGTGTCAGCCAAGGAGTCCTCGGCCAGCGTCTCTCCCCCATGGACGTCCCCGGCAGGGAAGACAGTGGGAGCTACTGGCATTACAAGGCAGCCATTTTGGTAAATGGCTGTTCAGACCAAAAACTTAGAGCCATCCTCAACTCTTTCTCTTAACCCCCATGGAGCTAGAAAGAAGCCAAAGAGCCAGCTGAACTGCCCACTCACCTCTACGGAGCCCTCCTCGCCCGACCGTCTGTTCTCTAAAAAGCTCCATGGCCTCCTACGTGGCCTTCCTCCTGGGGCTGTGCCGCCACAACCCCTTTCCACGCAGCAACCGGCGTGATCTTTGCAGCCCGAAGTGGGACACACAGCCCTCTGCTTACAATCCTCCCACTACGTTTAACACCCAACCATAACCCTGCGGGGCGTGCACAGGTGCTACACGGTCTGCCCCCCCCCCCCCCCGCCCCCATTTCTGATCTCACCCCTCCCGGGCTCCTTCACACTCTATGCTGCAATCCCATTAGCCTCTCTCGTTTACCAAAGTCGCTCACACTTTAGAAGCTCTTCCTTTGCTTTCCTCACTTTCTAGAAGTGCTCCCACCCTAACTTGGATGAATGGCCTTTCCCTAAACATTCAGGTCTGAGTCATTTGTTTACCCCCATCCTGCATCAGCCTGCCTAAAGTAGGCCCCTGCCCTGAGTAACCCACTTACATTATTTCTTTCTTCCATATATATATGTGTATATATATATATATATATGTGTATATATATATATATATATTTTATTGATTTCAGAGAGTAAGAGAGAGACAGAAACATCAAAAATGAGAGCGAATCATTGATAGGCTGCCTTCTGCACACCTGCCACTGGGGATCCAGGCATGCGCCCTGACCAGGAATTGAACCATGACTTCTTGGTTCATAGGTCAACACTCATCCACTGAGCCACACCAGCTGGGCTTACATTATTTCTCATTAAAAATTTTACTATTGCCTGAAATTGCCTTTTCTGTTTACTGGTATAGTGCCTAGTTTACCCACTCAGAAAGGAATTCCCCAAACACAGGAACCACACCTGTCCTGTTCGCTGCCCAATCCCCAGAACCAGGCAGCAAATGCACTCAATAATGCGAGTGACTGGAAATAAACGGGGGGATCCTGACTCCCATGCAAAGAGGTAGGTACTGTTACCAGCTCCTTCATTTCTGAGGGAACTGAAGCTCAGAGCAGTTAGGTGCTTAGGTCTTTGTTTTCTCCCAAGAGAACAAAGGGGTGGGCCTGGGATTTGAACTCAAGTCTGCCTGAATCCAGCTGTGGTTCTTGTGTAGCTAAGCTGTAACACTGCAATAGTTAGTGGAACCCCTTTTCTACCCAGCACGGCAGCTCTTGAGTGTGTCTGCCCGTTGGCCTCTGCCAGAAGCACCTCTGCCCTGGGTCCTTCCGAGCCTCCCTGCCCACCCAGGCTCCAGTGTTTTCTCCCCTCCTTCCACGATCCTCCAACCGCACAGTTCATTCTTATTCCAGTGTGCTGGGAAAGCGAGGAATCACACTGGAGAGACCTGGGCCAGACCAGTGTCCCTCAGACGGAACTGGGGTCCAGGTTCTAATCGTCAGCAGCCATGGCGTTCAGAGTGGGTCCAAACTCCTTAAAAAGGTCCACAAGGGGCTTCTCAGCAGCCACCCACCCCTCTACCTTTAAGGCCTCATCCATCTCCTGCCAATGACTCATTCGGTCAACAAGTACCGAGGACCTACCAAATGCCAGACACTGCCCCAGGCATTTGGGGTTCTTCCGTGAACAAGCAGAAAGGAAAAAGATCTCCGCTGTTGGGGCACTTCCCTTTTGTTTTTGGCTTTTCATATTTGAGGGAAATGAGATAGTTGGGAAGAACAAAGACAAACAATAAACATCATGAGCTAATTATACAAAACACTGAAATGATTCGGTGCTATCAAAGAGAAAACAGCCCTGGCCGGGCAGCTCAGTTGGTTAGAGCAGTGGTCGGCAAACCACGGCCACATGTGGCTCGTGAGCCGAGGTTTGCCACTCTATTGACTAATGAGTTTGCCGACCACTGGGTGAGAGCATCACCCTCATAGACCAAGGTTGCGGGTTTGATCCCCGGTCAGGGCACATACAAGAATCAACCAATGATGCATAAATAAGTGGAACAAATCAAAATTTCTCTCCCCTTTCCTCACTAAAATCAATCAATTAAAAAAGTAATCTATAATAATAAAAGAGTAATATGCTAATTAGTCCGGACATCCTTGGCGATGAAGGTGGGGCTGCGAGGGAAGCCCGGGTCCGGGTGCCCGCAGCCCTGGGTGCCCACAGCCCTGGGAAGAAAGGCCTACTGCCGCATCGGGCCTCTAGTGACTAAATAAATAAACACAAACAAAGAACAGAGCAGGGAAGGGAGATCAGAGCGGTGGGTGCTGGATGCGTTAAACAGCACAATCAGGCGAGGCCTCCTGAGCAGTGACATCTGAGCAAAGACCTGAACGTTCCCTTTAAGAGCCATACCTCTGCCCTCAGTTTTCTGTCTGGAATTTTCTTCACTGGCTCTGTACAAGCTTTAAAGCTAGCTCAGATTTGACCTCCTCTAAAAAAATCTTTCCCCGTGTTCCAGACCATTTCATTCATTTTTAAAAATCTTTATTGTTGCCGAAACCGGTTTGGCTCAGTGGTAGAGCGTCGGTCTGCGGACGGGGGGTCCCGGGTTCGATTCCGGTCAAGGGCATGTACCTTGGTTGCGGGCATATCCCCAGTGGGGGGTGTGCGGGAGGCGGCTGATCGATGACTCTTTCTCATCGATGTTTCTAACTCTCTCTATCCCCCTCTCTTCCTCTCTGTAAAAAATTAATCAATAAAATATTAAAAATAAAAATCTTTATTGTTGAAAGTGTAACACATGCCCCCCTTTCATTCACCTTTTTGTAAAATGTTTCCTATACACTCATCTCCTTCGCATGTTCTGGGGCTGGGACTCTTCTAGACAATAAACCCTTGAAGGCAGAATTTTGTCTCACGTTTGGGAGCGCAGTGTCCGGCGCAGTGCTTTGTACACGGTAGGTCATAAAACGATATCTAGAGACTCAATGGATGAGCAAGATGTTTGGGGCTAACTCCGAAACTTGCTTGGGGCTCCATGGCAACGGAAAAGGACGGCAGTGACCTGACTGGAAATCTGGGCTCTCGCGATCGCGCGTCGCTCACCTGCTTGATGATGTAAGTCAGCTCCTCGATCTCCACTGCTTTATCATCGAAGAGGGACTTGCGCTTCGCCACTGCGGAGATGAAGAAGCCAGGACGGGTGACGTCAAAGAGAAGACTCGGGGAGCACGGTTCCCCCACCCTCTCCGGTCCCCTGCCCCATCCCTGACACCCCCTGAGAACACTCACAGATTGTCAGCTTCTCCAGCTTGGCAAATGTGTTGCTGAGGTCTTTCCCAATGCGCCTGCAAGCAAGCATCAGGGAGAAGAACACCGTGGGAAAGAGCCGGAGAGAGCCTGTTCCCCCATCAGCTCCAGCACAACCCGTTCCAGCCCTCACGGCCAAGGCCACCACGGCCGGCCTGCTCCTCCTCGGACGCGGCGTCAGCCCGCTCCACTTCTCTAACTCACTTGGCCATGAGGGAGAATTCACTGCGCTGCCGGACAGCACGGAGAGCTGGCTTGTTTGTCTGAATCCCATTCTGAAAGGCAATGGCGAGAGGTGAAGCTTGAGGCCCCCTCCCCATCACCAGCTCTCACTGTGCTCAGCTGTCCACTAAGCTCTCTCTAGGACGATGGTGTTCTGCACCAGAGGGTCTAGCTGGTAGTAGTAGTGGCGATAGTAGTGATAGTAGTAATAGTAGTAGTAGTAGTAGTAGTAGTGGTAGCGGTAGTAGTAGATGAGAGAGCCCAGATTTGAAGACAAAGAGACCCCGGTTCAAATCTTGATTCCATCACTGAGTAGCTGGGGTGTTTGGGGCAAGTTACTTAATCCATCCTGAATCTGGACTTCCTCTCCTATAAAACGAAAACCATCCATGCACCCCCTTAACTGTTGTCGCTAACATGAAAGGGCACAGGGTTGTAAAAGTGTTTCAGCGAAATAGCTGGTACACTGTAGCGACTAAATAAATAGCTCATGTTGCCGTTCTAGTCTTCCCACCTGGGCATCCAAGAGGGTGACTGGGAAGCTCTTGGAGAGCATGTAGGAGAGCAGGTGTTAACGAGCGCTGAGCAGTGAGGATATGTGAAATGACAGTCACTCAGGTCCCACCTACATTCACAGTCTGGACCAAGACAAGGGAATGCAACTGTTTAAAAAGCACTCCAAAGTGGTTTTGATAAAAGTTACTCCTCTAGAAAACCTCCTTCAGTTTACAGATACAGAAACAGAGCAAACTTGTGGCAGAACTCTACCAGAACTAGGATTCAAAGTGGCTGTCTCTGGGCTAAAGGCTCTTTCTAGAACCTGTTCCTTATCCAAACCCAATATATCGTAGCCATCTCTCATCCCAAGATATTCCTTCAGGACCAGCAGCCCTCCCCTCCAGGTCCCTCCCAGGACAAAGCCCGTATGTTTGGTAGCTAGCCCACCTCTTCAGGGATCCCACCGCCCCCTCCAGGCCTGGTCAGTTCTCCATCAGGCTCCCGCAAGAATGCCCCCAACCAGCCGTGCCTGGAGCTGGCCTCTCCCAGCAGAGCTCACCCCTGCCTCTTTCCCACTCCTGGTCCTTACCTGGCGGCTCTGCAGGAATTTACAGGCAGACAGGAACTCCTGGGTCCGATCCCGGCAGGACATGGTGTCGGGAGGGGGAGGGACCAGGGCCACTGGTGGGGGCGGAGGGGCGATGTCGCTGCTGCTGCTACTGCCAGCAGTTGCAGGGGACAGGACCTGTGTCTTCGAGAGACCCAGGTAGACACCCTGATCCGTGTTCTTAGTCCCGTAGCGTTTCCGCGGGATCATTGAGACGCATAACCTCGGACTGTTGTGGAGGGGAGAGTGTCATTCCCAGGCCTCTTCCCCAGAGATCCCCCCCAGCCAGCAGATTCTTGTGCCCCGGAGCCAAGCGCAGATCCCGGGGCCGGCCAGCAACAGGCGGGGCCCCACTTCCTCTCTGGCCTAAGCCGCTCCCCTCCTCACGCTTCTTCCAACTTGGCTCGGGCCGCCGGGGCGCGGGCCAGGGGCCGCGAAGCAGAGACAGGGCCAAAGGCAGGACCCACGGCCCCGAAGCTCCAGCTCGGCCTGTGCAACTGCCCCAGGCCCTCCCTGGGCCCTCCGGGGTCCACGGGGTCCTTCCCCGCCTCAGGGAGGAAGGGTAACGGACCTCCGGAGGGGGGACACACTCCGGTGGGCGGAGGGGGAGAAATCTCTGGGTGTTTATTTGAAACAGGAAGTCCCACCCCCACTCAAGCTCCGCCTTCCAGGGGAACTGCAACTAACTATTAGCTCCTGCCGACGTCTTTCTTAACAGAGGCTTTCCTGATTGGACACCGAGGTATTCGCTCACCCGGAGTCCGGCCGGCAAGACTCGTCCGCTCGCCCCTGGTTTCCTCCCTCCCCCTCGGCCCCCCATCGTCATCGCCCCCAGAAAGCCACGGCCCCGAGCTGATACGGCGGCCGGACCACTCTTAGAGCAAGTCCTACCTCCGCTCCGCCGCCTGCCGCCGCCGCTGCCACAATCTCCTGGGTCGTCACCGCCTACTCCCTGGGCGCGGAAGCCTCCGAAACTCGACCGAAGACTAGAAGCCGCCACGTCACCCACACGTAGCCCCACCTCCGGTGACCAGAGGGCGGCACACGCTTATTCGAGCCCGGCAACCCGAGGGACACGCCCCCCGCCCAACTACAAGAACGACTCCGCTCTCCCATTGGCCAGGCCGCTGCTGTGACCCCGCCCCTAGGAACTAGAGCAGGGGGCTCATTGGGCTGGGCCAGCCCCTGGGGAGGACCTGCCTTAAAGAGACCGCAGCCCGGGTGGTGCGGGCAGAGGGGCCGTAGAGGCACAAGCGCTCCGGCTAGTACACATTAGAAACTTTATTCTCTGGAAGCTGGGGAGGACTGAGAGCCGGGCTGGGGTCATCCCTTTTCCGGCTCCTCCCGTATTTCCTCCGGGTTGTTCTCCTGGAACGTACACCCATGCTTGATTGACTGCCTCTTATTTGGTCGTGAGCCCCGACGGCTGAACAAGGATAGCCGCCGCCACAGCACGGTGATCAAAAGGCTTTCGTTAGACTTGGGATTCCGGTGGTCCGGCGAGTTCACATCCTCCTCGGTGGTGTCTGCGAGGATGAAGCGGCCGCTGAACTCCTTCCTCCTCCCCCTCCCCCTTCCCAACCCTGACCCCTCTCCCGTTCCCTGGACACCCCAGCTTTGTTTCTGTTCCCACCTTCCTCGACTTCCTCCGATCCGACCTCCTTGGGCTTCCCACCGGAGGTTGGCACGTCCTTGTCTTGGCAGCAGCCCATGGCCCGCTAGGGCCCGGAACGCCCGGCGCTGGGAGCCACCACTCCAGCCCACCTGGCCCCGCCAGCTTTTGTGACGTCAGATATCCCGCCGCCCCAGCTCCAGAGCAGCCACCCCTTTAATTTCTCCCATCACAAAAGGCGCAGGCGCGAGGTCACATGGGTGTCAGCTGTTTATTTACAAAGTGAGATAGGACCCTTCAGGGGCTAGTAGAGCCAGGCCGCTTCTTCTTTCTCCGTCTGATTTGGGAGGCCCCCGATGTCTGTTCCAAATCAGGGAGCTTGCGCTTGGCAGCTGCCTCCAAAGAGGCCCACAGTTCATCTGCCTCTGTGTCTTCTGAGGACAACTGACTGGGCTCTTGAGGCTCCTGCGGCTCATCCTGGTGAGTGGAGAAAGCTTAGGCGCCAGGGAAGGAGGAGACCCACAGGGAAGGAGGCTCTCACTGGGAAGTGATCTTGCCAGGTACCGCACTTCCCTTTCCCGCCCTGGGAAACAGCCCCCGTCCCTGGCCCGTGTCACTCTGGGCAGGAACCCTGTCAGACTGTGACTACCAACACTCCTCACAGACAGGAAGTCATGTGGCAGGGAGAGGGACAGGTCCGGTCTCTGTCCCAGCTGCTGCCTTCTCCCCAGGGGAAACCAATTCTCACATCTATGCTCTTCCCAGACCCAACTGCTCACCTCCCAGTTATCCCGGCCTGACACAAGAAGGCAGTTCAGTTGAGACTTCAGATAAACCTGCAAGAGATCAGGGACCTTAAGGAGTCAAACCCATGGAATGCACAGAAATAGGAGGGGGGCCCAGGAGACAGCCGGCTCTCACCTTGTGCTCCAGGCCCCGGGGGTTCCGGATCCTGTGCACCCGCAGGATTCTGTCCAGGCCACAGGAGGCGAGGAGGGGCTTGGAAGGGTGGCACTGCAGCCCTCGGACACTGCCCGCCAGCCCCTTCAGACAGCCCAGCAGGCGCCCTGGAGAAAGGGGAGGCCTTAGGCGAGCCAAACCACCAGAACTGAGGATTGATTGTTGGAATCATTTTTCACTTCGGGATCTAATCCTCATCGCTGAGATAGGAGTCAGCATTAAATCCATTTTACAGGTCTACTAAGGCACAGAGAGGAGAAGTACTTTGTCCAAGCTCATACAGCTTTTTTTCTTTTTTAAAATATATTTTACTGATTTTTTACAGAGAGAAAGGGAAAGGGATAGAGAGTTGGAAAGATCGATGAGAGAGGAACATCAACCAGCTGCCTCCTGCACACCCCCTACAGGGGATGTGCCTGCAACCAAAGTACATGCTCTTGACCGGAATCAAACCTGGGACCTTTCAGTCCATAGGCCAGCGCTCTATCCACTGAGCCAAATCAGTTAGGGCGGGCACATACAGCTTTTGAAATCAGGATTTGAACCCAAAATGATACCTAAATGAGGGTTCAACCGCCCCAGGTACTGCCTCAGAGGGAATTCTGCCCGCCTCCCCCCCAGCCCCCCCGCAAGGCTCCCCAGTGCACTACCTTGCCGAAGGTCAATTTCTGCCAGCTGCCCATGAGTGTTTCCAACAATCACCGAGCTGAGGAGTAGACCAGAGGCAGGTGGGGTCAGCAGGAGCTTCCTAAGTCCTTCCTGACCCCTCCTCACCCTCTAAACACTCACTTGCCGCCGGGAGTGAGCGTCATGGCTGTCAGCGGGTACTCTCCATAGGTGGCCTCTAGGACTGGCCGGCGTTGGGGGGAGGCTGGATCATAGACACGGACCTGGAAGAAGACTTAACCATCACAAGGGTACCCTCAGCCCACACCCCCACATCTTCACCCCCTCCTTTTTCTTTTTTCTTTTCACCCCCTCCTTCATATACTGCTTTCCTGTTTATGAGCCTCTCTTAGAGCAACTTTCATTTGGAATGTAGCCCTCTTCTCCGAGGGTTGGGGGTGGGGGAGAACTGCTTAGCAGCATAAACAAGACAGGGCCGAGGGGAGTGATCCCCCAGGTCGGGAAGTGGCAGCATCCCTTGTCTTCACGTGTGACCAGCCCCTCCCCGCAGACCCCCCTCCTGGCATGGAAAAGCAGGGCAGTGCCATTGTCAGCGGTGCTGAATTTCAAGCCAAGAGGTTTAGCCTGAACAAGGGAGGACAGAGGAAGTCCTCAAGTGTGTTTGCAACAGAAGCATATCACCAAGATCAGACTTCAGTGCGCAGAGCAAAGGAAACAGCAAGCCAGGGACCCAGCCCGCCCGGGGCAGGGCTAACGATCCCCAGCTGGGCCCTTCCTGTGGCGCTGGGGCTGAGGCCAGAGGAGAGGCAAGCCTGGGTCCTGAGCAAGTCAGAGGCCGCATCAGGGCCAGAAACCCAGATCTCTTGACATGCAGCCCAGTGTCCTCTCGTGACTCCGGCACCCGGCGAAGAAAATGCTCCCTCCTCCCTCCTCTCCTCTCCTCCAGAGGGAGGAACAGGAAGAGTCAGCGTTCAGCAAACCCCATCCTCGAGCACAGTAAGAGAAGGCTACGGGCTGAAATGGACAGAGGCGTGCTCCTCTGAGGGCTCAGGGATGGGAGGGCGGTGAGGAGGGCTGTGACAGAGGACAGGGGCCCCGTCTGCAGGAGGCTGTGTGTTTAGGAGGCTGCTTAAGCCCAGTAGCAGGTAAGGGTGGGGGGTACCTCACCTGGTGGTACCCTGTACAGGTGACGAGCTTCTGTGACTCAGGGAGGAACTGTATGTCCTGGTCCCAGATGGGAACTCGCAGGTCAAGCCAGTCATTCCGTACCTGGTGGAGTGGGTCAATGGGGGACAGGTTGTGGGGAGCTGGTGTGCCCCTTCCTATAGCCCTCCGTCATCCCCTAAAGCCCATCTCGTCTCTGACTCATGGTCAGTGGCCCAGCCTCCCTGGACCGCAGACCCAGTCCCTCCCTGCCCGCCACTCACGTTCTTGGCTCTGAACACAGGCTCCTCGGACCCCTGCAGGTCCCACACCTTCAGACCATTCTCCTTCCCCCCTGTGGCAACTACATGGGGGTGTGCTGGGTCTTGGCGCATCCTACACACCCCGGGGCCCACCCTCAGTTCCAGGAGCTGAAAAGAACGAGAGATGAGAGGGGAAATGGGAGTCCGTTCCTGAATCCCTAGTCATTCTCCCTCCCCCAAAGCCCTCATTCCACTCCTCCCCTGGCTCCTCCCCGCCCCCAACCAAGAGGGGCAGGGCAGGGCGCCTCACTGGGTCAGAGGACGTCTCCTTGTCATTGTCACGCCAGACTCGGAGAATCCCAGAATCCACACAGGTGATGAGGGTGCTGCAGGGAGAGGAAGGTTTAAAAAAAAAAAAAGTGTGAAAATATTCTCTAAGTCTCCATTAACTAGACTCTAACCAGCCCTCTTCCTAAGAAAGCCTCCAGGTAAGGTGGGTCTGGTCAGTTTTTGGCTTCAGTGTACTAGAATAGTATTTCACTTCCTTGACAGAGTGAGGTTTTATAAGTGAAGAAACGGAGGCTCTGAGCAATTCAAAGGTTTGCCCACTCAGCAAATGTCAGAACCAGAAGTCAAGCCTGTGATTCCCCAAAGCAAAGCGCCTTTGTCACCCGCAGCTACATGGAGGGGCGCCCGGCCCTGCAGTCTCTCTGCATCTTTCTTCGGTCACCAGGGGTCAGGATCAGTCATTCAATTTATCTTCCCTGAAAGGCACCCTGTGGCCCCACACCGATCCTTGGCCTCTGCCCAGGCAGTAGCTGCTTTCCAAAATGCCCTCGCCCCTTTCCCCACCTGTCAAAACTTTACCAACCCTTCAAGGCCCACTTTCAACTTCTCCCGTCCCAGAGCCTCCTAGACCTCACCTGTCAGAGTTATCACCATCAAACCCCGCAGCCTGCCCACACCCTCCGCTCTTCGTTTAGGGAGAAAGCTAGGCCAGTAACTGCCACCAGGGCTTTCCTCCTCCCGTCTCCCGTGGGAGCCTCGTCACACTGTGAGCGGCTGTCAGTCCCCGTTTAAAGCCATCCTCTGCTAGTAAACTACGAAATGACCTGCGCAGGGTCACTCAAAGGTTATGGGATGGGGGGGGGGGGGATCCCTCGGGGATGCAAACGGTGTAACAGGAGGTACTGTGTGCGTGTCGGGTGTACCTGCAGCCCTTGCACTCCGCTCAATGCCTGTAACTCGGCAGGTGTCCAATAAACGCTTGTTATAGGAATGAACGAAAGAAGGCAGGACACACGTCCCTGTCACCGAGTCCAGGTCCGAGTCACCTAAGGGTTGATCGCCGTTATTCGGCCGTCCTGCGGGAGCCTCGGCGCTCTCCCTCAGCGTTCAGCGAGGGGCTCGGTCTTACCCGTCAACCTGGGCGAGGCCTCGGAACGTGCCCTCGCCGCCGGGGCAGTGCCTCTGGCCCTGGAACCTGCCCTCCTCGGTGCTGAAGCGCCTCACTGTCCGGTCGGCACAGCCCATCAGGATCTGCGGGCAGAGGAGGGCAGGAGGGCAGGATGGCGAGGAGAGCGAGGCTCCCGGTCCCCCGGCCCCGGCCCGGTCCCGGCCGCTCACCTGGGTCTCCCCGCCCGCGCCCCAGCACAGGGCGCTCACCGCCTCCTCGCGCCGCGGCTGCCCCGCCGCCGTGAAGTTGGCCGCCTGTTTGCGCTGAAGGTTCACCCCTGCGGGACGCGGGCGTCAGCCACGCTGGGTCGCGAGCGGGCGACCCCCCCTCTCCCCCACTTCCCGACGCCGGCTCCTGCCACCCACCTTTCAGGATCCCGGTCTCAGTTCCGACCCACACATGGTTCCAGCGAGCCCCGGCGGCAGCCATGACGGAGCCGGCAGACGGCCGCACTTCCGGCGCCGCGTTACGTCACCAGCGCGCGCCGCGTGGCATCCGGGCGCGCGCGGCCTCCGAGCTTTTAAAGGGCCCGCAGCGTGTTAGCCGCCCGCCCGCACCCTCAGGCATCTCAATGCGGAGTGAAAACATAGAGATGTTTGTGGGGATCTGAAGAGCACCTTGGCCAGGTTTCACATGCAGCGGATCTTGTCCTACGTTGGCCGTAGGCAAGCCAGCCCCAGGCCGCCTCCCGCCCCCCCCCCCCCCCCCCCCGCAAGCACCGCGCTGGTTTGTTTCTGCTGCAGACACCATGCAAATCACTGTGGCGACGCGTGATTTCAAACTCGAGTATAAAAGACACGAAACAAAGAAAGACGGGGGCAAGGAAGCCGACGACCTTAACCCAGATCTCTGTTTTGGAAAGGTGGAGATAGGAGGCCATTGTTATTGGCCTCACATCGAGGTTTGGGGATGGTAAAAACTAGCTCAGTGAAAATCTGCAAAGTTCATAGAAACAGGACTCCTCCCGAGGATAAGCTGCAATGTCATAACGGCTCCCTTCTTCGAGTGACTGTTTTCTTACTTGATCTCTGAAATCACGGACTCTCAGAAACCTTGTTGTGTGAAGTTATATCAGTAAGAATAAAGCATCCCCCTCTTGCCTGGCAGATTGTCTTCCACGGAAAAGCCTTTGTCAGCGCAGCTGCAGAGCTGCCAGTAAGAACGCTGAGCGCAACATTCCACATTTACTTTATTACCAAGGAAATGGGACCCTGGGTACACTTCGCAGCCCGGACCTGATGTTGACGTCTTTGCACACAGTTCTACTCTGAATCGAGCCTATCAGAACAAACTCCATCTTTCCCTGTAACCCTATACCTTAATTTTATTTTTTGCGAGACATCCATCCATTCTTCATTTGTGCGGTCTTCCTCATTGTAAAGTCAAGTCGGGGGAGACGTCTGGGTTTTTAAGGCTGATAGGATTAGATCTAGAAATCTGCCTTTATTTTTATTGTTTAAAATCCTTACCCGAAGACATTTCTAACATTGCTTTAATAAGAGCGTGGAAGGGAGAGAGAGAAAGAGAGAGAGAACCTAATGTGAGACACATCCATTGGTTGCCTCCCGAGCGACTCCTCTGTCCCCACCCTGGGGCCGGGGATCTAACCCGTAACCCAAGTACACGCCCCTGACCCGAAATAGAACTCGCTACCCTTGAGCGCGCAGCGCAGGCCGATGCTCCAACCCCCGAGCAAACCGGGAAAGGGCGAAATCCTTGCCCGGGGACCCTCTCCCCTTCCCCATGTGGGAATCTGTGCTTGTTTCTCGATAAATTTCCATCTTTTCCTGTAATAATAATAATAAAAAAACCCTCACCCAAGAATGTATTTTTTAATATATATATTTTTTCAAATCTATTGTTTTTTTTTCCAGAGAGGAAAACATGGCTTGCTTGTGCCTTGAGCAGAATTGGAAGTAACTGGCCTTTGGAACAGAGTGAGCCTTCTGTATGGGGACGATACTCCAACCCACAGAGACACACTGGCCTGGCAGAAATCTGCCTTCTGAAACGGTGAAAGTGGGACAAGGAACAAGGAGGAGCACGCCGGAGGGCAAACCAGTTAAGACCAGACCTACACCTTACTACTTCCTGTTAGAAGAAGCTAATTTAAATCTTTTTTTGAACCGCCGTTGTTCCCCCGAGGGGGTGCACCGTTCCTGGAGGTACTGCAATACCAGGTCGATGCGTGGAGTGGACGGAGCAAGCTCCTATTCCATCTCCCAGTTTCAAAAATCCATTTAATATATTGTCCTCGGATAGAGGACGTATCAGATATTAAACTGATAAGAACAGATACTACACTTGATCTTAGCCAAAAGGCCGAGAAGCGATGCCTCCGTCTTCGCCTCTGCGCCGGGCTTACCGTTCCTGTAGCTTTTGCACTTGTGGTTACTTTTATGGCATAACGATTAGATTGTCCTCAACACGTCATAGTTCTTAAACCCAGGTGTCTATTATCCTCTTTCTTAAAAATAATAACAGACTTTGGGAAACGGGCTTAATTAGAATTCTTTATTGTCTATCCCAGGAGCTCCCTGCAGGATGTGTTTTGCATAAGCCCGCCCCTCCTCTTTGTAACAGCCTTGGGATTGGTCCTGGCGTCCAAATTGCTGAGTTGGGATCCCTGCTCCATGGCTCCTCCGCTTGGCAGGTCCCTGTCTCCCCTGCTAGTGGGGAAATGATACCGGGCTTGGGCGCTGGGCCTGAGAAGTGGGGACACAGTGAAGGGCGGCCTTTGGAACTGAGTTCTCCGCGCATCCTGGCTCTTTCCTGGGTTCCTCACTGACTTGTCACATCCACCCCCCGGAGGTTCAAAGCCTTTCGGAGGTTCCTGATTCCAGCACACAGGATCCTGGGAGAGGGGGTGGGGCCGGTGTAGATCAAATTTAAATGAGCAATTGTTTGTTTTGTTTTACTTTTTAAAAAAATATACATATATTATTGATTTTTTACAGAGAGAAACATCGACGAGAGAGAAACATCGATCAGCTGCCTATCTGCACACCTACTGGGATTGTGCCCACAGCCAAGGTATAATACATGCCCTTGACCGGAATTGAACCTGGAACCCTTGAGTCCACGGGCCGACACTCTATCCACTGAGCCAAACCGGTCAGGGGATGAGCAATTTTTTTTTAATGTATTTTATTGATTTTTTTACAGTTAGGAAAGGAGAGGGATAGAGAGTTAGAAACATCAATCAGAGAGAAACATTGATCAGCCGCTTCCTGCACACCCCCAACTGGGGATGTGCCCGCAACCAAGGTACATGCCCCCAATTGGGAATCGAACCCGGGACCCTTCAGTTTGCAAGTGATGCTCTATGCACTGAGCCAAACCGGTTTCAGCATGAGCAATTGTTTTATAGGCTCAAAGCAAAGGCTTTATGAAGGGACTAGAGGCGTGGTGCATGACATTCGTGCACTGGGGTGGAAGGGTCCCTCAGCCAGGCCTGCACCCTCTCACAGTCTAGGACCCCTTGCTCCTTACCGCCCACCTGCAGCGCAGGTGGAAGAGGCTCCCGCCCGCCGCCACGGCTGGGCTTAGCAGTCATGAGCCTGAGCCTGGTCTCTGGCTGATTGGTGCGCCCCCAGGGGCCAGCTCCTGGATTGAGCATCTGCCCCCTGGTGGTCCACGCATGTCATGACCAGTGGTTCCACCATTGGGTGGCTTTGCATGTTAGGGTTTTATTATATAGGATTCTAGATCCGCCCCGTCTGAGAAGGGACCTGAGGTCCTGCTTCCTGGGAAAGCAGAGGCCTCGGCTCTGTGTCAGGTACAGGCATGGCTGAGATCCTTCAGGCAAGAGTAGGTCATTCCATTCTCTAATGTAATTTCTACTGGCAAGCTTCCTGAAAAGCCATGATTTCATTTTTTATTTATTTTTAAAATATATCTTATTGATTTTTTATAGAGAGGAAGAGAGTGGGATAGAGAGTTAGAAACATCGATGAGAGAGAATCATCAATCAGCTGCTTCCTGTACACCCCCAACCGGGGAGGTGCCTGCAACCACAGTACATGCCCTTGACCGGAATCGAACCTGGGTCCTTTCAGTGCGCAGGCCGACGCTCTATCCACTGAGCCAAACCAGCTAGGGCTGAAAAGCCATGATTTAAGAGAGCAAGGTCAAGGTTCTCAGCACCGGGTCCCGGATGTTAATGAAAAGAAGCGTAAAACCAGGGCCTCCAGCAAGGGGCTGCGATAACGGGTGTGGTATGTAGAATGTTGCCCCCACAAAGGAGCCAGTTCTCAGGCCTCTGAATGTGTGATCTTACATGGGAAGGGTTCCTTTGTAGATGTGGTGAAGGCTTTTGAGAATGCAATTATGGCAGAGACTGCCGTTAACGCTATTTTTTTTTTTTTTTTTAAATCCTCATCTGAGGATGTGTTTTCATGGACTTTTTTTTTTTTAAATATATTTTATTGATTTTGTACAGAGAGGAAGGGAGAGAGATAGAGAGAAACATCGATCAGCTGCCTCTTGCACACCCCCTACTGGGGATATGCCCGCAACCAAGGTACATGCCCTTGACAGGAATCAAACCCAGGACCTTTCAGTCCCCAAGCCGACGCTCCGGTTTCGATTTCATGGACTTTTTTGAGAGATGGGGAGAGAAAGAGAAGCATCGATGTGAGAGACACAAACATTCGTTTCCTCCTTCCCACACGCACCCTGGCAGGGCAATCTAACCTGCAACCCTAGTATGTGCCCTTGACTGGGAATCAAACCTGAGATCCTTTGGTGTGTGGGCTGATTCTGTAACCACTGATTAACACCGGCTGGGGCTTGTTGGCATTTATCACATACCCAGGGTGTCTCAAACAGCACTATCGATGTTTTAGGCTGGATACTTCGTTGTTTGCAGGGTGGAAGGGACACAGCTGTCTGTCTAGTGCATTGTGGGGTGGTTAGCACCATCCTTGGTCTCTGCCTATTAAGATGCCAGTTGACCCCACACACTCCAAGTGGGAACAAGCAAAAATGTCTCCAGACATTGGCAAATGTCCCTGGGGGCAAAACCACCCCTGGGTGAGAACCACTGTGCTGGTTCAAGTCATCTCACTTACTGGCTGTCTTACTTTGCCTCTTAGAGAGCGTAACCCAAAGGCAGGAGCGAGGTCTTGGCTCTGGGCTTAGTGCAGTGGTCGGCAAACTCATCAGTCCGCAGAGCCAAATAGCCACAGTACAAGGTTGCCATTTCTTTGGAGAGCCAAATTTTTTAAACTTAAACTTCTTTTAATGCCACTTCTTTAAAATAGACTCGCCCAGGCTGTGGTATTTTGTGGAAGAGCCACACTCAAGGGGCCAAAGAGCCGCATGTGGCTCTCGCGCTGCAGTTTGCTGACCCCAGGTTGAGTGCATTGATAAGTTTGGATGGGGAACTTGTTGGTGCTGTTACTACCTAAAGTGGGGAGCCTGGGGGCGCAGACATGGACAGAGCCAGAGAATCAAGGGTGTGACTATCTGATTGGATACCTGCTGGGGAGCTCAAGGGGGGCTGGGTGCCCAGGGAGGAGGTCCAGGCTGGAGATGCGATGGACAGTGTACGGAAGGAATGAGCCAGACCTCAATCGCTCCGGCTTTTCACTGTTGCTCTTACAACCCATCCCGTATGTTCTCATTTCTCAGCCCAAGTAGCCATTAACATGGGCTTTCATTTGAATTAAATGGTGAAGATCGTTTGGGGAGTGTCATTATCTACCACACACTTCTAGTGGATCCTGCCTGCCCCCAAGCCAGCCCATCTCCCTTTGGCTCCATCACCTCCTTGCTGCACCCCCAAACCTGCGTTAGAGGTTGAGTGACAGCAGCCTCCAGACCCCCAGAGCCAATAGCCTGGTGTACTGGCTACGCCCCTGGGACCGGACAGCTGCCCCTCCTCCCCTGCAGCTGTGACAATGGGTAATTCAATCACCGTTTCCTTGTTGAGGTAACGCACGCACTGGGAGCAGTCTGTAGCTAAAGCTCAATACACCTGCCTCCAGTCCTTGGGTCTGTTCTGACCTGCGTTACTGACACACCCTTCACCAGGTGCTCCTGTGGATTCTGGTTCCGTCACCTCTGCGGGCCTGCCCACCTGTTGCAGGGCCTTTCTGGGCTCCCCGTTTAAATGATGGTGCATCGCCCACTACCCCCAGGATCCTGGCATGGGTACTTGACCCATTTTCAGGAACAACCCTCTCGTTCTTATTAACTCAAATTTGTATGGCTGCCACTTCAAAAACGCATTCCCTTGCTTTTATACAAAAGCATAGTTGGCCCTTCATTATTTGCAGGTCCCACATGTAGACTCAAATCAACCACAGATGGATCTAACAGCAGCCTTTTCACTTGTGCCACAAACTCCAGGGAGTGGGTACCATCACTTGAGGCCCCTGTCCACCGGTTTTCAAGTGTACTTGTCTGGGTGGAATAGGCTGAACCCAGATTTTATGCAACTTGAGCACCCTTGAATATTGGCATTTGCATATGCTCAGATATAATGCATATGGAGATCAAGATGGATGCCAACTATATTCACCTGAGCACCCCTCACACATGCCCTAGAAATTTAACCTATTTACACAAACTAGATCCACTCAAACACATCAACCAGAGTGAAGGATAAAAAGAACCTTTATTTTTAAGGACAGAAACTTGAAAATTTAAACAGCCAGATTATATAGGCTTGAAAATTCTTTTGTCTTCAAAGAGTTGGATTCCTGTAGGGAAAAAAACAAGGTGAGTTGTTTTACTGGATGGGAAATATGCACCGTGAGCTTACAAGGGGCCAACCCAATCACACCTCTAGGTTTCTGTATGTCAGTAACTTTGGTTACACACCAGAAAGTGGGCAGATACCTACCATTATAGATGCTTCGTTCTTTCTTTAGACCTGAAAAAAACCAAACCATAATTTTCTCAACAAGTAATTTACTTCCCTCTTTCCCACGTTCAGAAACCCTTGCGATCCCTCAGACAGTTCCTTCTGGAACACACTTTCCTCTTCTCCCCCAGCCTGCCCCAGTGGGTTCACCTTCACAGGCTCTGGGACAGGGACAGGGGGTAAGACGTGTGAATGTCTCCTCACTGGGAAATGGCGGCCAGCTTGCACATCCCCTCTGCATTACTCACCTCTAACTTCCGGCTGAAGGTGAGCAGAAACACAGCCTCCACTTCCCCTGCAAAAGAGCGATTGGGAACTAAGCCAACCAGCCCTAGGAGCCCCTCTCGACTGGAGGACAGGCACCTGCATAGGCTTTAAAACGTGCCCTTTATAGAAAGGAGGCAGTACAAAGCCTGTCCTATTGGCTACACCGCCTACTCAGCTTCCCCAGGCCACTCACTCCGAGGCAAGCTCAGAGCTCAGAAATACCTTTCAGTCACAGTGATCAGACTGGGGCGGTATTAAACTCATCACTGGTGAGTGATCCCAAGTGCCACATCTCACATAGCAGCCATAGACTGAGTTACAGACTTACCTCACATCATTCTTGGGTCCCGCAAAGGTGCTGGACCTGAAAGAAACAAGACAGTCAGCATGCACTTCCTGCACTAAAAGCTGTTCCGGCCTCAGCCAGTTCCTAGAAAATCAGATTTCCGAGTCTCAACAGCAAGTCATCAGCCGAACGAGATTCCATGTCAGTCATCATATATGTAGGCCTGAAGGCCACTTTCTACCTTCACACGCACCAACACACGTGGAAATCACTCACCTTGGAGTGGACCAGCAAGCAGGTAGGGCTAACAGGACCTGGAAGACAAGGCTGTGGTCGATAAAAATTCCAGCTGGGTATCCCGCCGCCACCACCGCCTTCCCCAGTTTCTCAGGTGTTCAGATGTGTTCATTCTGAGTCATAGTGAGCTAGTTTGCTTCATCACAGAAACTGACTACTTGGTGGCATGAGCCTGACAATCAACTAACCTGTTAGCTCTGGAGGTTCCCGGAGCACACAGGCCCCAGCTGCTCCTAAAGGAGATCACCTGAAACAGCCAAAGTGGTTCTAGTTATGGTTAGTGGGCAGATCAGGAAAAACTAAGCAAATGCTGTCTGCTTATACCTCAGACAGTTCCTACGGAACAAGTTCTCATCCTCTCTCCCAGTTAGCCCCAGTGGGTTCACCATTGCTGGCTCTGGGGCTGGGACTGGGGTTAAGACAGGATGTTTGCTCTCCTCACAGGCACTGGACTATGGAGCACTTTATCAAAATTACACATACTCACCACTTCCACTCTTTCCACGAGTTCAACCCTGGGCAGGTCAATGGCGACCTAGAGGGCAAGACGCCAAGAAATATCACTACAAGAAAGGAGGCACCAGAAAGCTAAATGGGTCAATCAGGGCTCTGTGACAAAAAGCCACATGTCCCCAAGTTATTCTTTGGTAATGGGTTCACATATGTTTACCCCAGTATTGGGAGAAGCTACTTACCGTTTAGACAGATGAGTAGGTCATTATCAGGACAACCTGTAAATGAGGAGCAGATTATTATCTAGAAATATTGGAACGGAGAAGCATTTCATTATTGAACAGAAACTGCCATCAGAACTCTAACATGCTATTACCTGTCACACCTCACAGAGCATCAGAGGAACAATTCAAATCATCTGACAGTGACATGTGGGTGAGGGGGGGAAACCACACCCTCAAGAACCAGATGTACTCCTGGGCTGTTCTCTCCCGCCCCAGCACACATTCCAAGAGGAGCAAGCCCGAAGGACCATTTGCTCTCCTGAAAGTGGGGAAGGCTGGAGAGAGAACACCTCAATCCCGCATTTAAACAATTACCTGTAGTCACCCCGGGAGGCGGTGGGAGTCCCTCAGGACGGATGAGCTGCTGTGGACAGAAAAAGGAGGCATTACATACGCCCAGTAACAGCCACGCCAAGACCCGTGAACACTCCTGGCCAACTTCTCAGGACTCGGATGACATCACTTTTAAGTTCAGCCATATGCTTGTCGTTGAATGTTCATCACGGAGTGGCCAGCCCAACACACCGCGCCCCTACCCGTAGCTGCTTAACCACTGGGTACCCACCGGAGCATTGCTGCAAGGACCGGTCCGCACGAGAACAGGTCCTGTCCCAGCCTCCAACCTGTACGCTCTCTGGGATGGAGCCATACCTGGAAAAAAGCCAAGAGCATCCTTCACTTAAGCTTCATACTTTGCAGCCTTGTGTTCGTGCCTCAACACTTAAGAGCTAAATTGACCCAAGCCATGAAAAAACAACCCATCTGTTGCTTGCGGATGGTGCTACTCAGAATGCATGGTTCTCCACCAACCCATCAGAAAGAGAGAGTTCGGTTTTTATCATCCCCGTAGCACATCGCATAGGCCTTCCATGCACTCAACGAAGGAATGGCCGTGAGGGCGGCCTTCAGCACTTACCCTAACGGCAGGCATGTCCCGGGCCCCTGAGCGTCCAGCCGCGCGCCTGCGCCCTGTGGACAAAGAGGACATTAGGTCGGCATTCAACATCGCCCCAACGCTCTGTCTCCCGGAACGACGACTACACCGGCTGTGCAAGGCCCGTCTCAGAGGTTCTTATCCTCACGGCACTCAGTACAGGTCTGTGAAAGGCTCTCATCACGGAGAAGGCCGCCGGCACCGCCCGCCATCGCCATTTTGTCCTTCACAAAGCCAGGCGGTAGCTTGGAAGCCTGGAGGCCATGGCCAAGTCGCCCCATTTCTTACCTCCCCCCCTCCCCCCAAACAGGCGTAACACAGAAGACTACCTAAGGCACGCCACGCTCACGTGGCCATGCTTTTCCGAAGCAGAAAGAACACTCACCCAGAGCAGCAAAGAGGAAACGAGGCCTACAAGCAGCAGCGAGGCACTTAAATACCGTCTCGCGGAGGCCCATGGGATTGGAGGGCGGGGCTGTGGCCGGCGCACGCGCACGGGGAGAGCTCCTGCGAGCCTGGGGAGTTGTGGGTAGAGATTCCCAGACAAAGAGGACTTGAGCGCGCGCCCTCTGCGGCGCGAAAAGTTGCGCAGGCGCCTTAAGGGACGCGCGCAGGCACGCCCGGGGCGCTGCGGCGGCGTCTCCTCCGCCGCCCTACGTGGGGCTGCTGCCGTGAGGCCTGGGGCGGCTTCCCGCGGGTTGTCGCTACGTCCGGGTCAGAGCCGCCCACCCTGAAACCCTCCCCTGAGCTTCCCCTTGCCCCCACACACCCTAAACCCGCGTGCAGGGCCCGCCGCCATGGATCCCGAACCTCCTGAACCCTCGGCCGGGCCTGGTGCGCAGGCTGCTGGCGCCAGAGGCGACTCAGGTACTGAGGCCCGGGCTGGGGGCGCTCAGCTGCAGGGCCCTGCATGGAGCCATTTCGGGAGTGAACCCGGGCGGAGGTGCCCTGCTGGAGTCTTAGGACAGAGTCTGGTTTTCCTGGCTGGGTGTCGTCGTCGTCGTGCCCCCCCCCCCCCCCAATCCTGCGTCCGGTCCGGTGTTGCAGGATCCTGGCTGTTCGGAGCGCCGTTTTAAGCACCTGCATGCATTGATGAGCCCCCAAACCCCAAATGGTGGGCACACTTACTACCCCTTTCCTAGGTGAGGGGCCCCTGCACCTCCCGCCTGGTGGCCAGGGTTCCCGTCGCCCGGAGACTGGCTGCTGAGACCCCAGCGTTAGGTCACCGTCGGCGGTGGCGGGTTTTGCAGACGCACCCAGCCCCTGGGGTGAGCTCTGCCGTGCGGCCTCGCTGAGCGCCTCCCCCAGGGAGAGGGTTAGGTGAGGCTACAGAGGAGGAACCCGAGGCCCAGAGAGGGCAGGTAACCTGCTCGTGTTATCCAGCTAAGCAACAGGAGAGCCAAGGTCCACATCCAGGCCGCCCGATTCCGGACCCTGCCCTCTGACATCCATGCTCCACTGCCGCCGTCACACTGCTCTCAGGGTAGCCGGGGACCGAGCAGATACACAGGAAAGAAACGGAGTGACCTTAGGGTGTGTTTCTCAGTCTTCCCTCATTGTTATCGCCCCACAGGCGCCTTAAAAAGATTTTCCTGCCGAAACCGGTTTGGCTCAGTGGATAAAGCGTCGGTCTGCGGACTGAAAGGTCCTAGGTTCGATTCCGATCAGGGGCATGTACCTTGGTTGCGGGTACATCCTCGGTAGAGGGTGTGCAAGAGGCAGCTGGTCGATGTTACTCTCTCATCGACGTTTCTAGCTCTCTATCTCTCTCCCTAATTCTCTGTAAAAAATCAATAAAATATATTTAAAAAAACAAATAAACAAAAAACTGGGAAAGAGCCCTAACCGGTTTTGCTCAGTGGATAGAGCGTCGGTTTGCGGACTGAAGGGTCCCAGGTTTGATTCTGGTCAAGGGCATGTACATTGATTTCGGGCACATTTCCAGTGGGGAGTGTGCAGGAGGCAGCTGATGCATGTTTCATCAATGTTTCTAATGCTCTATCCTTCTCCCTTCTTTATAAAAACAAAAATAAACAAAAACATTTTTATTTATTTTTATTTTTTTAAGTTTTTAGTCACTTTTATTTTTTTTAAAATATATTTTATTGATTTTTTTACAGAGAGGAAGGGAGAGAGATAGAGTTAGAAACATCGATGAGAGTCATCGATCAGCTGTCTCCTGCACGCCCCCTACTGGGGATGTGCCCGAAACCAAGGTACATGCCCTTGACCGGAATCGAACCCGGGACCTTTCAGTCCGCAGGCCGAGGCTCTATCCACTGAGCCAAACCGGTTTCGGCAACAAAAACATTTTTAAAAAAACACACACAAAACTGGGAAATATTATCTGAGGAAGGCCAGATGAGGAGGGCGTGGATAGCAAAGCCAAATCACTGGACTATAGATAGTAAGAAAAACGCCCATAGATTTTTAAAAATATATATTTTATTGATTTTTTTCAGAGAAAGGGAGAGGGGGAGAGAGCTAAAAACATCAATGAGAGAGAAACCAGTTTCAGCTCTTTCCCAGTTTTATTGTATATTCTACTATTCCCTACGGCCCACATTTCATGAATTATATCCATACACTTTCTTCCTTTTCCAGCTCATGGAGGGACACACGGGGACCATATTCCCCCAAAGAAGTGAAAATTTTCGGTAGAGGAAGGAGAGGGCAGGAAAATCTTAGATATTGAGAAGGTTTCTGGCCCTCCAAAAGGCCGCAGTACGCAGGCTGCTTCCTGCACACCTCTTACCAGGGATGTGCCCACAACCAATGTACATGCCCTTGACCGGAATCGAACCTGGGACCCTTCATTCCGAAAGCTGACGCTCTATCCACTGAGCCAAACCGGTTTCAGCCCATAGGCGTTTCTGAGCAGGGTAGTGATTACAAATTGAGGAATAAGATGGAGACAAGGGCATTAATAGGTTGTCTCAGTAGTTTAGGCTGCGGGTAAGTGGGTTCTGTACTAACAGTGGTGGCAGTGGGAAAGGGAAGGAGAGGATTGAAGTGAGGGTCTCCCTCCAACTCTCCTACAAAATGCCAGGAGTGCGGATAAGCGATGTGAACTGGGTGGGGCCTCTAGAGAGCCTAGGCGGCCCTTCCTTAGCTCCAGCTGATGGCCTTGCTTGAGTGGTCTCTAAAGAAATATGACCAAGAGGTTCAAGAAATCAAAAATTGTATATTTACCTATTTTAAGTGTTGACTTCTAACTTCAGTTTTTTAAAAAAGTGTTTCCTTTTAAAATATATATTTTTATTGATTTCAGAAAGGAAGAGAGAGAGAGAGATAGAAACATCAATGATGAGAGAATCATTCATTGACTGCCTCCTGCACGCCCCCTACTGGGGACCGAGCCACAATCTGGGCATCCTTCAGTCCACAGGCCGACACTCTATCCACTGAGCCAAACTGGCTAGTGCTAATTTCAGTCGTTTGTGGTAAACACCTATGGTCCGTTTATTTATTTATTTTAATATATTTTTATTGATTTCAGAGAGAAAGGAAGAGGGGGAGAGAGAAATAGAAACCTCCATGATGAAAGAGAAAATCATGGATCGGCTGCCTCCTGCAAGTCCCCCATTGGGGATTGAGCCCACAACCTGGGCATGTGCCCTTGACCAGAATAGAACCTGGGACCTTTCAGTTCCCAGGCTGATGCTCTATCCACTGAGCTAACCAGCTAGGGCAGTGGTCGGCAAACGGTGGCTTGCGAGCCCCATGCGGTTTGCCGCTCTGTTGCCTAATGAGTTTGCCGACCACTGTCTTAGGGGAAAACGCTTAAAAAACAATTTAATAATGTACTAATGTCTTTAACCTGAAGTCAAAACTTCTGGGTAAGGGTAATAATGCCTTACAGCAGTGGTCAGCAAACTCATCAATCAACAGAGCGGCAAACCGCAGCTCGAAAGCAGCAGTTTGCCGACCACTGAGCTAAGGCAAACGTCCATTTTTTAAAGCATATTCTGTGAGCCAATCAAAATATGCCTGTGAGCCAAAGGTGGTTAGACTGAGTTTGCAGCCTCTTGTGTAGTGACAGAATCCACCAGGAGGGGGGAATGGGAAGGGGGCTGTCAGACATGGGATGCTCTTTCTGTAAGCCATAAAGCGGGTGAAGGGGATAAGTGATCTTGGCAGTTGGGGATTATGGGTGACTTTCATTTAACACTTATTCTACTAGGATGGGTTGAGCACCTACTAAGCCAAGAGGTACAACAGGAAATAAAGCAGGCGGTACCTTTATGCACCTTTGGAGTTCATATTCTGGGTGACAGACACAGGGAAACAAACAAGTGAATAACATGCCAAGCCCGGTCTGTGTGGCTCCGTAGTTGAGCACGGACCCAGGAATCAGGTCATAGTTCGATTCCAGGTTAGGACACATGCCTGGGTTTCCCACTCAGTCCCCAGGAGGGGGCACGCAGGAGGCAGCTGATCAGAGTCTCATCATTGGTGTTTTTATCTCCCTCTCTCTCAAATGAATAAAAGCACATTTAAAAAAAATTACAACAGCCAACATGACAATAGTGTAAATGAATCAAAACCATATATATATATATATATATATATATATACACACACACACACATATATATATTCATATATACATGTATATATATATATTTTTTTGTCAGATCAGCAAAAATATATTTTTGGGTGTGCCTCAGGATTTTAGTGCGCCATAAGATGAAAACGGTTGAAAATCGCTGTCTTGGATGATGCAAGCTGCTTTCAGGCCTTTTTTCTCGGCGTCCTGTGCCCCCTCCTGGCAGTAGGAAGCATTGCCAGGATTCAGAGAGAAGCAGGGAAATGCAAATGCGCAGTGCTCTGCTGGGATTAATTCAGTGGAATTAAGCTTCATGAGAGCACGGACTCATTTCTTCCTACCTCCCAGCTCATAGAACAGTGCCTAGAACATGGTAGGTACCCAGTATTTTGTGCGTGAATGTTTTTCATTGCTAGTGGACATGGCAACTTAAATTTTTTCCCTAGTAGCTTGCTACTAGTGTTCAGAAAAGAATTATTTTTGTATCTTGTCTTGTGTCTAGTATTTTATTGAACTCTTTATCCTAATAATTTGTCTATAGATTCAGTTTTATTTTTCTGTATAGGATTTTATTTGCTGAAAGTAGATAAAAACGTTTAAGTCTCAATATTTCCCCCCAGATCAGGTGTAAGTTATCGGTAAAAGTGTTTTTGTAAATTTCTGACATTATTTTAAGGAAATTTACTATATGGTAACTCTGTCCTAATGCTGCTTGCTAATTTGAGGGTAAAAAGGGATTCCCCTTCCAAACTTGGTGGTAAAATCCGCTTTTCTTAAGTTTCTGAGTTTTAAGTCAGCACCTTAATAGTACAAATTTTTGTTTTGGGTTTACCTACTCTTTTCATGGAAGAATGGTAGTTAGAATCTAGATTTCTGTTATTTCATAATGTCTTCCAAAATATCTGCATTTCCGTATATATTTTGTACCTTCTCTGTTTAGTGTAATGAATAAGAAGAAACTTTCTTAAATAACAATTCCATATTTGAGTGCATTGGACCAAGGGTCTAGAGAAGAATCTGCTGTTATGACCTGTTTGCTACCATCCACTAAGATCTGTTTTCAGTTCAGAATACTTCTGACACCAAATGTCTGGGTTTTCCACACCAAGTAGTTCTCCACTCCTGTGCCAACACCAACTGGATATCCTGCAATTTATTCAGTGCTGAAACTAACACTAGGGTTTGTACAGACCCCAGAGGTTAAGGCCTCGGTCTTACATACTATTCCTGACTTCAGACACCAATCTCAAGTAATCCGTTCCCAGGTTACATTTCTGAGTTGGCTACAAATCAGGGTTCCCACCCCCTCCTCAGGTTCAAATTTGCAGTAACAGCTCATAGAACTCAGGGTAACCCTTTACTTCCTATTACCAGTTTATTATGCTATATTAGAGGCCTGGTGCGCGACATTTGTGCACTGGAGGGCGGCAAGGAGGTCCCCTCAGCCCTGCCTGCGCCCTTTAGCAGTCTGGGAGTCCTTGGAGGATGTCTGACAGATGGCTTAGGTCCACTCCCTGTCCCCCTGAGAGCGCACTGGCCACCAGGGGGCAGCTCCTGTGTTGAGCACCTGCCCCCTGGTGGTCAGTGTGCATCATAGTGACCTGTCATTCTGTTTGGCCAATTTGCATATTACCCTTTTATTATTTAGGATAATAAAAGCATAGCATGCATATTGTCCCATCTACAGGGATTCTTCTAGGAGTTCAGGCAGGGGGCGGGCCAGCTGGGGGAAGGGAGGGAGGACTTGGCTAGTGGCAGTGGTGACAGCAGGTGACTGGGGGAAGGGAGGGAGTGCCCTGCCGGCAGCTGGCAGCCACTAGGGGCCCTACCAGTGCACTGGGCCTCTAGTTAAGGATAACATAAATGAACAGCCAGAAACGAGGTTCAGGAAGAGGGCTGGGAGAGTCCCAAGCACAGGAGCTCAGGGTGTGTTATCTTCCTGGCATTGGCTGTGTTCACCAACTGGAAGCTCTCCAAGCCCCGTGTGCCAGGCTTTAAGGAGGTGCCACTGCGCAGACACGTCCGTGGCCGCTGGTGATTAGCTCCGTCTTCAGCCTCTCCCCTCTCTGAGGTCAGAGGGCGGGGCCGAAAGTTGTAACCTACTGATCACTGGTGATTCCTCCTTAACATACAAAATGACACTCTTACTACCCTAGACTCCAAGGGTCTGAGAAGCCCTCGTGTCTGGGAGGACTAAGACCAAATGTTAGAACAAAAGACAGCCTATCCCCTCTGTTGTTCAGGAAGTTCAAGGGGTTAGCAGCTCTCGTGCCCGGAAACAAGGATGAAGCCCAACTTAGGATGGTTTGCCTTGTGACTTTCTGCTTTAAATGGCGTGAAAGCAGTAAGAATTCGGGAGAAGGGCTAGGCTAGGCTGTGATAATGTTGTGGGGTCGAACCCTGGAGTCAAAAATAAGACCACCGGAGGCTGCTGATTGATTAAAAAAAGGCAAGGGTTTATTGAACTGGCCAGGATGGCCGCGAGAGCACCACACGCAGGTGGCCACACTCAGGACAGCGCCGTTCCAGGTGGAGGCAGTCCTTTTAAAGGTCCAAACCACAAGAATTTTCCTTTGTTCTAAATTCTAAAATCCTGCTGGACGTTGTAATGTGGATCTATCTTGCGATAGCAGATAGTACAGAAGCAGAGCTGAGGCAAGGTTATCTGCAGTTTCAACTCCTGGAGCTACTGAGTCAGTGGGACTCAGTCTCCTGTGGTCCTGGTCCACAGGCACAGGGAAACTGCCTCAGCCTCCAGGTCTCAATCTATTGTTTAAGCAAGTCGGCGAGCGCCGAAGCCAGAATAACAGGGTTAAAATTCAAACAGCAGTTTTTACCTAAGTATGGTTGCTACCATAGTTCATGTTAGGTGTATCAAATACATTTTCCACCTATAATATTTTCGGTGGTGGGGGTGGGGGTGGTTATGTTGGACCATCTCACGGAGAGCTTCTGACCTGAGCTTTCATGCTGGGGAGAAAGGTCTGGGCAGGGCAGGGCCCCTGTTGGCGTTAGCTGCAAGCTCAGGCACCGTGGACGTCTTATCACTGAACACCAGACTGAACTCAACCTCTGCCCACTGGCTGCCTCCCTGTAGGAGTTAGTTCCGGCCTCACCGGGCTTGGGGTGGGCTCGGGGTGAAGAAGAGGATGGCAGAGGGTGAGCCTTTCACACCTTCGGCTCCCCTTCTTGTCTGTTGCTGCTTCAGACCTTGGTTTCTGCTCTCTTCCAAACATACAGCCGTCTTGGCTCCCAGCCCACGGGAGGAGGGGAAAGAACCTCCTTCAGCTCCTCTGAAAATGGCCCCGCTGGCACTGCCCAGGAACAGGCGGTCCGAGGGTGTCGGCCCCTCATGGGGCTGCTGCCCAGCAGTCCCTGCTGTGCTCGCTCACCCGTAGTTCAGGGATCTGCCTGCGGGGAGTTGGTGGTCTGCAAGGCCTCTGAGCAGAGCTGCCGTGGGCTTCCAGAGGGAAGGGTCAGGGTGCGAGGTTGGGACTCTGGGAGGACTCTGGGGGGACCTGGGCGGTGGGGAAGGGGCTGACCATGGCACCTTCTGGTCTGTTGTAGGGAATTCCTAGATGCCTCTAACTGAGGCCTCGCCCCGGAATGTCTGCTACAGCCCCGAGGTTGCCATCAGTCTTGTGCATGTCCAATGCCCAGCTGCCCGGCTGCCCAGCGCCAGGCCCTGGGGGGGAGGGGAAGACAGTGCCAGCGCTCTCCTGTCCAGCAGTCATCACAGAACCTCCTGAGAAGACAGGCCAGAGCCAGTTCAGTGAAGTTAATAAAGCGGAGTACTGCAGCTGCCTCCCGAGTGCACTGAACGAGTCAGGACGAGTCTGGCAGGAGTGGGCTAGCCCTGCGGGGCGGTCTACGCCGAGGCCTGGGCGCAGAGGGCGCAGGGCCTCCCGCCGGCGGGGAGGCGAGGCGGGCGGCGGCTGAGTCCTGCGCGGGGCAAATGGGTCCCATGGTGTCGGGTAGTCGCTAGCCTTCGTGTGGGCTCTGAGGAGGGTCCTCGGCGCCGCACCCTGTGCCCTGCGGGAACCGGACGGGGGCCACAGGCTGCCCACCTGCAGGAGGCTTCGTGCTAGGGCTGGAGGGACCCTTGGGGAGCTGACCACGCGGCGGTCGGAGGCCAGTTCCCGGCATACTGCCCCGCCGGCCAGCGACCCGGAGGGCGCACCGGGCGGTTCCCCTTTAAGGGGAGGCGGGCCGGGGCGGGGCCCCGCGCCCCTCCCCGAGGTCGCCCCGCCCCCCGGACGAGGTCGGGCGCTCGGAGCGGTCGCCGGGGAGAGCGTTCCGGGTCCCGGAGGTCGGTCCCCGTGCACAGCCCCCAGCTGACCGCGGCGCGCGTCGTGTCGCCGGCCCCGCAGGCACCATGAGCCAGGACGCCGAGGTGGACATGAAGGAGGTGGAGCTGAACGAGCTGGAGCCCGAGAAGCAGCCGATGAACGCGGCCTCGGGGGCGGCCGTGTCCGCGGCCATGGCGGGCGGCGCCGAGAAGAACGGCCTGGTGAAGATCAAGGTGGCGGACGACGAGGCGGCGGCGGCGGCCAAGTTCACGGGCCTGTCCAAGGAGGAGCTGCTGAAGGTGGCGGGCAGCCCCGGCTGGGTGCGCGCGCGCTGGGCGCTGCTGCTGCTCTTCTGGCTCGGCTGGCTGGGCATGCTGGCGGGCGCCGTGCTCATCATCGTGCGGGCGCCGCGCTGCCGCGACCTGCCGGCGCAGGGCTGGTGGCAGAAGGGGGCGCTCTACCGCGTGCGGGACCCGCAGGCCTTCCAGGGCCCCGGCGCGGGCGGCCTCGACGGTGAGCGGGTGCCCCTCCGCCCCCCCCCCCCCCCCCAGCTCTCACCCTCACCCTGGCGCCCCGGGTTTGACTGGTGGGCGCTCGCACCCCCTTCCCTCTCGCTCCCCCATGGACTCGGACGGTTCATGGGCCGGAGCGCCCCCAGCCTTTCTTCAGAGAGTTTCCCCTTCCCCACTTCCACCTCTCCCGCTTTCACGTGGGACGCTGACTCAGCCTCTGGCCTCCCCTCCCCCGGAGCCACGAGGTTGCTGAAGCAACGTGCTTGGCCCTTTACATCAGCTGCTCCCCCTCCGCCCTGAGGCCTCGGACCGCCCCCTCTGACCTCCTCCCTCCTTCCCTCCCTCCCTTGCAGGCCTCAAGGGGCGCCTGGACTACCTGGGCTCCCTCAAGGTGAAGGGCATCGTGCTGGGCCCGATCCACAAAACCCAGAGAGACGACGTCGATGGGACCCACTTGGAACAGATCGACCCCACGTTTGGCTCCAAGGAAGACTTTGAGAGTCTCCTGCAGGCGGCCAAGAAAAAGAGTGGGTGCCTTTGTTAGGGTCCCCAGAGGACCTTGGAGTTGGCAAGGGCCTGCCTGGGGGGCAGGGTAGGGTTTTTGTGTGCCTCGCTCCTGCTGGCTCGGAGCTTGGCTCGCGGGCACCTAGGAGACCAGGCCTCGGCCTAAGCCGGGTTTGCCCAGCGGCTCAGGGACTCCCCCCACTTGCCTGCGCAGGCCGCTCCCTTCTGGGCTTCTGCGCCGAGGTTTTCAAAATGGGCTTTCAAGAAGGTGGTGGTTTTTAAAGTTGAAGAGAGGGGATCCTCTTGGAAAGAAAATCCAGATAAAACCTTGTCTGTCTTTAACAGGGTTCACTTTGGGGTGGGGAGCCCAGGACCCTATAGATCAGCCTTCTCAGTTAATACTGCTCATCTTCTGCCTTATGAGGGTTCAAGGGCCCTTCTTGCTGGTGTCTCTGTTTCAATGGACTGAGGTTTGCCAGGGTTCCAGTGTAAGCTTCTGGGGCAAGTAATGTGAACGGGCTGCTCTGCTGGGGCGTTTGTCGATCCCCTCCTTTCTCAACACCTGCTTCTCCCTCCATCTTCCCAGGCATCCGGGTCATTCTGGACCTCACCCCCAACTACCGGGGCCAGGACTCGTGGTTCCTCCCCGCTCAGACGGACACGGTGGCCACCAAGATAACGGTGAGTGCGCCGGCGCCCAGACGGTGGGGGCCAGGTCCTTGGCTTGTGGGGTCCTCGCCCGGCAGCCCCTGTGGTACACCCGGCCCCCTCCCGCAGGGGCCCTGGCTCCCCCCACAGCGCACCCCCGATGTTGCTTGTTCCTTTTGGGCGCTCCTTTTTCCTGTTTCCTCTGGCGGTGACTGTGCCGGGAAGGGAGCCTCTCAGATGCTAATCTGGGTTTGACTTTTCTCCCTTTGGGGAGAGGAATGCTTCTCAGTGGGAGTCTGTTCGGACCGGCTTCCCAGTCCTTGTTTGATGTTTTCAAGTACAGCCCGGCCTGAAGTTCTAAGCTTGGGGATCTTCCTGTGTCTGAGGCTGTGCCAAGTGTTTTCGAGATGTGTTCTAATCCCCGGTGTACCCACGCGAGGTCCCTACCATTACCCCCAAACTGCAGGAGGACACCCAGGTTCAGAGGGTTCCATGTGCTGGGATTTGAGGTCCAAGTAACCTTATTCTTTTTAAATATATTTTATTAATTTTTTTATAGAGAGGAAGAGAGAGAGATAGTTAGAAACATCAATGAGAGAGAGTGTCATCGATCAGCTGCCTCTTGCACACCCCCTACTGGGGATATGCCCGCAACCAAGGTACATGCCCTTGACCGAAATCGAACCCGGGACCCTTCAGTCCCCAAGCCGATGCTCTATCCATTGAGCCAAACTGGTCCCGGCAAGTAACCTTATTCTTTAACCACTGCCCTGAAGGTGTAGCCCCAGCTTTTGTAGCCAGCTGGCGGAGGGAGGGTCTGTGACTGTCACCCAGGTTCCTGGTGCCTGCCTTAGGGGACACTGGCCAGTTCGGAGCGGGCAGCACGGAAATGGAGGCGGGCCCTCACTGGCTGGCAGCCCCGATTCTGGGGTAGGATCTGTCCCCCCAGCATTTCTGTAGGACCCTCGGTTTACAGCGCGCTGCCGGGCGGCCCTGTAAACCTCACTGACAGGGAAGTTCTTGGATGGTGACGAGATGAGATGGTAGCTCAGAGGAAAATGGAGACGCGAGGAGGGAGCGCACGGAGCAGGGAGAAAAAGGGGAAAGGGCCCTGGGAACGGGGTTTCCTGTTCTGTGCTCAGCGCCAGGGCTTCAGGCCTGGGCCTGTCCCACAGCTTCATGGAAACTGCCCGGGGGGCATGCTTTGCATTTCAGTCTTTCATCCTTTGGTGGCCCTGCCCAGCTCTGGCCTGGCCTGCAGCCCCGTGACTGCTCCTAGGCCTCAGGCAGGGGGAGGGAGCCACACATCTGTCTGGGGGTTTTGACTGGGTTTGAGCCCTGTCACTGCTGCGTGCTTCCTGAGCCTCGGGCATGCCTCCTGCTTCTTTGAGGCTATTTCCACATCTCTGAAACGGGTATGCCAGGACAGATAGGTGATACCTTAATCAACAAATAAATTTTTAAACATATATATTTTATTGATTTTTCACAGAGAGGAAGGGAGAGAGATAGATAGTTAGAAACATCAATGAGAGAATCATCGACCAGCTGCCTCCTGCACACCCCCTACTGGGGATGTGCCCACAACCAATGTATATGCCCTTGACCAGAATTGAACCTGGGACCTTTCAGTCCGCAGACCAATGCTCTATCCACTGAGCCAAACTGGTTTCGGCGCAATAAATAAATTAAATAAATAAATAAATAAATAAATAAATAAATAAATAAATAAAATGGGTATGCCAGCGCTCCACACGTGCTGAGTATTCAGTGAGGTTACGGTTATGAACACACTTTCTCTCTTGGGCCTCCTGTGTGGTTATCAGGTGCAGCCATGGCCTAGAGTAGGGAAATATCACTACGAGAAGCAGTGACGGGCTAGAAGGGGAGGGACCCAGGGCTAATGCCGTTAAGATGGAGGCGGGCCGAAACCGGTTTGGCTCAATGGATAGAGCGTCGGCTTGGGGACTGAAGGGTCCCGGGTTCGATTCCAGTCAAGGGCATGACCTTGGTTGCGGGCATATCCCCAGTGGGGGTGTGCAAGAGGCAGCTGATGACTCTCTCTCATCGATGTTTCTAACTCTGTATCTCTCTCTCCCTTCCTCTCTGTACAAAATCAATAAAATATATTAAATAAATAAATATAAAAAAGATGGAGGTGGGAACACCTGCAGGTGGCTGCCCGGGTCACCAGGAAGCGCCTGGCAGGCAGGCTTCGCGGGGGCGGGCGTTTGTGGGCCTCCGCAGCAGAGTGTCACTCTGTCCTCTGTCGTCTCTCCCCCGCCCCACAGGATGCTCTGAGTTTCTGGCTGCATGCTGGCGTGGATGGGTTCCAGGTTCGGGACGTGGAGAAGCTGAAGGTGAGTATCCTTCACTGAGAGATGCAGCCTCGGGGAGCAGGCGGGACTCACCAGGGCGGGGAGAAGTCACCTCCGCTTTTCGCCTTCTAGAATGCGCCTCTGTTGTTGGCCGACTGGCAGAACATCACCAAGACCTTCAGTGAAGATAGGTGAGTGCCAGACCCCTATCCCCAACTCAGCTCCAGCAGGGGCGCCCCCAGTTGAGTGCTAGGCCCTGGGAAGGGGGAGTGGTTCCTGGTTCAAATATCTTCCTCCCTCCCTCCCTTCCTTCCCTCCCTCCCAGCCTTGACCTCTGCTTTGCTCTCTGCAGGCTCTTGATTGCAGGAACAGGGTCCTCCAACCTGAGCGAGATCGTGAGCCTGCTCGAACCGGCCAAGGACCTGCTGCTGACCAGCTCGTACCTGGCGGCCCCGCCTTTCACCGGGGAGCACGTGAAAACGCTGGTCGCCCAGTACCTGGATGCCACGCGCGGGCATTTGACCAATGACAGCCGCTGGAGCAGCTGGAGTGTGAGTGCGGGGGAGGGCCAGGGCGCCTTTCGGGGGAAGGGGTGCCGCGAGGCGGGCGGGGGGCTTCGGGCTCACCGGTGCGCCGTTCTCCAGCTGTCCCAGGAGGGCCTCCTCACTTCCTTCGTGCCGGCCCCGCTGCTCCGACTCTACCAGCTGCTGCTCTTCACGCTGCCGGGCACCCCGGTGTTCAGCTACGGGGACGAGATCGGCCTGAAGGCAGCGGCCCTGCCCGGACAGGTATGGGCGCCGCCTTCTGGGCGCGCGGCGGGGGGGGGGTGTGTGTGTGTGTGGGGGGGGGCGGGGGGCTGTGTTTACCCGCCAGGATAGTCATAGATGCCGCGGACAGGCCTGACTCCAGGGGAGCTGCGCTTGGTTCCTAGTCGGTCACCTGGCCCGTAGCCATGTGGCTGCGGCAGGCGGTGTCACATCTCCACGTCCGGGCCGTCTGCTCTGTGAGGCCCCCTCTCTCGTAGGGCGGTTCAGATAGAGTGACGGCTGTTTTAAAATGCAGTGTCGTACGGGTCGTGTTCAGTATGTTAGCCATCACTCTCTCACTCATTCAGTCCTTGGACAGTGAGCGGGCGCTCTGCTGGGCCCTCCTGGTTTAGCGGGGGAGCCAGGTGAGTGAGAGAAGGGATGGGGTCAGACCGGAAGGCACACGCTTAGCTCCAGCCACAGGCGTGGAGTCTGACACCTGCGCTGGGATCTCATCCGTTCCCCACGTTGTGCGGGGCGATCCCTGTGCTCCGTGCCCGGAGCACAGAAGGGCTGAGGCCTCCGCAGGAGTGGCCACAGGGAACCCGGAGACGGCTGAGCAGAGGCGGGAGTGAGGAAGCTGGCTCGAGGCTGTTTGGGGGAGTCCCCTGGCCGAGGGGCAGGGCAGGGACTTGAGGTGGGAGCCGGCCTTGCTGCCCCCCAGCAGGAGTGCGGTGTGAGGGCGGGAGGGCCTTCCGGGCCTGGGGGGGGGGAAGGAGGAGGAGAGGGGGAGCAGGCCAACCTTCCCCACGTCCCGCTTCCCCCCCTTCCAGCCTGAGCAGGCCCCGGTCATGCTGTGGGATGAGTCCAGCTCCCTCAACACCTCGGGACCTGCGAGCGCCAACATGACGGTGAAGGTACGGGGTTTGGGGGGCAGGGCCTGCCAGCAGCCGGGCGGTGGCTTGTGGGAGTCTGAGGCAGCGGAGGTCTTCATCCCTTCCGGCTCTGTCTGTCCCCATGGCTGCAGGGCCAGAGCGGAGACACGGGCTCCCTGCTGAGCCTGTTCCGGCAGCTGAGCGACCTCCGGGGCAAGGAGCGCTCCCTGCTGCACGGCGACTTCCACGCGCTGCCCTCGGCGCCCGGCCTCTTCGCCTACGTGCGCCACTGGGACCAGAACGACCGCTACCTGGTGGTGCTCAACTTCGGGGACACCCAGCCCGCCCGCCTGGCGGCCTCCAGCAGCCTGCCCGCCAGCGCCAGCCTGCCCGCCAGCGCCAGCCTGCTGCTCAGCACCCGGCCTGGCCGGGAGGAGGGCGCCGCTCTGGAGCTGGAGCACCTGAAGTTGGAGCCCCACGAGGGGCTGCTGCTCAAATTCCCCTACGTGGCCTGATGCGCGGCCTGGCCCTCCTCCCCTCCCTTCCCCTCTTCTGTCCTCCCCCTCCCCTCTCCTTCCCTCCCCAGGCCCTTTGGGTTCTGGTTCCTCTCCTGTTTTTTTTACTGTCACAGATTACAGATGAACCCCAATAGGGTGTTTTCTGGCTTCAAATAAAAGTTACCCCTGCCTAGTGAGGTCTGTCTTCCCTCCACCTTCTGTTACCCCCCAGCTCCCCACCGTGATCAGGGTCTGAGAGTGTCATATATATACATGGGTCTGAGAGTTTCATACGTCTGCCAGCCCAGGCAGGAAGGGCCTGCCAGTCGGTGCAGGGAGGTGTCGGCTGGGGCTAGCACCCAGGCCTCCTGCCCCACTGGGCATGCTCTCCTGAGGTCTCGGTCTTGCTGACTCGCCCTCAGCAATGAGTCTGCAGCTGAGTGGGGTCAGCTTTCCTGTTTTTTGCAGACGTAGCCTTTCCAGGGATGGAGTGGGCGTGGGGCGGCCTGTTGTCCAAGAGCTGCTTCCAAAGGGCACACGAGGCCACTGGCTCAGGAGGCCTTGACTGCACACTCAGCACGTGCCAGGACGTGTTCTGGGTCCTGGGGTACAGGAGGGAACAAAGTTCAAAAGTCCCCATCGCCTTGGGGTGTACATCCTGGCGAGGCAGAATAAATGGCCCTGGCTGGTGTTGCTCAGTGGATAGAGCATCAACCTGCAGACTGGTCCCAGGTTCGATTCTGGTCAAGGGCACATGTCTGGGTTGTGGACTCAATCCCTAGTTGGGGTGGGTTGGGGGGGCATGCAGGAGGCAGCCGATCAGTGATTCTCATCATTGATGTTTATCTCTCTGAAATCATAAAAATATACTTAAAAAAAAAAAAGTAAGATGAATAAACTAGCCGAAACCGGTTTGGCTCAGTGGATAGAGCGTCGGCCTGCGGACTGAAGGGTCCCGGGTTCGATTCTGGGCAAGGGCATGCACCTTGGTTGCGGGCACATCCCCGATAAGGGGGTGTGCAAGAGGCAGCTGATCGATGATTCTCTCTCATCGTTGTTTCTAACTATCCCTCTCCCTCTCTCTAAATCAATAAAATATATTAAAAAAAAAAAAAAAAAAGATGAGTAAACTAGAGTATGGTGATAGTTGTCAAAGAAGGAAGAGTAAAGAAGAGGGTGTTTGGGGTGGGAGCTAGGGAGGCCTTGCCGAGGGAGGGCCTGAAACACCTGGGCAGGTGTTGGGAGGAGCGAGCCTGGCACGGAGGAGGGAGGAGGGCTGGTTGACCAGGGCGGTCACTCGGCAGCTGCAGCGTTGGGCAAAGGGCACCGTGAGGGCATGCTCCCCCAGACTGCCCTCCCTCAGATACCTGCTGCCAGCCTGTGACCCTCCTTGTGGGAAGGACACACGGAACTCGGAAGCACCGAGATTTTATAGCGAGAGGGCGCCTGTTCGCACTCACCCGAGGGCGGGGTGCCAGCTCTCAGGGCAGAATCCAGCCGTGAAGCTCCTCCCGGGGAGTCCGTACCCCAGTCCTGGCACGTAGCACTGGCCGAGCAGGGCGCCCCAGCCTTGGCCTCCAGGGTGTTCTTGGGGCTCACACACTGCCTGCTCTCACGGCTGACCTTCAGCCCCAGCCCCTCCCAGGAGTCCAGGCTAAAGCCTTCAGTCCTCCTGAGATAGTGTGTCCCACAGCCTCCTCATAAGTCACAGGGCCAGGCGGTCTGAAGTCTCCACGGTCAGGGCACTCTGCCTGGAGATCCCGCCCAGAGCAGAGGGCAAAGGCTGACCTCCAGGCTGGATGCGCTTTTTTTTTTTTTATTCAGTGTCTTTATTGATTTTTGAGAGAGGAAGGGAGAGGGAGAAAGAGAAACGTGGATGAGAGAGAATATCAATTGATTGCCTCCTGCATGCCCACCCCCCTACTGGGATCGAATTTGCACCGCAGGCCCTGACCAGAATCGAACCTGCGACCTCTTGGTTCGTGCATGGGTCAATGCTCAACCACTGAGACACACCGGCTGGGCTAGTTCTTTTTTTAAAAAAATATATTTTTTATTGATTTCAGAGAGAAGGGAGAGGGAGAGAGAGAAACATCCACGATGAGAATCATTGATCGGCTGCCTCCCTCACGCCCCACACTGGGGACCGAGCCTGCAACCTGGGCCTGTGCCCTGACCGGGAACCGAACCCTGACCTCCTGGGCTGCCCAGCGGAGTTCCTCTCCACGCAGTGCGGGGACCGGATGGCAGTGGCGGGGCTGGGCCGTGGTGCGGGCTGGCGGGTTTAGCCCGCTCCCTGGCTGCTGGCTCCACCGGAGGCTGATTGGGGTGTGGCTGCCGCTGCTCAGCGGACGCACCAGGGTGGTGGCAGGGGGGCGGCCCCAAGTGGTTGGGCCCCGCATTCACTTTGCTGTTGGAGCCTCCGGCGTCATCATGAGGATTCTCTGTGTGGTCTGGGTAGTTGGGCTCTCCTCGCCTTACGGAGAAGAATGCTAGTTCCTGCCGAAACCGGTTTGGCTCAGCGGCCAGAGCGTCGGTCTGCGGACTGAAGGGTCCCGGGTTCGATTCCGGTCAAGGTCATGTACATTGGTTACGGGCACATCCCCAGTGGGGGGTGTGCAGGAGGCGGCTGGTCGATGTTTCTCTCTCATTGATGTTTCTAGCTCTATCCCTCTCCCTTCCTTTCTGGAAAATCAATAAAATATATTAAAAAAAAAAAGAAAAGAAAAAGAATGCTAGTGGCAGCTGGGCCCAGAGCAGCAGTGGCCAGGCCCCAGAGCAGCAGCAGCCAGAACAAGAGCATCAACGGCCAGCACTGGAGCAGCCAGACCTGGGGCAGTGGCAGCCAGGCCTGAGGCAGAGGCGGCCAAGCCCAGGGTGGCCAGTCCAGGAACACCCAGACACAGAGTGGCTGGGCCCGGAGAAGCCCGGCCCAGAGCAGCCGGGTTGGGAGCAGCCAAGCCCAGAACAGCAGTAGCCAAGCACGGAGCATCCAGGCTGGGAGCGGCCAGGCTCAGAGCAGCCGGGTCGGGTGCGGCCAGGCCCGGAGCAGCGGCGGCCAGGCTGGGAGCGGCCAGGTCCGGAGTAGCTGGGTCTGGTGTGGCCAGGCCTGGAGCAGCGGCTGCCAGGCTGGGAGCGGCCAGGCCCGGAGCAGCAGCTGCCAGGCTGGGAGCAGCCAGGTCCGGAGCAGCTGGGTCTGGTGTGGCCAGGCCTGGAGCAGCGGCTGCCAGGCTGGGAGCGGCCAGGCCCAGAGCAACAGCTGCCAGGCTGGGAGCGGCCAGGCCCGGAGCAGCCGGGTCTGGTGCGGCCAGGCCCGGAGCAGTGGCTGCCAGGCTGGGAGCGGCCAGGCCCGGAGAAGCGGCTGCCAGGCTGGGAGCGGCCAGGCCCGGAGCAGCCGGGTCTGGTGTGGCCAGGCCCGGAGCAGTGGCTGCCAGGCTGGGAGCGGCCAGGCCCGGAGCAGCGGCTGCCAGGCTGGGAGCGGCCAGGCCCGGAGCAGCCGGGTCTGGTGCGGCCAGGCCCGGAGCAGCGGCTGCCAGGCTGGGAGCGGCCAGGCCCGGAGCAGCCGGGTCTGGTGCGGCCAGGCCCGGAGCAGCGGCTGCCAGGCTGGGAGCGGCCAGGCCCGGAGCAGCCGGGTCGGGTGCGGCCAGGCCCGGAGCAGCGGCTGCCAGGCTGGGAGCGGCCAGGCCCGGAGCAGCAGCTGCCAGGCTGGGAGCGGCCAGGCCCGGAGCAGCCGGGTCTGGTGCGGCCAGGCCCGGAGCAGCGGCTGCCAGGCTGGGAACGGCCAGGCCCGGAGCAGCCGGGTCTTGTGCGGCCAGGCCCAGAGCAGCGGCTGCCAGGCTGGGAGCGGCCAGGCCCGGAGCAGCCGGGTCTGGTGCGGCCAGGCCAGGAGCAATGGCTGCCAGGCTGGGAGCAGCCAGGCCCGGAGCAGCGGCTGTCAGGCTGGGAGCGGCCAGGCCCGGAGCGGCCGGGACCGGAGCAACCGGGCCCAGAGCAGCCGGGTCGGGTGCGGCCAGGCCTGTAGCAGCAACAGCCAAGTCCAGAGCAACTAGGTCGGGAGCGGCAGTGACCAGACCCGGAGCAGCTGGTTGTGGAACGAACCAGAGCAACAGAGGCCAGGCCCGGAGCAACCAGGCCCGAAACAGCTTGCTCCTCGCCTGTACCTGCCCACGGCTGCCTCTCAGACATGGCTGGAAACTTTTGCGGGAACTTGAGGGTCTGCTGAATCAAGTGATGAAGGCTTAGATCTGGATGTGTTCAGTTAGTATAGCGCTGGGGTGTTGATCTGTGAGTGCCTTGGGTGGGGCCTGGATGAGGCTGCTTGACCTATTTGGAAATGTCTTTTGTGTGAAGTGTATCATTGGGCATGTGGAGGTATTATTGATATGAGAAAATGCTAAGTAACAGATTTACTATCTGAAAAGGGATTTACTATCGGGGAAAGGGAGGGAGGAAGAGACTGAACATAAACTGTGCACCTATGGATGAGGACAATGGGGGATGGGGAGGGGGCAGAGGTTGGGGTGGGAACCTGGTGGAGGGGGGAAGAAATGAGGAACCTTTGTAATAATATGAACAATAAAGATTGATTTTAAAAAATAAAATAAAATAAAAAAATTAAAAAAAAAAAAAAATAAAATAAAAAAAAAAAAAGAAAAAGAATGCTAGTTCCTGAGGTTGGGCCGGGGCCTCTGAGGGTGTCCTGGAAGAGGGAACAAGGTCAAGTCCAGCCCCGTCCTGTTTGCTCAGCGGGCGGCCGCCCTGCATCTGTGCTGAGGCTGCCTGCGGGAGGCGTGACCTGCACGTGCTCTGCGGGGCCAGCGCGATTCTCAGGAAGACACACCCGGGCCACTGGCCAGCTGGCCGCTCCCTCCGGCTGCCAGGTCTTCCCTTCTCCTCCCCCTCCTGGCTTTGGTGTAACCCAGGCCCCTATCCCGGAGGCTCCCCACCTCTTCCCTCCCGGCTCCTTCCCCGGGGCCCCAGCCCCCCGCTTTTCTCCGGGCCTGCTGGCCTCTGGGCCCCACAGTTTGTAACGTGGGGTTGCTGCAGGTGGGGCCCCCTCATGACTGCTGCTTAGCAATTCACTGTGGGCTTGGCTGTTGTTAATCCTCACTGATCAGTGGATACCCTCCCACTGATTTTTAGAGAGAGTGGATGGGAGGGGGAGAGGCACACAGAGAGAAACACCGATGTGAGAGAGACACACGATTGGTTGCCTCCCGCATGCGCCCGGACCAGGGCCAGGGAGTGAGCTGGCAACCTAGGTACGTGGCCTTGACCAGAATTGGACCCAGGACCCTTTGTTGTGCGGGCTGATGCTCCATCCACTGAGCCAAACGAATAAGAAGTGGAAAATATACATCACAAAACTTGGCAATTTAAACCATTTTCACTGCGCAGTTCAGAGGCAGTCGGTACCTGACACTGTGCGACCACCCCCCCCCCCCCCGCCCCCAGCACATCATGATACCACGAAGAGACAGTCCCCGTTGGACACCAACTTCCCCAAATTTGTATTTTAAATGGAAAACGAATAAACCAAGAACCGAATGACCACGGTCAGGTTTTTAGCACCGCCAGGTGGGGGGCGGGGCAGGTGAGAACGTCAGCTCAGCAGCTCCCACGCCCTGGAGTTTGAAAAAGCTGTTCCATGGCCCCGGCCAGTGTGGCTCAGTGGATAGAGCGTCAGCCTGCGGACTAAAGGGTCCCGGGTTTGATTCCAGTCAAGGGCACATGCCTGGGTTGTTGGCTCGATCGCCGGGGGGGGGGGGGGGGGGGGGAAGGGGGACGTGCAGGAGGCAACCAAGCAATGATTCTCTCTCGTTATTGATGCTTCTATCTCTCTCTTCCTCTCTGAAATCAATTTTAAAAAATACATATTAAAAAAGAAAAAGAAAAGGAAAAGCTGTCCCATGAGCTGCCTGTCCCTCACTTCCCACCGTACAGAAGAAGGAAGACAGCATTGGTCACAGAGCTGTTTCCTTAGCCCCCAGCTACCCTGGGCCATGAGGGAGGGGCCAGGATGCCTGCCCCAGGGCAGCCTGAGCTGAGGGCACGGCCCCTGAAGCGGGTGGGGGCAGCGGCAGGGGCTGCTACCGGGAAGGCCCCTCTGCTGGCCTTCTTTCCCTCAGGGTGTCTGAGTTGCTGCTCTGGTCCTGGGACCGCCCTCAGCGCTCTGCCTTCCGGCGAGCGAGCCCCTCCCTCCCAGCTCCCGGCCCCCGAGGACCAGGGGCTGGACTCCTAAGCGCTGAAGGCCGCCTCCGGAGGCTTGAGGACACTCTTCAATGAGATGACGGCTTCAGTGAGACTCACGTTCCCCCTCCACGTCATCGAGGACAAGGCGGGGGGCCCCCTGCCCCCCTGGAGCTGTCGCTGGACCCGCCCCGCCCCCTGTCCAGCTCCCTGGGGCACCAGCCTCCGTCTTCCCCCGCCGCCTGAGCAGTGGGAAGTGAGGGGCAGGCAGCTCAGGGGACAGCTTTTCCTTTTCTTCTTCTTCTTTTTTTTTTTTAAAAAAAATATATTTTATTGATTTTTTAAAGAGAGGAAGGGAGAGAGATAGAGAGCCAGAAACGTCGATGAGAGAGAAACATCAACCAGCTGCCTCCTGCACACCCCCCACCGGGGATGTGCCCGCAACCAATGCACATGCCCCTGACCGGAATCGAACCCGGGACCTTTCAGTCCACAGACCGACGCTCTACTGCTGAGCCAAACTGGTTTCGGCCCTTTTCTTCTTCTTCTTTTTTTAAATGTATTTTTAAAAATTAATTTCAGAGAGGAAGAGAGAGAGAAGTAGAAGCATCAGTGATGAGAGAGAATCATTGCTTGGTTGCCTCCTGCACGCCCCACACTGGCAATAGAGCCGTCAACCCAGGCGTGTGCCCTTGACCGGAATCAAACCTGACATTCTGCAGTTGTTGTGATGAGGGTGGTGTTGGGACAAAGGGGTCCAGGTGCTGGCCCTGCCTGCCCGCTGATCTGGGCTCTGCTGATGGGGAGCCGTAGCAGGTGCGCCAGTACTTGCAGCCCTGAGATCAAGGCTGCGAGGCAGCCCTAGCCGGTTTGGCTCAGTGGATAGAGCATCGGCCTATGGACCGAAGGGTCCCGGGTTTGAATCAGGACAAGGGCACATGCCTGGGTTGCGGGCTTGCTCCCCGGAAGGGGGCTGCAGGAGGCAGGTGATCAGTGATGCTCATCATTGACGTTTCAATCTCTCTCTCTCTCCTTTCCTCTCTGAAATCAATTAAAAAAAAAAAAAAAAAAAAGACTTGGAGGCCACTGGGAGCAGGCCCTGGGGGACAGACAGGAAGCGTGGAATCCGGGAGAGATCGGAGAGCTGTGACCTCACTGGAGGGGAGAGAGGCGCCAGCAGGCACTTCTGGGGCCGAGGGGCCACCATGTCCGGCCACGGAGCGGGGACGGTGAGTGTGAGGGACCAGCCATGTCCGGCCACGGAGCGGGGACGGTGAGTGTGAGGGACCAGGGCGCCCTGTGGACAGTTGGGGAGCGGTGTGAGCCAAGCAGCTGGCGCCGAGGGCGACCACAGCTGTGCCCACTGCGCGCGGCGGCTCCCCGCCTGGCCGTTCAGACCCCGGGAACAGCCTCCCGCCGCCCTGGCCCGGGCTCCGCTGGTGGGAGCACCGCCCCCTGCACCACACGGTGGGGGTTTGATTCCGGGTCAGGGCACATCCCTAGGTTTCCGGTTCAATCCCCAGTCCGGGTGCGTCCGGGAGGCCACAGATCCCCGTTTCTCCCTCACATCACTCTCCCCTCCCCACCTCTCTCTCTCTCTCTCTCTCTCTCTCTCTCTCTCTCTCTCTCTCTCTCTCTCTCCCTCCCTCTCTCTCTCTCTCTCTCTCTCTCTCTCTCTCTCCCTCCCTCTCTCTCTTCCTCCCTCCCTCCCTCCCCCCCCCCCCCGCCTCTCTCAATAAGATGACAATTAAAAACAAAACAAAACTCTCCCGTTCTCGCATTCCACACCTACTAAACTGCAATTTCCAAAGGAGTGAGCCTGGGAGTTTTTCTTTTTTTTGAAGGAGAACTTTTTATTACCTTTAGGAACAGAAAACGCAGCAGTGTACACTGAGCTCCGGGTGGTGGCCAGTTCAAGAGCAGCAGGAGCAGGATTCCATGGTGGAGGGGGGTGGCCTGGGAGGGGGCAAGGGAGCTGCATGGTGCCCTGAATGTCTAGCTGGGGAGACTGGAGAAGGGGGGCAGGCAGCTGAGGGGGGCAGCAGGAGGAGAGGCAGCTGCAGAGGAAGGGGTGGGCTGGGGCAGGCGCCCTTGGACTGGCAGGCGGAGGTGTCCAGCAGGGGGAGGGGGAGCCCTAGGCGTACAGGTGGGGTGCAGACTGTGAGTGTGGTCCTGCCGGTGGTTGTGGGGTGAGAAGGCTGGAGCCTGAGGGCTGGCCACACTAACAGGACAGACGGCGGGAGAGGAGCCCACAAACCCACAACGAGGGAGGAGAAGGCATGGGGCTCGGCGGGGAGGGGGGGGGCAGGAGGGGACCAGGAAGGAGGCCGGGCCCGGTCGGATGGAGCCGAGCCGTCCCAGCCTTCAGCCTTGGTGACCGGATCACCGGTGGAGAAATAGGTTTTTCTGATCTCAAGGTTGGGTGGTACTTGCACACGTTTCTAGATCCTATCAGTTGGAGTTTGTGGCTTTCTGAAGCAGCAGAAGCATTCGTGGAAAGGCACCAGGAGCCGCCAGGAGGGGCAGGACCAGACTTGCCAAAGGGCGGAAGCCAGCCTCAGGCAGCAGGAAGTCCAGCTGTCTTCTCCCTGGGCCGGCCGAGGGCTGCCCGGTGACACTCTGCCAGTGCCCGCGTGTTTGGGCACAAAGCCTGCGGCTGCTGGGGTGCAGTGTGGGGATGCTGGCCCTCGGAACACGCTCCCTGGCCCTGACCGTCCTGGGTCCAGCTGCCTTCACGGGTGGGGGCCCGTTTCTCGCTCACACGAGGTGCTGATGGGGTGGGGTGGCCCAGGATAGAGCAGAGTCGAATTGACTAAGGTTTTCAGCTTGAGCGGCTGGAAGGTTGGACTTGCCATTTACTGAGGTGGGGAAGCCTGCCAGGACCCGGCTTTAAAAGCAAAAGTGGCCCCAACCAGTTTGGCTCAGTGGATAGAGCATCAGCCTGCGGACTGAAGGGTCCCGGGTTTGATTCCGGTCAAGGGCCTGTACCTTGGTTGCGGGCACATCCCCAGTAGGGGGTGTGCAAGAGGCAACTGATCGATGACTCTCTCTCATGGATGTTTCTAACTATATCTCTCTCCCTTCCTCTCTGTAAAAAAATCAATAAAATACATATTTTAAAAAACAATAAAACAAACAAACAAACAAACAAACAAATAAATAAAAGTGGAAGAGGCCTGGTGGCGTGGCTCAGGGGTTGAGCATCAACCTGTGCACCGGAAGGTCACAGTTCGATTCCCGATCAAGGCAGAGGCCTCAGTTGTGAGTGCAATCCCCAGTGGGGGGCAGCCGAGGGGTGATTCTGTCTCATCATTGATGCTTCTATCTCTTCCTCGCCTTTCCTCTCTGAAATCAGTAAGAACATATTTAATAAAAAAACAAAGACAGGGGAGGGAGCAGCTGTTTGGGGCGTGGTGCCGTCGAGAACAGGCAGACATCTAAGTGGCAACACGGACGCTGGCTGGACATGCACTAGGGGTCCGTGCAGACCCCTACCCTCCCCACTGGGGATCGAGCCCGCAGCCCAGACCTGTGTCCTGCCTGGGATTCAATCCAGGACCCTTCAGTCCTCAGGCCAATGCTCTATCCACTGAGCCAAACCGGCTAGGGCTGTTGATTTTTAGAGAGAGGAAGGGAGCGGGGGAGAAAGAAATATCCACGTGAAAGTGAATCATCCATCAGCTGCCTCCTTCACGCCCTCTACTGGGGATCGAGCTGCAACCCTGACCGGAATCAAACTGGCAACCTTCTGGTGCAATCGATGATGTCCAACCACTGAGCCACACTGGCCAGGGCGAAGCTTTCCCCCGGCTAAAGATGGCAGCAGTAACAGCATCTTTCCCATCGTGGGGAAAGGAGCCTGGCTGGGTGGATGCCTAGGAGGCAGGGCGAGGGGGTGGGATCTGGTGTGGTGGGGTGTGGGGGCATAGGGGGGCCTTTCTGGGAGCCGGTCCAGGAGCAGGGGGACTATGTGAGTGTAGAGCCAGTTCCTAGACATGGTGGGAGCGTGTGGAATCCCACCCACAGACTGCTTTTCCTGTGGCGGCCGAACAGGAGGCGGGCCATCCGCGGAGAGTGAGGGCTGGGCCTCCAAAGGGGTGGGGGTTGGAGGGGGAGACAGTGCGTGGATGAGCGCCAGGACCATCCTGCTCACGCAGTGCCTGTCTGGGAGCCAGTAGCAGCCAGGTCACCTGCGGTGAGACTCTCAGGCCGCCCAGGCCGTGGGGTCCACAGCGGAGTCTGGCCGCGGGTCCCAGGCGCCTCCCGTGCCCGCTGTGCCCGGGGCAGGAGGCACAGCCACTGGTCCGGGGACAGGGGGCTGATGGACAGGCTTTGCTTCTCTTGGAGGAGACCAATCAGCGCTTAACCTTGACAACTCTAGACCCCTCTAACTGGTGCGGGGACACCCCCCCAGAATCAGTGCGGTAAGGAGAAAGACGTTCCTGCTTCTTCAGGAGCCACAGAAACAAACGCTGGCTCTTCCCGCACCACAAACCATCCCTGCAAATGCCACTGCTCACAAGGCGGCCTTTGGAGACAGTGACGGGCAGGCGGCCTGGCTTTGGCTGGGAAAGTCACCTTTTGCTGGAAGAGGCTTGCGATTCCGATCGCCTGTCTGCCTTAACAAGGCGTTGCCCCCGCAATAACATTTAAGCTAACACCTCTGTTTGCCCAGGTGCCAACGCCCGCGGGGGCTTGGCGGAGCTGGGAGGGAGCACTGGCAGAGCTGCTGCTCCCGCGGGCAGGAGGTGAGATGGACTCAGTGACGGCAGGGTTTTTATTTTATTCCTTTTAATCCTCGTCTGAGTAATCTGTTCACTGGGCAAGGGAGAGGAAGAGGGGGAGAGGGAGAGAGGAAGAGGGAGGGAGAGGGAGAGAGGGACAGGGAGAGAGAGAGGGAGAGGGAGAGGGAGAGGGAGAGAGGGAGATGGAAAGAGAGAGGGAGAAGGAGAGGGAGAGAGAGAGGGAGAAGGAGAGGGAGAGAGAGAGGGAGAGGGGGAGGGGAGGGGAGAGGGAGGGGGAGAGAGAGAGAGAGGGAGGGAGAGGGAGAGAGAGGGAGGGAGAGGGAGAGAGGGAGAGGGGGAGGGAGAGGGAAGGAGAGAGGGAGAGGGAGAGGGAGATGGGGAGGGGGAGGGGGAGGGAGAGGGAGAAGGAGAGGGAGGGGGAAGGAGAGATCGATCATGTGCCTCCCATACTCCTCCTGACTGGAGATTGAACCGCAACCTAGGCACGTGCCCTGACCGGGAATCGACCCCAAAACCTTCTGATTGATGCAGAGGAAGGTCCAGCAAACTGGGCCACAGCGGCCATGGCCTGTCTGCTTTACAGGATGCCCAGGGGCCGCACGCCTGTGTGAGGGGGGGGTGGAGGACGGAGGACGGGTTCGTGGCACCCTGGGCACTGAGGCCCAGGCACAGTTCTGGGGCCAATCCTCTGGAGCGGGCTCCCCCCAGCCCTGCTGCCCCATCCCCCGGCCCCCGTGTGGGGGGGAGGAGGAGGGGGAGGGAAGGCTGACCAGGGAGGGGAGTTGCAGAGGAAGCCGGGGCCAGGGGCATGGATATGCTGGTGTGGACGGGAGATTGCCCAGTTCAGGCTCCTCAGGGAAGGCAGGGCCGTGGCGGGAGGGGCTGACAGCGGGGAGCACAGGGACAGGGCCTGGGAGCTGGGAGCTCTGAGGCTGTGGGAGGTGGATGGAGGGTGCCCCGGGGCTGGAGGCAGCAGGACAGGGCATGCTCAGCGGAGTGAGCCCCAGCCGGCGGCCCGGTGAGCAGCAGGAGCACGTGGGCCTGGCAGTACCTGGGGCGGCCTCCTTGCTCTGGCCTGACTCGGCCTCCTCCACAGGATCCTCCCCTGGGAGGTGGCGGACCTGCTGTAACTCCCAACACTCCAACTCCAAATGCGTTGTCTTTCCCCTCCCCAGCCGCTCGCTCCTCGGCTGCTCCAGACGGGACGGGAGGCCTGCAATCCGCTCAGCTCCGATGCCGCGGCAGCGTGGGGCCCAGGGTCCTGCTCATCCCCACGCCGGCCCTATTGAGGTGTCTCAGGGGTCACCGGGACTAGTGACCAACTGGCTGTGACCCGGGGCCCCCACAGGCCCCTCCTCGGGCTCCGGATTCTCACTCAGGGCACCGGCCCAGGTGCAGGCTGGTCCCCAGGGAGGGGCGTGCAGGAGGCAGCCCATCGGTGATTCTCTCATCATTGATGTTTCTCTCTCTCCCTCTCCCTTCCTCCCTGAAATCAATAAACATATTTAAACGGGTTTTGCATGTGTAAGCGCCTGAAAAGCAAACCAAAAGAGTCATACATTTTGTGACACGCGAAGATGATACAAGTCCAAATCTCAGCGACATGCAAATAAAGTTTTATTGGGACATGGCCCCGGCCACCCACTCACGTACTGTTTTTGGCGACCGCGGCGGAGCGAAGGGCTGCAGCAGAGGCTGTGATGCGGATGGACCTGCACACCAGGCTGACCCACTGGCTCACTGGCCCGTCACAGACGGAGCTGGCTGACATCTGAGTTAAGGGGTTACTTTAGCGTTTCAGGCGAGGGGCCTGCCGGGGGCAGGGGGTGGGATGGGGGACCCTGGGTGAACTTGGGAACTCTTCGGCAGGGGGACAGGCTGACTGGGCTCAGGGGGTGAAAGGAGGCGGAATCTGAGACGATGCCCAGATTTCTGGGTGAGAACGGAGTGAATGGGGTGCCCGTGTGCCAAGACGGAGAGTGGGGGGAGGGAGTTCAGGGGCCGGGAGGGAGGAGCGAGAAGTTCTCAGGGCACTCCGTGGCGGTCTGCTCCCTGGAGTCACGCTGTTCGTGTGGTTTGTGTGGTTTGTGGGCGCTTCCACCCCCGCGAAGCACCCAGACCCGTTAGGCTGAGGCCGGTGTGGGCACTGGTATCCCAAAGGCCCTTGTGCCATAAAGGCGAGCAGGTACCTGCCTGATTCCTGGTTGGCTCAGCATCAGTCTCGTCAAACCAGAGCCAGGCTCCCAGGGTCCCCAATGCCTGGGGGGCAGATACCTGACCATGAAGATACCCCCGGGGCCAGGTCTCCCCTCACCCATCGCCCCGCTGTCTGGGAGGCAGCCGGCCTGGAGGACTATTCCCTCGATCGCCTGCAGATGGAGCTAAAGTGATAGGCTGTGAATGGGGAGAAGGAAGGGGGAGGAGGGGGGCGGGAGGGATTGGGGGGCAGAGGAGAGGACAGAGAGCCCTCACCGTGTCCTTCTCCAGGCTTGCTCCAACCTGCGAGGGATGGGATGGCCCTCAGAGCCGCCTTATTCTCCCCCAACTTCCTGCTCAGGCACCAAAGGGCCCTTATCTCTGGGTCCAAGGGCTCCTAGGGGGGGAGGGGTGCAGCGTTGGGGGTGGATTGGTGCACGTCTGGCTCAGCCGCCTCCTGCAGCTCCGGCCGCTGGACCTGGGACTGGACCCGAGGCTGAACTCGAGGCCGCGCCCGAGGCTGGGCCGGCAGGGCTCTTGCCTCAGAGGCTTGCAGGGCGTGGGCACATCTCCGGGGAGCAGCCTGGACCCCCGCCCCTGCACCAGGCCTGCTCCCCCTCCCCCCCTCCCCCCCGGGGCCGTTTCCTCCCAGGCTGGGGTGGGGTGAGGGTCGGGGTGGGGGAGGGACTCTGGACCCTCAGAGCCTCGGCTGGAGACGTGTGAAAGGTGTGTGTCTGACACCAGACCGGATCCCGGTTCCTGGCCTTCACCGGGGAGAGCCTGGTCCTGCGGGGACTGACATGGAGCCCGGGGGCGCTCTCCCCAGGCCCCCGCGTCCTCCAGCTCCTCCCCGGCGAGGACACGGAGGATGAGACTCAGGAGTGGGGAGGGGGTGCAGGCGGCAGGACCTGTGCCTGCCCAGGGGCAGTGCCGGCCCTGACCATCCCCTCGGGGTCCCCAGGGGAGCCAGCGGTGTGAGCCCAGCGCCCTGCTGGCCAGCACTGCTCGCTCCCAGGCCCTGCCTCCCAGGACCCAGCCTCCAACAGGGGGCTCGGGGCTGAGGGGGGCAGTCACAGGGGAGGGGCCCCAGGACGCGGGGCTGGGGGAGGGGAGGGGATTGTGCCCGGCAGTCACTGTCCACAGTCCCTGGCCAGCCTGCTCTGCCCGCCTCTTCATGGGCTGCCCCTGCCCACGTGCCACAAGCTTCCTTTTCACAGGGTCCTGGGGGTCCTGGCCGCTGTGGGGGTGAATCCTCACCTCCCCCCCTGGACCCCGGCCCCGGGGGCCAGCATTCCTCACCGGAGGGCTTGCTGAAATGTGGCCGGGCTTTGCCCTGGCGTTTGACTCAGTCCATCTGGGGTGACCCCGAGCGCGCACAGATCCGACCAGTTCCCCTGGGCACCGCGGACCCGCCACAGGCCGGGCTCTCCAACCCGCACGTCCCAACCGCAGGGCCTGCCTGGCCGGGAGCGCGCCCTGGCCTCCCCCTGCGGCCTCCAGCCACACCGGGCTCTGCGGCCACGTGTGCAGCTTAGCCCCTGGAGGGGCTGAGGCCGAGGCGGTGGGGCTGACACGCCTACACCAGCAGAGCAGCCTGCGGGGAAAAGCCTGCTGGGGGAGCTCCCCATTCATTCCCTGTTCCCTGTTCCCCTGGGGTGGCCACACCACTGCTGGGGAGGCAGGCACTGCCCAGGATGCCCTGAAGCTGCCCGGCTCCCTGGCCTCCGCTCCGTGGCTTTGTGTGCGTCCACCGTAATAAACCATAACCGCGGTGTCACCGCCTCGCCGGTTCCGTGTCCTTCTCCTGAGTCACCGGCCTTCAGGGTGGTCTCCGGACCCCCGGCCATAAGCACACTGGGGAAGCGTACTGCCGGGGCTGCTGTGCTTTGTGGGGTGACCCTGAACGGCCCCCTGGGCCCCCGGCCTGCGTCTCCCCGTCTGTGTCCTCCCTGGGTGTGACAGGCCCCGGAGGACGGCGGATGGCAAAGCTGGCAGGGGGTGTGCGGGCCGCGGGCAGGGCCAGCCTCCTCGGTCCGGCCTTCCTCCGCCAGGAGCCAGGCCTGCCATACTGCCCGCTCACCGGAGCGGGACCTGGTGCGGGGCCACAGGTGCCCGTAGGCCCAGCCCCTCAGCGCTGCCTTCGGGGGCACATCCCGGGGTACTTCCCTGCCCCCCCCATCCTGCCCTGGCCCAAGACCAGGTCCTGGACCCGACGCAGGGAGGAAGGACTCAGCATCCTTGGGGTAGAGGCTTTATTGGGACCCAGCGTGGCTGAGATGGAGGGAGAGAACACGTGGGGCCAGGCGGGCCTGTGGGTGAGGGTGGCTGGGCGGCCATGCGTGGGTGGGACGGGGCTCACAGGAGAGGACCCGGGGGCCGGGCCGGCCTGGTGGGGCGGGCGGGAGGCAGGCAGCATGCGGGAGGCTGGCTAGCTGTGCATGGCGGCTGAGAGCTGGGAGGGACCTGGGGTTTCTCTGGGGCGGGGGGTGTGGGCGTGAGGCTGGGCAGCAGGCGCCCTGCCCTCGTTCCCCAGGAAATGGCCTCGTGGACACCAGGCGTCCGGTCCTGCTGCCGCTGCCTGGGGACTCGACGTGCGACTAGCTGAGCGGGTGCCCTCTGGGGCCGCTGTCCTGCTGGTGCGGGGACGTTTGCCTGGAGGGGGGCCCCACGGGGGCGCTCTGCGGACACAGGTCGGGAGGCTGGGGTTCTCGGAGAGCGAGCCTGGGACCCAGCAGGGCGGGCTGTGCCTGCCGAGGGGCCGGGGGTTGGTCCCTCTGAGCCAAGCTTTTCTCTCCGTGTCTGGTGCCAGTTCCCAGCTGTGGCCACAGAGGGCGCCATTCCCCCCTTCTCCCTGCAATCCAGGCCAGCCAGGGGGCCGGGGCTGAGGGCCGAGGCAACCCTTTCTGCTGGCCCGCCCTGCTGGCTCCAGGCAGACTTCCTACCCAAATGCAAACAAAGGAATCCAGGCCAGGATCCTCCTCCCGGCTTCTTCCTGGTGAAGAGCACGTTCCCATCCGGCTGGCCTGCCGGGGACAGAGAAACCAGTTCCCCGGGTCGCTCCCGCCTGGGAATGGCAGCGTGGAGTTGGCAGGGTCTCTCTGGCCGCCCGGGAAGGTGACCTCGGGGCCTGGGCGGCCTGCAGGGGCGGAGCAGGGCCCGGGGCTGAGGTCACAGCCCCTTCTCGGGGGACGGGGGCCGGGACGGGGCGGAGGGCGCGGGCTGGGCGTCAGCACTGGTGGGAGGGGGTGCGGTGCACGGAGCCGGGGCGCTTGGGGATCTTGCGCCAGCGCCGCTTGTCCCAGCGGCAGAGCAGCAGCAGGCGGAAGGTGTCCCGGAAGGCCTTGTTGCAGAGCGCGTAGCACATGGGGTTGACGGTGCTGTTGACGTAGCAGAGCCAGTAGCCCAGCTCCCACAGCGTCCCCGGCACGCAGTCCCGGCAGAAGGTGGACACCAGCACCATGATGTTGTACGGCGTCCAGGTGAGGATGAAGGCCAGCAGGATGGCGCTCAGGGTCCGCGCCGCCTTCTTCTCCTTGACCAGCGAGAAGGTCTTGCGCTTGGCCAGCTGCTCCTTCCCGCGCGGCTTCTGGGCCCGGCCCGCGCGCTCCCGGCCCTTCCGCGTCGTCGTCGGCCGCTTGACCGTGTTCGGGGAGCTCTTGGGGGGCTGCTTGGCGGGGGCCTGCGCCTCGGGGTCCACCATGGGCATCTTGATGGCCACCTCGGGGCCCGGCTCCTCGCCCTCGGAGGACGTGAGGGACTCCATGGAGCCCTCGTCCTCCTCCTCCTCCTCCTTCCAGCTGTAGGTCAGCTTGGGGGCCCGGCAGCAGCCGCAGCAGCGCCCCACAGGGGTGTCGGCCGCCGCTGCGCCCTGGGCCCCCGGCTGGGACCGCTCTGAGCTGCTGCTGCTGCCGCCGCCCTTGCCCGGCGTCTCGGAGCCCTGCAGGGCGGCCAGCTCCCGGGCCCGGTTCTCCGTCTCCCGGTAGATGCGCCAGTAGAGGATGCACATGACGGTGACCGGGAAGTAGAAGGCGGCCATGGCGGTGCCGAAGGTGATGATGGGCTGGGAGAGGAACTGGATGTAGCACTGGCCGGCCCGCACGGTCCTCTCGCCCACCAGGTACTGCCAGAAGAGGATGGCGGGCGCCCACAGCACGAAGGACACCACCCAGGCCAGGCCGATCATGATGGCCGCCCGGCGCGGCGTGCGCTTGGCGCGGTAGCTCAGGGGCCGGGTCACCGAGAAGTAGCGGTCGAAGCTGATGAGCAGCAGGTTCATGACGGAGGCGTTGCTGGCCACGTAGTCCAGGGCCAGCCAGAGGTCGCAGGCCAGCGTGCCCAGGGCCCAGTGGCCCATGAGCAGGTACGTGGTGTAGAGGTTCATGGAGACGGCGCCGATGATGAGGTCGGCGCAGGCCAGGCTGAGCAGGAAGTAGTTGTTGACGGTCTTGAGCTCGGTGTTGACCTTGAAGGAGATGAGCACCAGCAGGTTGCCCGTCACGGTGGCCAGGGACAGGAGGCCCGTGGTGATGCCGATGAAGGCCACTTGCCAGGGGCCCTTGCCGGGCGCCAGGACGGTGATGTTGGGGCTGACGGCGGGAGGGGCCGAGGTGTTCATGGCGGCCGGCGGGGCGGAGCGGGCAGCCCCTTCCTCTGGTCACTCGGCGGCTTCCTCAGCGGGAGGTCATCGCCTGGGGAGAGAGGACGCGGGCTTCGGTTGGGGGGCTGGACACCAGCCACCGCCTGGCCCCACCCTGCCAGGACTTCGGGCCAGACAGCACCACTGCCTCCAGCACCCTCCTGGGCGGGCTGGGCCCTTCCTGCTCTGGCGGCCACACCACACACACACACACACACACACACACACACACACGCACGCGCACACACATGCACGCACACACGGTCATTATAACGCACACTCCCAGCATGCCCAGCCACAGATGGGTTGGGGGTGGGGGCGGCTTTGGAATCCAGGGATCTGAGACTTCATCCCAGCTCCCCATCCGGGCTGGAGCCTCGGTGTTCTCCGCGCTGGGAAATGCTGCCAGTTCCGGCCGAGCTGACCTCGGGCGGAGGGGGGGGGGGGGGGCGCGCCCTGCAGACAGCACTGCCACGTTCCCAGAGCATTTCTCTAACCCGATCAAAGCCCTCATGTACCGAGCGGTCGCTGCGCGCCAGACACAGCACTCAGCACGGCCCTGGTTATCTAATTTCCCTGTCGTCCGTCTCCGGGGGAAGGTCTCTTAGGACCCGCAGGTCACTGAGGTGGCGGCCAGGCCTGGTCAGGGTGACGGGGGGGCGGGGGGGGGAGAGGGGGAGATTAGAACCCACTTTTCTCTCTCTCTCTTTGAGCCCGTGGAGCTCCAGGGGGATAATTCCGTCAAATAAGGAGACAAGAGACGGCCGGGGAGGGCTCCCCAGAAGATAAGAGATGGGAGCAGAGGGGCCTGTGTGAATGTGAATGTGTATCTGTGGGGGGGGGGGGAGGGAGAAGGAGAGAGAGAGAGGGAGAGAGAGGTGTTTGGAGCTGCGTCAGGCCCTTGAGGAGGCAGGGCAGCAGGGAGGCTGTGCTGGGCCTGGGCGCTCGCCGGCCGCAGAGGATCTGCAGTCAGGCAGGCAGAAGGGCAAGGGATTCGGCTCCCAGAGACGCGGGGTCTGGCCCCAGATGGGCTGTGGGAGGCCCCTCCGCCTCCCCACTCTGTTCCTGGGCTCCAGCTGAATGGGGGCAGCAAGGGGAACAAGATCTGCCAGATCTCTCTCTTTAAAACAACTGTTTTTTAGGTTTATTTATTGATGAGAGAGGGGGGGCGGGAGGAGGAGCGAGGGAGAGAGAAACATCAAGTTGTCGTCTCACTTATGCATTCACTGCTTGGTTCTCGTAGGTGGCCCGACCGGGGATCGCACCCGCAGCCTTGGCGAATCGGGACGGTGGTCTAACCCACTGGCCGCGGTTTGCCGGCCACTGCCCTGGGCGAAGGACCCAGACCCTGTCAGTGGCTACTCCGCCGCCTGGGGGTGTGCCTCGGTTTCCTCAGCTGAAAAGTGGGGCTATTAGTTCCCGGCTAACAAGGAGAGGCATTGCCGTGAGCGTCAGGGAGGCAGGAGGTGAGACGCGCCTCGAACAGCCTGGCCTGCTCGGCGCCCGCGGGCTCAGCACCGGCCGCGTGAGGGTCCCTGCCGCCTGGGCGTGCCTGCTGTCCTAATCCCCACCAGCTCCGACATCAGCCCCCGTGACCGCGGGCATCGCAGCCGGGAGCCTGTGGCCGAGGCATTGCTCTTCTCTCCGTTTCACAGACGAGGAAACCGAGGCTGAGAAAAGCCAGAGAATCCGCACAAAACGCACAAGGAGGGTTGGAACCAAGATTTGAGCCCAGCCGAAACCGGTTTAGCTTGGTGGATAGAGCGTCGGTCTGCGGACTGAAGGGTCCCAGGTTCGATTCCGGTCAAGGGCATGCACATTGGTTGCAGGCACATCCCCAGTAGGGAATGTGCAGGAGGCAGCTGGTCGATGCTTCTCTCTGATCGATGTTTCTAGCTCTCTATCTCTCTCCCTTCCTCTCTGTAAAAAATCAATTAAAAAAAAAAGAAAAAAAAAAAAAGAAAGTTTATTTAAAAAAAAGAGAAAGGATTTGAGCCCAAGCAATTGGTTCCAGGGAAACTTTTTAGAAATGGACGCTCGGCCTGGGGACCAGAGTCTGTCTGCCAGTTTGAACTGTTAAAGTATTACGTGGAGCCGGGACCAGTTTGGCTCAGTGGATAGAGCGTCGGCTTAGGGACTGAAGGGACCCGGGTTCGATTCCGGTCAAAGGCATTTACCTTGGTTGTGGGCATATCCCCAGTAGGGGGTGTGCAAGAGGCAGCTGATTGATGACTCTCTCTCATCGATGTTTCTAACTCTCTATTCCTTTCTCTTCCTCTCTGTACAAAACCAATAAAATATATTAAAAAAAAAAAAAAGTATTACGTGGAAATGTGACTTATTTCCCGTCCTTCACCAACGTCAGGCGCTGGGTGGGGGCTTGGACCAGACGTGCCTGGTGGGCTTCCCAGCGCGGCAGCTGGTGGACACCCCTGGCCTGGTGCCCTGCTCACTGCCTGTCCCTCTGGCCTGAGCTCTAACGGAGAAACCGAGGCCGGGGAAAGGGGGGAGAAGGCACCGGGTCGCCCCAGGTCTGGCTCTTAGATTGGGTGCTGCCTGCCCCCAACTCCCAGGGGCCTCCCAGCAGCCCCAGCGGCCACCTGGCCCAGCCCCGAAAGCCTCCATTGGAAGCGGAGCTGCAGGCCTGGGGCAGCCTTCAGTGCTCAGCCAGCGCTCCGCCCACCCCTGACCCCGCGCCTCACGCCGCACAGCACAAGGCTAGGGGGGCCAGGAGGCCTCGCCTTGGGTGGGACACTTAAGGACTTGTCTCAGAGCTCAGGCGTCAAGCAGAGGACAGTTCAATGCAGTATTTAAACATGGACAACAATGCAACACGCCCGTCATAAACACAAGTTTGAACAAAGACAGGATCCAACCCTGCACTTGCGCACACACACACACACCCCGTCCCCCACGCCTCGCCCTCATCCTGGCCCTGGGTCCGAGGAAGCTTACAAAAGCAGACGGCCCACCCAGCGTGGAGGGTAGTTGGCTGCTTGATTTCCAGAAACATCACATGACTGTGGTCTTTATCCTGATTACGAGGGTGTCTGGGTGTCCCCCTTAAATGGCACTCTGGGACCAGGGCCTCGCTCAACTCACCCCGGATCCAGCATTCCTGACTCTGAATTTCAGAGCCGTCCCTTCCCGGCCGCGCGATCATCTGCAATCCCGGAACCCCTGCTTTCCGGCTGCCCTTCGCCCCCAAACCTCCCCCAAAGCGCCTGGCTCGGAAATGCCGCCCAGCCAAAGGCCTGTTCCTCTTCCTGCCTCCTCGTTCCGATGCCCGCCCAGCCCCTCTGGCCCCGGCCCTTCCCGTGCGGACCCCAGGCCCGGTCCCCCTGGGCCCCGCACGGCTGGTTCCCACCGCAGGGGCGGTGGGCCAGCGGGCACCTGGGAAGACGGCACAGGATCCTGGATCTGAACAGAAAGGACCCAAGGCCCGGAGGCCAGGCTGCAGAGGCTGGCGGCTCACGTGCTCTCTCAGCCGGGGCTGGGCTGGGGACTGCCATCTCCTCCGCGGGAGGCGGAGTCCCTCTCCTCGATGACGCCCCTCCCCACGTCCTCATTTTCACACAGATAACCACCACAACGCACCGCCTCCTGCAGGCCGGCCCCTGCGGGGGCACACCAGGTCCCGTAACCCACAGGCCACCCTGCGGGGGCTCTTAGCTCTGTGCTGTAGATGAAGGCACTGGGGGGGGGCGGCTAAGGGACTCCCTGATGTCTCCCAGGAAGCAGAAGCGAGTGGGGACCGGGCCCCGACCTGGGGCTCCAGGGTCTGCCTCCTCCCCCGGCCAGCTTATCCGCTATGAGGAGGCAGGAGGAGAGCAGAGGTTCTGGGGAACTGAACCCTGATTCTTGCCAGCCCCCGGGGCTTCTGAGCCCGGCCTGTCCGCCAAAACGGAGCAGGTCCTCCCCAGACCTCGCCGGACGCTGCGCTCCGGAGAAGCCCCAGAGGCCTGCTCCGGCCCCTGCTGTGTGCCCGTGGGCGGGTCTCAACCTCGACAGGGGCGGGGAACAGCCCTCTGCCTGCCCAAGGCCACGAAGGTCAGGAGCTGGTGGTTGTGTAGGGACCAGGCTCTGGTTCCTGGGGATGGAGCCCCGGGGCATCTGCAGAGGAGAGGCTCAGAGGCCCCCCGCCACCCCGTGAAAGGGAGGCTGGAGGCCGTTAGCCTGGCCTGCTCTGTGAAACACCCCTGGGGGGAATGCAGGGGGTTATGGCAGGACTCCCCCGGCCCCCAAGTCCTGGGCGCTGCCTCTGCCCAGCCTGAGGCCCCATCTCTGCTCCCGTCTGGCTGTGACCTTGGGCGAGGCCCCGCTCCGACCGGGTGCCCCTCTGCCGGGTGAGAGTGAGTGTGAGGCGGGTCCTTGCTGAGTGAGAGTCAGAAGTGGGGGTGAGCCTATAGCTTTGTGGGGATGGGACTCCGCCTCTGAGGGTGACACGTCTGGGGGGCAAGGAGGCGGGGAGGGGCCCTCCCGTCCAGGACTGCGGCCTCCCGGTGAAGGCTGGAGGAGCTTCACGTGACCTCATTAATGTGATTACGGCAACTGGTACTCACTGCCGGCAAAGTACCCGGCGTGGCTGCCAGCCTGATACGCATGCTCTGCTCGGCCTGTGAGCGCTCCTGGCAAAGTGGGTTCTGCTGTCCTCAGCCTGCTGAAGGGGCAGCCGAGGCTTAGAGATGGAGGGACCACCCTGTGAGTCGGCCAGCCATGCCACCAGGATTGGGGTGCCAGCAGCTCCTCCGCAGTCTATTCTAAACTGCTCTGTGGGGCCCGGCCGGTGTGGCTCAGTGGGTGAGCATCCGCCTATGAACCAGGAGGTCACGGTTCGATTCCCGGTCAGGGACTATGCTTTGGTTTCGGGCTCAAGCCCTAGGGTGGGGTGTGCAGGAGGCAGCCGATCAATGATTCTCTCTCATCATTGATGCCTCTCTCTCTCTCCCTCTTCCTTCCTCTCTGAAATCAGTAAAGATATATTTTTAAAAAACCTGCTCAGTAGCCTCCTTGTCCATCTGGGCCAGCTTGGCCAACCCCCGGGCTCAGTCAGTCCCCGGGGAGGTGTCAGCCCTCCGTTAGGACCTGGCGTGCGTGTGTGTGTGTGTGTGTGTGTGGCAGTGCCTGTTGTCTGTCTGGGTGATGTATAATGACAGTGTGGTGGGAAGGGGGAGGTGCAGCTGTAGCTCTGAGAGGCAGGGGAGGGGCTGTGTCTGCCTCAGTCAGGGCTCTGAGCCCGTGCTTGGCACACAGTAGTTGCTCAGTAAACATCTGTGGAACAAGTACATGCGTGTGACAGGGTCGTCCTGCCTGGCTCCAGGCCGGGGCGTGAGGATGAGCCTGCAGGGGGCAGGACCAGTCCCTCTGCTCCCCCCAGGCCTGTGTGTCCTCACCTGCCAGGTCCCTGTCCCCGGCGAGGCCGGCCTGAGAGAACAGCCATGGCATCCTCACCGGGGGCCGGGCCGGACCGAGAGAGCCCGGCTTCACCCGCTGCCGGGAGGCGGGAGGAGGTGAGCCAGGCGCGGGCATGGATGGCATGCCTGGCAGTGTCCATGGAGGAAAAGCCACCCTGGGCGCAAAGAGTTAAGGGATGAGGTCAGAGCCTCTCGCAGGGCAGGGCTATTGACCGCCAGCGCCCTGGACAGATCCCCGGGGGCTGGGGATCTGGACGGGGAGAGGAAGGGGGAGGGGAGAGAGCCAGGCGGGGAGGCGGGAGGGATGGCTGGGGAGGGATTCCTGAACACGGGTCCCTGGGATCTTTCCACTGGCCGAGGCGTGGAGAGGGGAGGCCGAGAATGAGGGGGTGCTGGCGAAAGGTTCGGGGAGGAGGAGGGAAGCCATCTTGTGATTCTGGGCCTGGGAGCCTGCAGCCCCTCTGGAGAGAAGGGACATTTGGGGAGAAGGCGGTACCAGGCTGGGCACCTGACCTGTGCCTTCTGATGGGGCCTGAACCCGACGCCGCCGTCAGCGCCCCCCCCTGGGCGGACTGGGCTCTGAAGGTGGCTCTGGACCCAGCAAAGGTGCACAACTTCCACCCCCGATGCCCAGCCTGGAATCCCATTTCCAGGCTCCGCAGTTTCCCCTGGAAGAGCCAACTCCCCCCTCCCCTGGAGGGCAGCAGCCGGCATCAATGCTGCTCTGCACAGCACCCCCCCCCCAGGTCCCCTCGCTGTGGGGGGCCCTCACCAGGGCAGGCTGGGCCCTCCGCCTCCGCTCCCTGCGCCCCCCGCTCTTCCTCCTCCTGCTCCTCTCCCCGCTTCCTTTCCTCCCTCTCCCTCCTCCCCCCCTCCTCGGCATCACCATGGCATCACAGCAGTAGAAACCCAGGGAGAGATTCACCCACCTCTCCCCTCCGCCCCCCGCAGAGCCCGCGCTCCCTCCCGCCTGGAGGAGCTCCCCGCTCCCCGCAGTCCCCCCTCCCGCCATCCTGCTCCGGCAGGCCGCAGTGTGGGCCCCCAAATACCCCTTCCGTGACCGTGAGCACGTCTCCCCCTTCCTCAGCCTCAGTCTCCCCTCCTGTACAATGGGGAGGCGCCTTCCCAGGCCTGACAGGACCCTGCCTAACCCCTTGCTGACACTGGGGAGTCCTCTCTGTGCTTCGGGGTTCGGCTCTCAGGCCCCAGGCCCAGCCCGGGAGCCCGGAGTCACAGCTGCTGCACCCCCCAGCAGCCACCTCTTCCCACCTGCCCTCCCGGGTGGCAGCGGCTCCCCTCTGACAGCCCGGCCAGCAGCTGGCCACGCAGGGCCAGGACGCTGCGTGGCCGCAAGGCACCGGCTCCTTCCGGCCGGCGGCCAGGGCCGGTCAGTCCGGTGGAGCCGCAGGTTGCCTTGTGGGAAGAGGTGGCCCGTCTGCTGGCACCGATCCACTGAGCAGCCCCGAGCCCGGTGCCAGCTGACCACCCTCCCCTGCAGCAAGCGGAGCGCCCGGCCCCTGCCAGTGCCCACGTGGGGACCTGGGGGTCCGGGGAGGGCACCCTGGGTGACCCGGGCACCCCGCTGCCACCCGCCCTGAGGAAGCCCCGGACCGAGCCCACAGGGTGCTCCCCGGCCGCCTCACATGTCGGCACCATGTTCCCTGCCGCGTGGCCACGCGCGTGCCCGTTTCTCCCCGGGCAGCCCCGGGGCTTTTGGCCTGGTCGCCGCTGGCTTCTGGCCCAGCACCCACCTTGGCGTCCAGCTTGTCCATCTGGCCGGCAGCCGGTTCAGTCCATCTCGGTGGCGCCGCAGGTGGAGGGGGTGGTGGGGTTCAGAGCCCCCTGAGGGAGGAGAGGAGGGGTTCGGGGACTGGTACCCCAACTGGAGGGCTCAGCCTCCCTCCAGGTGCTGGTGCCAAGGGCTGCCCCCCGCCCTCCCTCTCGGTCCCCGGGGTCCGGGGGCTGTGCCTGCTACGCGGCAGCCGGATCCCTCCGGCTCCAGGTCCAGCAAACTGAGGGGGTCTCGGTCTCCTCTGCCGGCTGAACCTCAGAAAAACACCCGGTGTGCCCACTCACAGCCGGGGACAAGGCATCTGGGCAGCCAGTGCCCAAGGCTGGGAGCCCCCTCGTCTCTAGACCCTCCCGGGCCCCCTCCTCTCTCTGGGTCCACCCACGTTTCCCTGCGCTCCGGTCCCCACCTGGAACCCAGGACCCTGCTTGCCCAGGCCCCACCTGCGGGCCCCTCCCGCCCCTCCCATGCACTCACGTGGGCCGGACAGGGGTCCTCCCCGCCTCTGCCTCCCGGGACCCAAACACCTGGCTCCGGGGGGAGCTGCGTCCTGCGCTGGCAGCCGGCGAGGCACAGCCAGTGATTGGCATGTCCCACCCCCTGGCACGCCAGCCCTGGGGGGGAGGGAGGGAGGAAGAGAGAGGAGGGAGGGAGGAGGGAGGAGAGGAAGGGAGGGGAGCAGGAGGGAAGCCTCGGCAACGTCTGGGGTTGGACCGGGCCCTGGAGCGCCCCCTCCTCCGCCAGGGCCCCCGCCAGAGCCCCGGCCGCAGGGGAGCACGGGCGGACGGCGAGCCCGAGAGGCTGGAAGTCCGGAGCGGGAGCGAAGGCGGATACAGGAGACAAACACCCACACCCAGGCACAGGGCTCCGCGCACACACCCTCACAAAGGCACTCTGTCTCCCGGGGCCCCTTCCCCCAGCCCCCAGCCCGCACCCCGAGCCTGCAGCCGGAGCCCGTGTCCGGATCCACACGCCTCCTTCCCTCACCGCGCTCTGCCCCGCCCGCGCCCCCCCCGCCCCCCGCGGCGAAGGAGCCGTTCCTTCTGTCGGGAAGTGACACATTGGACCTCAGTGAGAGGCTGGCACTTGGAACGGGCCCAGGCCGGGCGCGGGCGGGCTGTGCGCTCCCGTCTGTCCCACCCAGAGCCCGTGCGAGGGCACAGGTGTCTGGTGTGGGGGTGAGCGTGAGCGTGTGTGTGCGTGTGCATGTATGTGTGTCGGGGGGGCCGTGTGCCTGCCCCACACGCTGCGGCGTGCCCCCCACATGCGTGTCCCTGAGCGCGCACGGCGCCATGCAACCTTTGGAACATACAGGTGGCACCTGCTGGCCCGCAGCCAGGCGGCGTGTGCACGCGTGTCTGTGATCGGCGTGTGTCTGGGTGTCGCCCAACTGTGGAGCCTGTTCATTCTGCACGCGAGGCCGCCTCGCCCCCCGCCCGCTCCACCCCCAGCTTCCACCGGGAAGACACACAGACAGGAGACAGACAGCGCTCCTCCCCGCTTGTCAAACTCTGTCTCCCGCCTCCCACGCAGGGCTCCCAGGTTTGAGGCGGGGAACCTGCCCTTCCTCCCCCCTCCCTCCTCCCTCCGCCCCGGACGGCCAGCCCCCTGCCTCCGGGCCTTTGGGTTTGTGTTGCGTTTCCTCAGAGACTGAGCCCCTGGGGGCCCTTTGCCAGAGGCTCGTCCTGCCCCGCCCTCGCCTGGCCGGGGGACCTCCGGGGAGCTGGCCGGAGGGGCTCTGGCTGGGCTGCTGTGCTTGGCCTCGCTGGGCCGTGCTGAAGCCCTGGGTGGAAGGCAGGGGGGGCCGGTCACCCATTATCCCCAGGAGGCAGAGGAGGAGTGCAAGGAGAGAGGGTGACGGATGTGCGGTGGGTGGGGCCCCTTAGCTCTAAGCCCAGGGCTCCGGAGTCCAGTGCGGGGTTGGGACCTGCCCCACCACTGCCCCTCTCCATTCCCCACCCAGCACCCCTCTCCAGTTTGATGCCCAAGGGTAACCTGGGCTGGAGCCCAGCTGCCAGGGGAGCCGGAAACTGGAGTCCCCGCGCTTGGCCAGCGGACGGGCTGTCAGTGGGAGGTGCACGTGGCAGCCACATGTGGGGGCACCTTCGCTGCCCACAGCCTGCGGAGGCCGAGCCCGCACCCGGCCACCTCCGTCCTGCGGGCAGGGGATGCTGGGGACGGGAGAGGCGTCCCGGATCCGCCGGCGGGGCGGGGCGGGCCGGGTCAGGACTCCGCCAGCCCCTGGCCCTGCCCCCGGGCGCGGGCTCGGCTGCCCCCTGCCGGCCGCCCTGGGTGCTGCGAGCCCCTGTGCGCGGCCACGTGGCCGGTGTGGGGGCGTCAGGCCTCTGCGTTCCGCATCCATTTCCGAGTCTGAATCAGGCTGCGTGGCCCCCTCCCCCCAGCCTCCTTGGTCTCCCTTCTCTCTGCTCCCGCCGCCTCTGCACACGTCCCTGCGGCACAAAAACACTTTTTTTTGTAGGCGGGAGAGGAGGGAGTCCGGCTTTCCCCCCCCCCATTCCCCCTCCCCGCCTTCTCTGGGCGCCCCTCTCGGTGCCAAGCGTCCCCATCTCCAGGTCATGCACCCGCGGAGGCAGGGGTGACCCCCGCCCCCGCCAGCCCAGGCCTCCGTCTGGGCCCCGAGACCAGACGGGGAAACTGAGGCAGGCAGGGGGAAGGGCGCGGGGCCGCCAGCAGCGCTCCCCGCAGCTCGCACCGCCCCCGCGCGGAGCCGGATTTAGCCGCGGGGAGCTGGGAACATTGTCTTTATTTTAAGCCGCCGAGTGCCGCACGCACGCGCCTGCGACAAAGGCCCCGAGAAGCCGCGGCGGGAGGCGCACGTGGGGTCCGCCCCCGCCCCCCGGCGCCCCCCGCCGCCCTGGCCTCGGCGGGTTCCGGCGGGGGTGGGGGTGGGGAGCTGCCCCGGGTGAGAACCCAGCGCTGTCCCCTCGCTCCTGGGTCGCCCCGGGCCAGGCAGCGGCCTCTCCAGCCCCCGGGTCTCCGCTCCTGCGTCCGCGCGTGGGCGGCGGGGCCGGGTCCGACGGCGCGGCTGCACGTGGCCGGCGTCTGCTCCGAGCGAAGCCGCCGTGGTTGTCTGTGACCGGACGGAGCCCTCGCTGTGAGCCCGCTGGGGCTGGTGTGCCTCCCGCAGCCCCGGAGGGGCCTGTCCTGCTCCCAGTGCACAGGGGCGTCCGCACAGGGGCGTCCGCAGGGTGTGGCCGGTGCCCACGCAGGCCGCCTGGAGCTGGGGGCGGGTGGCTGCAGTTCAGGACGGGGGGCCCGGGGGCAGCACTCGAACCCGCGGGGATCCGGGCTGCAGGCGGCGAGCGGGGGAGGAGGTGAGCGCTCCCCGGCGGGCGGAGAGCCGCAGCCCCTCGCGGTGAAGGCGCAGCCTCACCCGAGCTCGCGTCCAAGGCCAAACCCCATCCTCTGACCCCGTCTCAGGCCAAACCCCGGTCCTCGGGCCGCGTCTCAGCACCGCTCCCTCCATCCCCGGAGCAGAAGGCCCAAGCAGGCGGTCCTCCTCCCCCGCCGACCCCCGCGCCCAGCCGGCGGGGCCTGGGCCTCGGGGAGGGCTGTGCGGCCTCACCTGCTGTCCGGTGGCCTCGCTCACGGCAGGGAGGGGGCAGCCGGCCACCCCGAGGGCGTCCTTGCATCCTTCCCTGCCGCCCTCCTCCCATTGCTTTAGGCCCTCGGCCTAGCTCCCCCTCTCCCCGCCCCCACAGTGGGGACCCAGGACAGACTGTTCATTTTATTTAAAACAAGACGCTATAAAACAGAGCTGCTAATTGGTTATCACAAAAATTAAGTAAAACACTGAACAATGCCTGCTTGTTCAATACAGGGCACAGCAGGCACTGGCCTAGCAAATTCCCAGGATCCTCCTCCTTGGGGCTGCGGCTACAATCCCCCCCCCCCGACCCCTCCAGGGCTGGGGCGAGAGTGGCCACAACCAGGCATCCTCTTGGGACAGGAAATGGGGTTTTCTGAGTCTGGTTCCGAAGCCAGGCCATAGACACTGCCCACGTACCCCCCCAGGCTGTGCTGGGAGCTTGGGAGGAAGAGAGGGGGTTAGGGGGGCAGGAGCCGCACCCTCCCTCCCGGGAGAACGGGGGTGTAGGCCGCCGGAGCTGGGGGCCTGGGGGCCTGGCGGCGGAGCGCGGGCTCTCAGGGCGGGAGGTGAGTTCGGGGACAGAGGCTGCGCCCCACAGGGAGCCCCGGGTTTCTGCCCCGGCGAGGGCAGGGGGCAGGGTCTCGGCTGCCCACGACGGGAGGGGGCGCCCTGTGGACGGGCGTGGGGAGGGGAAAGGGGGGCTTCCCTCCGAGCCATGGAGGCAAGTGCTTCCGGCTCACATCTCTGGCCCCAAACTGCCCGGAACATCGGGTCAACGGCGCCGACTCTGCTTCCCTCGGTCATTGGACATCGGGGCCCAGGACGAGGCCCGACGTGAAACCGCTGGAGAGAGTCTGGGGGTGCAGGGGCTCCCGGGGATGGAGGGAGGGCCGGGGTGGGAGGACCGGTTCCGGGGTCCCCTGGCTGCGGACCGCTCAGGCTGCCTCCTCCCCCAGACCCCCCGGGCCTGTGCGCCTCGTCCTCACGCCCCACCGTGGGGAGCCCGCAGCTCCACGCCCGCAATGGAAGGAGTGGGCCGGGCGGGCGAGCGGAGCGGAAACCCGATCCCTCTCCACCTGCCTCCGGACCCTCGCCCAACGGGCCCTGCAGTCCCGAGAGGGCCGGGCTGCCCTCGCCTTCGGGCCTGCGAGGTCGCCGATGCCGAGCCTGTGCTCGCGGTGGTCCGCGTTCGCGCCAGGGGTGCCCCGGCCCCGGGCCTCCGCACCTGCCGCCGCGCCCCCTGCCGGCCGTGCAGCTCCCTGCCCAGAGGGGCGTGGCCAGAGGCCGGTCTCTGGGGCGGGGGTGTGCGGGTTCCCTCCGCAGATGGGGGAATAGTCGTACACATCCCTGCGATTTCTCATCTAATCCTCATACCTGCACTATGTAGGCACGATTATTATTATTTTAAAAATACTTTTATTGATTTCAAAGGGGAAGAGGGAGGGAGGGAGAGAGAGAGACAGACAGACAGACACAGACATCAGGCACAGGGAATTGATCGGCCGCCTCCTGCACGCCCCCTACTGGGGATCAAGCCCGAAACCTGGGTATGTGCCCTTGACTGGGATCTAAACCCCAGGCCCGGGCTCTATCCACTGAGCCAAACCGGCCAGGGCTGTAGGCACAATTATAATATGATGCCCGTTTTGCAGATAGAAAAACTGAAGCCCAGAGAGGCTAGGGCCGGCCCCTGGACACCTGCACCGTTTGTAGACGTTGCCCCCAGCTTGGAGGGAGCCGGTTATGAGACGAGGAGGATCTTGGGAGTTGGCTAGGCCGGTGCCTGCTGTCCCCTGTATTGAAGAAGCAGGCCTGCGAGTCGGCACGGCTCAGTGTTTTGCCTAATTTAATTTTTGTGATAACCAATTAGCAGCTCTGTTTTATAGATGAGGAATTTGAGGCCCGGAGAGGTTTAATAATCTGTCCAAGGTCGCAGCGCTAGGTGTCAGAGCTGGGCCCGTGGACTCCTGATCAACATCAGTGTATTCACATCGCCCCCCTTCCCGGCTGAGCTGGGGGGAGGGGTTTGGTAATAATAGCCTTTCTGCCTGGTCTAAGGCCCCCTGCCCGGCCCCCTGGCGCCGCCTGCCAGCTTGACCAGGGCAGGGACTGATGGGTTTGAGACCTCAGAGGCCCCGGTTTAATCTGCCTGGGGCACTCTCTAGAATACAGCACAATCGAGTTAGGGCCCAGTCTGCTGCTGAGGCGGGAGGGGGAGGCGCTGGCGCACGCGGCTAGTCCGGCCTGGGGTGGGGGAGGGAACTCAGGGGTTTGATGGAAGCTGGAGCCTTCTGAGCGGTCAGAGAAGGGATTGGCAGCCAGCAGCCAGCGGGCACAGGTAGCATGTGGCCCCTGGGGCAGGTACCAATCTCTGCTGTTCTTTTTTTCTTTCTTTTTTTTAAAAAAATAATTTTTTTAAAATTGATTTTTTTACAGAGAGGAAGGGAGAGGAAGAGAGAGTTAAAAACATCGATGAGAGAATCATCGATCAGCTGCCTCTTGCACACCCCCCACTGGGGATGTGCCGGCAACCAAGGTACATGCCCTTGACCAGAATTGAACCCAGGACCCTTCAGTCCGCAGGCCGATGCTCTATCCACTGAGCCAAACCGGTTTTGGCTTGAGTGAATTTTTAAACTGTCATTTCTTTTGGCGGCGAAAAGAAGAAGAAGAAGAAGAAGAAGAAGAAGAAGAAGAAGAAGAAGAAGGAGGGAAAAGAAAAACAAAGGGGGTTGGAATGACCAAGACGATTACTGACTGTCCCCTAAGATGTGTTAATATAGATCCAAATGAAGTCCTCCTTCAAGTGTAGTTACTTGATAATCTTGATTTGGTTGGAGAGAAATCCTTGTTTTTGAATAAGTTTATGACTCGGTGGATGCACACACCAGATGATGTAAAATTTGGGTTCTTGGCGTTTGAGCACTGTTTTCCAAAGAGCGATGGACTTCATTGTTGTTTTATTCAAATAGCTGTTCTTCTGTAATTCTGTGACTTGTCTAAAATAACTTTTATTTGCCTTTTAAAAATGTTTTTAAATTTATTGATTTTAGCCAAAACCAGTTTGGCTCAGTGGATAGTGTCAGTCTGCGGACTGAGGGGTCCCAGGTTCGATTCCGGTCAGGGGCATGTACATTGGTTGCGGGCACGTCCTCGGTTGGAGGTGTGCAGGGGGTGGCTGGTCGGTGTTTCTCTCTCGTCGATGTTTCTGGCTCTCTGTCCCTCTACCTTCCTCTCTGTGAAAAAAAAAATATATATATATATATATATATATAAATTTATGATTTTAAAGAGAGAGGGAGGGAGGGAGAGGGAGAGAGAGGGGCACGGATTTTTGTTGTTCCACTTATTTATTTGTACATTCATTGATTGATTCTTGTATGTGCCCTGACTGAGGATGGAACCCATAACCTTGTCACTTCAGGACAATGCTCTAAGCATGAAATTCGTGCGGGGGGGCGGGGGGGTTTTCCTCAGCCCGGCCTGCACCCTCTCACCATCCACGACCTGCTCAGGGGATGTCCCATTGCCAGTTGGACATCCCCCTCACAATCGGGGACTGCTGGCTGGTAACTGCTCACCTGCTTGCCTGCCTGATTGCCCCTAACTCCTTGCCTGCCTGCCTGATCGCCCCTAACCGCCTCTGCCTCGGCCTCCGCTGCTGGGGCTTCGTCCAGAAGGACGTCCAGAATGACGTCCAGAAGGTTGTTTGGCTATCCGATCGATTTAGCATATTAAGCTTTTATTATTATAGATGATTCTGGGGCTGCGTCAGACTAGAGAATTCATAGTAACAGTGCTTTGATGGAAATACGTGAATGACATGATGTGTACGTGGGAAAGGCTGAGGTGAGTGGGTTAAGGATAATGTAGACAGGAATGGAAAGATAAGAAGCAAGGGAGGCTAGAAGAGGTAAGAAAGGGGGGTGCAAAGAGAACAACACCTGTGCGGCCTCATGGTGAGTCTGTGTGTGGTCCGGGTTGGAAGTTGGTCAGGGAACACAGAGGACTCACCGTCTGTGTGGTCTGCTCTGAGGCCCTGCCGTCCGCCCACATGGAGGCCGCAGGGGCTGGCACCGCCACCTGCGCTCTCTTCACGTGCACCTGAGGCCCCGAGGGTCACGTGTTTCCGTGTGCTCCTGGGCCCGTGTGTAGAGAATCAATGTATTACTGACAGGAACCAAAGTCTGGGGATAGAATTTGAGGGAGACTAAGAGAATCACTGCCTAACACAGCCTGCCTGGCTAACTTGATAAAGGCTACGAGAAAAGACAGATGCTATGAGACTGGCCTGGAGGGGAGGGTTGGCGGGGGGATGCAGCGGGGGTGGGGTGGGGGTGAAAGAAAAAGAGAAAGCAAACGGCAGCAGGACCAGAAAGCAGAGAGGGAATGGTAGCGCTTCTTCATCTGCAGAACAGGAAGGAGGAGGGACTCAGGCTGGGGCAGTCACAGGGACCCATGCCCTCCCTGCCCTGCAGCCATTGGACCGAGGGGTAGGCACATGACCCAAGCCAGCCAATCAGTCTTCCCTAGAATTTCTCACCTTTGGAGCTGAGAGGCAGACCCTTCTCTCTGGTGAAGGGTCACTAGGAGCGTGACCAGCGGCCGCCTCGGGAAGGACCATGCCTGTGGGAGGCGTGCCCAGCACGCAGAGGAAAGCAGGGACGAGGCCCAGCTGGGGTCCCGGACACCCCTGGCCCTGGTGCCCACCATCGGTCCCCAGTGCCATGTCCACGTCTGTGCATCTGGCGGTTTGAGCTTGGGAGCCTTTATACCAGTGCCTTCTTTTATTTATTTATTTATTTATTTTTTATTTATTTATTATTTTTAAAAATATTTTTTATTGATTTTTTTACAGAGAGGAAGGGAGAGGGATGGAGAGTTAGAAACATAAATGAGAGAGAAACATCGATCAGCTGCCTCCTGCACACCCCCTACTGGGGATGTGCCTGCAACCAAGGTACATGCCCTTGACTGGTACCGAACCCGGGACCTTTCAGTCTGCAGGCTGATGCTCTATCCACTGAGCCAAACCGGTTTTGGCCAGTGCTGTCTTTTTATGCTCAGTAGAGCTTGAGTGGATTGCCGCCACTTGCCAATAAGAGGCCTGGCGGACGCAGTGCAGGTGGGAGCTGCCAGCTGCCGCTCGGGACATCTTAATCCCGAGGAGGAAGTGAGGCGTGGGCAGGGTTTGTCGATGACCCACTGCCAGCCTCTTGGCCTCGCCTTCCTGTGGACTTGCTTTGACTTTGCGTTCGGCGTGCTGAGTGTCCGGATGGGCCGTGGGCCGTTGTCCTTCCGAGGGCGAGCCGGGGCCAGTCTTCCCCGGGGTGCAGCCCCGGGGCCGGGGGTGCCTTCCCGGGACCACGCTCCTGGCTCCGGGGCCCCGTTCACCGGTGGGCTGTGCCATTGGCCTCACAGGCCAGAAGCCAGCCTCGCACTGGGAACGAAATAACCACGCACCTGGCCTTGTCAGTCATCCAAACAAACAAACAAACAACAAAATGATGAGGAGCGGCCGCCGCGTCGTCGTCAGAAGGACACACAAGGTGATGGCGCACCAGGTTCTTGGCTGTAGCCAGCGGTCGCCGACCTTTCGGGCCCCCAGACTGCCGGTGACCCGCGGGCCACTGGCTGGCGACCGCTGCCGGTGGCAGGAAGCCTGAGCTTCGGGGTCCAGCGGCCTGTGTGTGAACGGGAGAGCCATAGCCAGGGTGATGGCTCCTGAGGTGCGGTGGGCCCCAGAGGCAGGTGCACAGGGTAAGCAGGGGAACGGGAAAGCGGGTTTGGAAGGACTTGGGACAGTCGGTCAAGGTGGGTGGGTGCAGACGTCTCAGAACTGGGGCTGGGAAGTAATGAAGAAAGCCCCCACACTGGGCATGAAGAAGGAGTGAAGAAGGTGTGAAGAATACATGAATAAGACATGAATACATGAAGAGACCATGAAGAAGGCACGAAGAAGATATGAAGAAGGCATCATACATGAAGAAGGTGTAAAGGAGGCATGAAGAAGCCATGGAGGGGCCGCGTTGGAAACCTGCCTCAGAGGGCGGAGGGCTAACCCCGCTTCAGCACCTTCTGCTTCTTTTAAAAAAATATATATTTTATTGATTTTTTTTACAGAGAGGAAAGAAGAGAGATAGAGAGCTAGAAACATCGATGAGAGAGAAACATCGACCAGCTGGCTCCTGCACACCCCGTACAACCAAGGTACATGCCCTTGACCGGAATCGAACCCGGGACATTTCAGTCCGCAGACCGACGTTCTACCACTGAGCCAAACCGGTTTCGGCACCTTCTGCCTCTGACTTGGGGTTCTCTGGGGAAGCACGGCTTGGCTGGTCAGTTCAGAGGAGATGCTGCGTCAGGCAGGCTTGGGGTGCGCTTGCCCTCCGCCGTGCTCCGGGCTCCCCGCTGAGGGGCCACTCGTGCCCCTTCGCCTGCGGGTTGGCGGAGCCCGGACAGCGGAGCGGCTGTGGGAGGGGGAGCTCGTCGCCATGTTGTGTGAGCCAATCAGAGGCTTTCCTGAGCCGTTAAGATCCGCAGAAACGTGCTGGCTGCTGGGGCCCTGACCCTGAGCCGGGACCGGGGTCCTCTGCGAGGGGAGCACGCGCACCCAGTGGGTGAGAGGAGGCAGGAAAGGAGTCCGTGTGCCGAGCTGCCTCTGGTGCTCCAGCTCCCGCGAGGCCTGGACACACCCGTCTCCTGTCCTGGGGTCCCCTGGAACCTCCGCGTCCATCAGGAACACCCCCTTTCCCCGGGAGCCGAGGGGAGAGCTCCGCTCTCTCGCAGCCGGAAGGCCAGCGCCTGGAGCAGCTCAGGACAGGACTGCCGCGGCCGCTCCGAGCGCAGATCCAGCCGGTGAGCCGCCCGGCAGGCGGGCTGACTCACCCGTGGGGGTGTGTGTGTTTGGGGGGGGGTGGGCCTTCAGTCACTGGAGATGAACAGACCCCAGAACCCTGCCCTCTTTCCTGGCTCCCCCCTTGGCTGCTCGCCATCTGCTGGCCCAGCTGCCGGGCTATTTCTGGACGAAGTCAGGAGGCTGTTTTTGTCTCTGCGACTCTGAGCCCAGAATCCCCTGCTCAGGGGTGCCCCCAGCCCCCAGCCGCCTGTGTGCCTCCTTTCTCTCTCCCCGCCTCTGCGCCCCCCCCGCCCCCCCCCCAACCACAGGACACACTCAACTCCCCGGACAGTGTGTCTCGGTGGGCGAGAGGGCAGAGGGCAGAGGGCAGAGGGCAGAGGGCAGCTCTCTGCGAGGGCTCCCGCTCTCCCCACGGTCAGCCCAGCTCAGCCCAGGGCCACGTGGTCCGGTGTGTGTGTGGGGTGGTGAGAGGGGGCGCAGGGGACGGGAGGGGTGGGGCAGGAGGCCCAGGCAGCCCCACCTGGTCGCAATGGTGGAACGAAGGTGTGGACCCCGGCTCGGGTGTGTACACTGCACTCGCCTCATGCACAGGCAGTGGAGTGGGCGCACTGGCCCTTGCCCACCGGCCAGGGCTGTGCAGAGAAGGCGCCCTGAGCAGGGCTCTGTGCCTCCGTGCGATGGGAAAGGGCAGCCGGGTGGCAGGAGGTGAGGCCGAGGCAGGACTCGGGCTGCCCCTCCGGTCCCGGGACAGCCAGGCCTCCGGCTCCGGTCCCGCTCAGGTTGGTGCTGGTGGGCGGGCTGGCAGGCAGCAGCGGGGGTGGGGGCGGGTGGGGACAGCGGTGAGGCGCTGCAGGGTGCTGTGGGAGGCCATCAGGACAGTGGAGGGAACAGCCAAGTCACCTGGACCTGCTGGAAGGGGCCGGTGCCCCCCAACGGCTGCAGGAGGTCATTGAAGGCCAGGCCTCCCGCTCCCACCAGCTGCCCCTTCTGCGGCACGGGGCGGAGGGCGGCCCTGGGTCTGGGGCCCTGGGGCCGGGTCGTGTTTACAACGTCCCGGGAAGGAATGCAGTTAAACGATGACTGGAGAGTAAGACATTCAGCGCCTCCGACTCCCTGGTTAATGGTTTGTCCGGGCTCTGAGGGCAGGTCAGGCTGACCGGGGAGGAGGGGGCGGGAGGGACACGCGTGTGGAGTCCCCTGACGGTCAGGCGCCCCCCTTGGAGAAGACGGGAGAGGGCTCGGGTCAGGAGGACGGGAGGCGAGGCTGGTGTGAGATGCAGCCGGCCCCAGTCCCCTTCTCTCCGGGACTCGGAGCCGCACGGAGCCGGGGACAGGCCAGGAGGAGCCGCACGGGAGGGAGATGCCCGTTAGCCCTCCTGCCCTGCCAGCCACCCCGCGTGGGCCGAGCCTGGGCCTCCGTCCTCCCCACGGGGCCTCCGCCAGCCACTCCGTTTATCTCCTTCCTGGGCGGCCCGGCTGACCGGACTCGGAGACGGTGTTGGGGTCACACCGTCAACAGGTCGAGGGAAACTCGGGTGTTTGACTCCTTGGCCCCTGTTACGTACTGAATTCCGTGTGTCCGCCCCCCCCCCCCCCGGCCCCATCATTTATTGAAGCCGTAACCCCCCATGTGACTATCTTTGGAGAGAGGGGCTTGAAGGAGGTTGGTTAACCTGAAGGGAGGCCATAAGGGTGGGTCCACCCAGCATGTCGGGTCTTGGGGAGCAGAGGGCCTTTAGACACACCAAGGGCAGGGCCCCGCGGGGACAAGGAGTGGCGGCCGCCTGCCAGACGAGGGGAGAGGCCTCGGGAGACCCAGCCCCCGGCACCTGGACTGTGGACCTCCAAAGCTCCAGACACTCCTGGGGGGGCAGTGCCTTCGGTGGGAGTTTGTAAGGCCGCTCCAGGAGCCTCATACAGCCCCCGAGGGTGTCATCGCCCCCGTGTGACCCCATTCCGGCCGGGAAGTAGGCAGAAAGCCCGCTGTGGGGAGGGGACCTTTGGGAAAGGTAGTGACTGCCCTGAGCCGCCCGAGCTGCTGCCGTATGCGGAGGGGGTGCCGGTGACCTTCCTGCTGAGGATGGAAGGGTCTCGGGCTGGAAGGAACCGAGATCCAGGAAGTGGGGCCTGAGAGCCAGAAGCCTGTACGTTCTCTTCTGTGCATCCTGCCCGTGTCTCCCTCAGCTCGGCTGCCACAGCCAGAGCCTCAGCGGGGCGGCTTGCCCCACAGAAATCTGTTTCTCAGGGTTTGGAGGCTGCGCCCTGCGGACCCAGCGCCAGCGCGGCCAGATTCTGGCGAGAGCCCTCTTCTGCTTACAGATGGCTAGCTCTTCCTATTTTCCCCTCCTCCACTGATTTTCAGACAGAGTGGAAGGGAGGGAGGAGGAGGGAAGAGAGAGAGAGAAACATTGATGTGGGAGAGGCTGCACACAGAGAACCCTTTTAATGATGCGGACTCGGCGCCGTCTGGTCCGGGCGGCCCGGGGAGGTGCCTCCCTGAGCCGCCCTGCTCCCTCCTCGTGCGGGACCTGCAGGCCGGCTCCCGTGGGCCCCTTCTCAGTGCTCCGAGCCCTCCTTCTGCACCGAGGCCTGCAGCGGGACCATCTGCTTCTGCTGCTCCTGCTGCTGTCGCCGCGCTTTGCCTCTCCTCCTGGGGGCGGGAGAGCGGGCCCTCGGTGTGCGGCCCCTGGGGGCTCCCACTAGCTGTGCCCCGCACCCAGCTCCCTGCCTCAGACCCCTCCCGCCCAGGAGACCCCGAGGCAGCCCCGGGGGAACAGGGCGAAGAGCCTGGCCAGGGTGCAGCTCGGGGCCACCCACCCCGGCCTGCGCGTGGCCGGGAGCCCACCTGCTGTCCAGGTCGCGCACCGTGTCCGGCAGGGGGTGGCCCAGGGTCTCCGGCAGGAGGGCGGCCACGGCGCTGGCGACCACGGGGACGGCGCCGAAGACGAAGGAGGGCGCGGCGGGGAGGAGCTCGGCAGTCATGCTCACCAGCGGGCTGGAGATGCTGCCGAAGCGGGCCACGGTGCTGCCCATCCCCAGGCCCGTCTGCCTGCGGGCCGCGGGCAGGGGCCGGTCAGCTTCCGGCATCAGTGTCCTCTGTCCCCCATTTGATCGGCAAACCAATCTGGCGTTTGTTTTCAAGGTGAGAAGAAGGAGGAGGGGGAGAAGAAGGAGGGGGAGAAGAAGGAGGAGGAGGAGGAGGAGAAGGAGAAGGAGGGGGAGGAAGAGGAGGAGTAGAAGAGAGAGGAGGAGGAGGAGAAGAAGGAGGAGGAGGAAGGAGAGGAGGAAGGAGAGGAGGAGGAGGAAGAAGGAGAAAAAGGAGGATGTGTAGAAGGAGGAGGAAGAGAGGGAGGAAGAGAAGGAAAAGGAGGAGGAGGGGGGAGAAGGGGCAGGAGAGGAAGAGTAAGAGAAAGGAAGAGGAGGAGAAGGAGGGGGGAGGAGGAGGAGGGGGAGGAGGAGGAGGAGAAGAAGGGGGAGGGGGGGAGAAGGAGCAGGAGAGGAAGAGTAAGAGGAAGGAAGAGGAGAAGAAGGAGCGGGGGAGAAGGAGGAGGAGGAGGGGGGAAGAGGAGGAGGAGGAGGAGAAGGAGAAGGAGGGGGAGGAAGAGGAAGAGTAGAAGAGAGGAGGAGGAGGAAAAGGAGGAGGAGAGAGAGAAGGAGGAAGGAGAGGAGGAGGAGGAAGAAGGAGAGGAAGAGGAGGATGTGTAGAAGGAGGAGGAGGAGAGGGAGGAAGAGAAGGAAAAGGAGGAGGAGAAGGAGGAGGAGGGGGAGGAAGAGGAAGAGTAGAAGAGAGGAGGAGGAGGAAAAGGAGGAGGAGAGAGAGAAGGAGGAAGAGGAGGAGGAGGAAGAAGGGGAGGAAGAGGAGGAAAAGGAGGAGGAGAAGGAGGAGGAGGAGGGGGGGAGAAGGAGCAGGAGAGGAAGAGTAAGAGGAAGGAAGAGGAGGAGAAGGAGGGGGAGGAGGAGGAGGGGGAGGAGGAGGAGAAGAAGGGGGAGGGGGGAGAAGGAGCAGGAGAGGAAGAGTAAGAGGAAGGAAGAGGAGAAGAAGGAGCGGGGGAGAAGGAGGAGGAGGAGGGGGGAAGAGGAGGAGGAGGAGGAGAAGGAGAAGGAGGGGGAGGAAGAGGAAGAGTAGAAGAGAGGAGGAGGAGGAAAAGGAGGAGGAGAGAGAGAAGGAGGAAGGAGAGGAGGAGGAGGAAGAAGGAGAGGAAGAGGAGGATGTGTAGAAGGAGGAGGAGGAGAGGGAGGAAGAGAAGGAAAAGGAGGAGGAGAAGGAGGAGGAGGAGGGGGGGAGAAGGAGCAGGAGAGGAAGAGTAAGAGGAAGGAAGAGGAGGAGGAGGAGGGGGGAGGAGGAGGGGGGAGGAGGAGGAGGGGGAGGAGGAGGAGGAGAAGAAGGGGGAGGGGGGAGAAGGAGCAGGAGAGGAAGAGTAAGAGGAAGGAAGAGGAGGAGAAGGAGGGGGGAGGAGGGGGAGGAGGAGGGGAGGAGACCCTGGGCCACCCAGGCCCCGCCCCATTGGACTGGCGCTCACCGGATCATGGTGGGGTACAGCTCCCCTGTGTACAGGAAGATGCAGTTGAAGGAGGACGCCAGGCAGCCCTTCCCCAGCACGGCCAGGGCGGCCCGGACAGCGGTCTGGTCTGGAGAGAGGAGGGCGTCAGCGGGGTCTGGGGCGCGGGGGCCGGAGGGTGCGGCCGCGCTCCCGGAGGAGTGGTCACGCGTGGGGAGGAGGCCGAGGGCGAAGGGCCGTGCTCACCCTGGGGGATCACCCCATTGGCCAGGATGCAGACGCCCGCCAGAAGCAGGGAGGCTACCTGCGCCGGCCGCCGGCCCAGGCGGTGCATGACCAGGAAGCACACGAGCTTGGCGGGCAGGTCCACGGCCCCGAAGATGACCTGCAGGAGGTAGATGCTCACCCCGAAGGCCTGCAGGTCCATGACCAGCCCGTAGTAGGCGAAGCTCGTGGCGAACCTGGCGGGGAGGAGGCGGGGCGTTCGCCGGGAGGGCTCAGGGAGGGTGAGCGGCACAGAGCACCTGCCGGAGGAGCTGGGACCCGCCTGGCTAACCCTCCTTCAGACAGCAGCCTCCGGTTTGAATACGGGGGCGGTTCTGCCACGCCCCGGATTGTTTTCACCGGCTGCTTTGTCGGATTTGCGTCGTCTTTATCTCTATCCTGCATGTTGAACCCGGGCTGAGCGGGACACACACACACACACACACACACACACACACACACAGGCCCTGTCTTTAGGGCTAAGATGACCGCTGACCTAGAGCAAACCCCAAACTGTGACCAAGAATGCATTGGGGAGGGGGGGTGGTTCCGTTGGACGGCGCCTTTCTGAACGGACGTGGGGTGTCGGGGTGACGGGGCCGGGAGGGGAGCTGAGAGGAGGGCCACGGGGATGTGGCAGAGGGAACGGCAGACGCGGCTGAAGCCAGCCGCAGCCACGATGTGCGCTTGGAGGCCGGCCTGGGCCCTGAGGCCTGTGCCCGAGCGCTGGCCAAGGCGGGGACAGCCTCCAGCATTTGCCAGCCAGACTGGCCTCTGCCCTCGCAGCAGCTCCGGGACCTTCCCTCCCACTTGTCCGCACCCCCCCCGCCCCGCCGCGCGGACTCTCTCCCCCCGCGGCCGCGGGTGTCCCAGCCGCCCTACCAGAGCACCGAGAGGCAGAGGAAGAGGCGGCGCAGGGCGGGCTGCCGCAGCAGCTCCAGGGCCGAGGCCTTGTCCTGGCCCAGGCTCAGCTCCTTCTGCAGGCTGGACCGGAGCACCTGCCGGGCGGGGAGGGCTCAGGCCTGGCTCCCCCCGGGCTCCTCCCAGCCCAGCCCCGCCCAGCCCCTCCCTCTGGGCCCTGAGACCTGGGTTCTAGGCGTGGGGGTGGCGCCTGGGGGGGGGGGTCCTGGGGAATGCTGGGGGTCTCACCTCCATGTTAAGCTTGGCCCCCTCGTCCGGCTTCCTGTTGATCCGGGCCACTCTCTGCAGGGCCTTCAGGGTGAGGTGCAGCCTCCCGGAGGAGGTGTACCAGCGGGCGGACTCGATGAAGAACCTGGGGTGGGGGTGGGGGTGGGGGGAGGGGTTGGCATCGCTCCAGTTCCAGGCGGCTGGGCTGGGCGAGGAGGTGAGCTTTAGGCGCCTGCGGTGGGGTTTCCTGGAGTCTGGGAACCCAGGGGCTCTTCGAGTCCGCCTGTCCGGGACCACAGGCGGCGCCCAGCTCGGCCAGGACTCACTGTGCAGCAGGCAGTCAGCTCTTGGGTGCGGGGGAGAGGGAGCCGCACGGCAGGCTGGTGCCCGGGGTGGGGGGTCGGGGGGTCGGGTGGGGAGCTGGGGAAAGCCAGGAACTGGACGCCTTGGGTCAGATCTTGCCCCCACAGCCCCTTCCCCGCCGTCAGGCTGAGGCTTTGTCTGGCTTTGACCTTTGGCCTCTGAGGCTGGGGGTCGTCTGTCCCGGCAGCCCCCGGGGCCCACGCACCAGGAGTAGACGAAGAAGACGAAGTAGGGCACGGAGACCAGCAGCTGCAGGTGGCGCCAGGGGGGCGCGGCGTAGGCCAGGCCGGCCAGCACGAACTGGCCCAGGCTGTAGGCGTAGCCCCCCAGCGTGGACACTTGCGCCCGCATGTGGATGGGCATCCACTCCATGTCTGGAAAGAGGGCGAGAGCAGAGGGTGCCATTCCCGACCGCAGGGGCGGGGCCAGGGCGGGCGGGCCCCTCTGCGGCGGACCTCGCCCTGGCCAGCACTGGTGCTGTGGGGGAGGTGGAAGGCCAGTGGAGGTAGGGGTGCGGGTGGGGATCCCCGGGAACTGTCCCCTCCTCTCCTCTGCTCTCCTGGGCCATGGCCCTGTCCTGCGCTCCAGTCCTGGCGGGGCCTCCTTTCCCTCAGGGGCCCCTGACCACTCCGTCCCCCTCAGCAGCAGCCACTCCCCGGTCCCACCAGCCTGGCCAGACCCCCCGCTTCCCTCTGCCCCGGGGAGCGGGTGGGAGTGAGGGTCCCTCTGCCCGGGGAGCGGGTGGGACTGAGGGTCCCTCTGCCCCGGGGAGCGGGTGGGAGTGAGGGTCCCTCTGCCCGGGGAGCGGGTGGGACTGAGGGTCCCTCTGCCCGGGGAGCGGGTGGGAGTGAGGGTCCCTCTGCCCGGGGAGCGGGTGGGACTGAGGGTCCCTCTGCCCGGGGAGCGGGTGGGAGTGAGGGTCCCTCTGCCCGGGGAGCGGGTGGGTGTGAGGGTCCCTCTGCCCGGGGAGCGGGTGGGACTGAGGGTCCCTCTGCCCCGGGGAGCGGGTGGGACTGAGGGTCCCTCTGCCCAGGGAGCGGGTGGGAGTGAGGGCAGGTCCGGGAGGCGGCGGGTGCAGACAGACGGGGCGTGGGGGCTGCGCTCTCCAGGGGTCCTGCCCGGCCCTAGCTGAGTCCTGGTTAATTCAGAGAACCCTAAACCCTTGGATTGCCTTCTGGGCTTGAGGAGTGACCTCGGGTCAACGCCCTCCCACCGCCCTGCCTCGGGCTCCTCCTACCTGGGGCCGCCTTGGGAAGTTGGGGTATTTTACATAACAAAGGGGGGGGGAGATCTATGAGGAAGGGGGTGCAGACCCCCTGCCTGGGGCCCTCTGGTTGGTGCAACCTCCTCTGGGTACAGTCCTCCCCGCTCCATCGCTCCATCGCTCCATCGCGGGGCGTCTGTGTTCGCAAGCCCGTGTCTGAGGGTCAGATTGGCGGAAGCCCCCTCCATCCCTGGACCCCAGAAGCTATAATGTGTCTGGAGGGCAGACCCAGAGGCCAGGGCGGGCAGAGCTCAGGAAGGTGGGCTGGGAGGGGGCGGAGTGGGGAGAGGAGAGGGGCAGGGGCTCCCCGTCCCCCAGCACCCCTCACTCAGGATCATGCTGCTGAGGCTGAGGCCGGACACGGCCATGCCCGAGAGCAGCCGGAAGGCGCAGTAGACGGGGAAGCTGGGAGCGAAGGCTGCGCAGGTGCCGGACGCGGCCAGCAGCAGGTGGCTCAGGATCAGCACCCTCCGGCGGCCCAGCCTGCGGGACAGAGGAGGATCCCGTGGCCAAGATCCCGTGGCCAAGATGCTGTGGGCAAGGCACGTGCTGGGCTGGGACAGGGGCTGGGCCCCGGGTCCTGTGGGGAGAATGCCAGCCTCCCCCTAGGCTGGGGCCCTCCGCCCGGCCCAGGGGCCCAGGGGCCAAGGGTCCCGGTCCCAGCCCCACCCTTGGCCCCGTCCAGGACTGACCTGTCCGCCAGGTACCCCAACACCACGGCTCCGAGAAGCACCCCCACCATGTAGAGCGACTGAGCCAGCTGGCGCAGGGCCCTGCGCGAGCACACCAGGTCCCACTGGGGAGAGGGCCGAGGGGCAAGGGTCAGGGGGGAGGAGCCTGGCTGCACAGCAGCCCTCCTGCCCCCCGCCCTGCTCCGCTGGCCCTCTCCGCCTGGCCCCGGCCCCCGGCACTGCCCTTCCCCGTGGTCTCCGGCCTCAGAGCCGACAGGTGGATCTGCACTCCCAGCCACCGCCTCCCACGGCCATCAGCTCCTTCTCCGCCCCCCTCCGCGGCCTCTGGAGGACCTGAGGCGGCCCCTGGAGGACTGAGGCGGCCTCTGGAGGACTGAGGCGGCTGTGTGCGCTCGGTGAGCGGGGCCCGGCGGCTCACCTCGGTCACGATGGTGGAGGAGAAGGTGCTGTTGTCATAGATCCAGCCGTCGGGGCAGGGCTCGGTGGCCCCCGTGCCGTTGGCCTCCGAGCCGTTGGGCCAGGGCAGCCCGCTGTGCGGGGAGGTGAAGCGGAGGCAGGACTCGGGCCGCCCCTGCGGGTCCCGGGGCAGCCAGGCCTCTGGCTCCCCGTGCCCACTGCGGTTGGCGCCGGCGGGCGGGCGGCAGTGATGGGCGGGGACGGCGGCCGTGAAGTTCTGCAGGGTGTTGTGGGCGGCCATGAGGAGCAGGGGCAGGATCACCAGCGTGACCTGGGCCTTCTGGAAGCGGCCGACGCCCCCCAGCTGCTCCAGGAGGTCATTGAAGGCCATGGGGCCGGGCCCGGCTGGGCGGCTGGCGGCTGAGGATGTCCAGGCCCCGGATCCCTGTCCGTGTGTCTGTCCGCCCGCTGGCCTTCACCGGAGGATCGGGGCTGCCGTGGCTCCTGTGGCCGGGCTGCTCCGGGAGCTGAATCTGAGCCGGCCCTGTGGGGGGGACGCAGCCGGTGGGGCGCCCCTCCTTCCTTCTCTCGCTCCTGGCCTGCCCCTCCCTTCCCCTCGCGGCCTCTTCCCGCTTGGTGGGGCTCAGCTTTGGGGCAGCTGTGGCCGGACCCCTAGCAGGGCAGTGTTTAACCCTCGGCCGGAGGGAAGGAGTTAAAGTGTGACTAAGTATGAACCTCCGAGCGTCCTGGTGTCAGTGGAATTCCTCCACGGGGGTGTAAAGGGCAGGAGCGGGCGGACCGAGGTGGGGATGGTGGGAGGGATGGGCTTCGAGGGCCCATCTGGGCCTCTGGGGGCCGGCGGCCACAGGGCGGGACCTTTTCGTCTTCCTTTCAGTGGGAAGACGGGGTTCTGATGGGGGGGGGTGGCCTCTTGAGGGGCGTCTGTCGTTTTTAGTGGACAGGGTCCGGTCTGTCTTTGGGGAGGGGTGCCAGCGTGCAGGACGCCCAGTTCACTTGGATATCAGATCAACAAATATCTCTTTCTCTTTATATCTCTATCTCTATCTCTATCTCTATCTCTATCTCTATCTCTATCTCTATCTGTAAGTATGTCTTTAAAATCATGTAGGACATATTTATACTAAAAAATAAATTTGTTGCCCCGCTGGTCTGGCTCAGTGGTTGAACGCCAGCCTGTGAACCAGAAGGTCATGGTTCGATTCCCGGTCAGGGCACACAACCGGGTTGTGGTGTCCATGCCCAGTGTGGGGCATGCGGGAGGCAGCGATCCATGATTCTCTCTCATCATTAATGTTTCTCTCTCTCTCTCTCCCTCTCCCTTCCTTTCTGAATCAATAAAAATATATTTAAAGAAAAGTGTTTGTTGATCTGAAATTCAAATTTGACTGGGCATCCTGTCTCACGTTTGCTGAAATTGGCACCCCCGGCCTCTGGCCTCCTGGGGACAGCTCCTGTCCTGTAGGACCACAGCTTCTCCGATGAAGAAAAAGTAGAGGCTGCAGTGGGACCCTAGAGTCTAGCGGTCGGCAAACTCATCAGTCCACAGAGCCAAATCTCAACAGGACAACGATTGAAATTTTTTCGGAGAGCCACATTTTTTTAAACTTCTTCTAACGCCACTTCTTCAACATAGACTCGCCCAGGCCGTGGTATTTTGTGGTAGAGCCACAATGAAGGGGCCAAAGAGCCGCATGTGGCTCGCGAGCCGCAGTTTGCCGACCACGGGGCCGAGGGTATTCTGGCTGCACAGATGACTCCCCCCAACACAGCGCCAAGGCTGCCACGCGCTCGGCTGAGTGGGAGCACCGTTCGCAAGGTGCGCCCTGGTGATCCTCCTCCCCCTTTTGCCTGACTGAAGCCAAGTAGCCTGGGCCCCTGTCCCAATTAGGCCCCAATTAATTGATTATCTCTCTAGACTCAGTGGGAGAAATGCAAGTGACCAGGGGTCAGCAATAACTGCCTAGAGCCGAGCCGGAACACGTGACAGAGACAGAATGCGTGTGCACTCACACAGGGTGTATGTACCGATTCCTTGGGGGTTTCCATGCAGCGAGCACTTCACACAATATAATTAGAGGGGTTACATTATTACAACATTTGGCAAAGGGGGGCCAGGCGGGAGCCCACCTCTAGGGGGAGGACTACCACCTTGCTTTGGCCTCGCCACCCCTTTCCTTCAGGTTTGGGATCCATCCATTGCTCCTAGGCCGGCAATTCCAGTGACAGGTAGATTATTTTCTTAGTGAGGATTTTTACAAGATGGTTTGGTGGGGAGTGGCCTCAGCTGCCATTGTCTCAGTTAGAGAGGGCATGGTTGGCTCTGACCTTGCAGAGCTTCAAGGCTGACCAGCCTCCCAGGCTCCTCGGATCCTTTCTGATGCGCGAGACCATGATCGGTTTCCGGCCGAGGGAGGGGGAGGGCTCCAGGGTTTGACAGGAGGCGCCCCAGGCCCCGCACAAACCAGCGGATGCAAAGGGCCTCGGACGGCAGGAGGGCCTCACTGCTCTGGGCACAAACCCCGTCTGGTCGTCGAGAGGAAGCCGTTTGCTTTCCCGTGTCCCCTGCCAGACGCCCTGTCACCATCGAGCCGCTGACACGAAGGACGCTTCTTGTGTGGAGAGGGTGTTGATTGTTCACCGAGGCCCCGGGATGCGCCCGTCTTAGGCTGGTGCTAACCTGTCCCGTCTAGGTTCAGGGCCAGGTTCTGAGAGGGGAGGCCGGCCCAGCTGCAGGCCGTGGAGACCACAGGCCTATGTCCAGAGAGGAGGGGGCAGGCCCTGGGAGAGACGTGACTGGGCCCAGCCCCCCTCCTCCCGCCGGTGCTGGTTCTGGGCTGGGACGCAGTGGGTGTCCAGACGCCTGACAGCGTGCTCCAGGCCAAGGTACACAAACAAGAGCCGGTGGCCTGGGGCGGAGGGCACAGCTGCACAAACAGGGGGGGGGGGGGGGGCTCTGGGGCCAGCCTCCTGCCAGAGCCCGGTGCCCGCCTGGGGGAGTGGGCATGCTGAGGTAGTGGGGGAGACGGTGGTCCCTCCAACAACCCTCCCTCTCTGAGCCTGAGCCCAGGCCCCTGGGAGAGAGCTCCGCCATAGTTCCTGGCAGCGTCCAGCCAGGGTTAGCCGGAAAAAGCCAATTGGAGGCCCAGGGACCGGACTGTGGCTGCTTCTGGGACCTCTTGGGTAACCAGGGGACTCCCCACAGCTCCCAGCTCAGGGAGTTTCTAGGTGGGAATGGTCACAGGGCCAATGATTCGCAGAGCCAGGGACAGAGGGGTCCAACAGGGACTTCTGATTGGCCAGGAGCCGTGGTCAGCAAACTGTGGCCGCTCACGAGCCACATGCGGCTCTTTGGCCCCTTGCGTGTGGCTCTTTCACAAAATACCACGGCCTGGGCGAGTCTATGTTGAAGAAGAGGCGTCAGAAGAAGTTTAAGTTTAAAAAATGTGGCTCTCAGAAGAAATTTCAATCGTTGTCCTGATATTTGATATTTGGCTCTGTGGACTGATGAGTTTGCCGACCACTGGCCAAGAGTCACAGGACCACGTGCCGTCAGAGCTGAATGCCACCCCGCAGGGGGACCCGCCTCCCGGGGCAGGCACGGAGACGGAGGCCAGAGGAGAAACGTTTGCCCAGGACCCCACGGCGAGCGGCTCCCGACCTCAGTTCTCTTCCCTCCATTGCTCTCTCCGCCCCGCCGGCAGCGATTCCAGACCCTCGGTTTTCGGAGGCATCTGGGTTCTGTGAAATTCATGCCGTTAGATAAGTGGGAGTTAAGGAGTGACTACATGTGATTGTGATTCAATAACTTACACATCAGAGAAGCACTCTTGCTGCTACCCCAGGCCTACGTGTGCATTTGAGGACGATGGGCCGGGAGAGTAGCCCACAGACTCCTCACGCCTGCGGCCTGGCTGCCCTGGCCAGGGGCCGGCGCAAAAACGAAAGGCTGCCCTTCGGAGGCTGGACACGAGGCCAGTCACCAGCGAGGGGGCTCAGTCCGAGGACGCTGCCCCAGAGAGGGAAACGGCCTTGGGAAAGGGGCAGGGAGCGGGGAGGTGGGGATGGGAGCAGCTGAGCTGCAGAGCGGATGGTGGGGTCCAGAACGGGGCTCTGAACAGCAAGAAGGACTGGTCACGTGAAGGGTCAGAGCATCCTGACGGGCGTCTCAGCTCACCAGGAGTCCTGGTCATGTGACTGGGAAGTGTTCTGGGGCATCTTCCCTTCCCTTCCCTTTCCTTCCCTTCCTCTCCCCTCCCATTCCTCTCCCCTCCCCTTCCCTTCCCTTCCCTCCCCTCCCCTCTCCTCCCCTTCCCTTCCCTTCCCTTCCCTCCCCTCCCCTTCCCTCCCGTCCCCTCCCCCTCCCTTCTCTCCCCCTCCCTTCCCCTCCCCTCCCCTCCCCTTCCCTCCCCCTCCTCTCCTCTCCCCTTCCCTCCCCTTCCCTTCCCTCCTCTTCCCTTCCCCTTCCCTTCCCTCCCCCTCCCTTCCCCTCCCTTCCCTAAGGGAAGGTTGGTGCAGTCCAGGGACCAAAAGAATGAGGCTGGATTCAGGGTGCAAGGTCAAGGGCAATTAGAGCAGGTGGGGCCTGGTCGTGACAGGCCTTGTAGCAGCACTTGAACTTCACCCAATGGGAAGCCACAGAAAGGTCGACGTGAGGCTGCAACATGACCTCTTTCCTGCTTGTTAGGTTCGGTCTCAGATATTTAAGTATAGACTTGAGAGTCCTTAGCTCCATGGCCGATCAGCAAAGCCCTGGATTGTCTGAGTGTTCCAATATGGCAGCACTGGCCCTGCCGAGGGCCGAGCTGAGCGCGCCTGACACAGGTGTGCCTCATGTTACCATAACACACTCGCCAGAGTTTGAAGACTCAGTGGAATTGAAAGCTATAAAATATCTCCTTGATCACTTCACATTGATTACAGTTAGAAAGGGTAACAGATGGATATGCTGGGCTAAATGCAATGTATTATGGTGATGTCTGATATACTATTATTAAAATCAATATCACTTTAAAAATATATTTTATTGATTTTTTACAGAGAGAAAGGGAGAGGGATAGAGAGCTAGAAACATCCATGAGAGAGAAACATAAATCAGCTGCCTCCTGGGCAATCATAAATGCAAGTGGTTGAGAGGGGGAAGGCAGAAAATTGCTGTTTTGTTTATTATATATATAATAGATTTCCAAGACAAAGGGAGAGGAAGAGATAGAAGCATCAATGATGAGAGAGAATCAGTAATCAGCTGCCTTCTGCCCCACAACAGGGCGGGGAGGGGGGCAGTTCGCAACCTGGGCATGTGTATACTTACAACTTTCATAAAAATTATCTTTAACAAAAAAAAAAAAAAAAAAAAAAAAAAAATCAGCTGCCTCCTGCACACCCTCCACTGGGGATGTGCCTGCAACCAAGGTACATGCCCTTGACGGGAATCGAACCTGGGACCCCTCAGTCCACGGGCCGACGCTCTATCCACTGAGCCAAACAGCTAGGGCCAATTTCACTTTTTTATAACTTTAAAAAAGCCGCTACTAGGAATTTTCAACTTACATCTGTGGCTTGCTTTCTTTCCCGCTGGACAGTGCTGGAGAGAGCATTAGAGGAGGGTCCGGGAGAGATGAGGGAGGGAGAGGACCTGCTTGTTAGAGGAATGGAAACCCTCGAATCTAACATTAACGAAAAGGGGGATTTACTGCAAGAACCCAGGGGTATTTACTAGAACCCAGGCTCAGAAAGTGCATCCGGGGCTGATCTGGCCCTGGGACCTGGTGCCACGAAGAATCAATGCATAGACTTACGTACCATTGTCCATCGGGGCCCTGGCGGGCTCTTGTCCGCCTCTGCCCTGCGCACCTGCCCTCTCCTTCCTCTGCACCTGCTCCACCTGCACCCGGACCAGCCGCCCTCATGCTCACAGGCCTTCCCAGGACTGGGACCAAGAGACGGACTGGAAGCTCCATGCTCAGATCCCAGTCCAGGGGATTGATGGGATTCTGATCAGCAGTGGCCTCTGGGCCCGGCATCAGCATCAGAGGTGTAAGGTTATGTAACTGTTTAGTTGCAGATTCTGGGATCCTAGACTGTGCTGCACCAGCACAGCCAGGGGTGAACCTGAGGGGTTTAGGGAGGGGGTGGGCGGTGAAGGATTAAAGACAGACAAGAGAATAAAGCTGGGGGTAGGCGGGACACTGCTCTCGGATGGAGAGACAGCTCCAGAGCCTGCAAGCCGAGTCCATTTTATAGCCAGATTCCACGAGGCCAAGGAGGGGTGTGGTCAAGATGTTTACAACATCCTCTCGGGTTTCGAATCCACTCAATTGCGGGCACCTGGCCCAGCTTTGTTTCCTTGCTGCACCTCCCGCAGCCCGTATCACTCAGCCACCTGGGACCACAGGTTCGGACCATCAGGTCAAGCTTACAGCCACAGCCTCTGGCTGTAATGGTGCTGGGAGGCTCTGCCTTCCAAGCTGGGACTTGCACATGGCTTTGCCATGAGAGGACTGTGCCCTCTCGTTAGTCGGAGGCTTGAACCTGCCCAAATGCTGAAGCCGCTCTCCACACTAGACCTTTGAGGAGACCCCACAGGAGACAGAAGGAGCAGCCGGAGTGTGGGAGGGAGCTGGGAAGGCGTGGCTGACGGAACCAAATCTGCCGAGAGTCCGAGCGAGAAGGAGGGACGGGAAGTGACCTTCGGACTCGGCACTGGGGTGCTGAGCGCCCGTGGTGTTTCAGGGCGGGGTGGACCCTCGTGCAGGACAGACAGGCAGGAGGTCAGAGTGGAGGCAGGCAGCTATGCACGGGGGAGCAGACAGTGAGGTCTCTGGAAGGAGATGCGGCGTCCGAGGAGGGTGCAGGGTGCGAGGCGTTTGCTTGTTTGGTTTTTGTTATGATAGGAGAGGCTTGAGCTGAGCTGGTGATAGGAGGAGCCAGGAGGGAGGGAGGGGGCGAGGACCTCAGGGGAAGGCTGGACGCAGGGCCCCCAGGGAGGATGGGACTGGGAAGGGACCCGGGAACACAGCAGCAGAGGTGGAAGGGGTCAGCTTTGCTGAAGGTTTCTCCGCCACGTAGGAGACACAGCTGTCTGGTGGGTGTGGGGCTGGGACCTGGGCCAGAGACTTGGGGCGAAGATCTGCCTGCAGCCGCTCTGGTTTGTCCCGCCATCTGCTCACAGGTGCTGTGGGGTGTGCGGGTACACAGTGCTATCCCTCGCACAGGACTGGCTCTGAGTACGGTGTCCCTGTCCAGACTCATAGGGCGAGGCCCTCACTCTCAATGCGATGGTGATTGGAGGCGGAGCCCTTGGGAGGTTATTAGGGTTCGATGAGGCCCTTGGGTGGGGCCCTCATGATGAGGTTAGTGCCCTTGTAGAAGAGACCCCGGGAAGCATGCCTCCTGCCCCCTCCTCCACCTGAGGATGCAGACAGAAGGTGGCTGGCTGCAAGCCAGGAAGAGAGCCCGACCGGGAAGCAGCTGTGTCTGCCGGCATCTTGATCCCGGACTCCCCAGCCTCCGGAACCGCGAGCGAGAAATGCCTGTGGCTCAAGGGACCCGGCCTGTGGCGAGGTTATGGTGGCTCGAGGAGGCGGATGTGTAAGGCTTGGGGCGTGCATGCCTCGGCGTACTGACACGTGTACGCGTGTGTTCCCGTCAGCCCAGCTCCTCACGTGTACCTGTGTGCCGTGCTTTCATGTACATGCAAGTACAGACGATGGATGTGCGGCTCGCAGGTCCACACGTGGCCGCCCCCTTCCCCTTCCCCGTCCTCAGCAGCAGCGTCGTTCATTGGCGTTTATTGAAACCTCCCACTGAGGGCGGGTGGAGGCCAGAAGGGGAGGGATGGAGCCAGGGGGCCCAGGGGGTGTCAGGGGTCAGGAGCTGGCACAGGGGGAGAGTGGCAGGGGGGCGGGGCCGGGCTGCAGGGAGGGCGAGGGTGAGGCGGGTGGGGAGGCTGGTGGTGAATCGTTGTCCTGGCCGGGCTGGGGGCTGGGCTCGAAGATGAGGTAGTGGGGACCCGCCCAGGCCCCCAAGATGCCGGTGGAGCCCCGCGGCAGGCAGGGGCCTGGCTGGGACTAGTCTCTGGAGGCAGGGAAAGGGGGTTCAGCCTCCCTCAGCTGGGGTGCAGGTCCGGCCCGCAAGGCTGCAGAGAGATCCTCTGGGAGTCCTTTTCTGCCTCCGGCTCCGGCTCCGGCTCCTTCTTGGGGGGAGACTTGGGGGAGAGAGCTCAGGGGAAGCCCGGGGCCTGGGCCGGCCGCTTCCCCGGGGGGAACCCCGCGAGGCCGGGCGGGGACTGACCAGGCCTCCACGTCCTCGATGGTCTCCGGCAGGGGCTGGTTGAGGGTCTCCGGCAGGAAGAGGGACGCGCCGCCTCCCAGGAGGGCCGTGGCCCCGAAGATGAGGTTGGGGACAAAGGGGTGCAGCTCCCCCGTGATCCTCACCAGCGGGGCCGTCATGCTCCCCAGGCGCGTCAGCACGTTGCTCATGCCCATGCCCGTCTGCCTGGGGGAGGTCAGAGCCGGGGTGGGCGGCCTGTGCGGGGGGTTCCGAGGGGCCGGCTCGGGGCCCGGGCAGGGGCAGGGGGCGGGAGGACCCCGATCCCCCGGCTGCGCCAGCCCCCGGCCCGCACCTACCGGATGACGGTGGGGTACAGCTCGCTCGTGTAGAGGAAGAGGCAGCTGAAGGAGCTGGACAGGCAGCCCTTCCCGAACACGGCCAGCACCGTCCGCAGGGCCTGCAGGTCTGCGGAGGGGACGACACGCGGCCGTGGGCTCAGGAGCCCCCGCGCGCTCTCCTTCCGCCGCACAGCCCGCCTCCCTTTTCGCTTTGGCTGCCGGGAAGCTCAGTTCCAAACGGAAGGCCGGGTAGCAGCCACTCTGCCCTCCCCAGGGCTTTGCGGGTGTGTGTCCTCTGTGTGTCTGCCTCTCCCTGGCTCCCGTTCCCTGTTCCCGTTTGTATTTTGTTGTTCACGTTCTAGTCCTAAAACATCTCCTCACGTTCCTTTGGGAGGCTATAGGTCATCGACACAAACATCCGTACAAAAACGAAAGCGGCTTTTCCGAGGTCACGGTGGGGGGCGGGGGGCGGGGTCTCCCATGAGCCCTGGCCTCTGGGTGTCCCATCCTCGCGTGTTTTCCCCAGCGATGTCCCACCCTCGGAAAGCCCCGCACACGGTCCACACAGCACCGTGCTCTCCCGGGGCAGATCCGGAAAGGACTCTGACATCCCCTAGCCCCATGGTCGGCAATCGGCGGCTCTCGAGCCACAGGCGGCTCTTTGGCCCCTTGAGTGTGGCTCTTCCACAAAATGCCACGGCCTGGGCGGGTCTATGTTGAAGAAGTGGCGTTAGAAGAAGTTTAAGTTTTAAAAATGTGGCTCTCAGAAGAAATTTCCATCTTTGTCCTATGGATATTTGGCTCTGTGGACGAATGAGTTTGCCGACCACTGCCCTAGCCCAACTGAGTTTATTTTCTAATTGTATGTACAGTGGTCAGCAAACTCATCCGTCCACAGAGCCAAATACCAACAGCACAACGATGGAAATCTCTTTCGAGAGCCACATTTTTTAAGCTTAAACTTCTTCTAACGCCACTTCTTCAACATAGACTCGCCCAGGCCATGGTATTTTGTGGAAGAGCCACACTCAAGGGGCCAAAGAGCCGCATGTGGCTCTTGAGCCGCGGTTTGCCAACCACGGCCCTAGCGCAGCTGAGTTATTTTCTACCAGTAGATGCGGGGCCTGAGCCCAGAGAGCACAGGGACCCACTGGGGTAGCACAGGGACTGAGAGACGGAAGCAGCAGGACCGGAGCCCGCCCCCGTCCAGCCGGACCCAGGGGCGCGGGGCCAGCCTGCTCCGGGCCGGGAGTGCACGCCTCTCACCCGCGGGCACGAAGATGAGCGCCAGGATGGACACCCCCGCCAGGAGCAGGGTGATGACCTCGGTGGTGTGCCGGCCCAGGTAGCTCATGGAGAGGATGGTGATGAACTTGGCTGGGATGTCCACCCCCCCAAAGATGACCTGGAGGAGGTAGAGGTTGACTCCAAAATCCTCCACACCCATGGCCAAGCTATAGTAGGCGAAGCCGGTGGCAAACCTGGGGGCAGGGGGGCGTCGGTCAGCGCCGGCCACCGGCCGGGCCTCGCCCACGCTGGTCCCGCGCTCCCAGGATGATGAGAAGTTCCATTTGCGGCCCAGCCGCAGCCGCCGGGTCCGGGCTGCTCCGCGGTCCCGGCTGCTCCGATGCCGCAGTGAGGTCTCAGACTGTGTCTGAGATTCGTGGGCAAGTGCTGGGATCGGCTGGTTATGCCTGACATGGGCACGGCCTAGGATGTGGTGGCACAGATGCCACGGCACTGACTCCAGGGAAGGCCGGGCTGGAGGACCCGGGGACCACAGGAGGCGGGGGCGGAGAGTTTAACCTCCGGAGCAGCGGGGGCGGCCGAGCTGTGCACACGGCCTCCTCAAGTCCGGAGCCCCGGGGGCAGCCTTGCTTTGTGGGTCTCAGAGGACAGACTAGACCAGTGTGTGTGAGTGTGTGTGTATTTGTGTGTGTGTGTGAATGTGTGTGTGTGTGTGTGAGTGAGTGTGTATTTGTGTGTATGTGTGTGTGTGAATGTGTGTGTGAATGTGTGTATGTGAGTGTGTGAGAGAGTGTGTGTGAGTGTATATGTGTGAATGTGTGTTGTGTGTATGTGCATGTGTGTTCATTAGTGTGTATGTGTGTGAGTGTGTGTGAGTGTGTGTGAATGTGTGTATGTGAGTGTGTATGTGTGAGAGAGTGTGTGTATGTGTGTGTGAGTGTATATGTGTGTGAATGTGTGTTGTTTGTGAGTATATATGTGTGTGAATGTGTGGTGTGTGAGTGTGAGTGTGTGTATGTGCATGTGTGTGCATTAGTGTGTATGTGTGTATGTGCATGCATTAGTGTGTGTGTGTGTATGTGTGTGAATGTGTGTGTGTGTGTGTGAGTGTATATGTGTGTGAATGTGTGTTGTGTGTGTGTGTGGGGGTGACTGGGAGGCACACATCAGGGGAAAGTGTCCAGAAGGATTTGGAGCGTTTGCCCTGAGGGTGGGGTGACCCCAGAGGAAAGCAGACGCCGATGGCCAGACGGGGGCGCGGGGCAGGGGCACAGCGGTTCCCGGGTGGGCTGCTGGGCGGCGGGGGAGGGGCTGCCTGGGGGCGGAGGGGCTGGCGGGGCGGGGGGCCGGCGGGGGGGGGGGGGCGGCGGGGCGGGGGCATTACCAGGCCAGGGAGAGGCAGAAGGTCACGCGCCGCAGCACGGGCGTCCGGAACAGGTCGGCCACGCTGTAGTTGGCCTTGGCCAAGGAGATCTCCTTCTGCAGGTCCAGTTTGAGCTCCTGGGGCAGCGGGAGGGGAGGGGATGCATGAGGGGGCCGCTGGCAGGCAGGGGAGGGGAGGGTGCAGGCCGGGCGCCTGGAGGAGCTTGTGAGCAGGGACAGGAGGACGGCACAGCCGGATCAGAGCCCAGTGTCCCCCCCACCCCCTCTACCTCCAGGCTGAGCTTCTCTCCCGCCTCCTTCCTGCCATTGAAGGCGGCCACCCACTGGAGGACCTTGAGGGCCTTCAGGGACTTCCCGGACAGCACCATCCAGCGGATCGACTCCGGGACCCACCTGCGGGGACAGAGCCCCTGAGAGGGGGGTTCCTGCACACAGTGTCTGTCCCCACCCACTGGGGTCTGTCTGTCTGTCTGTCTGTCTGTCCCACCCCCTGGGGTCTGTCTGTCTATGTGGGGGAGGGACAGCGGCCGAGGGCAGGAGGCCAGGAACCCCAGTGCCTTCCCGCACCTTCCATGGAACTGACACCTGGCCAAGCTCTGCACCTGGGCTGCCTGCAGCCACACACACCCACTGCTCCCCTCCCTTCCAGGGGACCCCCTCTGCCCCAGCTGCTCCCGCCTCCGGGGTGTCCTCCTCAGCTAGAGCCCGGGGCGCTGGCCAGGCAGGGCCGGGGAGGGCACGGCCCGCTGCAGCCGCACGGCTGGCCGGTCTGCGCGTCCACCTCCCCCCTCCTCGGCGGCATTCCGTCCTGGGCGAGGGCAGCTCGGACGGGGCGCTAAGGCTGGGGTGTGCTCTAGGCCAGTGGTCGGCAAACTCAGTCCACAGAGCCAAACATCAACAGGACAAGGGGTGAAATTCCTTCTGAGAGCCACATTTTTTAAACTTAAACTTCTTCTAATGCCACTTCTTCAACATAGACCCGCCCAGGCCATGGTATTTTGTGGAAGAGCCACACTCAAGAGCCGCATGTGGCTCCCGAGCCGCAGTTTGCCAAGCTCGGGTCTAGGGGATGGGTGGAGGACCCTGGATTCTCCCGCAAAGGGCCCGCTCTGCTGGGGTGTGGGGAGTGGGGGACCCTCACCCCGGGCTGTGCTTTGGGGTTGGCTTGACCTTTGGGGACCTCTGACCCTGGCGCCTCATTTCCTCGGGTTCTGGGGATCTGAGCTTCTTCCTCTTTATCCTTCAAACCCAGAAGCCCCCAAACTGGATTTCCCCCCAAAACACCTCAAACTGTCCCCTGGGTCCTCTTACCCATACAGTGAGCTCCCTTCTGTCTCTTGTCCCACCCACTGGGGTCTGCCTGTCTGTCTGTGTCCACCCACAGGGGTCTGTCTGTCTGTCTGTCCCCACCCACTGGGGTCTGTCTGTCCCCACCCACTGGGGTCTGCCTGTCTGTCTGTCCCCAGCCACTGCGGTCTGTCTGTCTGTCCCCACCCACTGGGGCCTGTCTGTCTGTCTGTCCCCACCCACTGGGGTCTGTCTGTCTGTCCCCACCCACAGGGGTCTGTCTGCCTGTCGGTCCCCAGCCACTGGTATCTGTCTGCCTGTCTGTCCCCAGCCACTGGGGTCTGTCTGTCTGTCTGTCTGTCCCCACCCACTGGTGTCTGTCTGCCTGTCTGTCCTCACCCACTGGGGTCTGTCTGTCTGTCCCCACCCACTGGGGTCTGCCTGTCTGTCTGTCCCCACCCTCTGGGGTCTGTCTGTCTGTCTGTCTGTCCCCACCCACTGGGGTCTGTCTGTCTGTGTCGTCTGCAGCCTGGCCCCATCCTGAAGTGACCCTTCTCCGCGCAGACACAGCCCCCTCCCTCCTGCCCGCGCCTGTGTGCAGGGCCGTCCTCCCGCGGTGCCCTCTGGCTGGACAGGGACAGGGACAGGGACAGGGACAGGGACAGGGCTAGCCGGAGGGCCAGCTGGTCGGCAGGGCTCCTGCTGGGCTCGGGGCCTCAGGAGGGCAGAGGAGGACACGCACCAGGACAGCAGGAAGAAGGCGAAGAAGGGTGTGGACACGGCCAGCTGCAGCCAGCGCCACTGCGGGATGGCGAAGGCCAGGCCGGGCAGCAGGAACTGGCCCGCTGTGTAGAAGTAGCCGATCCCCACCGTCATGACGGCCCGCAGCCGCGTGGACATCCACTCGACGTCTGCGGAGGGAGCCACGCCCGGTGAGGTCCTGCTGGGCCTGGGCACCTCCCCGTGGAGAGGCGCCCGCTCCCGCCCCCCACTGGCTGCGTGGTCTGTCTCTGACCCACAGGGTTCCCTGACCCCATTTTACAGATGCTGCCACTGAGGCTCAAGAAGGTTGGACTCGCCAAAGCAGGTGTTGCTCAGTGGATAGAGCGTCGGCCTGAAGGCCGAGGGGTTCCAGGTTCAGTTCTGGTCAAGGGCATGTACCTTGGTTTCAAGCACATCCCCAGTAGGGGGTATGCAGGAGGCAGCTGATGAATGTTTCTCTCTTATTGATGTGTCTAACTATTCTTCTCCCTTCCTCTCTGTAAAAAAATCAATAAAATATATTAAAAATAAATAAATAAAAAAGAAGGTAGGACTCCAGCTGAGGTCTGTCTGACCCCCAAGCCCTTGCTCTTGACTGCCTCTCCAGTAGCAAGGGACTGCCCTGGCTTTGCCTCAGTTTCCTCATCTGTATAATGGGGAGGATAGCATCACGTGTGTAGACGGGATGAGACCAGGTACCTGGCGGGGAGCCAGGCCCAGGGAAAGTGCTGCCATGTGCAGGGGGGCTCTGAGGGCCTCTGCCAGGCCGTAGGGACCCAGACCCCCCGGCTCAGCGACAGGCGGGAGCCCCGGCCCCCGGCCCCCGGCCCCCGGCTCACTCAGGATCACGGTGCTCAGGGTGACCCCGGCCATGCTGAAGCCACACAGGAAGCGCAGGACCACGTAGACGGCGAAGGAGGGGCTGAAGGCGGCGCCCGAGCCGCTGGCCGCCAGCAGCAGGTAGCTGCCCGACAGGATGGGCTTCCGGCCAAACCTGCATCCGAGGAGAGGCCGGGTGAGCCGCCAGCCAGCCAGCTGAGACCAGCAGCCGGGCCACCCGGAGCCGAGGCCCGTCTCCCGCCCCGCGGGCATGTAACTCCCTCCCCGGACAGGGCCTGGCTTGTAATTGCTTTTTTATGACCAGTTTGCAAGAGGAGGCTTTAGTTAATGAGTGATCCCCTCCACCTCCAGCTCAGCTGCCTGAGCGGGGGCAGAGGGTCAGCCCATCTCTGAGCAGTCCCCCTCGCCCCCCCACCTCCGCCGCCACGCGGCCGCCCGGCGGTCCCCCCGGGTCTGTGGAGGCGGGAGGCCGCGGTGGCCAGGGCTTTGGGTCAGAGAGGACACTGCGGCCAGAGAAGGCCTGGGACTGGCCCAAGGCTGCACAGCAGCCCCCCCCGACCCCCCCAGCTCTCGGCCTCTTTGGGGTCCACGGGTGAGGCAGAGGGGCAGGGTCGTCCCCAGGGGATGTGCCCCCCTTGGGAGGCCCCGGAGGCTCACCTGTCAGACAGGCCTCCCAGCACGATGCCCCCGACCAGCGTGCCCGCCATGAACACAGACTGCGCCATCTCCTTCAGCTTGTTGGCGTCGCACACCAGGTCCCACTGCAGAGGGAGAGGGGCGGCCGCTCAGCCCCGCGGCCCGGCCCTCGCTCCCGGCTCCCCCACCGCCAGGCCCCTGCCTCGCAGGCACCCTGTCCCCCCTCAGGCTCCTGGGTCTGCCTGTGGCTCTCCGGCCCGCTCCGGGATTTTGTGACGACAACAGCCCCCGAGCATGTGTGGCTGTCAGACCACTTACCAAGTCTGCTTGTCCTCGCACCCCGGTCTGTCCCCAGCCCCCTGAGCTGGCCTGCACCCGGTGGCTCCCCGAGGCCAGCTCCTTGGTAGTGCCCTCACCCTCTGCTCCGTGGAGACATCCCTCTGGGTGCACCTCGCTCCGTCCACACCCTCCCTCTCTCACTCTGCCCTGACCGTCCTCGTCAGCACGGCCCGATCTCTGTCTCACCACCTCTTCCCCCCTCACCCACCTCTTCCCCCCTCACCCCCCTGCCTCGGCCAGGGAAGCCAGAGCTCTCGTAGGAGGGGCAGGACTTGCTAGCCCGCCACCTCCCGCCTCTTCCCCACGCTGACCTGCGCGGGGCCTCCCCCAGCCCTGGCACCCCCTCTGCGAAGCCCTGCTCCCCCAGCCACCCACCGTCTTCCCCACACCTCACCGAACACCTGACTGGTCTGCGTAGCCCCACCCCCTGCCGACCCCTCTCTCCGCCTCCTGCCTCCGTGTGCTCCGGTCCCTCCACCATGTTTCCCCACGCGCGGCCCTCTCCGCCCCCTCTGCCCAGGAAGTGCCGCGGCGCCCCCGGCTTCAGTGGCTCTGACCCCTCGCTCCCGCCCGACCTTCCTTCTGGCCTCAGGACCAGGAGCCTCGGGGGCCGCCGTGACCCCTCCCCCGGATGGTGGCTGTCTGGGGCGTCTCACATCTGCTCGTCCCCCTGCCTGGGGGCCTCCGTCTCAGCGCCTCAGCGTGGGGGACCCCTTCACTTCTTCCCTCCCCCTCCCGCCACCCCTCAGCCCTCGGTTTCTAACTTGCTAGTGTTTCTTGAGTCTGGATTCTTCTATGTCCACGACGGCTGTCGGAGTGCAGGCCTCACCCTGCACTGGGGTCAGAGCGGTGGTCGGCACATGTGGCTCGCAAGCCGCAGTTTGCCGACCACTGGGCTAGGGGCTTAGCCACAAGGAACAACAGTAGCCTGTAATTACTGGAATCGAGAGTCCAGGCCAGCGGTCGGCAAACTCATCGGTCAACGGTGCCGCAGTTTGCCGACCCCTGGGTCAGAGCGAGGGCCGAGGTGCGCGAGGTTGGCCACGCACCGGGCGCTGTCCCCAGGCCCTCACGCCTCGTCCGCACGACAGTTCCGATGGTGGCTGTCGCCTAATTTGCAGACGAGGAAACTGAGGCCCAGAGCGGATCCCTGCCACGCCTCCTGCCTCCTGCCCACCTCCGGACCTCGGATCTCAGCCCCTCGCAGCCATCCTGTCCCCGGTGACCCCAGGCCCCTCACATCTGGCTCCTGTCTCCCCTCCAGCACCCCCGGCTCCCGCTGGTCCCCCTGGTGGCAGAGGGAGCCCGGTGAGCACAGATCTGTGTGGCCTCGTGCCCGGCCCCTGCCGCCCCGCCCGGCCTAATCTCCCGCTAAGCCCTGGCACGCACCCTTAGTCCATTGCCTGTGTAATAAGGTGGAAAGTCTGATCCCTAGAAATGCCTCACCAGAATGTTCTGGAAGCGGAACAGTGCAGGGGCTGTACCCCGCCTTCCTCTGCCGGAAGTCAGGAAAGCGGGGGGCGGGAGGGGGCCATGGGGCTAAGCCTGCAGGTCCTCCCCTGCCTCAGAGGGCCCAGCAGGGCCGGCAGACCCCCTGGGAGCTGCACGCTGTGTGCATGGGCGGGAGGGACCGGGGGCAGGAGGGATTGAGGGGGTGAGGGGAAAGCACACAGGAGCTTCCAGAGCAGTGGTTCTCAGCCTCCCCAATGCCACGGCCCTTTACCACAGCTCCCCATGTGGTGGTGACCCCCAACCACAACATTATTTTCCTTGCTACTTCATAGCTGTAATTTTGCTGCTGTGAATGAATCGTAATGTAAAAATCTGTGTCGCAACCCACAGATTGAGAACCGCTGCTGTAGACCATCGGAAAGCACAGATATTTACATTATGATTCATTCACAGTAGCAAAATTACAGCTATGAAGTAGCAACGAAAATAATTTTATGGCCGAAACCTATTTGGCTCAGTGGATAGAGCATCGGCCTGAGGACTAAAGGGTCCCGGGTTCGATTCCGGTCAAGGGCACGTACCCTGGTTGCAGGCACATCCCCAGTGGGGTGGGGAGGTGGGTGGGTGTAAGAGGCAGCTGTTCGATGTTTCTCTCTCATCAATGTTTCTAACTCTCTCTCTCTCTCTCTCTCTCTCTCTCTCTCTCCTCACTGTGGGCAGAGATCTCTCCTGACTCTGTCTGTTGAATGAATAACGGATGGATGAGCAGGGCTGGGGTGGAAAATACCCGTATTTCACGGAAGAGGCCCAGAGCGGAAGGAAAGTGACTCGCTGGTGGCACGGAGCTTCCGGGGCTCCATCGCGCCCTTGGCGCGGCCTGGGCTGACCTCTGCCCCCTCAAGTTCGGCAACCCCACGCAGACTCCAGCTCCCGGGTCCTGGCCCCGCGGCCCTGGCCTCGCCCTCCTCTCTGGGCGTGTTTGCGGAGCCCTGGGGAGCTGGTTCTGGGAGGGGAGGAGGGGACGCCCCCACATCGCCGGGCGAGCTGATGCCCCCCGCGGGCCGGGCGGCGGCGGAAGCGGGGAAGCAGGGGGTCTGGGGTGCTTGGAGCCAGCGCTGCCCATGTCGTTGCCATAACCCGAAGAGGCAGGTGCTGCGTGATGATCCCCGTTTCACAGGCAGAGAGACGGAGGCCCGGAGAGCGAGTCACTCGCCGAACACAGTTCAGCTCATTTCAGGGCCGAGGCTCAGACTCGGGCCTGCGGGCCCCCTCTCATGCCATGGACCCCGCTTCCCGGCCTCCCTCAGGGTGCTCCGCTCTGAGCCCTGGGCTGCAGGACGGAAAGGCAGTGTCTGAGAGGCAGGCAGCCAGGGCGGGCTGAGCCGAGGTCACGGGGGCAGCTGGGGCCAGACCAGGGCTTGGGAGCCGCGGCGGCAGCAAGAGCAGGGCCGGAGGCGCCTCCGGGGAAAGCAGGAGGCGGCTCTTGATGGCCAGGAGGTCTGTGCCCCCCCGATCGGGGGCAAGGGGAGCGACCTTCTCCAGCCTTAGAGCCAGCGGGGCCTCGGGAGAATCACCGTAGCCCCCGCCGACGCCCGGACCCCGTGGGGCCTGTGTGTGGGGGAGTGGAGGGGGCCCCGAGGGCAGGGAGGGTTTGCCAGGGAGGGAGAGACCCAAGGGCCGGCTCCCGCTCGGCCGCAGCCGCTGTGTGTGCCGGGCCAGTGCCTCGCCCTCTCTGAGGCTCAGCCTCCTCGCCTGTACTCTGGGAGTGGCATTCGTCCCCGCTCTCAGGACTGGAAACAACATAAGGGATCGGGAGCACCCAGCCCCTGGCCAGCGGTCGGCAACCAGGATGGCGGCGGTTTTGTTCCTGTGCTCACAGGGATGGGTGGGCGTGGCCTTGGGGTCCGGGGTCCCATCCAAACTCCGGTGAAAGTCTGACGTCACCTCTGGGCCTGAGCCCGGGTAGAAGGGGGCCGATGCTCTCAGGGCCCGATCCCCAGGCTCATGCAGAGCGCACGGCAGCAGCCCAGGCCGCACACAGCAGGTGCTCACGGAGGGAGCCTGGCCTGGGAGGGCCCAGAGGACAGCCCATGCCGCTCCTGCACACACGACGGGCCCTTTACCAGTAAGTGCTGGCTGTGCCCGGGGTCAGATGGGAGGCGAGGAGGGAGAGGGTGGGAGGGGCACCCGGGCCAGGACTGAGGCGAGCAAGGGGGTGGGGCATCTGGGTAGAGCTGGCACAGGAGAGGGACAGGGAGGCGGGCAGCCCCCAGGTGGAGACCTGCTTCCCCGAGGGTCCACTGGGCAGGCTCTCTGCTTCTCCAGCAGCTGACGGGGCCTCTGGGACCTGTGTGTGTGTGTGTGTGCGTGTGTGTGGAGGCAGAGGGGGGAGGGGAGCAGGATTCTTGTGTCCCTGGAGGCAGGCAGGAAGTCTCAAGCCCAGAGAGGAGTCGCATCGCAGGGGATTTTTGGAGGGATGGGCTGGCTCACTAAGGTCCACAGGGTTGGGTTCAGGGTGCCCAGACCCAGCTGGGCACCCACAGGGCCAAGATCCAGGGTGGGGGCTGCGGGCCCTGGCTCCTCTCCAGGGAATGGGCGCCACAGGGAGCCCGGCTGAGACGGGAAGGGGGCCGGCGGGCGTGAACGGACGCTGAGGGGGCACAAGACCCGCACCGTCTGCTCTCAGCCAGGCCCCCCGCGCCCGCCCGGGGTGACCGCGCCTGCAGTCAGCGAGGCCCCCTGGGCTCGGCTCCGGCTCCGAGGGCCTGGCCTTCCCTTCCAATCCCTGCTCCCCGCACCGGCCACTGAAAAGCAAGTTCTGTTTCCTCTTAACGTCTTAGCTCCTTCTGAGAAATTCCAACCTCAGCCTCCTCCGCTGAACCCAGAGAAAGGAATGTGGGGTCGGTCACCTCGCCAGGAGCGCTCAGGGGCCGGGGAGGCGGGTGGAGGGGTGGGGGGCGCAGGCGCTGTGCTCACTCAGACCTGCAGCACAGCCCTCCCCCAGCCCCCCGGCCCCCGGCCCTCCCCCTCACAGTCCCGTCTACAGACGAGGGAGGGGGGGAGAGGGAGGGAAGGGAGGGGAGGGTTGGAGCTGGCACCGGGCTCAGGCCTGCGCTGTTTCCAGGCCAGGGGGTCAGATGGGGCCGCAGAGTGCAGCTGGGAAGAGCTGTGGCAGCTGATTCTCCTTTGGGGGCCCCCAGCCCTCTGGGGACACTTCTAGGCCATCTCCATCCACAGCAGTGACCGAGAGGGGACCTCGCCCAGCGCCCTGGGGGTGCCTGCGGTCTCTCGGGACCTTCCACACGCGCCCCTGCCCTCCGCTCCACGTCCCGGGCGGAAGCTGAGATTCCGGGGGCGACAGCCCTAGGAAAAGGCGGGTCAGGGTGTGGACCCTGCCGCTTGGCCTGGCTCAGCCCCCGCCCCGTCCGGCTGGGGCAGCCCCTCGCTCTGCTCCCCAGGGTCCCCCGGACGAGGGACTGCAGATGCTGGCTGCCTCAGTGTCCCCCGAGGCACCTGGGCCTCCTGGAGCCCCGCGCGGGGGTGGGGGTGGGGCACTGCTCTGCCTCTGCACAGGGACTCCCACCCCCACTCGGCCCGGCCCTCAGAGGGAGCACGGATCTGCCCAGACTGAGCCGCGCAGGGAGCATCCGAGGTCCGTCCTCCCCAGCTGGTGTGGGCGTGGGGCTGGGTCCGGCCACGGCCGCCTCCCGGGCTGGGCTGGGCGCCCTCAGGGAACCGGCCTGACACAGCCACCCTGAGCCGGTGCAGGACCCCGAGGCCCGGGAACCCCAATTCCCGGGATCAGATTCTCTGGGCCCCACCTGTGCGAATTCGGTGTGAACTGAGCTGGGCTCTCTGGAGCCCACTGCGGTCGGCCGGTCTGAGGCTGAGGGCCTGGCCTCCGCTCAGTCTGAGCCCTTGCTGTGCGCCCCCACCCCCCGCCTGCAGGCGTCCCCGCAGTGAGGGAGAGGCAGACCCCTCTTCCCACCCCCTGGGCCCTGCCGTCCTGACCACAGGCTTCCTCCTGCTCCCACGGCTGAGCCTGTGCGGCCCCGGGGCCTCTCTCTGCCTCAGCGCCCCCGCCCCCCACCCCCACGCACAGGTGCTGACTCCCTCCGGCAGCCCCGGGGCCCTCGGGCCCAGAGCACTCAGTTCATAGGCTCCTGTCCACCCTCGCCTCAGCGTCCACTCCCCGGAGCCTCCTCCGCCCTGGGCGCCGCTCCAGCCGCTGGGACAGCAAAGCAGCCGACCCGCCCTCCCGGCCAGCGAGCACCCGTCCCCGGCGGGAATCCTGGAGGGCTCCTCAGCGGAGGAGGCTCCTGGGCTGCAGGGAGGGCTCAGGTCTCTGACAGTGTCATTCTGTTGGAATGGGGGTGCACGTGCATGCGCCCGGGCGGAGGTGCCGTCTGGGGGATGGGAGAGTCAGGCTCCAGGATCAGGGGGCGCGACCTTGCACAGCTCCTTACCCTCTCCGGGCCTCCATCTCCCCATCTGAGAAATGGGCTGTGATAGGAACCACCTGCGGGCCTGGCAGCAGGCGGAGCGTGTGAGCAGCCACAGGGCAGAGCCCAGCACTGGCCTGCGAAGGCTTCCTGCAGGGCCGAACGCTCCCGGACACACACTCAGCCCTCCTCCGCCCGGACCTAACGGTGGGGTCCGGGAGGGTCACGGGACCAGGCTGAGCCCGAGTCCCCGCCCGCGAATGCGGAGACCGATGGCGCTTCCCGCGTGGAGACGCAGCTCCTGGAGTCCCGGAGCCCACACGGAGCCCACACGGAACCCACACAGGAGCCCACACGGAGCCCACACGAAGCCCACACGGAGCCCACACGGAACCCACACAGGAGCCCACACGGAGCCCACCCGGAGCCCACCCAGAACCCACACGGAGCCCACACGGAGCCCACACGGAGCCCACACGGAGCCCACACGGAACCCACACAGGAGCCCACACGGAGCCCACACGGAGCCCACACGGAGCCCACCTGGAGCCCACCCGGAGCCCACCCGGAGCCCACACGGAGCCCACACGGGAGCCCACACGGAGCCCACACGGAGCCCACACAGAGCCCACATGGGAGGGAGCGTGCCCGGCTCAGGCCTGGCATCGGGGAAAGACGGAAACACAGTCCCTCTCATAAAGCAAAAGCAAGCCCTGCCCCGGAGGAGGAGGACACAGTGCCCTCGGCTCGCGGCCCAGATGCCACCTCCTCCAGGAAGCCCCCCGGCGTTCTGGGCTCCCCGCTCTGAGCCTCTGGAGGCCGTGTCCCGGGCCTCCATGGGCCGTGGCTGACCGGCTGGCTGCGCACGGACCCGCCCCGCCCCCCTGGGAGGAGCCAGGTTGGTTTGATCCGTAAGGAGACTCAGTCACCTCCCGGGTACCACTGGGGCGGCAGCTGGGAGACAATGCCTGTCTGGCGGCTGTACATCCTTCGCTGTCTCCCGCCCGGCCGCCGGCCCGCCCGTGCCGTCTGACTGAGCTCTAACCCGGGCACTGGACGGCAGGCCGGGGGCCACTGGCGGGTGGAGGCAGGGGTGAACGGGGAACAGGCGGCCCGGGAGCAGAGCTGAAGTTTCCCCGTCTGCGCGGACCTTCCCACCCTCCACTCTGTCCACACCCCCCCTCCCGCCTCGGGCCTTCTACAAACAAGACCCATTTTCCTTCTCTCCCCTCCTGCCCCCAGTGCCCCCTCCTCCCCGCAGCTGCTCAGGGGCAGCCCGGCCCGAGGCCGCAGCCCACGGTCCTGGGAGCGTGTGTCCGTGGGGTGCTCTCAGCTGCTGCTGGGACCCCACTCGGCCGCGTGGGTCCCCTGGGAACAAGGACGGTGCATTTGGCACCCCAGGGCGGGCTGCTGGCCGAGGACACCGCACAGGGTGTGCGGAGACCAGCTCCTGGCGGGTGAGATCCGCACCGGCTTCCTCTCTGCCGCCCAGCGCCCGCTCTGTCCGTGTGCCCGGACGGGGGTCCGCTCTCCTGCCCGTGTGCCCGGATGGGGGTCCGCTCTCCTGCCCGTGTGCCCGGATGGGGGTCCGCTCTCCTGTCCGTGTGCCCGGATGGGGGTCCGGCTCTCCTGTCCGTGTGCCCGGATGGGGGTCCGCTCTCCTGCCCGTGTGCCCGGATGGGGTCCCGCTCTCCGGCCCGCATTCCCGGATGGGGGTCCGCTCTCCTGCCCGCATTCCCGGATGGGGGTCCGCTCTCCGGCCCGTGTGCCCGGATGGGGGTCCGGCTCTCCTGTCCGTGTGCCTGGATGGGGGTCCGCTCTCCTGTCCGTGTGCCCGGATGGAGGTCCCGCTCTCCTGTCCGTGTGCCCAGATGGGGGTCCCGCTCTCCTGCCCGTGTGCCCGGATGGGGGTCCGCTCTCCTGCCCGCATTCCCGGATGGGGGTCCGCTCTCCGGCCCGTGTGCCCGGATGGGGGTCCGGCTCTCCTGTCCGTGTGCCCGGATGGGGGTCCCGCTCTCCTGCCCGCATTCCCGGATGGGGGTCCGCTCTCCTGCCCGCATTCCCGGATGGGGGTCCGCTCTCCGGCCTGTGTGCCCGGATGGGGGTCCGGCTCTCCTGTCCGTGTGCCCGGATGGGGGTCCGCTCTCCTGCCCGTGTGCCCGGATGGGGGTCCGGCTCTCCTGTCCGTGTGCCCGGATGGGGGTCCCGCTCTCCTGTCCGTGTGCCCGGATGGGGGTCCGCTCTCCGGCCCGTGTGCCCGGACGGGGGTCCTGCTCTCCGGCCCGTGTGCCCGGATGGGGGTCCGCTCTCCTGCCCGTGTGCCCGGATGGGGGTCCCGCTCTCCTGTCCGTGTGCCCGGATGGGGGTCCGCTCTCCGGCCCGTGTGCCCGGACGGGGGTCCTGCTCTCCGGCCCGTGTGCCCGGATGGGGGTCCGCTCTCCTGCCCGTGTGCCCGGATGGGGGGTCCGCTCTCCGGCCCGTGTGCCCAGACGGGGGTCCTGCTCTCCGGCCCGTGTGCCCGGATGGGGGTCCGCTCTCCGGCCCGTGTGCCCGGACGGGGGTCCTGGTCTCCTGTCCGTGTGCCCGGATGGGGGTCCCGCTCTCCTGTCCGTGTGCCCGGATGGGGGTCCCGCTCTCCTGCCCGTGTGCCCAGATGGAGGTCCCGCTCTCCTGTCCGTGTGCCCGGATGGGGTCCGCTCTCCTGCCCGTGTGCCCGGATGGGGGTCCGCTCTCCGGCCCGTGTGCCCGGATGGGGGTCCGCTCTCTGGCCCGTGTGCCCGGACGGGGGTCCGGCTCTGAGCCCGTGTGCCCGGATGGGGGTCCGCTCTCCGGCCCGTGTGCCCGGATGGGGGTCCCGCTCTCCGCCCGCATTCCCGGATGGGGGTCCCGCTCTTTGGCCCGTGTGCCCGGATGGGGGTCCGCTCTCCTGTCCGTGTGCCCGGACGGGGGTCCCGCTCTGAGCCCGCAGAGGGCGCCGGGCGTACCTCGGTCACGATGGAGTCCCTGGTGCTGCTGTTGTAGGCCCAGCCGTCCAGGCACGGCTCGGTGGCGCCCCGGGTGCCGTTGGGCAGGCTGGCGTTGGGGGGGTGCACGAAGCGGAGGCACGGCTCCGGCCTGCCCTGGGGGCCCAGGGGCAGCGGCCAGGGCCCAGCGGAGGCGTTGGGGGGCGGGCGGCAGTGGTGGGCGGGCGTGGCGGCCGTGAAGATCTGCAGCAGGTTGTGGTTGGCCATGCCCAGGATGGGGAGGCCCAGCAGCAGCACGACCAGGAACTGGAAGGGGCCCCGGCTGTTCACGCTGTCCACGAGCGAGGAGAAGGTCATGGCGCCGCAGACGAGCCGGAGCTGTGGGCGGGGGCCAGGAGGGGCCGGGGTGGGTGTGGGGCAGGCGGGGGGTGTGCCCGGAGTATGTGTGTGTGCAGCGTATGTGTCAATGCATGGGATGTGGGGCTCAGCTGTGTGCACCCACAGACGTACGAGTGGCTGTGCCAATGGCATGTGTACGTGTGGGGTCACAGGTGAGTGCTCACAGGTGCCTCCGGGGGTGTGTATATTCAGGCTGGTCACACGTGCTGCATGCATGGGGCAGAGCCGGTCACACAGCTGGGACCAAAGGGCGGGTGGGGGTGGGTGTGGGTGGACGCTGGGTGATAGTGGGGGCGGTCCCGGGTGCTCTGAGCAGACACGCGGGGCTGCCTCGGCCTGCCTGCTGGGCCCCCTGGCTGGTGCCATCCCCTGGGGCTGGCCCATGAGCTGAGGGAGCAGAAGGGCCCAGGCAGGTCCTGAGGGCAGAAGGGACTTGGCCGGGGCAGTGGGGAGGGCCTCGCCGGGGCAGCTTGCCGGGGTTCCTGGGGGCAGGGCCCGGGTGGGGCTCCCTCCCTCCTCACCTGGCGGCTGGGCTGGGCTCCCTCGAGGGGCTGGTGGCGCTGGCTGCGGCCCCTGCTCTGTCCCGGTCGGTCCGGCGGCGGCTGCGGCTGGGCAGTGTGGCTCCCGCAGGCCGTGTGTGCGCCAGGGGGGCTTATATAAGCCTAAGCTGGTTCCCGGGCTAATGTTTGACTTTCTTCGGGGGATTAGCGGCCACCCAGCAGGGAGAGTGTGTGGACCCGGCAGGCCGGCGTCCTCAAAGGGCTGCCTCAGCAGGGCCGGCGAGCCTGGGCCGAGCCGGGGGGGACTCTGGCCGGTGAGCGTGGGCCGAGCCGGGGGGAGGGGGGTCGCTGGCCGGTGAGCCTGGGCCGAGCCGGGGGGGACTCTGGCCGGTGAGCGTGGGCCGAGCCGGGGGGGACTCTGGCCGGTGAGCGTGGGCCGAGCCGGGGGGGGGAGGGGGAGATGCTGGCCGGTGAGCCTGGGCCGAGCCGGGGGGGACTCTGGCCGGTGAGCGTGGGCCGAGCCGGGGGGAGGGGGGTCGCTGGCCGGTGAGCCTGGGCCGAGCCGGGGGGATGCTGGCCGGCGGGCAGGCTCACCTGGGGGACCTGGGCCGTCGGGGTGCTGCCGCTCCGAGGGCCCAGCGCCGGGACCAGCAGAGAGCGGTGCCCCTGTCCCCCAGCAGACAGCGAGCTCCGGCCCCGTGGTCCCTGTGGGGCCTCTGGACAAGGGGCCCAGAGGCTTGGCCCCCAGCGAAGGTGAGAAATGGTCACCGGCCCAGCCCCCCAGGGCTCGGAGCCGCCATCCCCGCACCCCCGGACAGCCAGGGTTCCGCTGTCTGAGCCTCGGACCCTCCTGCTCAGCCTCCCCCTCAGCCCTCTCTCCAGGGACGGCTTCTCCGCACCCACTGCTTCCCTCCGGGGCCAGATCGCAGTCTCCCCTGCTCGGCTCCCCTCCGAGTGCCGTTTTAATTCTGTAATAATGGGCTTCATGCGTCAAACACGGGCGACACAGACACACAACACAACACAACACACCCCGAGCCGCCCGAGCCACAGCCCTTCCCAGCCGAGAGCGGCCTGAGCCCCCTCCTCGCCGCCAGCACAGCAGCCCCGGCCGATTCCAGCATGTTCCCGAGGAAGCGAGCACAGAGAGGGTAAGGAACGAGCCCAAGGCCCCCCCCGCCAGGAAGCGGCAGGGCAGGTAGTGCGGCCCTCAGCTCACTTCTGCCTGGTAAAGTCACTCTCTTCTTACTTAAAAAGAAAATATTTTATTGATTTTTTTACAGAGAGGAAGGGACAAGAACAGAGTTAGAAACATCGACGAGAGAGAAACATCAGTCAGCTGCTTCCTGCACATGCCCTGCTGGGATGTGCCCCAACCGAGGTCCATGTCCTTGACTGGACTCGAACCTGGGACCCTTGAGTCCGCAGGCTGAAGCTCCATCCACTGAGCCAAACCGGCTCTTTTCTTATTTTTTTTTAAAAAAAGATTTCTATTGATTTCAGAGAGGAAGGGAGAGGGAGGGAGGGACAGAAACATCCATGATGAGAGAGAGTTATTGATCGGCCTCTTCCTGCACGCCCCACACTGGGGACCGAGCCTGCAATCCAGGCGTGTGCCCTGTCCCTGACCGGGAACGGAGCCGTGACCTCCTGGTTCATGGACTGAGGCTCAGCCACGGAGCCACGCTGGCCGGGTGGTCGCTAACCCTTTCTGCAGAGTCTGGGGCTGCACTGTCACTCCGCCACAGTCACCAGCCAGCCTTCAACGGCCTGCCTGCCGCCAGCTCACTGCCCTGCGGCTCCCCGAGATCCCTGGCAGCTGCCCCCCACTGCTCTGGGGACTGGGTGGGCCCCCCTCCTGGTCAGGAGGGGCTTCCCATTCTCCTTGGCCCTCTTCTCTCCCCGGGCTCCGCTGGGCTCCTCCCCCCAAACCTCCCCCCGCCCCCACCCCCAGCCTCCAGGGCAGTCAGCTGGTAGGCCAGGCCCAGCCCTCCCCTGGGCTCCACCTGGCCCAGCAGTGAGGATGTGCCCAGAGGGGCCCGGCAGGGCCTTCAAAGAGATTCCGTTACCTCGCCCTGAGGCAGCCGGGCAGGCGTTGTTGTAGAAAGGGTTTCTGCTGTGAGGCTGGCGGGGAGCTGGGCCGGTGCCCGGGGGCCCCCAGTCCCGGGCCTGCTCCCTCCGCACCTGTGAGAAGATTTCTGGTCCTCGCTGGGCTGGCCCGGGTCACCCTCCTTCCTGTCCTTGGGGAATGTGGCTGCAAAGAGCTGACTTCCCCTGAGGCTGCTGGAGGTGGTCGGGGAGGGGGGTCCGCGCTGCCCAGTGAGGGGCAGGCACCCACCCACGGAGGTGCGTGGCCCCTGACGCCCGAGCTGCGGGTCTGTCAGCACGGCCGGCCGGGCCTGTCCAGCACCCGCTGTGGGACCCCAGGCAAACCGCCCCCCGCCTCCTGCTTCTCTTCATTAGTTAAGCAGCAGCATGGCCCTAGCGGGCTTGGCTCAGTGGATAGAGCGTCGGCCGGCGGACTGAAAGGTCCTGGGTTCGATTCTGGTCAAGGGCACATGCCTGGGTTGCGAGCTCCATCCCCAGTAGGGGGCCTGCAGGAGGCAGCCGATCCATGGTTCTCCCTCATCATTGATGCTTCTACCTCCCTCTCCCTTCCTCTTTGACATCAACAAAAGTATGTTTTACAAGTAATAATAAAATAAATAAACCCAACATTAAGAAAAGACCCACCCACCAGGAATCTTGAATTCAAACCGTGTTCTGGGTTTATAAGATCATTATGTCATTTCAGAGAGAATGGCGGCAGCCTGGCTACATGGGGGGCGGGGTGGGAGAGAAAGTGCCCCCCCCCCAACCTAACCACCCCCTTGTCCTAACCACCCCCTTCTCTGCGGCAGCTCCCTCCCAGGCCTTCCCATTGCCTTAGGGCCCATCACTCCGCCATGCTGCGATCCTAAACGCAATGTGTTGACATTAACTTTTAAAAGAAACGATGCATTTGGGAAGTTGTATGTGCTAAATGCGTTTTTTATTTGGAACAGGGCCATCGACTTTCTCCCTCCCTCCCTCCCTGCCTGCCTGCCTCCCCCCTCCTCCTGTCCCTCCCCCCTTCCTCCTTTCCTTCCCTCCTCCCTCCCTCCCTCCTCTTCCTCCCCCCCACTTCCCTCCCTTCGCTCTCCCTCCTTCCACCCCCTCCTTCCTTTTCTCTTCCCTCCTTTCATCTCTTGTCTACACTCTTCCAGTCTCCTTCAGGCGGACCTGGGCCCAGGCAGTGTCCCCTGTGCTGCTGCTCAGACCACAGGCCCAGCGGGGACAGGGAGGCAGGAACCGGGAGCTGTCCCTCCCTGGAGGCCGCGCTGAAGCCCCGAGCCTCTGTCACTGGCTCAGGGACCCCAGATTCAGCCCTGACCTTGGGGCGCTCCCCAGAGCAGGTGCCTGTGTGGGGGTGCTGTCGGGCTGCCCTTGAGCAAGGGGTTGACCTCTGCCCTCCAGCCCGCCCCCACCCCGCCCCCTCATGGGCCGGTGCCGAAGGCCCCTCGGGGAGCCAGGGTGCAGGGACGAGGGCCCCAGCCTGGATTTGAACCCCACGCCACCACCTGCTCCTGTGTGGCCTTGGCAGGTGATGTCACCTGTTCCAGCCTCAGTTTCTCTGCTTGTGAAATGGGTCCGTACCCACCTTCAGGGTTGCTGGGGTTTCATTTACTTATTTATTTGTATTTAAACATTCCTAGCTTTTGCCCAGGTTGCAGCGAGCACACTTTTATGTTTGCTTTTTAAATTGATTTCAGAGAGAGGAAGGGAGAGGGAGAGAGGGGCGGAAGCATCCATGATGAGAATCACCGGTAGGCTGCCTCCTGTTCGCCCCCTACTGGGGACCGAGCGTGTGCCCTGACCCGGAATCCAACCGTGACCTGTGACCTCCGGGTTCAGAGGTCCGTGCCTAACCGCTGAGCCTCGCCAGCGGGTGGGTTGTTGGGGTAAATAAAGTGCACAAAGCCCAGAGCACAGCCCAGCACAGTGCCTGAGCGGGGCAGCCCTGAGGGCCGGGCCGGGCAGGGAGGGCTGAGCCTCCGGAGGAAGGAGGGAGTGTGGTGGGAGGAGGAAGGGAGGAGGCGGGAGGGGCCGTCTGGTGCCTGGGCCACGGGCTACGAGGCTTGAGGAGGCCGGGCGGCTGGAGGCTGTCCGTGGCCCCGAGAACATCCAGGCCCCACAGCCACTGCCCAGCCGTCGCTGTAGACAGGAGGCCTCCGTGCCAGCTCAGGTCCAACAGCGGCCGAGGACGGAGGGCTCACAGCTGAGGGCGGGCAGGGAGAGGCGCCCCCTGGGGTGCACACCGGAACAGCATCTCCCCTGGACAGGGAGAGAGTTAGGGGCCCTCCGGCCACCTGAGCCAGCGCAGCCAACAGACTAAGTGGCCGGAATCCCGCAGGGGGCCAGCTGCCTCGGACCTCAGCCCGCCTCCCAGCTGCAGGCGGGAGGAGGGGGGGCAGATGCCACGGGCCCAGGGCCCCGCATGGCCCTCGGCCCACCAGAGCCTCAGCCGGGCGGCCGGCTCCGGGGCCGGACGGGGACGGTGGGCGGGCTGGTGGGCGGCGGGGAGAGGCTGGCGCGGGGCAGGCCGGTCTGCGGGGCCCGCAGCGCCCGCCGCACCAGCTGGTGTTGCCATGGGGACGTGCAGGCTTGGGGCTGCCAGATCCTCAGATATTTTCAAAAATAGCTTGAAATCTGGACTCGGTGAAATTCTCCGGCTGTGGAGGCGACCCCCTCCCCCCCTGGAACCCTCTGTCTTCCCTGCCTCCGCCCTCGGGGCCTCCATGCCGTCAGGTGATCCGTGCAGAGGGGTCGGGGCCGGGGGCCTGACCTCATCCCGCCTCCTCCTTCCTCGTCCAGCTGGCAGCCCTCCCCAGCGCCTGCCTGGGCTGGGCCCGCGGGGAGAGGTGTGGAGACAGGGGATGAAGGAACGGAGCGTGGCTGGGGGGTGGGGGTCACACCCCGAGAGGGACGTGGAAGGGGCAGGTGTCCGTGGGGCCAGTTTCGTGTGCCAGGCGCCCCGAGGACACGGGTCCACACGCTTCCCGCTGAGTCACATCCGCGTGATCCCCTGCTGCCGCCGTGGCGGGCGCACGGGTCTGGGCCACGCTGCCGTCTCTCTCTCTCTCTCTCTCTCTCTCTCTCTCTCTCTCTCTCTCTCTCTCTCTCTCTCTCCCCTCTCTCTCTCTCAGCACCTGCACCCTCGCTGCTCCCCGGCGGCTCCTCTGGCCCTCAGACGGCACCTCCTCCGAGAGGACCCCTCGGCTCTGGCCACGGCCTCTGCCCGCCGTGCGCCCTCCACCGCCTCCGCCCGGCCTGGCACCGGGCACCGCCATCCGTCTCCCGGCCCCACGGCAAACGGGCGGGCGTCAGGCTCAGTTCCCACCGCAGGGCCGGGCGGAGGGCGGGGCTGTGGTCCCGGGAGGTGGGAAGCCAAACCCTGCCCTGGGGTCTGGTGTCCTGGGTCCCGGCGGGGAGCTGGAGCCAGCCCTCCTGCCCACGCACAGGGCATCGTCCCGCTTGCCGGCTTCCTGCCTGCCACCCCCCCCCCAGGCCTGCTCTGCAGTCAGTCGGCCCCCCGCCTGGCAGAGGGGCTGGGTGGAAGGTGGGCGAGGCCTCCGGAGAGACGTGCAGGAGAGAAGCCTTCCACGTGGCGGGCGCGGGGGAGGGAGAGGCGGGGGGCCTGAGGAAGCCCGACGCCCTGCCTCCTGGTCCTGGGCTGCCAGGCTCCTGCGGAGGGACAGGGCGGACGGGGCGCCGGACGCGGGCTCCTGCGTGCAGAGAACGGGCCGTGGGGGCGGCCTAGGCACAAAGGTGCCCAGCCAGGCCCACAGCTGCTGGGGCAGGAGCGGGGCTGGGGCTGGGGCTGGGCCCGGGGGTGGGGGTCGCAGGGCAGGCGGTTTGCATCCGCCGAACCCACAGGGTGTGAGCCAGAGACGCGGCCCCAGGCGGGGGCATCGGGGGCGCCCCCAGCTCCGGCCTTCACCGTGCTGCTGACGCGGGGGGTGAGGTGGCAGAGGACCCGGAGCTGGGACTCAGGGCGTCTCCCCGGAGGACAGAACCCGCGGCCACAGTGGCGGGGGGCTGAGTGCCGAGCTGCCCTGGTGGGTGTGCGGCTTCAGACAAGGCACATCTGCCTTCTGGACTTGGCACTCCGACCTGCAAAGGGGCAGCACCACCCACTGCAGGGCCCTGAGGTGCAGGAGGCGACTCCGCTCAGAGCCCAGCACCCAGCACCCAGCACCCAGCACCCAGCACCCAGCTCAGAGCCCGGCACCCAGCACAGAGCTCAGTACCCAGCACCCAGCACAGAGCCCGGCACTCAGCTCAGAGCCCGGTACCCAGCACAGAGCCCTGCACACAGCACAGAGCTTGGTACCCAGCTCAGAGCCCAGCACCCAGCACCCGGCACAGAGCCCGGTGCCTGGCACAGAGCCTGACATCCAGCACACTGCCCTGCACCCAGCACAGAGCTTGGTACCCAGCACCCAGCACCCAGCACAGAGCCTGGCACCCAGCCCAGCACCCAGCACCCGGCACAGAGCCCAGCACCCAGCACCCGGCACAGAGCCTGGCACCCAGCACAGCACCCAGCACCCGGCACAGAGCCCAGCACCCAGCACCCGGCACAGAGCCTGGCACCCAGCACAGAGCCCAGCGCCCCGCAGGCCCTCACTCCGGGGCGGCCGCGGTGCAGAGGGAGCTGAAGTGGAGCTGCTGAAGGACCGAGGACGAGGCTTCTGCCCCTGCCCCTCCCACCCCCCCCGTGCCCGGCTCGGCGTGGGCACCGGCAAATGCCTGCCAGCTGAGCGAACACGATGGAACGACAGGATAAATGTCAGTTCCTGGACGCGGACCCAGGACCCAGCTGCACGGGATGCGGGGGTGGGAGCGGGGGTGGGGGGAGGTGAGGGGGGGAGGGCTCAGCAGCGGCACAGGCCGGAGCGCCGGTGTCTAAGGGGACGGGGTTCAGGTGCTGGCGGAGCGGCCGGGACGGACTGGGGTGGCCAGTGGAGACCAGAGCGGGAGGTCCTGGCCTCAGACCAGCCTCAAGCGCCACCAGCGCTCTGTGTGCCCGGGGAGAGGCCGGCCAACCAGGCGAGGCGGGGTGAGGCCAAAGACCACCCGCTCCCCACCCGCCCAGCCCGGGGTGCTCAGTGAGTGAGCGTCCACCCAGGGACCAAGAGGTCACCGGTTCGATTCCTGCTCAGGGCACGTGCCTGGGCGTGGAGGAGGCAGCCGATCAATGATTTCCTCTCTCATCATTGGTGCTTCTATCTCTCCCTCCGCTTCCTCTCCGAAATCAATAAAAATACAGTAAAAACAAAACAAAACAAAACAAAACAAAAAGAACGAACCCCCACACATCCTGAGGAGTGGCTGAAGACAGCAGGCGCCCAGCCTGGCGAGGCTCCCAGGCACCAGCAGGGGGCGGGCTGAGCTCGCCTCCTCCACCTGCTCTGGACGGTCAGCAAACAGCCAAGCCTCAGTTTCCTCCGCTGCAAAATGGCAACCCACAGCCTGCAGGTCACTCAGCTGCGGGAGGGCGGGAGAGGGAGCCGCGCCTAGCTGGACGCTGTCCGGGCGCTGCCCCCTGAGCTCCCAGCGGCCGGTGGACAGATGGCGGGGGCGGGCTGTGGTGGTTGGTGAGTGTCTGTGGGGGTTGGACCAGGATGACGAGGGGAGGGGAGCTGACCTCCCCCCTTTCTTCCATTCGAGGCTGGTCCTATAGGCTGGCTGCTGCCCCCACAGCCAGCGTCCCTCTGGTCTGCGTGTTTCGGTGGAAGACTGTGTAAAAGGCAAAAGGCTGGGCTCCAGGTTCCTTCTCCGCCCAGAAACCATCCCCGGCAGCCGGGTGCCTGGAGGTCCCTGTGTGCCCTCTGGTGGCCACAGGAGGCACTGCATCGGGCTCCGTGGCCGGTCTTGGAGCAGAGCCCACCAGAACGGGGTTGGAACAACGCTGGACCTGCACCCACAGGTGAACAGGTCAGCGCAGGGCGATGTCGGATGTCATTAGCCCTGGACTGTGACTCAGCCTTCAGAGAAATGAGATTCTGGCTCATGCTACACCTGGGTGAGGCTGGAAGACTTGATTTCAAGTGACACGAGCCAGACGCAAAGCAGCAAATATTGTTTTATTTTATTTTTATTTTTTTTTTGCAGCAAATATCGTGCGGCTGCATTTGCAGGAGGCACCTGGAATAGGAGAATTCACACCCATCGAAGGGAGAGGAGAGGCCGCGGGGTCTGGGGAGGGGAGATAGTTTCGTGGGTACCGAGTTTCTGATTGAGATGAAGCAAAAGTTCTGGAAATAGCGGTGAGGGTCGCTTAACATTGTGAATGCACCTAACCCCCTGGGCCGGACACTTAAACCGGTTGAAGTGGTACATTTTATGTTATGTATATTTCCCCACAATAAGAATTTTACTACCCCCCTCCCCCCCACCCCTCCACCCCGCAAAGATTCTGGATCTTCATGCTCCATGCTGCCCTCGGCGCCTGGGGCCCTCTCCCTCTCCACACATGCCCTCCGCTTTGCTAGGCGGTGCCCATCCCAGGTGGCTCCACTAGAGGGCAGCAGATCGCGGCGTTAAGGGTCACACCTGAAGGCCGTTCCTACGGCCGCCTCCTCCCTCCCAGGTGGCTGTCCAACTTCCACCCCCACCAACAGCGCTACCACCACGGGAGCCTGTGTGCCCTCTGGTGGCCACAGGGGGCACTGCACCGGGTTCCGTGGCAGGTCTTGGAGCAGAGCCCAGCAGAACCGGGTTGGAACCCGACGGAATAATAACTCCCTCCAGAATAATAACTCCCCTCCCTGCCATTGGATGAGCAACCACCATCTAGAAGTTCTTTGTGTTGTTTTTAAAAAAATATATTTTTTGGGTGGGGCCTGGATGAGGCTGGTTGACCTATTTGGAAATGTCTTTTGTGTGAAATGTATCATTGGGCATGTGGAGGTATTATTGATATGAGAAAATGCTAAGTAACTGATTTACTATCTGAAAAGGGATTTACTATCGGGGAAAGGGAGGGAGGAAGAGACTGAACATAAACGGCACCTATGGATGAGGACAATGGGGGATGGGGAGGGGGCGGAGGGTGGGGTGGGAACCTGGTGGAGGGGGGAAGAAATGAGGAACCTTTGTAATAATATGAACAATAAAGATTGATTTAAAAAAATTTTTTTTATTGATTTTTTACAGAGAGGAAGAGAGAGGGATAGAGAGTTAGAAACATCGATGAGAGAGAATCATTGATGAGCTGCCTCTTGCACACCCCCTATTGGGGATGTGCCCGCAACCAAGGAACATGCCCTTGACCGGAATCGAACCTGGGACCCTTCAGTCCGCAGGCCGACGCTCTACCGCTGAGCCACACCGGTTTTGGCATCGCTGACCACTTTTCAGCGTGCGATGCAGGGCATGAAGCGCATCCTCAGCCGTGTCCAATCATTAACACGATCGATTCCCGAAGCCCTTTCCTCACTCCAAACAGGACTCCGGACTCATGAGGCAACAACCCTCCCTTCTCCCGGACCCACCCCCGGCTCGTCACGTGGCCCCAGTCTCCTCGCAAACCTCCCTCTAACCCAGCGGTTCTCAGCCTTCCTAACGCCGTGGCCCTTTAACACAGCTCCTCATGCTGGGGTTACCCCCGGCCATAACATTATTTTCCTTGCTCCTTCATAACTGTGATTTTGCTGCTGTTATGAACTGTCATGTAAATATCTGTGTTTTCCGATGGTCTTAGGCGACCCTGCTAGCTGGTCTCAACCGGCGGGCCTCGACTGCTGTACAGCCTATAACGCAAGAGTGTTACTAGGTGATTTCTGAGTTACACACCCATGCCATAGTCCCACAGTGGTCGGCAAACTCATTAGTCCACAGAGCCAAATATCAACAGGACAACGATTGACATTTCTCTCGAGAGCCACATTTTTTACACGTAAACCACGCAGGTAGGTGCATTGTTATTAACTTAATTAGGGTGCGTGGTATTTTGTGGAAGAGCCATACTCAAGGGGCCAAAGAGCCACAGTTTGCTGACCACGGCCCTAGCCTTTAAACACAGTGAGTGTGTGTGTGTGTGTGTGTGTGTGTGTGTGTGTGATGCAATCGCCGTGGACTGACATGACCTCTTGTTCATCAGCAGCTCCTGTCTCACCGCAGGTGACCGGCGCCTCCGCGTTCAGAGGCTGTCACAGGCGTTACTGCCCACACGGCCGTCTCTCCAGGCACGCACAGCCTGAGCTAAACTTTATTTTGTCTCATACTCGCCTTTACACTTGCCAGGAAGCAAAATCCAATAAGAACCACACACACACACACACACACACACACACCCCTTTTCCTAACCCTCCCACTGTTCCCAGGCAGCTCAGAAGGGAGGCGGAGGGAAATCCCTCTGACGGAGGGGCAAGGTGGTGGGACCGTTCCACACGGAGGCTGAAGTCCCTGTCAATGTTGGTCCGTGGTGAGAGAGGAAGCAAAGAATGCTAACCAAAACATCCTGCCCCGCAAATAAGGTGACCACACTTCCCGCTTCTGGCGGGACAGCCCCGATTTTTAACAATTTGTCCCGCGTCCAAATCGGGACGCAGGACAAATTGTTAAAAATCGGGGCTGTCCCGCCAAAAGCGGGACGTCTGGTCACCTTACCCACAGATCATGACCCTTTCGGAAAGATACTGGCTGCTCAGGTGGCGTGCAGTTGCCATTCAGGGGAATGGGGGCCGCTGTTGAGAATGAAATCTTGGCCCATACACGCAGCTGGACAGAGTATAGTCTTTGGCTCCCACATTAATGTCGCCAAAGGAATGAAAAGAGCAGAATAAATCTCACAATTTCGTCCTGAGTTATGTGGGGTGAACCCTCTGCCCTGCCAGAGCTGTTTAGTTTTCTTTGCACAGAATGTTATGGATTCTGGATTTCTTAAAAACAAGCGTTTTAAATCCTGCCAGCAGATGTTATATATCGATTTCTCGTGTACTGAGACTGTTTTCTCAGTCACCTATTAACTGTCTTTAAGTTGTATACTTGTGCCCTGGCTGGTGTGGCTCAGTGGATAGAACCTTGGCCTAGGAACCAAAGGGTCCCGGGTTCCATTCGTGTTGTACCTCAGTTGCAGACTCCTCCCCGGCCCAGGCCCTGGTTGGGCTCATGCAGAAGGCAACCAATTGATGTATTTCTCTCACATTGATGTTTCTCTCTGTCTTTCCCTCTCTCTAAAAAAAAATCTATGGAAAAATATCCTCACGTGAGGATTAAAAATAAATAAGTAAATAAATAAAATACTTGCACACAGAGAAACTGGATTGTTCCTGTCTACAAGACTACTTCCAGCTAAATTCCATTGCAAGCATTTGCAATTTATGTTGTAGGGGGCATTAGAGGTAATAATGAATAGTCTAATATTTTGAATTCAGGAACTATGCATTTGGCTTCTCAAATACATACAGTACTGATGTTAACCACCTGTCAAAGGCTAGTTTACAAGTATTACTGTGGATTTTTTTTGGGGGGGGGGGGCGGTTGCAAATATTTGGCAGTGCCGCGAAGGTCCGATTTATTTCAGTTCCACTGAGCGACCCATCACATCGACTCTGAATAAGCTGCCAGGTTGCCAAACCTGCCATTTGTTTTATTGAACAAAACGCGCTGCAGCTGTGAGCTCTGAGTTTCCCCAGGACTAGCTCTTGGCCGCTCGCGGGCTCCGTCTGCAAAGCGAGAGGAGAAGACGTGAGGTTTCTGCTCTGGCTCGTAAACGTGCACGGAAGGTGCGGTGTGTGTTTGCACAGAGAAAGACACCACGCACACTGCAGAACAAGGAACTGCTCTCAGGCCCGTGGAGGAAGAGGCCCAGGGCGTCCGCGGCCCCAACCCTGGAGAGACAGAGAGTCCCACGGCCTCCCAGGCCCCTCAGCAGCGCTGGCAGGCACACCTGGGCTCAACCGAAGACCGAAGAAGACCGCCAGGGTCTCAGGAGGCCGGTTTGAGTCTGAGAGCTCTGGGAAAGCAAGGCTCCCACACACCCGTGGAGCCCCCGCAGGCTCTCAGTGCGAAGATCAAAGAAAAACGCCCTCTTCCTTCCCCAGGAAGAGAAGCAAATACGTTACACCACCCGCAGAGCCAGGGATCTGCTCGTGCCTGTGCTCTGCAAGGAAGGCAGAAGCGGCGTTACCGACGGCTCCTCTGGCCGGAGAAAGGCCTTTAGGCTAAGGTGACTGGACGTCCCACTTTGGGCGGGACAGTCCTGATTTTTAAAAATTTGTCCCGCATCCCCTGGTGTTTTAAGAAAGTCCCGAATTTGGAAAGATTCTTTTAAATCTTTTGGACGTAAAAAAAAAATTATTGATTTTTTTTTTACAGAGAGGAAGAGGGACAGAGTTAGAAACATCGATGAGAGAGAATCATTGATGAGCTGCCTCTTGCACACCCCCTACCGGGGATGTGCCCGCAACCAAGGTACATGCCCTTGACCGGAATCGAACCTGGGACCTTTCAGTCCGCAGGCCGACGCTCTATCCACTGAGCCAAACCGGTTTCTGCTCTTTTGGACTTTTTTAAAATGCTGTGGGACGCAGGACAAATTGTTAAAAATCGGGTCTGTCCCGCCAAAAGAGGGACATCTGGTCACCTTACTTTAGTCAGAGCCACTCCCTCTAGGTTTCCTGTCCCTCAGCCTAAGACCCCAGTGCGGGGACGTTCATCCACCACAAAAAAAAGAAATTTAGAAATTCTCTGGCCCTCACTGGTTTGGCTCGGTGTATGGAGCAACAGCCTGCGGACTGAAGGGTCCCAGGTTCGATTCTGGCCAAGGTCATGTGCCTTGGTTGTGGGCACATCCCCAAGGGGGGGGTGTGTGTGTGTGCAGGGGACGGCTGATCCATGTTTCTCTCTCATCCATGTTTCTGGCTCTCTGTCCCTCTCCCTTCCTCTATGTAAAAGGTCAGTAAAATATATTAAAAATAGTTTTTTGGTAACATTATAGAATGTTTTCCCTTCCCAGGACCCAATCATCATATCTACAGGGCTCTGGGACAATGACAGTCCATTACAAGGGGGAGAGCTGTAAGACACGGATTCTGTGCAAGGAATTGCTAGAGATTCCATGTAAGAAGAACTAAGGACAGCAGGGAGAGCTAAAAAGGACACTCGAGGAAATGGAAGCCTCACACACACACACACACACACACACACACACACACGTACATTGAACCTCACACTAATGGCCTGGTTGCCTCAACCTGATTACCCAGTGCACCAGAGACCAAGCAGCCATCAGAGACAGACACAGATATGCCGTGGAATTTGGATTTATCAGGCCAGGAATTTAAAATACTGTAGCTCTGAGTAATATGCAAAGGGCCCCAATGGGAAAAGTGGATACTGTGCTAGAATAGAAAGTAATACAGCAGAGAGTGGGGGACTCTAAGAAGGAACCAAATGGAAAGACTAGAAATCAAAAACTCTGTAATAGGAATGAACGCCTCAAGAGTAGACTGGACGTGGCCAAGAAAAGAATCCATAAGCTTGAAGATGTGTCAATAGCAACCTTCCACACTGAAATACAAAGAGAAAATAGAATGAAAAGATGTAATAGAGCATTCGAGAACTGGGGACATTCACAAAAGGTGTAGTATGCGCATAACGGGACTACCAGGAGGGAAAGAATGGGAAAGGAGTCGGGGAAATATTTAAAGTAATGATGGCTGCGCATTTCCCCAAATTAAGGACACACACCACGTCAAAGTCAGGGGAAAGGCTCTGAAGAGATTTATTTCTTTTAAGAACAGACAAATGCATACAGGCGGAAATCGTACCATTGGTTGCCAGAGTTTGGATGGAGGTAATTGGGGTTGAATGGTAATAGCAATGGTGTTTCTTGTTGGGGTGATGAAAATGGGCTACAATTAGATAATTATTGTCATTTCAAAGTTTCCCCAGGCGTTAGGCTTAGCAGAAAAAGACTCCAAAGCAGTTATTAAATGTTGCAAAAACAGGTTTGAGAACTAAAGGAAGGCATGCTAAGCATGACTTGTCAAATAAAATACGTCAATAAAGAGACAGATATTATAAAAGGAACTGCTTGAAAAGCACAATTGCTGAAGTGATATATCCACGAAGTGTCTCAGGAAAAAGAGTGACTGTGATGATAGAGCAATAGAGATGAAGAAACATGAAGATCAGGGAGGAAAGGACTGGAGAATCCTCCAAGAAAGCGTAACAACCCTTAACGTGTGTGAACCAGACAGCAGGGCATCAAAGTATGTGAGGTAAAAAGGGATTGAGCATCAGCCTATGAGTCAGGAGGCCGTGGTTCAATTCCCGATAAGGGTATATGTCTGGGCTGTGGGCTTGATCCCCAGGTGGAGGCATACAGGAAGCAGCCGATCAGTGATTCTCATCATTGATGTTTCTATTTCTCTCTCCCTCTCCCTTCCTCTCTGAAACCAATAAAAATATATATTAAAAAACACACAAAAAGCCCGATAGGACGGCAAGGAGAAATAGGTGAATCCACTATTACAGTTGCAGACTTTAATAGCCTTCTATAAGAAATTGCCCTAATCGGTTTGGCTCAGTGGATAGAAGCATCAGCCTGTGGACTCAAGGGTCCCAGGTTCGATTCCGGTCAAGGGCATATCCCCAGTAGGGGGTGTGCAGGAGGCAGCTGATGGATGTTTCTCTTATCAATGTTTCTAGCTCTCTCTCCCTCTCCTTTCCTCTCTGTAAAAAAATCAATAAAATATATTTTTTTAAAAAAGAAAGAAATAGATGCGGCAGGCAGAGAATCGGCAAGGCCATAGTTGTACTCAGCAGCATCTTCAACCAAACTTTTACAGACTACTTCATCCAACAAGAGCAGAATATGCATTCTTCTCAAGTTCCTATGGAACATTCACCAAGCTATTTGGGGCCATAAAACACACCTTCCCAGTTTTTAAATGTAGATACTCTATAACGTACCCTCTCACACAGCGATGCCATTTAACTGGAAATCAGCCAGAAAAACATAGCTGGACTACCCCCATATACTTGGAGATTACACAACACGCCACTAACACACACATGGGTCAGGGGAGGGCTCTCAAGAGTAACTTATACGGATCTTGAACCTCATGAGACTGAAGATGCAACTTATGAAAATGCGCGGGACGTGGTGTAGTCATGTTTGAGGGGAATTTACAAGCATCGAATGCATAGATTAGACGAAAAGAAGATCTAAAATCATTAAGCTAAGCTCCCATTTTCAGAAGCTAGAAGAAGAGCAAGTTAAATAAAAAAGAAGAAGCTGAAGAAAAGATAAAAGTTAAATCAGAAACCCATGAAATTGAAAACAGGGAATCAACATAGGAAATAAATGTAATCAGAAGGTAGATCTTTGAGGATGTCAATATTATTGACTGGAGACCCTGGCTCAGCCCCCGTTCCCCATCGCCCCCCACGCGGCCCCGCTTTGAGTACCGGAACTTATTTTCAGAGTGAACTCACGGCTTGGCTGGATGGGGAGGGGAACCCCAGGACCCCTCGGGGAGATGGCACCCTGTTTCGCCTGCTATAACTGGACTCGGGCTTGCTTCTGAGCTCGCCCAACTACAGTGCCAGCCCAGCGCCTCCTTTCAGCGCGTTCCACAGGAAATATAGAAAGCGTCTCTCTGAGCTCGGAGTCTCCGGGGGCCGGGGCAGAAGGCCTGCCACCGGGAGGGTTTGTTTGATGTGTGGGCAGAGTGGGGGGCAGAGTCCAGCGCTGCTGTGGGCGCTGCTGACGAAATCCGTGTCCGCCGCGTAGACCTTGGGACAGTGCTGCCTGCCAGCGGCGGCCAGGCCTCCGCTGACCGTTCCTCTTCAGCTTTCGAGACCTCGCCGGCCGGCCCGGCCTCGGACACCTTGGACGGAGCGGCCCCAGGGCCCGTTGTCCAGAGCGCGGGGTCCCATCGGCGCCCTTCATTCATGTGCCACCGAGGAAGGAGGCCGCTCCCCTGCCTGACCTCTGCCCGCCACCGCCGCCTGTGCCCGCTCCCGGGGCTCGCCCGCCGCCCCCCGATGGCCTTCCACACGCTGCTGGACCAGGTGGGCGGCCTGGGCCGCTTCCAGCTGCTGCAGATGGCCTTCCTCTGCCTCACCTGCTTCCTGGTGTGCCCGCACGTCCTCCTGGAGAACTTCACGGCCGCGGCGCCCGCGCACCGCTGCTGGGTGCCCGCCCTGGACAACCGCACTGGCAACCTCACCGGCCACCTGCTGCGGGTCTCCGTCCCCCTGGACTCGGACCGGCGGCCGGACGGCTGCCGCCGCTTCCGCCGCCCCCAGTGGCAGCTCCTGCACCCCAACGCGACCGGGACCAACGCGAGCCAGGCGGCCACGGAGCCCTGCGCGGACGGCTGGGTGTACGACCCCAGCACCTTCTCCTCCACCATCGTGACCCAGGTGAGGGCCCGCACCCCCGTGGGTGCGCCGTCTGGGAGCTGGGGGGGGGGGGAAGGAATGCGGGTGATGTCACCAGCGAGGGGCCCCTGGCTGCTTCCTTCAGCAAGTATGCGTGACTCCAGCACACGCCACACGCCTACATGCTTCACGAGCGTGGGAACCCCGAATTGGCCGCGACCTTGCCATGGCCTCGCTGTGTCTTCCACAGGAAGGCCGACGGGGAAGCGGTTCGTGTGTGTAACGTGTTCACAATGTGTGTGAGGCCGGGGAGGCCCAGCCTCGCTGGGGAATGAGAAACACCCGGGAAGTGGAGGAACCCTCAGGCCACAGACTGTACGGCTGCAGCAGCCTGTGAGCAAGTCTGTGGTGGCATTCTGCCACCAGTAAGTGCATTTATTTATGTATTAACATGCGTCTTTATTGATGTCAGAGAGCAAGGGAGAAGGAGAGAGAGAGAAACATTAGTGACCAGATCGGCTGCCTCCTGCACACCCCCTGCTAGGGATTGAGCCTGCAACCAGGACATGTGCCCTTGACCGGAAATGAACCCGGGACTCTCAGTCCACAGGCTGGTGCTCTATCCTCTGAGCCAAACCAGCCAGGGCAGTAAATTTAAAGCTTCTCAAATGATTGTAGCCAGGATTGAGAAGTGCTGAGCATGAAATTAGCCAAGGCATTCATTTAGCCAGCGGGGCTAGAGGAGGTGTTGCAGGGGAAGCTATGTTTAAGCTGAGACCTGGTGACAAGGGGCAGCTGGAGGGACAGCTGGAGGGGAAGCCGGAGGGGCAGCCGGAGGGGCCGCTGGAGAGACAGCTGGAGGGGAAGCTGGAGGGGCAGCTGGAGGGGAAGCTGGAGGGGCAGCCGGAGGGGCAGCCGGAGGGGAAGCTGGAGGGGCAGCCGGAGGGGAAGCTGGAGGGACAGCCGGAGGGGCAGCCGGAGGGGCAGCCGGAGGGGAAGCTGGAGGGGCAGCCGGAGGGACAGCTGGAGGGGCAGCCGGAGGGGCAGCCAGAGGGGCAGTCGGAGGGACAGCCGGAGGGGCAGCTGGGGGGGCAGCTGGAGGGGAAGCCGGGGGGGAGGGGCAGCCGGAGGGGCAGCCGGAGGGGCAGCCAGAGGGGCAGTCGGAGGGACAGCCGGAGGGGCAGCCGGAGGGACAGCCGGAGGGGCAGCTGGGGGGGCAGCTGGAGGGGAAGCCGGGGGAGGGGGGCAGCCGGAGGGGCAGCTGGAGGGGCAGCTGGAGGGGCAGTGGAGGGGCAGCTGGAGGGGAAGCCGGAGGGGCAGCTGGAGGGGCAGCCGGAGGGGCAGCTGGAGGGGCAGCCAGAGGGGCAGCCGGAGGGGCAGCCAGAGGGGCAGCTGGAGGGACAGCCGGAGGGGCAGCTGGAGGGACAGCCGGAGGGGCAGCCGGAGGGACAGCTGGAGGGACAGCCGGAGGGGCAGCCGGAGGGGCAGCCGGAGGGGCAGCTGGAGGGACAGCCGGAGGGGCAGCCGGAGGGGCAGTCGGAGGGACAGCCGGAGGGGCAGCCGGAGGGGCAGCCGGAGGGACAGCTAGAGGGGCAGATGGAGGGGCAGCCGGAGGGGCAGCTGGAGGGGCAGCCAGAGGGGCAGCCGGAGGGGCAGCCGGAGGGGCAGCCGGAGGGGCAGCCGGAGGGGCAGCTGGAAGGGCAGCCGGAGGGGCAGCCGGAGGGACAGCCGGAGGGGCAGCTGGAGGGGCAGCCGGAGGGGCAGCCGCGGAGGACGAAGGCTGTGCTGTGAGGCCCGTGGAAGCCCGAAGCTGTCCCTCGGTCTCCCTGAGGGGAGGAGGCGGCTGTGACACTCGGCTGAGAGGCTCCTTCCCTTCCAGTGGGACCTGGTGTGTGAAGCTGAGACCCTGCAGTCCATGGCCAAGTTCTCGTTCATGGCGGGCATGCTGGTGGGCGGGGCCGTCTTCGGCCACCTGTCAGACAGGTGAGTGTCCCCTCCCCTCCCCACGAGCAGCAGGGCGCAGGGGCGCCGCCCCGCGTTCCGGCCCGCGCGGAGCTCTGGTCCATCCCGGACAGGAAGCCCCGTCAGACGTGTTATCGGCAAACACGTCCCCCGTCCAGTAGCTGCCTTTTCACGTTGCTGACGGTTTCCGTTGCAAATTCTTTCTAGTTTGGTGCAGTCTCATTCGTCTATTTTCCCTTCTGCTTCCCTCCCTGCCGGAGGAGACACGTCAGAGGAAGTGTGACTTAGGAGGCGTGTCTGCGGTCTCGCTGCCTGTTTTCTCCTGCGAGTTTTAGAGTGTCGAGTCTTACGTTTAAGTCTAATCCGTTCGGAGTTTACGCGTGGGCCTGCTGCTCGATGGTGGCCTGTTTCGTTGTTTTGCCTGCACCTGTCCGATTTTCCCAACACCGTGTATCGGACGGACTGTCTTTCCTCCGTTGTACGTTCTTGCCTCCTTTGTAAGATGTTAATTGGCCACCTCGTCGTGGGTTTATTTCTGGGCTCCCATCCCTCCCATCGTCCGAGACGTCTGTTTCACGCTGGTCCACGCTGTTTCGATCGCGATGGCCTCGTAGGATAGATCGGTGTCTGGTCTCGTGATTCTCCCAACTCTGTTCTTCTTTCTCCGTTTAACGCTTTTGGATTGTGGTTGACGGCCAGGGACTGAGACCACGCAAAGCACCACCTGGGCTGGAAGAGGACACGGGGCGGCAGCTGGCTTACATGGTGTCACTGCGCCCAGAGGCCACTGGCAACAGATTTCCAAACAGGAGGGCTGCTTCTGGGAAGATCTATTGTTTTTACTTATTAAATACATTTTATTGATTTTTTTTTACAGGGAGGAAGGGAGAGGGATAGAGAGCTAGAAACATGGATGAGAGAGAACCATCCATTAGCTGCCTCCTGCACACCCCCTACTGGGATGTGCCCACAACCAAGGTACATGCCCTTGACCAGAATCAAACCTAGGACCCTTGAGTCTGCAGGCTGATGCTCTATCCACTGAGCCAAACTGGTCAGGGCTGGGATGATCTATTGTTGATTCTTCCTCGTTTCAAGTGCAACGTCTCACAGAGACATCAGCTACCTGCCAAGAAGCCATCTTTGACCGAGATCAGTTTGGCTCAGTGGATAGAGCTTCGGTCTGCGGACTGAAGGGTCCCGGGTTCGATTCCGGTCAAGGGCATGTACCTTGGTTGCGGGCACATCCCTGGTAGGAGGTGTGCAGGAGGCAGTTGATGGATGTTTCTCTCTCATCGATGATTCTAACACTCTGTCTCTCTCTCTTCCTCTCTGTAAGAAATCAATAAAATATGTTTAAAAAAAAAAAAAAAAAAAAAAGAAGAAGCCTCCTTTGTGTCGGTTTTTGGACAGCCCGTGGTCATGCCCGCCTCTCCCCGCCCGCCCCAGGTTCGGGAGGAGGCTGATCCTGCGCTGGTGCTCCCTGGCGCTCGCCATCGCCGAGACGGGCGCGGCCTTCGCGCCCCTGCTGGCCGTGTACTGCGCGCTGCGCAGCCTGGCCGGCTTCTGCACCATGGGCGTCCTCAACAACAGCTCGGTGCTCAGTGAGTCCTCCCTCCACCCCCGCCCCCCTCCAGGCGCCCCGGTGTTCTCCCAGCCCTGCGTGGGCTCTGGGGTCCCCGATCGTCTGAAGCGAGCCCCGTTTGTGCTTTCTTGCAGTCATGGAGTGGACGGCGCTCCGCTTCCAGGCCCTGGGGGTGACCACGACCATCGGCGCGGCCAGCGTGGGCCAGCTGCTCCTGGGGGCCGTGGCCTTCGCCGTCCGCGACTGGCAGACGCTGCAGCTGGTGTACTCCCTGCCGCTGTTCGTCCTGTTCCTCTCCTCCAGGTGCAGCGCCCCCTCCCTGCGTCGGACGGGCCCCGGGGCAAGGGTCCCGGAAGGAGGACGCGGAAGGCGCTCCTGTGCGCAGGCAGCACCGGGCACGCGCTCCCGGCTGTTCTTGTTCAGGGTCCCGGGCCCAGGCCGGGCAGGGCCGCCAGGCAAAACAAGGACACGCAGCGAAACATAATTTTTTTTTTTTTTTAAAGTGAATTTCAGAGAAGCAACCACCTTTTTCTTTTTCTTTTTTTTTTACTTCTCATAGCCATTTTCAGGGGCTTAATGAGTTCAATGTCTTTAAGGCTCGTCACGCGGCTTTACGATGGCCAGCTTTCTCTAAATCTCCGCAGGAACACACTCAGGGAACCCGGCGTACTGGCTGGCTGCCGCATCCCCTTCTGTAGGACACCCCGAGCCCGGGGGTCACAAGCCAGTGAAACGTCACATAAACACGTTCTTCCGAGCGTGTCCAGAAGATCGCGAGGAGCGTAGGGACACCTGGCAAGCAGTGTAGCGGAATTCGACTTTAAGGGGGCACACCTCCTTTTTATTTGCTGCAACGGAGTCTGCTCCGTGGGCGGCGGCGGGGGGGGCCGACATGACGCCTCCTCTATATCCCCAGCCGTGAAGGTGTTGCGTGGAGAGGGCGCCCTCCCCGTGTCCTAGTTTCGGTCCCGGAGGCCCTAAGCCCCCTTCCCCAGTATAAGGAGGCGGAGGTAGGTATGGAGGGGAGGGCCGGCGCTGCAGGCAGAGGCTGCGGGCAGGGGCGGGCGCGACCGGCTGCCCCTCTGTGCCCTCTCGGACCAGGTGGCTGGCAGAGTCCGCCCGGTGGCTGATCACCGCCAACAGGCCGGAGGAGGGCTTGCGGGAGCTCAGAAAGGCCGCCCGCATGAACGGAAGGAAGGAGGCCGGAGACGCCCTGACCATGGAGGTGAGCGGGGAAGGGCGGCTGTGGGATGCAGGGGAGACGTGCGCTGACACGTATGCACCCCACATGGTGTGATGAATGGGAATCCCCATCATGTTACTCAGTGTCCCTGGTCCCACGTACGCGCCCCGCACGGTGTCCGTGCGTGAGTGAAGGGCGGGGATCCCCGTCGTGTTGCCCGGGGTCCCTGGTCCCCGGCGGCGGTCAGCGCGGTGTGAAGGGACGCCAGGGATGGGCGCGGCCGGAGCAACGGGACGCAGGGACTGTCCCCCACAGAGGGGTCACTCGCAGGGACCGAGCTTGTGTGGGGGTCACTTAGCAGCAGGTCCTCAGGGCTGGCTGGTGCAGCAGATGCAGGACGTCCTTTCCTTTAAAAATGTTTATTGGTGTCAGAGAGGCAGGGAGAGGGGGAGAGAGAGAAGCGTCCATGATGAGAGACAGTCATGGACTGGCTGCCTCCTGCACGCCCCCTACTGGGGATCGAGCTTGCAACCCGTGCACGGGCCCTGGACCAGAATCGTACCCGGGACCCTTCAGTCCTCGGGCCGATGTTCTTTCCACTGAGCCAGGCTGGCTAGGGCAGGGTTTTCTATTATATGAATGAATGATACGCACTCACCACATTGTCTTTATCCACCGATGGGAAGTTAGGCTGTGGCCAGTGGCTTGGCTTTTGTGACTAGTTCTCTAATGAGTGTGTGTGTGCAAATCTCTCTCCCGGATCCCGTTTACAGTTCTTTTGGAGGTAGACCCAGACGAGAAATTATGGCATCAGATGATGATTCTAATTTTAATTAAAAAAAAATCTTATTGATTTTTTTATGGAGAGGTAGGGAGAGGGATAGTTAGAAACATTGGTGAGAGAGAAACATCAACCAGCTGCCTCCTGCACACAGCCCACTGGAGATGTGCCCGCAACCAAGGTACATGCCCTTGACCGGAATCAAACCTGGGACCCTTGAATCTGCAGGCCGATGCGCTATCCACTGAGCCAAACTGGCTAGGGCTCTAATTTTAATTTCTTGAGGAACCTCCGTACTGTCTCCATAGTGGCTACACCTTTCACATCCCCTCCAGGGTGTCCTCTCCTCCACGCCCTCGCCAGCCCTGACCGTCTCTCTTCAATCACAGCTGTCCTGGCTGGTGTGAAGGGAAACCTCAGGGTGTTCCGTAACCATCACCGATGATGGGCACCTTCCCACGTGCCCGCTTGCTGTTTGTATGTCGTCTGGAGAAATGTCTGTTCCGTTCGTGTGCCCGTTTGTAAGTTGAGTGGTTTGGCTGTTTTGCTGTTGAATGGTCGGAGTTCCCTGCGTGCTGTGGCCATGAGCCCTGTGTCACACACTCGGTGTGCAAATGTCTTCTCCGATTCGCAGGCGCCTTCTCGTTGTGCTCACTGCCCCTCGCTGTGCGGAAGGCGTTGGGTTTGCTGTCGTGTCCCCCCCCACCCCCCCACCTCCCCATCCTGTCTATGTCGGCTTGAAGCCTGTGCTCTCGGTGTCACATCCAAGAACTCATTGCCAACACCAACGCCGAGAAGTTGCCTCTAGGAACCTCACAGTCTCAGGTCTCACACGTTGGTCTCTAACCATTGGAGGTGATGTTTGGGTGCAGCGTCAGATACGTTCCCAAGGTCACGCCCCGGCCTGTGGCTGCCCGGTGTCCCAGCGCCATTTGCTGACGACGACACTGTCCCATCCCCGTTGTAAATCCTTGGCGCCACGATCGGAGACCGACGGGCTGTGCGCGCATGGGCTCTGTGCTCTGTTTCCGGGGCCAGGACCACCTCCTTGGTGACTGGAGCTTTGTGATAGATTTTGAAATCAGAACATGTGATGCCTCTGGCATTTTTATGCTCGAAGAAGTGCTGTGGCTATTTATAGGGTCTCTGTTGTCATCTGAAACTGAGTGAAAACCAAAATAGACTCTCAGGAAAGGCTCTTTCTTCCCGACACAAACCGTGCGCAAAGGACGGCCAGCCCAGACCCAGGCTGAGCTCCCAGGTCTCTCCTGTCCGTCTGGCGTCCATGGGGTTTGGGCCACGACCCAAGGGCCCGCCTCGCTGCCCTCCCCGAGCTGACTGTCTAACGGGCACGCCCTTCGATGTCTTGCAGCCTCGTCCAATCTCATGTCCAGTGTCTTGGTGGCTACACCATTTCCTCAAGGCCCCCTGAGCTCCCTGACCACCCCCCGCCCCCCGCCCATGCGTCCTCCTGGCCGTGTTTGCGGTAGACAGAGAGGGGAGGGGGCCCCCTAGCCCTCTGCCGGGCCCCGTGCCCGCAGCGCTGTGTGCCCGGCTGGACTGGGGTGCCGTTGCTGCCGTTGCAGGTTTTGAGGGCCACCATGCAGGAGGAGCTGGAGGCGGCGCAGACCAAGCCTCCCGTGTCCGACCTGTTCCGCACGCCCAACATGCGCGCGAGGATCTGCCTCCTGTCCTTTGTGCGGTAGGCTTCCCGGCGTGCGTGGGGAAGGCTGAGTCGCGCGGGCGTGGCCCCCGTCTCTCCGAGGACACCCCGTGTCTCTCCGAGGACACCCCGGGCGTGGGCGCAGAGTCGGGGTAACCCACGAGGAAGCCATGGGAATGCGGCCTCGTTCAGAGATAGGCGGAGAGCTGGGAAGGACGGGCGGAGAGCTGGGGAGGACGGGCACGGAGCTGATGGCCCGCGGAGGCGTGCCCTCTGCCGCCCGGCCCCGCCGGGCTCATCCCGGAGCCGAGGCTGGGACCCTCGGTCGCGGCACATGTTTTGATTTCAAGCTTTCCCACTTGTTTGTTTCTAGTGTAATTTCAGTAAAACTACAAATGGTAACGCATACAGCAGCACAGCTCTGTGACTAGTCACGTGCGAATAAGCAGCCACACCCAGATCGGGATGGGAAAGGACGGGAAAAGCCTACAAGCCCCACCACGTGCCCGCGAGCACAACACGCCCCACCCCGGAAACACTTCCCAACCATCTGAGCCCATCAGCACACAATACTCCACGGCGGTTTTAAAGCCATGGTCCTGCAAAGATGTATTCTACAGAACCGACCAAGTCTTCATTCTTAAAAACAAAACAAAACAAAAAGAAAAACAAAAACATTTTTACTGATTTCAGAGGGGAAGGGAGAGGGCGAGAGAGACAGAAACCTCAGCGGTGAGCAGGAATCATGGATCCGCTGCCCCCTGCAGGCCCTCGAACTGGGGATCGAGCCCTGACTGGAATCAGACCGTGACCTCCTGGTTCACAGGTTGACGCTCGGCCGCGGGGCCGCCCCCGCGGGCTCTGCGCCTCACGCCGTCTGCCTCTCCTCTCCGCTCCCCGCAGGTTTGCGAACTTCATGCCGTTCTTCGGCCTGAGCCTGCACCTGCAGCACCTGGGCAGCAACGTGTTCCTGTTCCAGGGCCTCTTCGGCGCCATCACCCTCCCGGCCAACTACGCCGGCCTGCTGGCCATGAGCCGCCTGGGCCGGCGGCCGAGCCAGACGCTCTTCCTGGTCCTGCTGGGCAGCGCCATCCTGGCCATCACCTTCGTGCCTCGAGGTGAGGAAGGGGCGCAGGTTGGAGAACGGAACCCGCTCCCCCTTTTCCCGGGAGCTTACCCACACCGTGTGAGGCCGGACGGAAAGGGGAAATGCCTTCTAGCGGCTTCCCCAGACCAGGCTCCGGACGGAGGTCAGAGCCTGCCCTCCGGGGGCTGGGAGGAGGCAAAGGTCGGGGAGGTCAGTCCGGACACCAGGCTGTCTCCATGGACCCACGGATGATCTGGGGACAGCGACTCCCTCCGCTCGAGGTGCCTGAGTCTCGCGGTCTCCCCCGCAGACATGCAGACTCTGCGCGTGGCCCTGTCGACGCTGGGCGTGGGGTTTTCGTCGGCGGCCATCATGTGCTCCCTGGCCCACGGGAACGAGCTCATCCCCACCATCGTCAGGTATGGAGGCCCCACCGGGTCACACAGCCCTTTCCCGGCGGGAACGTGACAGCGGGGACAGACAGACCGACTAGCCACCAAAACAAGCCATTACAACAATTAGTTTAAAAAAAACATTTTCATTGATTTCAGAAAGGAAGGGAGAGGGAGTGAGAGAGAAACATCAATGGTGAGAGAGAATCGCTGATGAGCTGCCTTCTGTGTGTCCCCTACTGGGGATCGAGCCCACAACGTGACCTCCTGGGTCACAGGTCGACACTCAGCCATTGAGCCATGCCACCGGGCTAACAACAATTTATAGGTAAAGTTTATTTAAAAAAAATATTTTTTATTGATTTTTTTTTACAGAGAGGAAGGGAGAAGGATAGAGAGTTAAAAACATCGGATGAGAGAGAAACATCCATCAGCTGCCTCTTGCACACTCCCTACTGGGGATGTGCCCACAACCAAGGTCCATGCCCTTGACCGGAATTGAACCTGGGACCCCTGAGTCCGCAGGCCGATGCTCTATCCACTGAGCCACACCGGTCAGGGCTAGGTAAAGTTTATTTACGGCTGACTTTTTGCCAGGAGCCGGGTTGAGTCCTTTAAAATATTGTATCATCTCACATATTCTCCTGAACCGCTGAGAGGTGGATGCTGTGGGGAGAATATTTTCTAAGTAATGACAATGGCTGAGTGCTCTCGTGCAAGCAGCGGGAGAGCGTGTGTGAGACGGGCGGTGCGCGGTCAACCTTCGGTGTCTGGACGCGGCTGTGCGTCTCCCGCAGCCGGAGCGCGTGAACCCGCTGGCAGGTGCGGGCTCTGACAGGACTGCTTTTGCGTTGCTGCTTGCCCCCCCAGGGCCACGGCGTCCGGGATCGTGGCGATGGCTGGTAACATCGGGGCGGCCGTGGCCCCCCTCCTGATGATCCTGGCGGCCTACTCCCCCCACCTGCCCTGGATCCTCTACGCCGTCTCCTCCTTCGTCCCCAGCCTGGTCGTCCTCCTCCTCCCCGAGACCCGGAACCGGCCTCTGCCCGACTCCATCCAGGACGTGGAAAAGGAGTGAGTGGCCCTGCCGGCCCTGGGGGCGCTGGGGCTCTGGTCCCTGACGAGGAAGGCAAACAACACGGGGTCACCGCCCTCCGGCGGGTCAGGCCAGGACAGGGCCCTCCCCGCGGTGACCTCCGGCTGCCCAGGGGCTCCCAGGCCGCACGGACCCGCTCTGCCCAGCCGGCACCAGGAGGCTTCGTGGGGGAGGTGCCCTCCTGGGACACCCCCGCCTGGGAGGTTTCACAACCACGCGCAGATCCAAACACCAGCTTTAGCCCCCGGTGCCCTGGCCCCGTGAGAGCAGGGAGCTCGCTGGGACGCTGGTCCCTGGAGAATCTGAGGGGGGCAGGGAGGGGACAGATGCCCCCCCACCTCCCCACAGATGCCCATTTCCCAGGGAGGGAGGGCTGCCTCTGACAGTCAGACCATCTGGGGGTGCAAGTGCTGAGCAGAGAGGCAAGGGGGAGGCAGAAGGTGGCATTGGAGACGCCTGAGGACGGGGGGGGGGGGCTTTTGGGAAGGTTTCGCCCACTTCCCATGCCTTTTCCAAGTCCCTTTGGCCAACGACACATGCACAAAGCTGCCTTCCCCGGTCCCGGCCTGGGAACGTGGCCTCTTCCTCCATATCATCCACTCAGACCCTCAGGGCAGGGGCCACGGCTTTCATCAAAGGGGCCAAGGTGGGCGGAGGATTAGCTCGCTCTGAAGGACACACAACATGTGTGTTTTTTAATGTTTTGTATTTGTTCGGTGTTTTCCTTGTGTTTGTTCCAGGAGAAAAGGCTCCAGAAAAGCAGAAGAGCAAGACGCCTTCATAAAAGTGACCCAGTTTTAGGGAATTCCAGGAACGGACTGCAAACCCAGGAGAAAAGGGGGGTGGGGTGGGGTGGGGAGGGTCATTCCTAGGTGTTGGCAAACGTAGGGAAATAAATACATAAGTTAAAAGCTGTAGTGAAAAAGGTGTTTCCCACCGACAATTGCAGTCCTAAATAACTATGTATGAAACACCTGTGATTAATCATACGCAGAAGTGTGAGAAAGGTCATCGTGCTCTTAAAAAATCAAGTGCACCGTCTCACTTGGGATGGGGCAGATGCCGCGTGGGCCGGGGGGCCGGGCAGGACAGACCCCACACCTCTCCGGGCCCGCAGCGAGGTCCCCCCTGGACAAGGAGAAAAGGAGAAGCAAACATTGAGCTGACTGGATGCACAACCTGGAGCCTCCGGCCGCTCGCAGGCAGGAGGGGCCTCGGCGAGGAGGCGGCCTGTCCTTTCCTGAGCGACAGGTTTGCGCTGCCGGTCGCCCGGCTTCAGAGAAAACCCCCGCAGCGCCGCCCCGAGGCAGCACCCAGCACCCCACGTGGGACCGCGGGCAGGATCGCGCCCACAGCTCCGGATCGGGGGCCAGAGTGGCTTCCCTCCCGTGGGCGTCTCACAGAGGCTTCACCTCAGACACTGACACGGAGCCTGGGGGCGCCATGCGTGTGGGGTGCCCCCCGCGCGGCCTCAGGACCGAGGAGGGTGGGTGAGCCCCTCCGGGAGGGTACCCCCTCGGCCTGGGCTGCCTGCAGCCACCGATGCCACAATGGAAGTGCTTACAATGAAACGGAACTTTGGATCCTGGTTCAGAGGCGGTCTCGCTCTAGCCTGTGTAACGGGCTGAGGGACTGAAGGGAGCCGATAGGAACTCAGTGGACTCTCGGCGAGGGGGGACGAGCTGATGTGGGGCCTGGAGGCAATGGCTATGCCTGGTCGGGGTTCACAGACACGGGGTGCTTAGCCACCAGCGCCGGGCTGAGCAGAGAGGCCCTCCCTGGGGAGGACAATCAGTGACACCCCCCACCCCTCGCCCTGACTCCAGTGTCTATGTTCTAGGAGGAGCTGGAGGGGGGATTGCTAGGAAAAGAACGGAGGGGGTCAATCAGAGAGTTTCATTGCAGGGCCCTAGCGGTTTTAGCTCAGTAGGTAGAGCATTGTCCTGCAGACTATAGGGTCCCGGGTTCGATTCCAGTCAAGGGCACCTGCCTCGGTTGCAGGCTCTTCCCTGGCCCGGGCCCTGGTTGGGGCACGTGCAGGAGGCAACCAATCGATGTGTTTCTCTCACATCCATGTTTCTCTCTGTCTTTTCCTCTCTCTTCCACTCTCTCTAAAAATCAATGGGAAAATATCCTCAGGTGACGATAAAAAAAAGAAGGAAAAAAAAAGAGTTTCACTGCAGGTCTACTTTCCCCAAATGGGAGAAAGGCTCCTGGGAGGTCCTAACAGCTTTAATGGCTCCCTCCTGCCCTCTCCCAGGGCCTCCTCATTGCCTAGACGTTCCCTCGATTCCTCGGGTGGTTTCAGCACCCCCCGATGACTGCCAACCCCCGTCATAATTTACATCTTCCGTCACGTCAACATTCGTCCAAAGGCAAAAACCATGCCTTGCTTTCCCTCATTCACACAGTAGAAGGCCCATTAAGTTATTCTACATACTAGAAGTCCGGTGCATGACATTTGTGCACAGGGATGGGGTGTGGGGTGTGTGTGTGTGTGTGTGTGTGTGTGTCCCTCAGACCAGCCTGCACTCTCTCCATTCTGGGATCCCTCCACAATCCAGGACTTCTGGCTCCCAACCACTCACCCGCCTGCCTGCCTGATTGCCCTTAACTGCTTCTGCCTGCCAGCCTGATCACCCCCTAACCACTCCCCTGCTAGCCTGATCAACGCCTAATTGCTCCCCTGCGGGCCTGATTGACCCTAACTGCCATCCCCTGCATGCCTGATTGCCCACAACTGCGGCCATCTTGTATCCACCTGGGGGTGGCCATCTTGTGTGTTGGAATGATGGTCAATTTGCATATTACCTCTTTATTATATAGGATTATTATATAGGATTCATCTGAAGTCAATGAAAACAGGAATTTCAAATTTTCTGATACTGATAAGGTAGAAAAGCAAGATAAAGGGTCTTATTGGTTATACTTTAAATTAGGGCTTTTAAGTAATCCTGTGAAATAAAAGGCTAATATGCAAATTTGCCCCTAGATTGAGAGTTCAACCGGGAGTTTGACCAGGGGGCGGGGCCAGTGGGCAAACTGCCTGTGGCCCCTCCCCCTGTCTGCTCCACCCCCAACCAGCCCCCCCAACCCTGATCAGGGTGGGCCCACTGGACCTCACCCGTGCACGAATTCGTGCTCCGGGCCTCTAGTAAAGAACAAAGCTACGTGTGATTTTTACGAGGAAAATATTTCCTGGGAAAGGTGTTCTAGGCTAAGGCTCAGCTGCCCCTGAGCAGTGGGACCAAGGTCTTCGGATCCCTCCTCCCTTGAACGGCACCGCGGGTCACCAAGGGCAGGGCTGCACGACCCGGACAAGCTAGAGACACGTCGGTTTCACAAAAAGGGTGTCTGTAAGGAGTTCTTATTACTGAGAACATTCCAGAAGCTTTCCAGGATGTACCTGATGGTGTGCAAGCATCACAGACGAGGTTCGGCCTGAGGAACAAGCCGTCTGTAGAGAGTGGGATGACGCTCACCGTGCTCACAGCTGGGTAATAAATATCGGATTCTCCCCTCCCTGCGAGTCCAGGGGTCCAGTCACACGCACGGGGCACACTTCTAGCGGGGTAACGGGATACACCCAGGCTCTTCCGGAAGCTCTCGCGTTCCTTACGTGGGGCGGGCGGGCGGGGCGCCCGGGGAGCAGAGGGAGGCCGCCCTCTGTGCCGCAGCCCGGCTCCTCCGCTGGCGTCCTCAGTCGCTCCCGGCGGTGACTGCTTTGGGCCGGATGCTCTCCACCACGGCCGAGAGCATGGCTCCCGCCGCCTTCGCCCCTTGCACCAGGACCTCCTCCACCTGCAAAGCACACCGCCCACAGGGCACTCGGGCAGGGTCCTGGGCTGGCGTCCGGCCCCCCGCCACCTCGCCATCCCCTTCAGGAACCGGCCCGCCCGGAGCCTCTTCCGGGAGCAGGAAGCAACCTGTGCTTCAAGGTCAAAGACCCCAGAGCTGCCAAACCCAGAGAAGCCAGGGCTGCCGGCTCAGTAGGCCCTTTCCCTGGTGTGGGGGGCACGGGGCTCCCGGTCCCTTCCTGCCTCACAGCCATTCAGCCCGGGCCCGTTCTGAGGAAGAGGGGCGGGGGGGGGGGGCTCCTGAATCCCCTGACCCCGGATCTCCTCTTTGTGTGCAAACGCTCGAGGGCTGGGGGCCCCTCACCCCAGCGCCCACCTGGGCCTGGTGCTGCCGCGGGCCTCACGGGGTGGGGTTGGGGGGTGGGGGGTGCAGAGGAGGAAGATGCGGAGAGTGAGAAGCAAGAGGGCTAGTGTGGGAGGCCCGCCCCCCAACCCCACCCCTTCTCCGGGAGATGGGGCAGCACAGTACGGAGAGCGATGCTGGGATCCGCCCAGGGTGTGAGGAAAACACGGGGAACGTGAAGAGAACCAGGAAAAAGGACCTGCCTCATTTAATCCCTGATTTCTAAACACCTCCTGCACGGCGATAGCACTTCCTCTGTGCTTCCAGAGGCTAACGAGAGAGCGCACACTGGCACCGGGACTCGCCCTCAAAGCTCCAATGCCACAGTGACTGTCCCCATATTATAGGGGGTGAGGGGCGCACACACCCAAAGGCAGTGGGGCCAGGCGGGTGTGTGGTGACACCGGTAGGTGACAAGCTTACTCACCACCACCCATGGAAAGGGGGCGCCACAGACCATCAGCCAGGGCGAACATGGGCCACATGGCCTGGTCGATGGGTTGTTCAGAGCGGCTGGGAATCCAGTGTTTAATATAAAATTTCTATATTTTTAAACACAGGCAAATAAGAAATGCTAGTCGCTCAATTTGCAACGTTAGCAGCTAAGCACCTGCCTCGGTTAACCCGGTCTGTAAAGGCAGGGACCGTCTTGGAGGCAACATGGCTCCACCAAGGAGACCAGGCCAGTGATGGCCCAGCCGGCCCCACCAGTGGTCCGACCACGTTGCCCACTGCCTGCTGGCCCCTAGGCACACGCACCTGCTGGTTCCGGGGCACACACACCTGCCGGCTCCCGGGCACACGCACCCGCCAGCCCCCGGGCACACACGCACCCGCCGGCCCCCGGGCACACGCACCTGCTGGCTCCGGGGCACACGCACCCGCCGGCCCCGGGCACACGCACCTGCTGGCCCCCAGGCACACCTACCCGCTGGCCCCCGGGCACACGCACCCGCCGGCCCCCGGGCACACGCACCTGCTGGCTCCGGGGCACAGGCACCCGCTGGCTCCGGGGCACACGCACCTGCTGGCTCCGGGGCACACACACCCGCTGGCCCCTGGGCACAGGCACCCGCCGGCCCCCGGGCACATGCACCTGCTGGCTCCGGGGCACACGCACCCGCCGGCCCCCGGGCACACACTCACCCACCGGCTCCCGGGCACACGCACCTGCTGGCTCCGGGGCACACACGCACCTGCTGGCTCCGGGGCACACACGCACCTGCTGGCTCCGGGGCACACACGCACCTGCTGGCTCCCGGGCAGACCCACCTGCTGGCCCCCGGGCACACCCACCTGCTGGCCCCCGGGCACACCCACCTGCTGGCCCCCGGGCACACCCACCTGCTGGCTCCGGGGCACACCCACCTGCTGGCCCCCGGGCTCACGCAGCTGCTGGCTCCGGGGCACACCCACCCGCCGGTCCCCGGGCACACACCCACCCGCCGGCCCCAGGGCACACGCACCTGCTGGCTCCGGGGCACACGCACCTGCTGGCCCCCGGGCACACACGCACCTGCTGGCCCCTGGGCACACGCACCTGCTGGCCCCCGGGCACACACGCACCTGCTGGCCCCTGGGCACACGCACCTGCTGGCCCCCGGGCACACATGCACCTGCTGGCCCCTGGGCACACCCACCCGCTGGTCCCCGGGCACACACGCACCTGCTGGCCCCTGGGCACACCCACCCGCTGGTCCCCGGGCACACACACCTGCTGGCTCCGGGGCACACACGCACCTGCTGGCCCCTGGGCACACCCACCCGCTGGTCCCCGGGCACACACGCACCTGCTGGCCCCTGGGCACACCCACCCGCTGGTCCCCGGGCACACAAGCTCGCCGGCCCCCGGGCACACACGCACCTGCTGGCTCCGGGGCACACACGCACCTGCTGGCCCCCGGGCACACGCACCCGCCGGCTCCTGGGCACACGCACCCGCTGGCCCCCGGGCACACAAGCTCGCCGGCCCCCGGGCACACACGCACCTGCTGGCTCCGGGGCACACACACCTGCTGGCTCCGGGGCACACGCACCTGCTGGCTCCGGGGCACACGCACCCGCCGGCCCCCGGGCACACGCGCCCGCCGGCCCCCGGGCACACGCACCTGCTGGCTCCGGGGCACACTCGCCCGCCGGCCCCCGGGCACACGCACCTGCTGGCTCCGGGGCACACGCGCCCGCCGGCCCCCAGGCACACGCACCTGCTGGCTCCGGGGCACGCCGTAGCGAAGGTCGTTGACGAAGTGCTCGCAGTTCCCGTCGATCAGGCTGTACTGCACGATCTTGTTGATCATGTTGTGCGTGCGCTGGAGGATCTTGTCCACGGGCAGCGGCAGGTACGTCCCGTCCAGCTTGTTGTTGACCTTCCAGGAGCAGCCGTGCAGCACGTCCTCCAGCCGGCTGCACTTGACCACCGCCCGGTTGCTGAAGATGGAGGTGATGCTGCCGGCCAGGAATTCCTCCCCTGAGGCCAGAGGAAACAGAGGCTGCAGAGCCGCCGGGGACAGCGGGGCCGAGCCCGGGCGAGCCGCCGCCCTCCGGGGCCCCAGTTTCCCCATCTGTCGGAGCTGTGCAGGGGGTGGGGAGCTGGAGTGGATGAGCTGAAGGACCAGCCTGCCCAGGAAGCCGGGCCTTGCACTGCGCCCCGCTCTCCACCCACGGCCTCGCTCCTGGAGCTCTAACAGCCGAAGGCCTGGCCCCGACGGCACTCCGTGTCCTCCCCGCCAGACGCCAGGTGCCTCCACACGTGTGCCGAGCGCCCGCCGTGTGGGCATTGGCTCCTGGGTAAGGGGCTAACGTGTGGGTCCATGACACGTGTCCTTCCGTAGCCACGGCCAGGGCGCAGGCACGTTTACTGCTAAGTGGGGTGTTTACTGCTCAGAGGGCCGCGCCGAGGACACAGGCTGAGCTGGGCCGCTCCACTGGCCCGCCCGCCGCCGCCAGCGTGGCCTCGCTCTTACTCGGGGGCGCCAGGTGGACCACACGGTCGCCCTCCACGCAGATGGCCCAGTGCTCGTAGCCGATTCGGAAGATCTCGATCAGGTCCCCAGGTCTCGGTCTCAGTTTACCCTACGATGGAAAAAGGTGCCAATCCATCCAAGGCCCATGTCTTCAGGACCCCGAGACCCTATCCGGGCACGGGCCGCCCTCCATAGGGCACGGCCGCCCTCCGTAAGGGGCATGGGCTGCGGGAGGAGCGAGGGCTCCTGCAGGTGCCTCAGCTGGAAGCTGCACGCAGGCTGAGTGGTCTCGATGGAGGCACAGGTGGAGGGACTTTGCAAGAGGAAGGGGCGCTCCTGCCATGTCTGGCTGGGGGAGGGGACCGCGGTCCGGGCCGTAGGGGGGTGAGGACATCTGGGGAGCTCTGGGGAGCCCAGATCCCTCCGTCCCCCCCCGCCCCAGCCTCGGCCTGGGGATCGCCTTTGTGGGACCTCCGCCCCCAGCGCTAACGTCACGCTGCCTGCGTGCGTCCCGCCCAGCGCTGAGGGGGAGCTGCCCGCCTGCACCCCCGGCTAAGGACATGGCACTGCCCGCCTGCACCCCCGGCTAAGGATGTGGCACTGCCTGCCTGCACCCCCGGCTAAGGATGTGGCACTGCCTGCCTGCACCCCCGGCTAAGGATGTGGCACTGCCTGCCTGCACCCCCGGCTAAGGATGTGGCACTGCCTGCCTGCACCCCCGGCTAAGGATGTGGCACTGCCCGCCTGCACCCCTGGCTAAGGACGTGGCACTGCCTGCCTGCACCCCCAGCTAAGGATGTGGCACTGCCCACCTGCACCCCCGGCTAAGGACGTGGCACTGCCCGCCTGCACCCCCGGCTAAGGACATGGCACTGCCCACCTGCACCCCCGGCTAAGGACATGGCACTGTCCACCTGCACCCCCGACTAAGGACATGGCACTGCCTGCCTGCACCCCCGGCTAAGGACGTGGCGTTGCCCGCGTGTGTCCCTGTTCAGTTCAGCGCTGACCTGACGCTGTGGGGGAGGGGAGCTGGGCTTGACGGGGGACCTCAGGCTGTGTCTCCCCCTCCCCCCAACCCAGAGGGACTTGATGGGGGTGGGGCCAGCTGGGTCTGGGTCTCTTGCATTTTCGAAGTGCATGTGGTTGTGGGCGGGGACTTGACTCTGGGTTCTGCAGTGTGCCCCAGACTCTGACAGGAGAGAGATTTTCATATACATTTACTAATTTTCTTTCCTCTCTGACACTTCTATTATAGGAAAAGGGCAAACAGAAATATTAGAATATTTCTTCTAATCAAGTCCCTTTTAATGTGCACGAATTTCGTGCACCGGGCCACTCGTACCTCAATAAAGCTCAATAAACAGCTCAACAAAAAAAAAAACGGTTACTACAAAACTAAAAAGCCACAGCCGACATCCCAAGTCAGGATGCAGTTCGACCTGCCGCTCGGTGCAAATGGAGTGCCCTGTGGTTGTAGAAAAGGCCAGGGCCTAGGAGCCCGGGGCACCCACCTCGGCCGCTGGCTTCGTTAACTGGCCGGAGCTCTCAGACCTCAGGGCCAAGCTGGTCTCTGTTCTCTTCTGGCTGGGCGTGGCCTCCGCGTTGACTCCCAGCTTCTCCCTGGATGAGTTTTGCGATCATGTAGTGAACGGAAACACGTCTTCACAACAACGGGACACTCTGCATTACTTCCGACGAGTGACTTTGTCACCTTTCACTTTTGAGATCCTAGGACACGCCCCCCCCCTCCTCCCGGAAGTTTGCTTTGGGGACACCATCCACTGCCCCACAGGAGGACGGCCGCTTCCTGCTCTCCAGATTACTGTTTTAAAACGCTAGTGGTAACAGTGGGTAGCTTTCAGAATGTCTGTGTTTGCTAACAATATTTTTTGAACGTTTATCCAAGTGATACTTGCATATAGCTTTGTCAAAAAATGGCAACAGGCCCCAGCCGGTTTGGCTCAGTGGATAGAGCGTCGGCCCGCAGACCGAAGGGTCCTGGGTTCGATTCCAGTCAAGGGCACAAGCCTGGGTTGCGGGCTCGATCCCCAGTGTGGAGCGTGCGGGAGGCAGCCCATCAATGATTCTCTCTCGTCATTGATGTTTCTATCTCTCTCTCCTCCTTTCCTCTCTGAAATCAATAAAAAAATTAAAAAAAAAATGGTAACAGTACATCATGGCTTCTAATGAGATGCAAGAGGCTCTGCTCCCTCCCAGAGTCCTGTCTGAGCCGCTCCTCCCGACAATCAGCTCCACGTTCCTGAGAAATCCCGTGGAGCCCCAACACTGTGGCCGCAAGCAATGTGACAGAAATCGGAATCCTGTCCCTCCAGACAGAATATTGCAGGAGAGGACTGGCCCTGGGGTGGAGATAGAAGAGGGAAATACACTAGAGCCCAAAAGACCCGGGTTCGAGACCTGGCTCTCATAGCCGTTGCCCAACCTTGAGCTAGTAAATCAGTCTGTCTGCAATGCGTGTGACGGTCTCTGAAGCAGACGGTGATGTTGGTGTCACAGCGCTGTCAGGAGGCTTACATGAGAGAGCGTGTGCACCTATCCGGCACAGCACCAGCCCCAAAAGGCGTTTCCCTGACCTTGCCCAGCGGTAACTCTCCCCTGAAGGGTGGTGAAGGGGTTGGGGGGCGGCTGTCGCATTTGATGCGGGTCGGGACACTCAGCCCCTCGGGAGTTTACAGAGAAGCAAACCCCGTGTCAATGGAAGGGAACTGAGGAGCTGGCTGCATCCCGCCCTGGCCACCAACTGGCCTGTTGGAAGGTCCTTCAAAGCAGTTGGGCCCTCCGGTTCTGGAGAAGGCCTTTTGGGGAGAAAACGCCCCCTGTGGCCAGGCCCACACCCGCCTGCTGCCCACTGCTTAGTGGTTTGCATAGAAATCGCGCCCAGATTTGCTTTTGCAAAACCCGTCCTCCAAAAGGCTCTCCGGCTCAGAGCCAGGCCTCCCGGGCGGAGAACTCACCCCTCCTCCGACGGGCCCTGCTTGGGCGAGAACTGGACCAGCGCCTGAGAGGCCGGGGATTCTTCTATTTTAAGAAGAAGAAGAAGAAAAAAGGCAATTTAAGCCCCACCGCCTTCCCTGGAGGCTGAACCTGGGGGAGGTGGGCTGGCAGCTCTGGTCCAGGGCCTGGCGGCCGGCTGGCCGGGCTCGTTCTTGGTGAGCGGAGGGGTTTGTGGGGACGCTGGAGAGGGCCGTCCCTCTGGGAAGGAGAGACGGGAACTCCAGGGCACAGGATCTGGGCGAGGAGGAAGGCAGGTGTCTCTGTTCCAGATTGCAGACACCCCGGGGCTGCCCTCGCCGGTGCGGCTCAGTGGATAGAGCGAGGACCTGCGGACCGAAGGGTCCCAGGTTCGATTCCAGTCAGAGGTGCCTGCCTGGGTGGTGGGCTCCGTCCAAGTGCAGGAGGCAGCGGATCGATGATTCTCTCTCATCATTGATGTTTCTATCTCTCTCTTCCTCTCCCTTCCTCTCTGAAATCAATGAGGAGGCCGCCTGCCCCACATAAGTTAGTAATAAGCCATCATTCCCGCTTATCCGCTCGTTCCCGTTAGCAGGCATTTCGCACAAACGAACGTCTACAAGAAGGACTGGAAGACACCAAGGTGGCTTTTCTGGGGGGACCACCCAGCGTGGCAGCTCCAATGGGGACCCCCTGCCTCCCCCCAGCGCCCCGCCCCCGCCCCGCCGACTGTCAGGAGCCGCTCGCTCCGCACCTGGCCCCCTACCTGCCGTTCTTGGGGTCCGTTTGGGCCCGAACCTGGGGAACTTCGCGGGGCAGAGCCGGCCCTTCCTCCCCGCCTCCGGGCTCAGGCCCATCCTGAAGCTGTGGGTGCGGGTCCTGGCCTGGCAGAGAGGAGGCAGGCCGGTCCCGGTGGGCGTGGCCCCAGGTCCCCGGTCCCGGTCCCGGTGGGCAGAACGCGGAGGGCGATGGGGGTGAGGGCCGCAAACGGGCGGGCGCGGGGCGCGGGGCGCGGGGCGCGGGGCGCGGGGCGCGGGGCGCGGGGCGAACGGACTGAGCGCACCCAGGAGAGAGGGCGCCAAGGGGTTGAGCGGAGAGGCGGGGCAGGGGTCTGGGGGCTGCTCGAGGGATCCGGGGACACGCAGCACAGAGTGCGCACAGGCTGGGAGGTGGCGAGGGCGCGGCTGGAGGAGCTGGAGGTCACGGGGGGGGGACGGGGGGGGACGGGGGGCGGGGGCGGCGGCGGAGAGCGGGTGGAGGCCCGGTGAGGAGGGACTGGGGCTGCTCGCTCAGGAGTTAAAATCTTGAGGGATTCAGGGTTTTTAAAAAATATATATTTTATTGATTTTTACAGAGAGGAAGGGAGAGGGATAGAGAGTTAGAAACATGGATGACGGAGAAACATCGATCAGCTGCCTCCTGCACACCTCCCACTGGGGATGTGCCTGCAACCAAGGTGCATGCCCTTGACCGGAATTGAACCCGGGTCCCTTCAGTCCGCAGGCCGACGCTCCATCCACTGAGCCAAACCAGTTTCGGTGGACTCAGGGTTTTATATGCATTTTTCACACACACACACACACACACACACACACATATATATTTTATTTTATTTTTCTAATGTAAATTACACACACCATGCACCACAGACAAAAGAATACATGAAGCACACGCAGTTATGACACATGATAATACAGGTTCTGCCCACGAACGTGCCACCCAGGGGAGAGCGGGCACCCAGCGCAGTGCCCGTCCGGCACCCGTCTCCCGGAGGCCCGCGGAGCCGCCCCACGCGCGGCCAGGGCCGGAGCCCCCTCCCCGACTCCCCTGTCAGGCAGCGCCCCTCGGCCAGGTCCCGTGGATTCCTCTCGCCGGGCGTGTCTCCTGATCACCCCCCTTCTGTTCCAACTGGTGCCCCGCGAACCAGGGTCCGGAGGGTTTCCGGGGACGCAGAAAAGACTCCGGGGGGTGGGGGGGGGGAGGGGGGAAAGAAAAGGGCAGAGACGGACACCGAAGTAGGCTTCTCTCCGCCTCGGCCCCGGAGAGGCCCGTTGGAGAGCGGGCTGTGAGAGGCCGCCGGCCACGATAGGGGAGCGGGCACCACGGGACCCCTGCCCGCGGGCTGCGTCCCCCAGGCTGTGGGTAACTGGTCCTTGGCACCTGTGCCCGGTTAGAACAGTACGTGGCTCCTTTGTGGCTTGGGCCACAGCCCCACCTCTGCTGGGGGAGGCAGAGGAGGCGCCGGGACTGGACAGGGGCCGCCCCATCCCTGTGGTCCCTGGTTGTCGAACTCTGTTTTGAGCGCTGGCTCTGTGTCCGGTGTCCGCTCAGCACCGGGGTGAGAGACCCAGCCCTCTCCCGTGGGACTGCGATCCGAGAGCGGGGGAGACACACAGTGAACAGACATCAGCATGAGTTCTGACGAGAGCTCAGACCGGAAAGAAAGGGAGTGGGGGGCCAGCCTGGGGAAGAGGGGGACCCCCTCTGCAGGTGTCAGGGTCCTGGCCAGCCTGGACCTCCTCAACCAGCCCCCTCATTAGGGGCTCAGGACGGAGGCACTGCCCTCCCCGCGCCCAGACAGACTCCCAGGCATGAGGGCTCCCTCTTATCTGGGCACCCGCAAAGGGAAACGGAATGTGCCCCCTCCTTCCTCTGCCCCCCCCCCCCCCCCCCCGGCAGGTGTCACCGGCCCAGGCCCGGCTGGGCACTGGCCTTGGGGTTCGGTTCCCGTTGAATCGTGTTCTCCACATCCCGCGCTGAGCCTAGAAGATGACTGCATTTGGAGCCAGGGACTCTACATGGACTGTGAGGCCCCGTGGGTGGCCTAGTCCGACAGGACCGGTCCCCTTACAGGAAGGGGTGAGGCACACGCACACAGAGGAGGGATCACCGTCCGCAACCCGAGGAGAGAGGCCTCAGGAAAGGACCCTGCCGCACTGTGACCCCGGCCTTCGGCCGTCAGAGCCCAGGCACGCGGGGTCCGTGGTCTAGGCCGCCGGGTCTGGAGCAGCCGGAGCGAGCGAGCGAGTCTCCTGGCTGATTCGCAGGCAGGAGTGAGGCTGGGTGGGACGGAGGGCGGCGCTGCATGGGCCTCAGGCTGGGAGGCTGGGAGGAGGCTGAGAGGCTGGGAACAGGCCCAGACGGATGCCCAGGGTCACTGCCCAGCTGGTTTTTCCACCTCTGCCCCCCTCCCACCCCTGTCTGCATATAGATTTTTCTACCTGAACACACCTCGGATCGAATTTCCCCGCACAAGGCAGCCCAGCTCCACCCCCTCAGGAAGATCTGAGCACACTTCCCGGCTCCGAAGTCAGTGCTTCTCAGACCTCAGCGCCTCAGTCCCCTGGACTCAGTCCCCTGGACGGGGCGGGCGTGACACGGAGACTCCGGGGCCCGAGGTCCACCTCACCAAGTGCATTTCTTTTCTTTTTTTTCTTTTTTGTTGTTGTGTTAATCCTAAACCTACGGTATTTTTTCCAAAGGTTTTTATTTATTAACATCTTTATTGATTTCTTTAGAGAGGAAGGGAGAGGGAGAGAAACATCAATGGTGAGAATCATTGATCGGCTGCCTTCTGCACCCCCCTACTGAGGACTGAGCTCACAACCCGGGCATGTGCCCTTGACTGGAATCGAACCCGGGACCCTTCAGTCTTCAGGCCGACATTCCATCCACTGAGCCAGACCAGCCAGGGCACCATGTACGTTTCTAACAAGCTTTTAGGTGATGCCAATGCTGATGCCGCCCTTGAGTGGCAGCTGAGTTGCCTTCCCCTCCCCCACGGCCCATGTGCTCGCCCTCCTTCAACACAGCCCTGGCCCTTCCCAGCACCCCCTGCCCTTGAGCCTCTGCCCAGCCCGGTCCTGCCATGAATTCCTGCTGCCAAGTCTGACACTGGGCAGATCCGGGACTTCCCAACTCGGCATAAAGATGAACGGCTGTGCGGCTCTGACAGGGAAAGCCTTGTTGAAATTCAAACCGTAGCTGGACCGCCTCTGCTAGAGCAGCGGTTCCCAGCTTCCTCATGCCTTGGCCTTTACCACAGCTCCCCATGTGGCGGTGACCAGCCATAACATTATTTTTGTTGCTCCTTCATAGCTGTAATTTTGCTGCCGTTATGAATGGTAACGTGAATGTCTGTGTTTTCCGATGGTCTTAGGCTCTCCAGCAGCGGTTCTCAGCCTGCGGGTCGCCGGGGCAGGGCGAGGGTGCGGGCGTGGGCGCGGGCGCGGGCCCAGGAGCGAGCGGGTGGGCCGGCCTCCCAGGCCAGCGCCAAGCAGCGTCAGGACCAACAGCGGGACCCGCGGGCAGAGAACCGCTAGCAGGGTCGCTAAGACCTTCGGAAAACACAGACATTCACATTACCATTCATAATAGTAGCAAAATGACAGCTATGAAGGAGCAAGGAAAATAACGTTGTGGTTGGGGGTCACCACAGCTTGAGGAGCTGTGTTAAAGGCCGCGGCATTACGAAGGCTGGGAACCGCTGGGTTAGAGGGTCAGGGGGGAGCCTGATAAAAATGCAGGTGTTTGAGGGCACCCCAGACACAGACCTCCCTGGGACACACACGCACACACACACACACGCACACGCACACGCACAGCTGTGGCCGCCCTGTCTGCATACGGACCACTGGAGGGAGTCCCAGCGGGGCCGTGGTTTGTCCCAGCCGTGCGGCCCAGTGGCTGAGCAAGAACCCGGGTCCCCTTGGGTGCTGTGCCGCTCACTGGGCCTCGCTGCCTTTTCTGAGCTCAAAGGGGCCCCTCCTCTCTTCCTGCCCCCTCCTCCACTTTCTTGGGGCACCAGCTGGGCCCTGGCATTCCCAGCCGATGCTGAAACGGGGCCCCAGGGAACCATACAACTTACAAAACTGAGAAAAATGGAGGAAAGGGCAGAGGAATGAGGCAGAGGAGAACCTCCGTGGGGAGGTGGGTGGGGAGGAGGGAATGGGGAGCCAGGCCAAGATGTCTAGGAAGCTGGGGAGCCGGGGACGGGGCCTGGGAGGGCTCGGGGCTCAGGCCTGGACACCTTCCCTGCCCCTCCACCCGCTCTGCTCTGTGACAGCCGCCCGTGCTTCAGGCCCAGAGGGGCCGTCGGTCGGTCGGTCGGTTGGTGTGGCTTTCCTTCCCGGACACGGATTGCTGCAGACAGCCCTGTCCAGCTGGCAGGGCTAGGGCGCGGGCGTGGCACCAGGAGCGAGTGGGCCGTGCCTCCCCGGCCAGCGCCAGCAGCACAGGACCAACAGCCGACCCGCTGCCCGGGGCTTCGGAGCCAGCCGGAGGGTGAGTCAGCCGCGGCCCGGCTCCTGGAACCGCACCAGCGGCTCCGGTGGGAGGCGCCCACCACCATGTCACCGGCAGAGAAACTGGACCCGCTTCCTGACACCTTCATCCTGCAGCCGCCCGCCTTCCACCCGGTGAGCAGCCTCCTCCCCTCCCCTCCCCTCCCCTCCGCGGCGGCCTCAGGTGGCGGGTGGAGACACACGCAGCCCTGTCGGCTGCCCAGCACCTGCCCTCTGCTCCCCAAGGGCCTCCTGAGCTGGGCAAAGCGCTGACCAGCTGCTCCCACTGGTCTAAGGGGGGAGGGGGGAGCTTGATAAAATGCAGGTATCCCAGTGCACCCCCAGACACAGACCCCCCCCCCCGCCACGGCTGTGGGCACCCTGTCTGCGTACTAAGAGGGAGACTAAGAGGGAGTGCTTGCATTTATTTATTTATTTATTTATTTATTTTTTATTTATTTATTTTTTTTTATTTAATAAGTTTTTATTTTTCATATTATTACAAATGTCCCCCCCCCCCCCACCATTGCTCTCCTCCACCAGGTTCCCACCCCACCCTCTGCCCTTTCCCCTCTCCCCATTGTCCTCATCCATAGGTGCACAGTTTATGTTCAGTCTCTTCCCACGCCCCCCTCTCCCCTTTTCCCCAAGAATCGTCAGTTCACTCCCCTTCCATACCTCTGATTCTATTATATTCAACAGTTAATATTGTTCATCAGATTTTTTTAATTTCCTTGGTTTTTAGATTCACTTGTTGATAATTACGTATTTGTTGTTCATAATTTTTATCTTTGTTTACTTTCTCTTCTGAAAGAACCCCCTTCAGCAATTCATATAATTCTGGTTTGGTGGTGATGAACTCCTTTAGCTTTTTTTTATTAGTGAAGCTCTTTAGCTGGCCTTCGATTCTGAGTGATAGCTTTGCTGGGTAGCTTATTTTTGGCTGTAGGTTCTTGCTATTCATCACCTTGAATATTTCTTGCCATTCCCTTCTGGCCTGCATGGTTTCTGTTGAGAAGTCAGCTGACAATCGTATAGGTGCTCCTTTATAAGTTACTACCTTCTTTGCTCTTGCTTCTTTTAGTATTCTCTCTTTATCTTTTGCTCTTGGAATTTTAATAATGATGTGTCTCGGTGTGGTCCTCTTTGGATTCCTTTTGTTTGGAGTTCTGTGCGCTTCCTGGACTTGTAAGTCAAATTCTTTCACCATGTGGGGGAAGTTTTCTGTCACTATTTCTTTCAGTATGTTTTCGATATCTTGCTCTCTCTCATCTTCTGGAACCCCCATAATTCTGATGTTGGTTCGCTTGAAGTTGTCCCAGAGGTTTCTTACATTATCTTCAATTTTCTGGATTCTCTTGCCTTCTAGCTTCTGTGGAGGAGTGTCTTCTGGCTCTTTATGTTCCAAATCTTTGACTTGATTCTTGCGATCTTCCCTTCTGTTTTTAGGACTCTGTAGAATATTTTTTATTTCAGACAATGTATTCTTTATTTCTTGTTGATCCCTTATCATTTCTTGTTGACTCCTTATTAATTCTAGTTGATCTCTTATCATATCCTCATAGGCCTTATCCATCTTTTCTAGGAAATTCTTGAAAAACCTTATAAGCGTAGATTTGAACTCTATATCCAGTCGCTTTTTGTCCTCCATTTCTTTCATTTGTGATCTATTTTGTTGTCGCATTTCGCAGTTACAGATGGGACGGGGTTTCAGGGTGGAGCCTGCAGCTTTGGCTTCCGTCAGCCCCGCCCTATGCGGGTCCTTCAGTGCTCGCTGCCGGCGCCTCTGAGAGAAAGGTGCCCTTGATTTTCGCCTGCTGCCAAACAGTCTATGCTCTCCCACAATGAGCCCGGTATTGGGGTTCAGTTCAGTTGGAAGTGGAGTTGGAGGTGGCGTTCACAGCAGTCTGGAGCCCCAGTCTCCTTCCCGTCAGGGCAATCCCGCGGCACAGCCGACCGTCCCTTCTCTGGGGGCAGTGTGCGCGCCTCCGGGACCTCCTTTCTCCGCTACCCCGGGGTTCCGACTTACAGCCCAGCTCCCTATGGCTGAGCCTGAGTCCCCGGGGTCTGGCCCAGAACTGGGGTTCAGAGCAGTCAGGGGCCCAGCACAGTCGGAGTTTTCTCTCCTTCCCGCTAGGGAACGCCCGCCAGGCACTCGGCCTCCCTCCTCTCCGGCTCCGTCCTCTTCGCGTGCGCCGCGTGTCTCCGTACCTTAGGCTTTTACAGCTCCTCCGTGCTTCCTTCTGGTTTTCTCCTTGCTTCTTGTTGTAGGATTTCCAGTCAGTCGACTTTCCTGTAGTTCTGGGTAATGTCCATTTTATATTTTAGTTGTATTTTATTAAAATTGTTGTGTGCGGCTGCGGCTAGTTGCCTACCCGAGCAGCCATCTTGGATTCCGGGAGTGCTTGCATTTAAAAAGCAGGAGAGCTGTGAGCAGGAGGGCCTGGGGGAGGGGGTGACAGGAGGGCCTGGGGGAGGGGGTGACAGGAGGGCCTGGGGGAGGGGGTGACAGGAGGGCCTGGGGGAGGGGGTGACAGGAGGGCCTGGGGGAGGGGGAAGCAGGAGGTTCTGGGGGAGGGGGTGACAGGAGGGCCTGGGAGAGGGGGAAGCAGGAGGGCCTGGGGGAGGGGGTGACAGGAGGGCCTGGGGGAGGGGGTGACAGGAGGGCCTGGGGGAGGGGGTGACAGGAGGGTCTGGGGGAGGGGGTGACAGGAGGGCCTGGGGGAGGGGGTGACAGGAGGGCCTGGGGGAGGGGGAAGCAGGAGGTTCTGGGGGAGGGGGTGACAGGAGGGCCTGGGAGAGGGGGAAGCAGGAGGGTCTGGGGGAGGGGGTGACAGGAGGCCTGGGGGAGGGGGTGACAGGAGGGCCTGGGGGAGGGGGTGACAGGAGGGCCTGGGGGAGGGGGTGACAGGAGGCCTGGGGGAGGGGGTGACAGGAGGGCCTGGGGGAGGGGGAAGCAGGAGGGTCTGGGGGAGGGGGTGACAGGAGGCCTGGGGGAGGGGGTGACAGGAGGGCCTGGGGGAGGGGGTGACAGGAGGGCCTGGCGGAGGGGGTGACAGGAGGGCCTGGGGGAGGGGGAAGCAGGAGGGTCTGGGGGGAGGGGGTGACAGGAGGGTCTGGGGGAGGGGGTGACAGGAGGCCTGGGGGAGGGGGTGACAGGAGAGCCTGGGGGAGGGGGTGACAGGAGGGTCTGGGGGAGGGGGTGACAGGAGGCCTGGGGGAGGGGGTGACAGGAGGGCCTGGGGGAGGGGGTGACAGGAGAGCCTGGGGGAGGGGGTGACAGGAGGGCCTGGGGGAGGGGGTGACAGGAGGGCCTGGGGGAGGGGGAAGCAGGAGGGTCTGGGGGGAGGGGGTGACAGGAGGCCTGGGGGAGGGGGTGACAGGAGGGCCTGGGGGAGGGGGTGACAGGAGGGCCTGGGGGAGGGGGTGACAGGAGGGCCTGGGGGAGGGGGAAGCAGGAGGGTCTGGGGGAGGGGGTGACAGGAGGGCCTGGGGGAGGGGGTGACAGGAGGGCCTGGGGGAGGGGGTGACAGGAGGGCCTGGGGGAGGGGGAAGCAGGAGGGTCTGGGGGAGGGGGTGACAGGAGGGCCTGGGGGAGGGGTGACAGGAGGGCCTGGGGGAGGGGGTGACAGGAGGGCCTGGGGGAGGGGGTGACAGGAGGGTCTGGGGGAGGGGGTGACAGGAGGGCCTGGGGGAGGGGGTGACAGGAGGGCCTGGGGGAGGGGGAAGCAGGAGGGTCTGGGGGAGGGGGTGACAGGAGGGCCTGGGGGAGGGGGTGACAGGAGGGCCTGGGGGAGGGGGTGACAGGAGGGCCTGGGGGAGGGGGTGACAGGAGGGCCTGGGGGAGGGGGAAGCAGGAGGGTCTGGGGTGTGGATAGTATCATTGGGGGGACACTGAGCACCTGGTGGGGAGGCAGGAGGGAACTTCCAGGTCAGGGATGGGCGGGCTTCCTGGCTTCCTCCTCCCGCTGTGGCTGTGTCCGCGGGGATTTGCAAAAGGCAGAGCTTTGCAGAGGGAGCCGCAGGCCCTGGGATGGGAGCCAGCCCAGCCGAGCTGTGGGTGCTCTGGCCTTGGACCCCTGCACCTCTCCAGGCCCTAGCGATGGGGAAGCAGCTGTCCCCGCACTCCCCCTTTCATTCTTCCCCCTTCTCCTCCCCCCTCCCCCAGCCCCTCCTAGCTTTCCAGGTGCAGCTCCGGCCCAGTGAGGTCGGTCGGCCGGTCTGCGGGAGGTGCAGGTGGCTGGGGCCTCTGGAGGTGCTGGGGGTGGGGAAACTCTGGAAGGCTGGTCCTGTGGCCCCGCCCGCTGTGCACCTGCCGCGGACACCTGTTCAGAGCCACGCCGTGCCAGCCGGGCACTGAGCCCAGAGCAGGAGAGGCGGGCTGCGGCTTTGAGGCCTTGTGCCCGTGAGCCAGCCGGCAAGGGCCGGGCTCGCCAAACCGGCCATGTTCTGGAGCGCGGGTAGGGGAGACGGATTCAGACACTAAAGGGTGTGGTGCCAGAGAAGGTGCCAGGAACCTCGAAGGAAGGTCCAGTCCGGGGCGGGCGCAGGGTGCGGAGGAAGCAGCTGGAGAGGCGGGGAGCGCAGAGCGCACTGTCTGTGGCTGCCTGGCAGCTTGCAGGCCAGTGTCAGTTCCTGTCCAGGCGTCCGCATCAGGGCCCTGGTGCTCAGGTGCCCGTCTGTCCGTCCCCTGCCTCCCAGTCCCAGGCTCTGGCCAGGGAACAGGCCTCAGGGAGCCTTGCGAGTCCACTCCTGCAGGCCGGGGTGCAACAGCGGGCGGCCAGCCTCCCCGGGCACTGCTGTGCCCTGGGCGCTGGGGGCGGGGCGGGGCTGGGCTGGCGGGGGTGGGGGGTTTGGGGAGGTGAGGGGTTTGGGGGGTGGAGGTGTGGGGCGCACAGAGGAGCTGAATTTGGCTTTTCCAGGGCAGTGTGGCTTCGACAGGTAAGGGTGCAGGAAAGGGGAGAGAAAACTAATCCCCCAGCTGCTTGGGGAGGGGAGGAGATGGAGGGGGGTCGAGTTTTCTAGTTCTTGTGATATGGGGTCCCTCGTGGGGTATGGGGCCCCTCGGCCTCCTCTCCGACCAGCAGGGTGCGTGTCTCCCTGGTTCAGGTGGTTCCTTACGTCACAACCATCTTTGGGGGGCTGCGTGCGGGCAAGATGGTCCTGCTGCAGGGCGTGGTGCCGCTGGCCGCGCGCAGGTGAGGGCGCTCGGGGTGGTGGGGGAGGTGGGAAGGGGGGATGGAGGGGTAGGGGAGTGGGGGGTGGGAGAGAGGGGAGTGGGGGGGGTCAGCCCCTGGCGGAGCGGGGCTCCTCCCGGCCTCCCTCCCCGCCTCCGGCCTCTGAGCGGAGCGCCGCCCGCAGGTTCCAGGTGGACTTCCAGTGCGGCTGCAGCCTGCACCCCGCGCCCGACATCGCCATCCACTTCAACCCGCGCTTCCACACGGCCCAGCCGCACGCCATCTGCAACGCCCGCCAGGCCGGCCGCTGGCAGGCCGAGGCCCGCTGGCCCCGCCTGGCCCTGCGGCGCGGGGACAGCTTCCGCCTCCTCTTCCTCTTCGGGCACGAGGACGTGAAGGTGCGGGCCTGGGCCCCGGCCCCCGGGCCTAGAACCGGTGTCCTTCCGCCCATCCTTCCGCCCGTCCTTCCCGTGTCCTTCCCCGTGTCCTCTCCCGTGTCCTTCCCGTGTCCTCTCCCGTGTCCTTCCCAGTGTCCTTCCAGCCGTCCTTCCCTGTGCCCTTCCCCGTGTCCTTCCCGTGTCCTTCCCGTGTCCTTCCCGTGTCCTTCCCCGTGTCCTTCCTGTGTCCTTCCCGTGTCCTTCCCCCCGTCCTTCCTGTGTCCTTCCCGTGCCCTTCCCCGTGTCCTTCCCCGTGTCCTTCCCGTGTCCTTCCCGTGTCCTTCCCAGTGTCCTTCCAGCCGTCCTTCCCTGTGCCCTTCCCCGTGTCCTTCCCGTGTCCTTCCCGTGTCCTTCCCCGTGTCCTTCCTGTGTCCTTCCCGTGTCCTTCCCCCCGTCCTTCCTGTGTCCTTCCCGTGCCCTTCCCCGTGTCCTTCCCTGTGTCCTTCCCATGTCCTTCCCCCTGTCCTTCCCTGTGCCCTTCCCCGTGTCCTTCCCGTGTCCTTCCCGTGCCCTTCCCCGTGTCCTTCCCGTGTCCTTCCCGTGCCCTTCCCCGTGTCCTTCCTGTGTCCTTCCCGTGTCCTTCCCCCCGTCCTTCCTGTGTCCTTCCCCGTGTCCTTCCGCCCATCCTTCCCCGGGTCCTTCCTCTGTGGAGTCCCCCGCACTGTGTTCCGGGGCGGGGGGGTGGGGGTCAGGGGCCCAGAGGACCGAGGAGCTGCCGGCCGGGGCCCGATGCGAGCTGCGCTGAGCGGCCCCGCCCGGCAGGTGAGCGTGAACGGCCAGCACTTCCTCCACTTCCGCTACCGGCTCCCGCTGTCCCGTGTGGACACCCTGGGCATCTCCGGGGACGTCCTGGTGAAGGCCGTTGGGTTCCTGATCGTCAACGTAAGTTCGCGTGGGGCGGGGCCGGGGTGGCAGTGGCCTCTGACCTCCTCTGGCACAGACAAGTCCTGTGGGGCCAGCCGTGACCAAGGTGGGGGTGTGGAGGGGCCGGCCATAGTGGGGTGAGGGCGGGAGAGGTGACGACAGGAGGGGCGCAGGATCCGGGGCGGAAGCCCACACTGGGCGTGGGGTCCGGTCAACATGGGAGCGGAGGCCGGGAGATGAGGCAGTTGGAGACGTGGCCCGAGGGGCTCAGACGTAGCAGCTGCTGTCACTCCCCCGAGGGCGTGTGAAAAGGCAGGCTTCTGGGGGCCGAGGCCTGATTCCAAGTCTGAGGTGGAGCCTGGGAACTCATCAGGCCAGCTCCAAGCAGCGCTCAAGGCCCAAGCGACCTCTGCCAGCATCCGGGCCAGGCAGGCAGGCAGGGCTAGGCAGGACCAAGCAGGCAGGGGCAGGCCGGCAGGGCCAGGCAGGACCAGGCAGGGCCAGGCAGGGCCAGGGAGAGGGCCAGGCAGGCAGGGCCAGGCAGGGGCAGGCAGGCAGGGCCAGTCAGGGCCAGGCAGGGGCAGGCAGGCAGGGGCAGGCAGGGCCAGGGAGAGGGGCCAGGCAGGCAGGGCCAGGCAGGGGCAGGCAGGCAGGGCCAGTCAGGGCCAGGCAGGGTCAGGCAGGCAGGGTCAGGCAGGCAGGCAGGGGTAGGCAGGCAGGGCCCGGCAGGAGGCAGGGGTAGGCAGGGCCAGGCAGGCAGGGCCAGGCAGGCAGGACCAGTGGCCCTGGGGGGGGGGCAGTAGTCCTGATTCCGGGGTTGCCTCTTCTCTTTCCCAACAGCCGTTTCCAGAGGGGGGCAGCGAGTACCCAGTTGGACACGTGAGTCTTTTGGGAGCAAGAAGGGCCCTTGTCCCGGACGCCGGAACGGAGCCCCTTTCTCCCTCCCCCGGCGTGACCTGCCCCTCACCTGCTGGGCTGCTGGTCCCCGGCACATGCATGGTCGCCATGGATACAACTAGCTCTGCCTTGGCCCCTGGAGAGCCTGGATTGGCCTTGCCCAGCGCCCAACTGTCTCCTGGGCCAGCTTGGGAAGAGGGGTGGGGGAGGGGGTGCCCTGAACGGGCAGCCCCGCATTCATGCAGAAGATCCCTGTATATCGGAGCTTCTGATTCCCACAGCCGGCCCAGGAGGCGGCTGGGCTGGCCTGGCCTGCGGGGTGGGGGGGGTGGTGTTGGGGAGGATGAGGCACAGATATCGCCAAGGCCACGTGGTGAGGAGGGACAGACCCTCTGCCAGTCCTTCCCCAGGTCCAGAGCTGGCGTCCATCTGAATTCCCGAGGGGCCACCAGGCCCCACTCGCTCACCGGCACGGTCTCTGAGAGTGACCAACCCCACACACTGACGGCACTGCCCAGCGTCTCCCTTTCTCTGCGCGAGCCCCGCCTGACCTCCGCGTCCCTCTTCTTTCCTTACAGCCCTTCCTGCTGGGGAGCCCCCGGCTGGTGAGTGAGCGCCCCCAGCCCGCACCTGCCCTCGGGGAGGAGGCCCCCACCTGGCGGGAAGTGCCCCCACACCAGGGTCCTCCCTCCCTTCAGAGAGAAGTGTGGTGTGGGCGGCAGCGGCAGGCTGCGTGCCTTCATTCTGCTCAGTTACTGGATCCTCCCCGGGCCAGGCTCCAGGGGAGAGGGACAAGCCAGTCCCCAGGCTTCCAGCTGCCCACAGGCTGGTGGGAGGCAGACCAAGGAAATGGCCGTTACAATTTGGGGTGCAGGATGGGGGGCATCCGTGGTGCCCGCAGCACAGCGGCAGGAAGCTCGGCCTGGGAAGGCAGGGAGAGCAGGCAGAGGCCAGGCCTGCAGGGTGTCTGGTAAAGGGGCAGAGCCGAGTTCCCCCCAGCTGCAGGCCTAGAGGCAGAGACTTCGCTGCTCCAGGGCCTCCGCCCCTGAGGGTGGCCCCCAAAGCTGCTCCTGGGGTGCAGCCCTCCCCGAGCCTCTGTGAGCCCCTCAGGCGCCTCCTGTGTTCCCTCAGGAGGTGCCCTGCTTGCGCCCCCTCCCCCGGGGCCTCTGGCCGGGACAGGTCATCCTGCTGCGGGGGCTGGTCTTGCCGGAGCCCAAGGAGTGAGTATGCCCCCGGAGGAGGGAGCACCCCTGCTTTACACCCATTTGCCTCTTCGTCTCCAAAGCCACCATTAACCCCGTTTTACGGAGGAGCGGAGAGGAGTCAGCTGGTCGGGGTTGCAGAGCTTGCACAGGGCTGGCTGGGTTTGGGGTTGGGACCCAGCTGCCTTCCGGGCCCAGCAGCCCCTGTTCTGGGCGCCCTCGATGGGGCCTCCCTGGAGAGGCGCAGGCGGAGCCCCGAGAGGGTGCGCCCTCCAGCAGTGTCAGCGCACGCTGGGAAACAGCAGGTGCCCGGAGAGGCGGCGGTGCTAGGGGTGGGGACTTGGGGGGACAGATAGCCAAGGAGACACTGCCTACTTCCCCCGCTGGGGGCACCCCTGCTCCACCCCCAACCCCGCCCTCCTCTTTTCCTTTTCCTGGCACTGCATTGGACGCCCTGGCCTTCCTGGGCCACACTGCCTCCTGGGTCTGACGGGGTGTGTGGGGGGACCATTGCTGCCTGTGCAACCTCCAGGCATTCCTTCCCTTTCTGTGCCTCAGCTTCTTTGCCATGAGAGGGGTGACAATGCTGGGGGCGGGGTGAATGCTTCCAATTGTGCCAGACACACAGCTGGTGTTCTGTATTCGATTTCCCCGAGGAGGAGGGGCGGGGGACTCGGGGACACCTCTGTGCTCCCACCCTTTCCGTTGGCTCTGTTACTGTGTTTGAGGTCATCGCCTCACTCACCCCTGCCCTCCCGCCCCAGCCCTGACAGCGGACCTCAGAGCCAGGCTCCGCCGTGTGGTCTTGGGCAGCCCCCTGCTTTCCGCGTCAGGAATCCCGAGTTCCCCACCAGGAAAGCAAAAGGAGAGATGATCCCGGCCATACAGGGACACGAATGTTCCCAGGGATAAAGTACACCGTCCCCTGTCCCCCCAAAACACGAGGCGTGAGGCCAGGCTCTGGCCCGGCTCGGAGGCCGTGGTTTGAGGGACACGGCGGGCGAGTCCGGGGCCCCTGAGGCCGGACAGGTGGCGGAGCGGGCTGGGGCGCGGGGCGGGGAGATCACGGGTCCACAGTCCACGCTGACCGATGGGATGGCTTCGAAGGGGAAGCGGGAGCCACACTCACACAAGCGCTTGCAGCGGAAAGGGAGTGGCTTTCGGGCGGAAGAGGGGCGTGGGCCGCCGGACACCGTGCAGGCCCCTGGCCGGCCCCCACCGGGCGCAGCGGTGGCTGCAGGCAGTGCCGCCGCCGCAGCTGTCGCTGGGTGAGCGTGTGCACTGAAGTGTGTCCTCCTCCTCGGACCCGTCCCCCCAGCACTGAGGATCTGGGGTTCGGCAGCAGCCTCAGAGAGCACCCCCAGAGCTGCCCCGGGCCTCCCGAGGGAGTCAGTACCCCCCGGGCTGAGGGGGGACACCGAGGTCCCCAAGGGTTCTCAGGCCGCTGGGAAGACAGGGCTTTTCTGGGGAGGAGTCTGAGGGAAACTGAGGCACAGAGCCACTGACGCGCCCAGGGCCACGGGACCGAGGCAGAGCTGAGCCCAGGCAGCCCCATCTAACCCCTTACTACCCGGCACACGCCCTCAGGAAGCGCTGGAATGGCTAGTACCGCCATTGTCCCCGTTCCGAGGAGGGGAACCGAGGCTCGGGCGAGGTCGTGGCTCCCCCGGGGTCCTGGGGCCAGTGAGTGGCCACGTGGGGGTTCAGTCTCCACGTGAGGTTTCTGCAGGCGGTTCGTTCCGCACTGTCAGGGGTCCAGGGCTGCTTTCTGGGGGCGGGACCCGCCCCATCTTCCAGGCCCTCCCCCTCCGGGCCCAGCAGCCACAGCAGCGGGGAGGGGTGGGGGAAAGCGGGGGGAGGAAGCTGAGCCCCTTTTCGGCTCCTGCCCGCAGCCTCACGCTGAGCCTGCTGGACGGGGCCGCGCGGGTGCCCGTGGCGCTCAGGGCCTCCTTCGCGGACAGGACGCTGGCCTGGGTGTCGCCCTGGGGGCGGAGGCAGCTGATCTCGGCCCCCTTCCTCTTCCACCCCCAGCGGTTCTTTGAGGTGGGTCACAGCCCAGCACTGCCCCCGGGCACCGATCGAGGAGGGGGTGCGTCCGGGGACCTCCACGCCAGGGCTGTCCGCCCGGCACTGGGGCCCGGGACCCAGGGACCGAGCGGGGCCTGGCACCGGCGTGGAGGGCACAGCTGGCACAGGACCTGGAGCTGGGGCCGAGCTGAGCGGGCCCTGGTGGGAGGGTGGTGACCAGCGGGCCCGTTCTGTGCCCGTGGGGGAGGAGGGCAGCTGGGTGGGCAGCGGGAGGCAGGGAGGGCCCAGCGGGACGCCGCGGCCTCACGCCCTCCTTCGCCAGGTGCTGCTGCTGTGCCACGAGGGCGGGCTGAAGCTGGCGCTCAATGGGCAGGGCCTGGGCGCCACCAGCCTGGGCCGGCAGGTCCTGGAGCGGCTGCGGGAGCTGCGGGTCAGCGGCACCGTCCAGCTGTACTGCCTGCACCACTGAGGCCGGACAGGGGGCCCGCCGCCGGCCCGCCCCGGCTCTGCCCGCCCCTCCGAGCGCCTGCCTGCCGCCCCATGCCAGGCCCAGCTCCTTCCGGGGACTGCAGAGGGCAGGAGGGGGTGTGAGGGCGCCTCCAGCTCTGCCCCCCCTCCCCCAGGAGCCGGGGCTTTGCCTCTGTCTGCCTTCAGGCCCGGAGAGGAGGCGGGTTGTGTAGCTGACCGGGCACTCGGAGTCCTGGCCCAGGGCAGGGAGAGGCCTGCCGCCTTCCTGACAGCAGGGAGGGGGCGCCCACGGACCCCAGGGTCCTCCTGGCCAGCTCCCACCGCCCCAGGCCTGCGCTATTGGTGTGGCTCTGCTGCCCGCACTTCCCACACACCTGGTTCTTGTGAGAAGCCAGGGACGTGGGCGGGAGGGAGGCCGGGAGGGAGGGTGGGTGGGATTGGAGGGCGGGAGGGAGGGTGGGAGGGAGGGTGAGGCGTGGCGGGCTTGTCCCTGTCGCAGAGCTGGCCCCTGGCGCCAGGGCAGAAGCAGCTCCGTCCCCCGGTCAGCGCTCCGGCTCAGGGTCCCACGGACGGTCCTGGGTGTGCGGCTCCCCCGCCACGGCCATGGAGCTGCCCCGGAGGAGAAACACCGGCCTGGGGTCGCCTCCTGGCACCTGCAGGAGCTCAGAAGCCGTGGGTCTGGACAAACGCCGTGTGCTTGTCGAAAAGGCGTGGGGAGTGGCATCCACCGAGCGGGCGGTTGTGCGAATTTGTGAGTTAAGTTGCTTAACAGGCGCGTACCGAGTTGGAATCAATAAATGGTGGCTCGTACTGCTGGGGAACTGGGCCGTTTACATTAATCTTCCTTTAACTCTCTCCCCATCTATATACATATGGTATGTTTACATTACTGCCATGTTTCCTACGTGTCCCATGGCTCCTCTGATCCCCTTCTCTTCTCCGTCTGCTTTGGACCTGAGTGTTGTGTTTGCATTTCATCCGGGTCGTGGACTCACCAGCGGGCCCCTCGCCTGTGCTTTTAGTGATGGCTCAGGGCGGACGCTCCGCCTCACACCAGTGCCGTCCGGAGCCCCATCCGGCCGAGCCGGGGCCTGTGCCTCGCGGGGCATTTAGCAGCATCTCTGAGCTCTGCCCACCGTGCCCGCAGCATGCACAGGGTGTCCTGCCGCCCCACCCGCTGTGCCGGAGCCCTCCCAGGCCCGCAGGAGGGGTCAGTGGCAAGCAGGTTTCCGTAAAGCCTCTAGAATAGGGGTGTCGAACTCAATCAGAGAAGGGGCCAAAATCTAAAATCCAGCCTAAATCGCGGGCCGAATGGTTTACTGAACAGTCATAAACTGACAATGTCATAAACTGACAGCGGAGTGCAGTGATGACAGCGCGGTGCGGACCACATTGCAAGGCCTGGCAGGCTGGATTTGGCCCGCGGGCCTTGTGTTTGACACATGTGCTCTAGAAGGAGCTTTACAGCTCATGTGGCCGAGGCAGGGACACGCACTCCCTCTGCAGAGCCACTGGCCGGCGGGCGGCGATGTGGGGGGTCCTGGCTGGTGGGGTGATTGGGGGGTCCTGGGCTGGTGGGGTGATTGGGGGGTCCTGGGCTGGTGGGGCGGCTTTATGCCACATGGAGACTTTCACCTCCGGTTTCCTTCCAACGCTGGGAGACACGCTCTGCATGGAAGAGCTAACGGCTCACTGCATCAGAAGATGGCGCCTCGGAGCCTGTCCTACATGGACGTGTGCAATAACCTGACCCAAATGCAGTCCCCCGGGGAGGGGCCTGAGCAGGCGTGGAGCCCCATCTCTGCCCCTGCTCCCCCTGCTCCCCCTGCTCCCCCTCCTCCGCCTCTTCCCCCTCCTTTCCTCCTCCCCCTGCTCCCTCTCCTCCCTTTCCTTCCCCTCCTCCCCCTGCTCCCCCTCCTCCCCCTGCTCCCCTCCTCCCCCTGCTCTCCCTCCTCCCCCTGCTCCCCCTCCTCCCCTGCTCCCCCTCCTCCCCCTCCCCCTGCTCCCTCTCCTCCCTCTCCTTTCCCTCCTCCCCCTGCTCCCTCTCCTCCCTCTCCTTCCCTCCTCCCCCTGCTCCCCCTCCTCTCCCTGCTCCCCCGGCTCCTTCTGCTCTCCCTGCTCCCCTCCTCCCCCTCCTCTCCCTCCTCCCCCTCCTCCCCCTCCTTTCCCTCCTCTTCCTGCTCCCGGAACTCGGGACCTCTCCCCTGGACCCTGGGCTGCCATTTCCAGGCACAGAGATGTGGACCCAATCCCCCGCCAGGGCATGGTCTTAGCAAAGCCTTCAGAAATACTGGGCCGCAGACAGTGGGGCAGGCCAGGGGCTCCTGCACCCCGCGGGGGACCCCCAGCAGGTGGCGCCTTAGAACAAGGGGCCAGGAGCTCATTGGCCTCGGGGTGCCTGTGGGTGGGAGAAGCAGAACTTCCCTGAGAGCCGCCCTCTGTCCTGGGACGGGGGAGGGGTGGGGAGGAGGCGGGGAGGCAGGGCACAGGCTCCGCCCAGCAGCTCTGCAAAGAGGCTCTTTTTGCCCAAACGACCTCAGGAGCGTTTTCATCCCGGGAGAAGGGAGAAGGTGGCGATGGGGATGGGTAGGAGCCACCAGAATGGACGCTGGGGCAGAGTGGCCCGGAGACACTCCGCTGTCCTGCCCGGAGGGACGGAGCAGGAGGAGCAGGGGGGAGGGGGGAGGGGGCGGGGGACAAGGGGACCCAGCGGGAGCTCCCGGACACTCTGGGAAGGGGGGTGCGTAGGTTAACACTTTCGGGGAGTGGGCCGGGTACAATGGAGCAGGGCGCACCCCACGGCTGCGTGGCCACACAGGTGCCAGCTGCCCACGGACCGCGAGAAGGCGTGCACGTGTCCGTGAAAGCACACGCACCGCAGGGCTCCCTTAGTCCTGCCGCCCCCGGCCTCCCGCTGAGCTGTCTGCTGCCCCAGGGCTGGCGGCTCGGGCTCCCGGGGGCCGTGTGTCTTACGGCTGCGGGCACCCCCCCTACACTCCGGGCTTCCTCCAGGGGCAGCAGCACAGACTTGCCAGGTGCACGCAGAAATGGCTCCCCCGCTTCGCAGTTTCTCTGGGGACACACTTCTGGTTTTACCCCCCAAAACCATGGGCACCCGGGTTTCCATCGCCCTCCCCCTCTCACCATGGGGCTCTTTCTCTCGGGGCTTCAGCTCCTGCAGAGCCCAGCGCGCCCTCCTTCGCTCTCCTGGCGCAGCGGGGACACCCCTGTCGCATAGGCACTGCGGTTCCCCTCGGAGACCTCTGCAGCTGGACCGGGCCTAAACCCGCACGGCTGCTCCAGCTGGGGCACCGCACCTTCCCCGGCACCCCGGCACCTGGGAGACCAGGGTTTCTACTCAGCGGTACACTTAGTCGGCATTTTCAGGGGGAACATTTTCACATTCGTGATGGGACGGTGGACTCGGGGCTGACAACGGGGAAGGGAAGGCATCCCGGGGTCTGGCGTGTAGAATAGCATTTCTCGTTGGGAAAACACACATTTGCCACAAAAGCGCCCAATCCAAGTGACGGGGTGTGACAGGTGCCACTCAGGAGCAGTCCTGGGAGCCTCACCCTCGTCACTCACGGAGCAGATCTGCAGGAGAGCCCGTTTCCCTCAGGGCAAGGGCGTGCGCATGGTCAGCTGTCCTGGGAGACACCGGTCCGGGCGGCTCAGGTGTCGGGGCCCGGAGCCATGCTGGGACAGGGAGGTCCCCCTCCATGGGGTGTGGCCAGGGCCTGGACCCCGGAGGGCCACGTCCCAGCGTCGCCTGTGGAAGGCAGATCAGGGTCCTTGCAGGGACAGGCATCTTGACTGTGTAAATACACGAACCCACGTGCGTCCTGGATCGGGGCATGGTCACATGACATCGTGGCAGCGATGTTATCCCCTAGCTCTTCTTTCTTCTGGTAAATTCCCTTTAGTAGCTACAGGCTGGGGTTTGCTGAGCTCTGGGGGTGGAGGGTCCAGACTTGAATATCTTTGGGATGGGAAGCAAAGTGGGAAGTGCCCCCTGTCTGCAGGGCCAGAGGAGTGGCGGCCCTGGTGACCCCACAGGTGGACGCTCTCCAGGGGCCACCTCTGGGGAAGCTTGGTGGCAGACACAGCAGCCCAGCAGCCTTGAAGGGGCAGGGGGTCGCCACTTCCAAGCCCACATGAGACGCAAACAGGAAAACAGTTGGGACTGACATCCAGAAATCAGACCCAGAGCAGACTGAGCCCATGAAGTGACAGTGATCTCACACAATAGTCACGGGCAGGACAGGCTGGACCCAGTGTGTTAGCTTCCACCTTTATTGTGGTGGAGGTTGGCCCCTGAGGCACTGCTGTGGCGGGAGGTGTCTGCCTGCTCTCATGCTGGACTCATCGCCAGATGCTGAGGTCAGGCAGGGGAATTTGAGTCCCTTGTCCACCCAGAGAGTAAAAGTAATCGAGGCAGGAGCCAAAGTGAGTGGAACCAATTTATTGAACGTCTGCTGATGGACGGCAATGTGCTAAGGAAGCCCATGGCGAGGCAGCCACCCTCCCCCCACGTGGCAGAGAGGGAACTGAAGCTCAGATTTCAAGGGTCTTTTTCAAGATGAGCCAGTGGAAGTGGCCAGTGGGTGCTCAATGGTAGATGCTTCCTTTCCAAAGATTTTTTTCCAGTTTTGTTTTTAATTTCAAGAAAAATGATTTAAAATATAATAATGTTACATAAATACCAATTATTCAAGAGAAAGGATCTTACACATAATGTTACATGCAATAAATATTAATATTTCAAGAATGTCCAAAGATGCTTGGGTTTGCAGGAAAGCAGTGGAAATATTTGATGAAGGGGTCACTGGACTCATTCATTTCCTTCCTCAAGAAGCTGTGGTCTTGTTAGAAGTGGCTCCTCAAGATGCCAGGGCGAGAGAGAACCAGGCACAGGGGGGCAGCTGGTGCTTGACGCAGCCTCTGACTGGAGACTTCAGTGGCTTCTTCATGCACTCATTGCTTCTGGGGAGCACTAGGAAGCAGCCAGGATTGTGGCACAACCGCAGAAGCACCAGCTGACTCACACGCCACCCTGAGGAGAACAGTGCATTGCTCAGAGTTAGAAGGAAGTCCCAGACTGATGGCCCCTCCCTCTCAAGTCACACAAACACATGAATTCTCCTTTCTCCAGGGAAGAAGCGGACTGTGTCCCCAAGAGCTCATGTCTGAGCAGCTCTGGGCCCGGAGGTCCTCTGGGGGATGGGGGGAAAGTGATCTTATCTGGACCCCGGCTCATCCCTGACAACCCCCAGGACTTTCAGGCTCTGCCTTCAGAGCGGAGTGCAGAGGTTAAGGACTGCACGTGCTCAGAGCCAGCCAGGCCCTCCCTCCCAGGTTCTCCATCTGCCGCCTCCTTCCGCACACGAGGAAGCCCTCAGCGGACGGGAAGCCGTTTGGGGTTGTTCGCAGGCAGCACAGTATCTGGAAGGACCCAGACAGCTGCGAGCATGGAAGGCGAGAGGAAGTGCTGCTGCAGAACTAGGGACGAGAGGGCCCCAGTGCATCCCGGAAGCTATGCTGATGAGCCTCCGGAAGCCAGTTCTCCTCTGAGCCTGGGCCCCTCCTCTGGAGACAGAACAAGGAATGCTTGCTCATTGGCCACGGGCCTGTGGGAGGAGCACCTGCTAGTCGGAGTGGCTCACACTGAGCGGAGCTTCCCCGATCATGTAATGCTCACAGGAGCCATGATGTGGAGGGGGCAGAGGCATGTGACAGGTTCTGGATAGAAAAACGAGTCCAGGCAGGAAGGTGAGCCTGTAGCAGGTCTCCTGGTTGGTCAGGGTAGTGCCAGCATCTACACCCGCTTTTCCTGGCACGCAGGGCAAGGAGCCCTGCCGGGGTTGCACTGGTGACCCTTCACAAAAGGTCTCCCCTCTGAAAAGGGCTCTTCAAAGAGCAGAAAGCCATCGGACTCAGTGGACAAAACACTGCTCTTGGAGTCAAAGCAATTGGTTCGCACTCTGAAGTGTGCACGCAGCTTTGGGGCCTTGGGCTGGTTAAGTGCGTGGTCCCTGGGTGCTCCCATAAGAGTTGTCAGGGGCGCCAAGAGCTGCCCCCCATCCTCCTGTAAAGAGAACTCCACGTGGAATCACCCCCTCGGGCTCTTACCTGTTGGCTGCAGGGCGGCCAGTTCTCAGTTTTGCGACAAAGTGCTCACAGTTGGGAAACAAAGGTTGTCATTCCAGGTTTCCCCAACTTTCTTCCGCGCCAAACTGACAATGTCATGCCCAGGCCGGGGTCTGACCTTGTTATCCAAGTAGTTGTTGACCTTGACCTTGTTGCCCTCTGCCACTGCTCTCAGAGGTTCCCATTTCACCACATAATCACGTACATTGCTGGAACAGCTTGGCCAGCTGTTTACACCTGGGAACACAGAGAGATTCTAAGAAGCTGCCACCACAGCAGTGCCACGTTGGACAAGGAGGGGAAGAAGAACGGAAGTCACTCTACTGACATCCGAGGTCATGGGCCCTTCCTTCTACAGTCTTCCCTCTTGCTGGAAGCTAAATTGAGCAGGAGTGCCATTGCTTGATCCACACGTTTGTAACGTAAATCCTTAAGGATCTGTTGCCAGCAGGTTCCAGAGCAACAAGTGGCAGCTCCGTCATAACGTAGAATGGCTGCAGTGGCATTCCACTGATGTGAGACTTTGGTGCGTTTAACAACTCTCCAATTGTTGGGTGTGTCAGTTATTTAAACTTGTCTTTGACAACACACAATGAAATCATAAAAGTGCTTGCAGATGGTGCATCTTTGGGCATGGGTCTGACTCAAAGTTTTGAGTTTTTCAGAATCTACCTGGAAGAAGCCAGTCTCAACTGATTCTCTTACCACCTCTCCCAGGTGGTGACTTGTCTCCATTTCACAGGACACATTTTGAGCCAGAAAACTTAAGCGACAAAAGTTGTGGAGCAAGGATTGGAAAGAATTCCAAAGGCCTAGTGATTTCTACTGTTGTGTGGCAGCTCATTTTCTTATGTCCTACTACCTGGCTTAGTTCTGGACGCTTAAGTGAGAGTCACAACAGAATTGTCAACTGATGGAGTCCCCATCCCATTCCTTAGTGTAAAGATCTGACATGTCAGAGTTCAAAGGAAACAGATGCTATTAGCACAGCAATGAGTTCTCTTTTATTCCCGCTTTTCAACATAAAGCTGGTGATTAAACAAATAAGTTATCTTTACCTTTAGTTGCCGCATGGATCACATAGCCGCCTCCCACATAGATTGCCCAGTGCTTATGGACACCTTGACTGATTTCAAGCAGGTCTCCAGGCATTGGGTCATCACTTGACTACAACAGAAAAGCAGAGAGTGTAGACAGACGGCAGGACACAGCAGAGGCCTGGCTGGAGAGCAGTAGTAACCCCTGGAGAAGAGCCTCTGGGACTGCTGGGGTCACCAGCTTTGCTGTCACTCAGAGAAGCCCCGTTGGGGTCAGGAGGGACAGGAAGCCTGGACAAAGTCAGGCCAAAGCCTCTCCTCTCAGGGACCTGGCACATTGGCCCTGCCCCATTGCTCCTGCCCCATTGCTGGGCATGAGCCTGGCTTTCATCTGCTCTGACACGTCCACATCGGAGCCTGCCTGCAGCAGAGAGACCGCCTCCCAGGCTGCCGGTTCCTGAGGACAGCTCACACGCCCGCCCCTCACGGGCTCTTCCAGGCCAACGACCCAATCCGAGCTCACTGCGCCACTGCCCACCGCCCCAATGGCCCAGGTCCAGGTCCAAGCCAACTAGAGCAGCGTCTCCCCCAGAGCCTGCAGAAACTGTTCCCCCAGCCAGTCCCAAGCCTGCCCGCCCCCTCAGTCACTCCTCCCGCAGAAACCTCAGGCAAGGCTCTTGCCCACGCTTCTCCCCACTTTCTCAGCCTCCTCCCCAACCCAGTGCTCCCTCCTGTGGCCCTGAGTGGTGGGCCATGCCCCCTCCTCTTGGGAACTGGGAGTCACAAACTGTCTTCTCTGTAATCGCCTCCTGACTGGTTGTCTTTCCTGAACCTCAACGACTCTATTAATATGCAAGTGTTGCCGAAAACAGTTTGGCTCAATATATAGAGCATTGGCTTGGGGACTAAAAGGTCCAGGGTTCGATTCTGGTCAAGGGCATGTACCTTGGTTGCCGGCATATCCCCTGTAGGGGGTGTGCAAGAGGCTGCTGATCGATGACTCTCTCTCATCGATGTTTCTGACTATCTCTCTCCCTTCCTCTCTGAACAAAATCAATAAAATATATTTAAAAAAAAATACGCAAGTGTTAAAGCAGGATGTCCACAGAGGTGCTGAGTAGCCTCCTCAGATTCTGTCCCAACCTCTGGGCCCTCATTCACGTGAGACACAAACTGAAGGCTCCTCAGGAGGCTGCTGTTCTCCACGTTCACGTACTTCCCAGGGAACGAGTGTCCCCCCACAGGGCATCCAGTCCCCATGGAAAGAAGCCTGCTCTCTGTCCCTCTGCTCTTTCTGTCCCCTTCCTTCTGGCGGCACTCAGCTTAGCTTGCTCAATCACAGGCCTAGTCATCCTTCACTCTCCTCCCTCAGCCCCACGTCCACATACCAAGTGCCTTCAATGCCATCTTCCTCCACTCCCTCCCTCTAATACAGATCCCGTTCCACCCACTCCTTACCCACGGTGTTGTCCAGTGGGACCTTCAAGGCGAACGTCTGCCAATGCCTACCTGGACCTTCAGAATGCTGTCCACCCCCTTTAGGCAGCTCATGGTCCAGCTTTGCACCCTCATCCTTCTCACCCTCGTCCCTCTTCATCCCCGTCCCTCTTCACCTTCCTCTGTTCTGCTCTTCCTGAGCTACTTGTGTTCCCCATCTCATTCTCTCTCCTGCTGCTTTGATGCCATGTTCTCTCTCCTCCTACACCCTCCGTGCCTCCCCGTGTGACACTCTCCTCCCAGCAGAACAGTCTCTCCTCTGGCACCTCCCTGCCTCAGGCTGGACCAGCTGCCCCTCCTCTCTGTGACCAGATGGCTTTGATACAACTTTCTGTGCCTCTCTGCCAGCACCTCTGGTTTGGGAACTAATAGGGTTGGTAAGAGCCCACCATGAGGACCGGGCTGCCCAGCACCTCTTCCTTTAGGACAAGGCCAAGGCTAGCTCTCTGGGCGAACACATTTGGTGAAGGGCCTTGAAGGTCTCCCAGCTGGGCAGCTGCAGTTGAGACTGGACTGGCTGTCAGTGACCTTCAGAGCACTGGGTGCCCACAGCCACTGTCCTGGGATGAGGATCCCTTGGAACTGCTTCTGGACTGAAAGGTGCTCCTCAGGGACAGATACACCTGGTTCCCTCCTCACCTCACGTTGGAGAAGTTGCCTGAACTCTGTGTGCCCCAGGGCTTATGGTCCCGACTTAGTGACTCTCACATGCTGGGCACTCTAGCACTGCTGTGAGAACCGATGCTCTAGCATCATTGTGAGAACTAATACTCTAGCATTGCTGTGAGAATTAATGCTGTATATTAATATAACAAATATCATGCAGGCTTCACTGGGGTTTTCCCCCAAATCCCACCCATTCTCCCACTAGGAAGAACTCCAGAGAGTAAAGGGTCACCTTGAGGGGCCTTACCAACTCCCGGCGGGACAAGCCATATCTCAGGTCAGCAACAAAACGCTCGCTGTTTTTAAGAAGAACTATGTAAGTCTTCTGGTCACCAATCATCTTCTTGGCGGAAGTGATGATCTCTTCCACAGGCCGGGGCCTGTACTTATGGTCCAAGTGGTTGTTGACCTTGTAGGGAGAGCCGGAAGCCGCCGTCTGCAGAGGCTCTTTTTTGACCTCAGCCCGGCCACTCAGAAACATAGGCAAGTTGGAGAAGACAGTACTGCGCGACTGCGCTGGAACCACAGAGAGAGCCACAGGCAGGTGAGACAGGGAGCCAGGAGGAGGGGACAAAGGCACAAACCTACCAGTTGAGGGGGTTGGGGTGGCAGCTTTCCCGGGAAGGATGCGCAGAGTCACATATTCTGTTCTTTTCTGAGCAAGGTGTCCTGAATTATTTTCTCATGTCATAATGCCAGGGTAGTCAATGGCCAGGTCACAAGATAATGTCATAGTGTTGTGTGAATGTGACCCATGCGCTTTTCCTGAGCATTTGGGTTGATGGAAAGCTGAGCCATAAGAAGCAGTTCTGTTAGGAATATACTCGTCTATCTGTGCATCTTTATACCCGGCTGTGCTTAGAATCAGATCTATTTTCATATATTTTCTGGCTTAATTCTCGTTGTACCCTTCAAGGAAAATAACATCATCTCCATTTTGCAACAGATACGGGGCCCAGAGGGGCATTAACAGTCAGGCCTGTGCTGCGAAAGCTCCTAGAACCACCGTGTGACACTTCCTCTCTCGAGCTCGGAAGGCCAGGCTCCTTCCTCGCTCAGAGCTGAGGCCTAGGGGGACCTGCACATCCGTGTCTTCTGTCCCATGGCCTGGCACAGGGAGAGGCCACAGAACAGCTCTCAGCTGATGGACTCCCAAGTCTGTTCTTTTTAAAAAATATGTCTTTATTGATTTCAGAGAGAGGAAGGGAGAGGGAGTTAGAAACATCAATGGTGAGAGAATCATCAATTGGTTGCTTCCTGCGTGCCCCCTATCTGGGATCGAGCCCATAACACAGGCATGAGACCTGACGGGGAATGGAACCATGACCTCCTGGTTCATGGGTTGATTGATGCTCAACCACTGAGCACCGCTGATGGAGCCCAATTCCATTCTCCTAGGGAGTCCTGGGTGCATTTTCCAAGGGGAAGAGTAACATTGAGCACACTAATTTAGCACCCTACTCTCTGCTTCTAATCTCAAGGATGAAGGCTGCACTTGGAATCTATCCTGTTAACAGAACCTGCCCACACCTTGGAGGTCAGATATGAAAAGGACCACATGTCCTCACAGTCATGCTCTCTCCTACAAGGCCCCCAAGTGTCATCTGGGTAAAATGAGCTTGATTAACTTTTTCTACTAAACCCCTGTGTTCCTCCAACACCGTGAGGACAAATGATGACTTGCTGGAAACACATAAGATGCAAAAAGTCGCATTCCCACATGGATGACAAGTATTTCCCCTGACGAAGACAGAGCATCAAAGGTTACATCGCCATTGCTCTGCGGGGCACGAGCCAGTCTGCATCGAACGTAGCAGGCTCATTCCAGCCACCGCGGTGTTCTTCACAGACCACGCACCAGTTCCATTCGTCCTCCTGTTAATGCCTTGTCATCATCCTGCTTTCGCCATAGTTATGAGGTCGATGATCTATTCCCAGGTGCTTGCTATGCATTTTCATGAGAATTTTCCCTTTGGGTGGGCCCTTGGAAAGCTGCTTCTGCTAAGCAGCATCTATTACCGATACTAAGACACGAAGTTTGTGAAATCACACACTTTCGAAAACCACAACATGGAGGTCCCTTCGAATGAAGACCTGGACCGTGAGCTCCCGATGAACTTGGCTGCGTTAAAGCACATCATCAGAGCCCCAGGTACGGAGGGAGCCAGTGCTGCCTGCCTAGAGATGCAAGGGAGGTCAGTGTATCCCTAACACAACTGCTTCTCAGGGCTCAGCTTTCAGGTGCGGAAGCAGCCTAGGGGCATGGTGGCACCAGGGAGCTTCTGCTGCGCTGCCAGGTCCGCTCGGACCGTGTGGGCACAGGGGCTGGGCATGGACTCCGCCCTGCACAAGCTCTGTGCAGGGAGAACGTGTCTCCCAACTCAGGCTCCCGTGCTGAGCTTTCATTTCAGCTGCTCTCGTTATCTTATTACAAACCCCTGGCAGATCCCGCTGTCAACAGGCCTTACCTGGAGGAGCCAGATGGATCACATCACCCTCGCCCACATAGAGTGCCCAGGTACAGTAGAACTGGTGAGAGATCTCAATCATGTCTCCGGGCCTGGGCTCTTCCTCACGCTGCAGGAGGAAAACCAGAAATGGTAGACGGACTGCTAGGCAACAGCTGAGACCCTGGTGGGAGCTGCAGCACAGCCTGGGGACCACAGGCTGCTGTTCATCACCTGTTACAGGGGAATCCCTTGTCTTTCCTCTTTCTGACGGTCCCCACTGAGGGGGGACCGGGAGCTAGAACCCAGGAGAACGAACATCTGGAATGGAGAAAGCAGCATGGTCTGGGGGACGTAGGATGTGTGTGTGGTGTGTACATACACAGTGCATGAAGGCGTGTATATGCAAGCACACAGTGTGTGCAGGCATGTATGTGCAGGTGGGATGCACATGTGTCCTGATTGTAATGACATGACAGGCTGCATATAGAACCCCTTCCCTGAGGCAGGGGCCGCAGGCCCATCCCCAACAACCTGGACAGGTGAGTCTGAATGTCTCGGCCCTCACACACTGCCCTCCTGTCTCCATCATGCCTCTGGCCCAGGCTGTGCTTGGCTGCAACACAGGGCTCTTCCAGGCTGGAGACACCCACCCTTGGAGATGCCGACCAGACAGAAGGAAGTGACAGCAGCTTACCAGCCCCCAAGCCTTCCATGGGCCCAGTGTGGCTGCCCAGCATCCTGCACTGGTCAGGATGGTGGCAGGTGGGGCTCACACACTCAGGCAGCAGGCTCTCCTGGCACACTGCCCACCATGACTGCCACCCTCCACAGCCCAGAGGAAGAAGTAGTGCCCATCTGGGGAAACTGAGGATCAGAGCAGGGACTTGCCCAGGGACACAGCTGGCAATGGCTGCGCTGGGTCTTCACTACCCTCTCTCTCTCTGGTTCTGTTTCCACCCCCTCTCCCTGCTTTGCCCAACTCCTCCCTGCTCCTCATTGGCACTGCCCAGGGCACTGAGGCTTCCTGATTTGAAAATTTTCAGTTTATCTTCCTGTTTGTGCCTGACCGCAGCAAACCTCCTGCAGCGTTCACTCCAGGAGCCCAATCTGAGACCAGGGGCCAGCTTCCGTTTGCCCTCATTCCATGCCCATATCCTACAATGGTCACTTAGCTGGGAAGCTTCTCTGGAATCCACTGCTTTGTTCATCTTTCCCCCATGACTTTATTCAGGACCATCCTGTACCTGATTATGTGACCCAACACTTTCCTGTCCAACCCCCAAACTTCTGTCCCACCCACTCCAGGGCTTGTATGAGCCTCCATGGTGGGGACACTTGGTCCTGATGGGAGTGAGTAGTGGAGATGGCTTCGTGCCTCGACTCCTGGAGTGGCCAGAGCTCTGTGGTCGGGGTTCTACCTTGGCTCCAGCTCTGCAGAGGAAGGTAGTGGCAGAGCTGAGGGGGACGATGGGAAACCATGGCCTCAGGGGTCACTGTTCTCTGTGTACTGTTCCTAGATGCAGCCTGGAAACTACTATGTCTACCCCCACCTCAGCCCTGAACTCCAGACTCATATGTCCAACTGCTATTCCACAGCTCCAGATGGATATCTAATGGTCACCTCAACACTACACATGAGCATCAAATCCTTAATTTCCCTCCCATACCTGCTCCTCCTCCCCTCATTCTCCTCCATCCAGGCTGCCCATCACCAGTCACAGGGGCTGTGAGCCCTGGAGCTGCTGTGGTTCAGCAGAAAGAGCAGGGACCGCTGGGGATTAAATCCTGCTTCTGCCTCTTTTTTTTTTTTTTTTTTTTTTTTAAATATATTTTATTGATTTTTTTTTTACCCTGCTTCTGCCTCTTAACTCGCTGTGTGTTAGTAAGAGGGAAAGAGGGAAGGGTAAGCATGTGCCCAGACCTTACATAACATGTTCTTGAGCTCCTACATAGGCCACATATCTGAGTATCTCTTGCCTGAGGGCTCTCTGGGGCCTTAGGACACCTGTCATGGTGCAGGGCTGGCCCAGACTTTCCCTGACAGCACACAGGGCATCAGGAGCTGCTTTAGGGTGAGACTTAGAGGCGAAGGATCCTAAAGGGATAGAGGAGCCCAGAGCCCCAGAGGTTCTCCAAACATCCCCTCCTTCTGCACATGGAGAAACTGAGACCAGAGAGGAAGTGACCTGTTCAAAGACCCTGAGTGGATCAGGAACTGACCTGAGATTTGATCTCAGACATCCTAACGCCCTGCCAGCAAGAGACATGGAGCATAATTTCATATCATTCCTGGTAAGGTTTTCTTCTGGCTGCACATTCCTGTCACCTCCATTCCAAGCAGACCCCCGAAGGGAGAGAGAGCCCCATCAGAGGGCCTTACCTGCTGGCTAGGGAAGTTGCCATATCTCAGATCGGTGACAAAGTGCTCACAGTTCCTGCTCAGAACAGGGTATTCCGTCTTCCTACCAACCAACCAGTTCCCAAGTGCAATGATCTTCTTCATGGGCCATGGTGTGTACACGTGGTCCAAGTAGTTGTTGACCTTATAGGAGCAGTTTTCCGCCACGTCCACGAGGAGCTCCCTTTTCACCACCCCTAAGCCGGTGGGGGAGCCAGCCTCCGAGTTCTCCTCTGGAATCAGACACAGGAGTATCAGGAACTGCAGGGAGGCCAGGGAGGGAGAGAGGAGACGCAAGACAGGGAGGAAGGGCCAGGGGATCACACTATTGAGCTCTGGTGTCCGTCCCTTCACCAATGGGATTGGAGGATTCCATCATTTTGCTCTTTCCCTTAAGGAGCTGTGCGTACTTTTCATGATAATCAATGCTGTCATGGTTAGTGGCTGCCATTGTGCTCCATTATATGAATGGACATCATCTAGTTGACCAAGTCCCTACTATTGGCTAGTCCAGAGCTTATCCATTGTAAACAATGGTAGTAAATTGTACTTGTTCATCTTTGCACTTGTGTGTTTCAGAAAGAGATCAAAGTTGTTCTGGACCTACTGTGTTTCAGACACTCTGCTGTGATAATCCTGTATTATAAAGCAACTGAATGACAGACCAACCAGAATGACTCAACGACCATGGATCCTTGTCTGGCTGGCTCCTCCCGCCCGCCCTCATCCCTGCCGGCCCCTCCACGCCTAAATCACTGCCTGGCTCGCTGGTGCATGTACATTTAGTGAAGGACAAGAAAATAAACATCAGTCCCTTCTGTCCCTGACCAGAGTTCCCAGAGGGCTCTGCTAATACTGCAGTCAAGGTGTGGAATTCTCCCTCCATGGCCCACAGCCCCAGGAGACCCTCCAAATTAGCCAAAGGACAGCCTAAGCTTTACGGGGATGGCGGCCCTTTGCAGAGGAATGGAGAGAGGCCGGGTGGGGGTTTGTGTCATTGCACTGCCTTGCAGATTAGGTGAGCTTTCAATCTCTTTAAAAGCAGCGGCCAAGAGGACCTGTAGGCTGCTAGGAGCAACAGAGAAGGGTAGGCACATTCAAAATCAGAAAAACTTTTCAACAAACAGACATGAAGATCATCTTGGGAAACTGAGGGCAGAGTCCCAGGAAGAAGGCAAAAATCATTCAAGGGCCATCATCCATCTTGATACACTTTGGCAAAAACACATAAACTTCATCTCATGGCACAAAACCATCCTTTTTTTGTGTGCGTTTTTTGTGCCATCCTTAAAGTATAATTAGAAGCAGCTGGGGGAAAGCTATACCTGCCAGCATTAGACCTCACGGTGGGCCCTGCCCAATGTACCCTATCAGGGCGGGGCTGCCGTACCCCACCTTGCACGAATTCATGTACTAGACCTCTACTTACACATATTCCCTCACTTATTCTCCTTTTGAATTTCTTGGGTAAAATTCTCATCTCCATTTTAGAACCGATAGTGGACATGAGGCATCATTGGCCTTCTCTGGCCCAGCTCTGGCCACATGGAGAGGCCACACAGCGCTTCCAGCTGGTGGCGTCCAGTCCATTGAGCCTGGAGCCGGGATTTGCTCTCTAAGAGGAGGGAACTGAGGAGCACGCTAACCAGCAGGCTCCTTTGTGTGTGAGGCTCCAGGCTGATGCTGCACTTAGCACCGCCCTTGAGGAAGCACGACCTGCTCACTCCCACACAGGCAGGACCCGCTCCTCACACTCATCTCCCTGTTCCAACCCTCCTGAATGTCGTCTGGATTAGGGGGTTTCGCTGACTATTTGCTATCAATGCTGACAGTTCTCAACGCTGTCAGTGTAGGTGACAGCGCATAGGAACCTGGTCAGTTACAAGGAGATTCTTGTGATCATGAGAAGGTTTCTGTCCAGCGAGAACACAAACGCTTGCTGTCCGTGGTGTGGGTGCCATTGCTCTGCAGGGGCCTGTGCCTCCCAGTCCGAGGTCTCATCCCTGCACCTTCCTGTCATGGATGGTGCTGCCTTCTCTGACTGCCTGTCATCCTGCTTCTGCTCTCCCTGTGCTACATCAGGGTACAGGTGCTCATGTGTGTGAGACTCTCTGTGACGTGTGACCTGGGAGAGCTGCTGCGTGGGGGTGTTCAGGAAACCCTCTCAGGACGCCCTGTTCTGTGACATCCTCTGAGCACAGGACACAGCCTGAGAGGCAGTCCCTCCATGAGACCGGGATACCCAGACATGCTGCTGGTTTAGAGAGATCTGTCTGCTCGCCCAGTTAATGGGCCTGTGCTGGAGCATGTCCAATGCAGGCGCAGCTGGCTTCCCTGGGGCCCACGGACCTCGGTCCTGCTGAGTCAGGACCTGAGGGACCACTGAGATGTCTCCAAGGAACACGGATGTACAGTGAGCACTGTCACTGCCCAAGGAGAACCAACACGGGTTCCTAGGGTGGCATTAGGCTTTGAATTGTTCTCATCATGGTAACAACTCTTTGGAAAGTTACACTTTCTACCCCCTTACCTGGGGGAGCCAGGTGGATCACATAACCATCGCCCTCATAGAGGACCCAATGGGAGGAGCTGATGCGGGAAATCTCAATCAGGTCTCCAGGCTTGGGCTCTTTACGAAACTGCAAGAGAACAGCCAGGAAGTTGAGGCAGAGTTCAAGGAGCTGCAGAAGCCCACCTGGGGATTGGCTTATAAATGCTCACCCCATGGGAAGAATGTGTGTGTGTGTGTGTGGTGGACTCATGTCCCCTATGAGGTCCTCAGGCTGCAGTAGCTCTAGAGAGTGCCTCGTTAGTAACTGGAGGCCTGGAAAAATATGGTGTATATTGGCAGAAACGATTTGTCCAGAATGTGTGTGTGATGCATGAGGGTCTGTGTGTATTGTGCATGGATATGTTGTGTGTTGCATGTACATACTGTCACAATGGATGTAGACATGCCTATGCAGATGTATTGTGTATATGTCTGGAGAGTGATAACATAACAGCCTGCATCTAAATTCCTTCCCTGAGGCTGGGGTCCTGGCCCATCCCCCACAACATTGTCCATGTGAGTATGAGCTTCTCTGCTCTCACACACTGACCCTCATGTCTCCATCATGTGTTTGCCCTGGCTGTGCATGGGCCCAACACCCACCCCCTCACACTCTGCCCTCCCAGCCCCGGCACACGGGCCCTTGAAGATGCTGAACTGACAGACAGCAGGTGACAGCTTCCTAAGGGCCCCTGAGCATTGGAGAAGGCCCTATTGCTGTTGCCCAGCTTCCTGCCCCGGGGACAGGGCTCACAGTCACACACAGGCTCTGCCGGCACATTTCCCCCGTAGCTGCCACCCTCCCAGGCCCAGGGGGTGGAAGCAGCACCCACATACTCAGCTGAGGCGTAGAGAAGTAGAAAAGGGACACTCAGCTGGCTGTGGTTACACTGGGTCTTCTCTACCCCGTCGTTCCTGGTCCCCTTTTCTCCCTCCATCCCTTGCTCACCTCATCCCTGTCCTCAGTGTTTCTGCCCAGGGCACCACAGGTTCCTGATTTGAGATTTTTTTTTTTTTTTTTTTTTTTTAGTTTTCCTTCCTGTTTGTGCATGACCTCAGCAAACCTCCTGCAGCGCTTACCCCAGGAGCCCAATCTGAGACCAGGGGCCAGCCTCCCTTTGCCCTCATTCCATGCTAATATCCAACAATAGTCATTTAGCGTGGAAGCTTCTCTGGAATCCAGTTTTTTGTTCATCTCTACTCATGATTTTATTCAGGGCCATTCTGTTCCCAATTATGTGACCCCACGTTTTCCTGTCCACCCCCCTCACTTCTGTCCCACCCACTCCAGGGCCTGCGTAAGCCTCCATGGTGGGTCATTTGGTCCTGATGGCAGTGGACATGTAGGGGGCTTCCAGCCTGGCTCCTGGGGCCAGAGCTCTGGGGGTGAAAGTGGGAATGGCTCTGTGGTCGGGGCTCTACCTGGGCTCCAGCTCTGCAGAGGGAGGTGGTGGCAGAGCTGAGGGGGACGATGGGAAACCATGGCCTCAGGGATCACTGTGCTCTGTGTACTGTTCCCAGGTGCAGCCTGGAAACTTCTATCTCCATCCCAACCTCAGCCCTGAACTCCAGACTCACACGTCCAACTGCTACTCAACAGGTCCACCTGGATGTCTAATGCTCACCTCAACATCCCCCATGAGCAGCAAATCCTTAATTTCCCTCTCAAACCCCCTCCTCTCATCATCTTCCTCCTTTCAGGCTTCCATCACCCAGTAACCGGGGCTGTGAGCCCTGGAGCTGCTGTGGTTCAGCAGAAAGAGCAGGTACTGGTGGGGATTGAATCCTGCTTCTGCCTCTTCACTCGCTGTGTGTTGGTAAGAGGGAAAGAGGGAGGGGTAAGACTGTGCCCAGACCTTACATAACATGTTCTGAAACTCCTACATAGGCCACAGACCTGAGCATCTCTTGCTGAGGACTCTCTGGGGCCTTAGGACACCTGTCATGGTGCAGGGCTGGCCCAGACTTTCCCTGACAGCACTCAGGGCATCAGGAGCTGCTTTAGGGTGGGTCTCAGAGACAAAGGATCCTAAAGGGAAAGGAGTGGTCTGTGCCCCAGAGGTCCTCCAACATCCCCTCCCTCTGCACATGGGGAAACTGAGGCCAGAGAGGAAGTGACCTGTTAAAGACCCTGAGTGGATCAGGAACTGACCTGAGATTTGATCTCAGACATGCTAAGTGCCAGCCAGCAGAAGGGAGGGAGCATAATTTTGCATCATTCACGATAAGTTTTTCTTCTGGATCAAAGCCCTCTCTTTCCTATCCCCCAAGCATATGTCTAAGAGGGAGAGGGAGCCCCCCCAGGGAGGGCCTTACCTGCCGGCTGCGGGCCTTGCCATATCTCAGATCGAAGACGAAGTGCTCACTGTTTCTCCTCAGATCATTGTCCTCCATCTCCTTACCAACCATCTCCTTCCCAGACTTGAGTATCTCCTTTATGGGCCGAGGTTTGTACAGGTGGTCCAAGTGGTTGTTCACCTTATAGGAGCTGTTTTCCACCACTGCCTCAAGGAGCTGCCTTTTCACCACCTCTAAGCTGGCTGTGGTACCAGCCCCAGACTTCTCCCCTGGAATCAGACACAGGAGTATCAGCAACTGCAGGGAGGCCAGGGAGGCAAAAGACACAAGACAGGGAGGAAGGGCCAGGTGAGCTCTGGTGTCTGTCCCTTCACCAATGTGATGAGAGGATTCATGAATTTTACTCTTTTACTTAATGAGCTGTGACTACTTTATCAAGCTAATGAGTACTGTGATGCTCAGTAGTTGCTATTGTGCTCCATGATATGAATGGACATCATCTAGTTGACCAATCCACCATCATTGACCCTTCTCGTCCATGAGACCAGGACACCCAGAAAGGTGACTGTTTTAATGAAATCTATCTGCTCGCCCAGCCAAAGGGCCAGAGGGAGAGCTCCTAATGCTGACATAGCTCGACTTCACTGAAGCCCACGGACCTCTTTCCCTGCTGTGTGAGGGTCTGGGAAACCACTGAGATGACCCTAAGGCAGTGTTTCCCAACCTTCTCTCATGATGAGAATCACCTGGTGGAGTTGTTAAAACACAGATTCCTGAATCCCAACTAAGAAGTGCTAAACTAGAATTTTTGAGAACATATAGGTAAAATTGCATACCTAACTTAGTGCTCTGTATATAACATCTGTGTTAGAGCACTAGTTAAGTATACAATTTTACCTATATGTTCCCAAAAATTCTAGTTTAGCACTTCTTAGTTGGGATTCAGGAATCTGTGTTTTAACAACTCCACCAGGTGATTCTCATCATGAGAGAAGGTTGGGAAACACTGCCCTAAGGGACACAGATGTAGTGGGAACCCAAGCATTGCTTCAGGAAGAAACTATGCGGGATCCCAGGGTGGCATGTGGCTTTGAATTGTCCCAGTCAGCTTAACAAATCTCTGGAAAGTAACACTTTCAAACCCCTTACCTGGGGGAGCCAGGTGGATCACATAACCATCGCCCTCATAGAGGACCCAATGGGAGGAGCCGATGCGGGAAATCTCAATCAGGTCTCCAGGCTCGGGCTCTTCACGAAACTGCAAGAGAACAGCCAGGAAGGTGAGACAGAGTTCAGGGAGCTGCAGAGGCCCAGCTGGGAGTTGTGCTCTGCCTGGACATTTGTGTACTGATGCTCAAGCCATGGAAAACATGTGTGTGTGTGTGTGTGTGTGTGTGTGTGTGTGTGTGTGTGTGTGTTGGGGGGTATGTGGCCGGGAGTGTGGGGGGAGACTCATTTCCCATGTGAGGTTCTCAGCCTGCTGTAAATTCTAGAGGTTGTCCTGGGAGTAACTGGAAACCTGGAAAAATGACCATGTGCATTGGGAGAGTGAAGATTTGTCCAAAATGTATATGCAAGACATGGGTGTGTATCTGTGTTTATTGTGCATGGATATGTTGTATGTTGCATGTACATGCACATACTGGGATGCAGATTCGCATATACAGGTGTATTGTGTGTGTGTCTGGAGAGTGGTAACACAACAGCTTATATGTAAACCCATTCCTTCCCTGAGGCTGGGGCCCAGGCCCATCCCCCAAAACATTGTCCAGGTGAGTATGAGCTTCTCTCCTCACACACACTGACCCTCCTGTCTCCATCATGTGTTTGCCCTGGCTGTGCATGGCCTCAACACCACCACCTCACACTGCCCTCCCCAGCCCCGGCACATGGGCCCTTGAAGATGCTGAACTGACAGACAGCAGGTGACAGCTTCCTAAGGGCGCCTGAGCATTGGAGAAGGCCCTACTGCTGTTGCCCAGCTTCCTGCCCCGGGGACAGGGCTCACAGTCACACAGCAGGCTCTGCCCGCACATTTCCCCCATAGCTGCCACCCTCCCAGGCCCAGGGGGAGGAAGCAGCACCCACGTGCTCAGCTGGGGAAACTGAGGATCAGAGAGGCAGAGGGACTTGCCCAGGACCACTCAGCTGGCAGGGGCTGCTCTGGGTTTCTCTGCCCCATCACTTGTCTGTCCCCTTTCTTTTCTGCCTGCCTTTCCCACATCCTCCCTGCTCCTCAGTGCCATTGCTCAGGGTACCACAGGTCCCTGATTTGAGAGTTTTTCAGTTTAACATCCTGTTTGTGTGTGACCTCAGCTAACCTCGTGCAAAGCTCACCTCAGGCCACCCAATCTGAGACCAGGGGCCAGCTTCCCTTTGCCCTCAATCCATGCTCATAATCTACAATGGTCACTTAGCCTGGAAGCTTCTCTGGAATTCACCTCTTTGTTCATGTTTTCCCCAAGACTTTATTCAGGGTCATCCCGTTATAAATTATGTGACCCCATGTTTTCCAGACCAACCCCCAGACTTCTGTCCCACCCACTCCAGGGCCTCTGTGAGCCTCCATAGTGGGGCTACTTGGTCCTGACAGAGGTGGGTAAGACAAGGGCTTCCTGCCTGGGCTCCTGGGGCCAGAGCTCTGGGGGTGAAAGTGGGGATGGCTCTGTGGCTGGGGATCTACCTGGACTCCAGCTCTGCAGAGGGAGGTGGTGGCAGAGCTGAGGGGGACGATGGGGAACCATGGCCTCAGGGACCACTGTGCTCTGAGCACTGTTCCCAAGTGCAGCCTGGAAACATCTATGTCCACCGCCACCTCAGCCTGAAACTCTACACTCACACATCCAACTGCTACTCAACAGGTCCATCTGGATGTCTAATTATTCACCTCCAACACCCCATCTGAGCAAGAAATCCTTACTTTCTATCTGCAACCTGCTCTACTTCCTGTCATTCCCCTGTCTCTATGGATAGATAACCCCATCATTGGTCCTCCTGCCCCGGAAATGCTGTGATTAAGCAGAAAGACCAGGGACCACTGGGGTTTCAATCCTTACTAGCTTGTGTTGGGAAAATGGCAAGGAGGAAGGGGTTAAAGCTGAGCCAACATCTTATATTAATTTGGGTGAAGAGGGGAGGGGGCAGCACCCAGTTGTTCACATGGTGAAACTGAAGCAGTGCCCTGTCAGAAGACTCTGAGGGGATTAGCAGAAGACCTAAGTTTTGCTCTCAGATGTGACTCCCAGCCAGTGGAACCGCAAGAGCCCATGTTTGCATCATTCAGGGTAATTTTTCATCTGGGTAGTTAGGTCCCTCACCCCCATCACAAGCAGACCTCCAGAAGGTAGAAGGAACTCCCCCTCCCCCAGGGCCTTACCTGCCGACCACTGGTCTTGCCATATCTCAGATCGGTGACAAAGTGCTCATAGTTGCTGTACTCCATCTCCTTACCAACCATCTCTTCCGCAACAGTGAGCATCTGCTTTGTGGACCGAGGTTTGTACAGGTGGTCCAAGTGGTTGTTGACTTCATAGGAGCAGTTTTCCACCACTTCCTTGAGGAGCTGCCTTTTCACCACCCCTAAACTGGTGGGGGCACCAGCCTCAGACTTCTCCCCTGGAATCAGACACACGAGAATCAGCACCTGCAGGGAGGCCAGGGAGGGAGAGAGGAGACACAAGACAGGGAGGAAGGGCCAGGGGATCACACTCTTGACCTCTGGTGTCTGTCCCTTCACTAATGAGATTGAAGGATGCCATCATTTTGCTCTTTCCCTTAAAGAGCTACGACTACTTTTCACGTTAATCAATGTTGTGATGTCAATGGCTGCCACTGTGTTTCATTATATGAATGGACATCATCTAGTTGACCAAGTCCCTACTATTGGCTGGTCCATAGCTTATCCATTGTAAACAGCGATAGTAAACTGTATTTCTTCATCTTTGCACTATTTTCAGAAAGAGATCACTGTTGCTCTGGTCCCACTACTAAGTTTCAGACTTTGCTGTGCAAATTGCATACATTCCCTCACTTATTCTCCTTTTGAACTTCAGGGTAAAGGTCTCATCTCTATTTTAGAACCTATAGTGGTCCCTGAGGCATCATCGGCCATTTTGGGCCCAGCTCTGGCCTCATGGGGAGGCCACACAGCGCTTCCAGCTGGTGGCTTCCAGTCCATTGAGCCTGGAGCCGGGTTTGGCTCTCTAAGAGGAGGGAACTGAGGAGCACGCTAACCAGCAGGCTCCTTTGTGTGTGAGTCTCCAGGCTGATGCTGCACTTAGCACTGCCCTTGAGGAAGCACGACCTGCTCACTCCCACACAAGCAGGACCTGCTCCCCACACTCACCTCCCTGTTTCAAGCCTCCTGAGTATCGTCTGGATTAGAGGGTTTCGCTTACTATTTGCCATCAATGCTGACAGTTTTCAACACTGTCAGTGTAGGTGACAGCGCATAGGAACCTGGTCAGTTACAAGGAGATTCTTGTGATCACAAGAGGTTTCTGTCCTGTGAGAACGCAAACGCTTGCTGCCCGAGGTGTGGGTGCCATTGCTCTGCAGGGCACCAGCCCCTGTGCCTCCCAGTCTGAGGTCTCATCCCAGCACCTTCCTGTCATGGATGGTACACACGTGTGGGCCCTGCCTTCTCCTCTGACTGCCTGTCATCCTGCTTCTGCTCTCCTTGCGTTACATCAGGGTTCAGGTGCTCTTATGTGTGTGTGTGTGTGTGTGTGTGTGTGTGTGTGTGTGTGTGAGAGAGAGAGAGAGAGAGAGAGAGAGAGAGAGAGAGAGAGAGAGAGAGAGAGAGAGAGAGACTGACTCTCTGGGACGTGTGACCTGGGAGAGCTGCTGCACGGGGAATGTTCAGGAAACCCTCTCAGGATGCCCTGTTCTGTGATGTCCTCTGAGCACAGGACACAGCCTGAGAGGCAGTCCCTCCATGAGACTGGGACACCAAGATATGCTGCTGGTTTAGAGAGATCTGTCTGCTCGACCAGCTAACGGGCCCGAGCTGGAGAGCATCCAATGTAGGTGCAGCCTGGCTTCTCTGGGCCCTAAGGACTTCTGTCCCTGCTGAGTCAGGACCTGAGGGTCCACTGAGATGCCTCCAAGGAACACTGATGTACAGTGAGCACACGCCCTGCTCAGGGAGAACCAACACTGGATTTCAGGGTGGCATTAGGCTTTGAATTGTTCTTGTCATGTTAACAAATCTTTGGAAAGTTACACTTTCTACCCCCTTACCTGGGGGAGCCAGGTGGATCACATAACCATCACCCACATAGAGCGCCCAGTGCGAGGAGCTGATGCGGGAAATCTCAATCAGGTCTCCAGGCTTTGGCTCTCCATGAAACTGCAAGAGAACAGCCAGGAAGGTGAGGCAGAGTTCAGGGAGCTGCAGAGGCCCTAGTTGGGAGTTGCAGCTGCGCCTGGGGATTTGCTTACTGATGCTCACCCCATGGGAAGAGTGTGTGTGTGTGCGTTGAGGGGACTCAACTTCCCTGTGAGGTCCTCAGCCTTCTGTAGCTTCTAGAGGGTGCCCTGGGAGTAACTGGAGGCCTGGAAAAATGACCTTGTGCATTGGGAGCATGAAGATTTGTTCACAATGTGTTTGTAAAGCATGTGTGGATGTTTATACTGTGAATGGGCATGTTTGGTGCTGTATATACATGCACACACACAGAGATGCAGACATGCATATGCAGTTGTACTGCGTATGTGTTTGGAGGTGGTAACACAACAGCCTGTATATAAACCCCCTTCCCTGTGGCTGGGGCCCAGGCCCATCCCCCACAACATTGTCCAGGTGAGTCTGAGCTTCTCTGCTCTCACACACTGTCCCTCATGTCTCCATCATGTGTTTGCCCTGGCTGTGCATGGGCCCAACAGGCACCCCGTCACACTCTGCCCTCCCAGCCCTGGCACATGGGCCCTGAATATTCTGAACTGACAGACAGCAGGTGACAGCTTCCTAAGGGCCTCTGAGGAGAAGGCCCTACTGCTGTTGCCCAGCTTCCTGCCCCGGGGACAGGGCTCACAGTCACACACAGGCTCTGCTGGCACATTTCCCCCATAGCTGCCACCCTCCCAGGCCCAGGGGGAGGAAGCAGCACCCACATGCTCAGCCTGGGAAAGTGAGGATCAGAGAGGGACTTGTCATGGGGTAGTGGCTGCTCTCGGTCTTCTTTGCCCCGTCCTTTCCTGGTTCCCTTTTCTCCCTCCCTGCCTTGCTCACTTCCTCCCTGCTCCTCAGTGTCCCTGCCCAGGGCCCTGCAGCTTCCTGATTTGAAAATTTTCAGTTTAACTTCCTGTTTGTGTGTGACCTCAGCAAACCTCCTGCAGCGCTCACCCCAGGAGCCCAATATGGGACCAGGGGCCAGCTTCCCTTTGCCCTCATTCCATGCCCATATCCTACAATGGTCACTTGGCCTGGAAGCTTCTCCAGAATTGACTTCTTTGTTCATCTTTCCCCAGTGATTTTATTCAGGGCCATCCTGTTCCTGATTATGTGACCCCATGTTTCCCTGACGAACCCCCAGACTTCTTTCCCACCCACTTCAGGGCCTGTGTGAGCCTCCATGGTGGGCCACTCCGTTCTGACAGAGGTAGATAAAGCAAAGGACTTCCTGCCTGGGCTCCTGGGGCCAGAGCTCTGGGAGTGAAAGTGGGAATGGCTCTGTGGTCGGGGCTCTACCTGGGCTCCAGCTCTGCAGAGGGAGGTGGTGGCAGAGCTGAGGGGGATGATGGGAAACCAGGGCCTCAGGGGTCACTGTGCTCTGTGTACTGTTCCCAAGTGCAGCCTGGAAACTTCTATCTCTACCCCCACTTCAGCCCTGAACTCCAGACTCACATGTCCAACTGCTACTCCACAGCTCCATCTGGATGTCTAATAGTCACCTCTAAATAACTGCACATGACTATCAAATCCTCAATTTCCTTCCAAACCTGATCCTACTTTTTCCATCTACTGGATCCAGGCTGCCCATCACCCAGTCACAGGGGCTGTGAGCCCTGGAGGTGCTGTGGTTCAGCAGAAAGAGCAGGGACCACAGGGGTTTGAATCCTGCTTGTGCCTCTTAACTTGCTGTGTGTTGGTAAGTGGGAAAGAGGGAGGGGTAAGACTGTGCCCAGACCTTACATAACATGTTCTTGAGCTATCACATAGGTCACAGACCAAGCATCTCTTGCCTGAGGGCTCTCTGGGGCCTTAGGACACCTGTCATGGTGCAGGGCAGGCCTACACTTTCCCTAGCAGCACACAGGGCATCAGGAGCTGCCTTTAGGGCGGGTCTTAGAGACAAAAGATCTTAAAGGGACAGAGGTGGCCAGAGCCCCAGAGGTTCTCCAAACATCCCCTCCTTCTGCACATGGGGAAGCTGAGGCCAGAGAGGAATGACCTGTTTAAAGACTCTTAGTTGATCACGATCAGATTTGAGATTTGATCTCAGACAGCCTAACTGCCAGCCAGCAGGAAACAGAGAGCATAATTTTACATCATTCGGGGCAAAATTTTCTTCTAGCAGTAAACCCTGTCACATGATCACAAGGAAACCCTCATAAGATAAAAGGAGCCTCCAACAGAGGGCCTTACCTGTTGGCTGGGGGCATTGCCATATCTCAGTTCAGTGACCAAGTGCTCATAGTTCCTGCTCAGAACACTGTACTCCATCTTCTTACCAACCACCTCCTTCGCATATCTGAGCATCTGCTTTATGGGCCGAGGTTTGTACAGGTGGTCCAAGTGGTTGTGAACCTTATAGAAGCATTGTCCCACCACGTCCACAAGGAGCTCCCTTTTGACCAACCCTAAACCGGTGGGGGCGCCAGACTCAGAGTTCTCCCCTGGAATCAGACACAGGAGTATCAGCAACTGCAGGGAGGCCAGGGAGGGAGAGAGGAGACACAGACAGGGAGGAAGGGCCAGGGGATCACACTATTGATCTCTGGCGTCTGTCCCTTCACCAATCTGATTTTACTCCTTTTACTTAATGATTTTTCAAGCTAGGAATAATTTTTCAAGCTAATGAATATTTTGAAGGCCAGGAGCTGCTATTGTTCTCCATTTTATGAATGGACATTATCTAGTAGACAACCCACCGTTATTGATCATTCTTCTTTATCAGACTTGGACACCAAGATATTATAGTTGCTGGGTTAATCTCTATGTACGTTCAGCTGAAGGCATGGAGCTGGAGAGTTCCAAATGCTGATGAAGCCCAGCTTTGCTGAGGCTCATGGACCTATTACACTGCTCTGAGTGGACCCCAGGGTCCACTGAGATGCCTCCAAGGATCACGGACAAAGGTAAAGTCAAGCACAGCTCAGGGAGAAATCAACACTGGTTTTCCAGAGTGGCATCCCGCTTTGAAATATCCTCATAATGGTAACAAATCTCTGGGAAGTTACACTTTCAGCCCCCTTACCTGGGGGAGCCAGGTAGATCACATAACCATCGCCCTCATAGAGGACCCAATGGGAGGAGCCGATGCGGGAAATCTCAATCAGGTCTCCAGGCTTGGGCTCTTCACGGAGCTGCAAGAGAACAGCCAGGAAGGTGAGACAGAGTTCAGGGCAGTGGCAGAAGCACAGCTGGGAGTTGTGCTCTGCCTAGGGATTTGCTTACTGATGCTCACCCCATGGGAAACATGTGTGTGTGTGTGTGTGTGTGTGTGTGTGTGTGTGTGCTCAGGCGTGCGGGAGAGATTCATTTCCCATGTGAGGTCCTCAACCTTATAGTTTCTAGAGGTTTCCCTGTAATTGGAAGCCTGGAAAAATGACCTTGTGCATTGGGAGAGTGAAGATTTGTCCAGAATGTGTATGCAAGGTATGGGTATGTATCTGCATTTATTGTGCATAGATATGTTGTATGTTGCATGTACATGGACACACTAGGATGCAGACACGCATATACAGGTGTATTGTATATATGCCTGGAGGGTGGTAATACAGAAGCATATATATAAAACCCATTCCCTGAGGGTAGGGCCCAGGCCCATCCCCACAACATTGTCCAGGTGAGTCTGAGCTTCTCTGCTCTCACACACTGACCCTCATGTCTCCATCATGTGTTTGCCATGGCTGTGCATGGCCCCAACACCCACCGCCTCACATTCTGCCCTCCCAGCCCTGGCACATGGAGCCTTGAAGATGCTGAACTGACAGACAGCAGGTGACAGCTTCCTAAGGGCCCCTGAGCATTGGAGAAGGCCCTACTGCTGTTGCCCAGCTTCCTGCCCTGGGGACAGGGCTCACAGTCACTCAGCAGGCTCTGCCCGCACATTTCCCCCATAGCTGCCCCCCTCCGAGGCCCAGGGGAAGGAAGCAGCACCCACGTGCTCAGCTGGGGAAACTGAGGATCAGAGAGGTAGAGGGACTTTACCGGGACCACTCAGCTGGCTGGGGCTATGCTGGGTCTTCTCTGCCCCATCCCTTCCTGGTCCCCTTTCTTCCCTCCATGTCTTACCACCTCCCCCTGCTCCTCAGTGACACTGCTCAGGGTATCACAGGTCCCTGATTTGAGAATTTTGAATTTAAGGTCCTGTTTGTGCGTGACTTCAGCTCACCTCCTGCAGCGCTCACCCCAGGAGCCCAATCTGAGACCAGGGACCAGCTTCCCTGTGCCCTCATTCCGTGTCCATATCCTACAATGGTCACTTAGCCTGGAAGCTTCTCTGGAATTCACTTCTTTGTTCATGTTTCCCTTTGACTTCATTCAGGGTCATTCCGTTCCAAATTATGACTCCACGTGTTTTCCTGACGAACCCCTAGACTTCTGTCCCACCCACTCCAGGGCCTCTGTGAGCCTCCATGGTGGGGATACTTAGTCCTGGCAGGGATGGGTAGGAAAGGGGGGTTCATGCCTGGGGTCCTGGGGCCAGAGCTCTAGGGGTGAAAGTGGGAATTGCTCTGTGGTGAGAGGCTCTACCTGGGCTTCAGCTCTGCAGAGGGAGGTGGTGGCAGAGCTGAGGGGAGATGATGGGAAACAATGGCCTCAGGGATCACTGTGCTCTGTGTACTGTTCCCAAGTGCAGTATGAAAACTTCTATGTCCACCCCCACCTCTGCCCTGAACTCCAGACTCACAAGTCCAACTCCTACTCAACAGGTTCCCCTGGATGTCTAACTGGTCACCTCAACACCCCATCATGCAAGAAATCCTTAGTTTCTATGTGCAACCTGCTCTACTTCCTGTCATTCCCCTGTCTCTATGGATAGATAACCCCATCATTGGTCCTCCTGCCCTGGAGGTGCTGTGATTAAGCAGAAAGACCAGGGACCACTGGGGTTTCAATCCTTACTAGCTTGTGTTGGGAAAATGGCAAGGAGGAAGGGGTTAAAACTGAGCCAACATCTTATATTAATTTGGGTGGAGAGGGGAGGGGGCAGCACCCAGTTGTTCACATGGTGAAACTGAGGTATGGGGAGGAAGTGCCCTGTCAGAAGACTCTGAGGGGATTAGCAGAAGACCTAAGTTTTGCTCTCAGATGTGACTCCCAGCCAGTGGAACCCCAAGAGTCCATGTTTGCATCACTCAGGGTAATTTTTCTTCTGGGTAGTTAGGTCCCTCACCCCCATCGCAAGCAGACCTCCAGAAGGGATAGGGAGCCCTCCACAGAGGGCCTTACCTGCCGGCTGATGGCCTTGCCATATCTCAGATCGGTGACAAAGTGCTCATAGTTGCTGTACTCCATCTCCTTACCAACCATCTCCTCTGCAACAGTGAGCATCTGCTTTGTGGACCGAGGTTTGTACAGGTGGTCCAAGTGGTTGTTGACTTCATAGGAGCACTTTTCCACCACTTCATTGAGGAGCTGCCTTTTCACCACCCCTAAACCGGTGGGGGCGCCAACCCCTGAGTTCTCCCCTGGAATCAGACACAGGAGTATCAGGAACTGCAGGGAGGCCAGGGAGGGAGAGAGGAGACACAAGGCAGGAAGGAAGGGCCAGGGGATCACACTCTTGAGCTCTGGTGTCTGTCCCTTCACCAATGAGATTGAAGGATTCCATCATTTTGCTCTTTCCCTTAAGGAGCTGTGAATACTTTTTATGTTATTCAATGTTGTGATGGTCAGTGGCTGCCACTGTGTTCCATTATTTGAATGGACACCATCTAGTTGACCACATCCCTACTATTAGCTGGTCCATAGCTTATCCATTGTAAACAACAGTAGTAAACTGTATTTGTTCATCTTCACACTTGTGTTTCAGAAAGAGATCAAAGTTGTTTCAGTCCCATTGGGTTTCAGACTCTACTGTGCAAATTGCATACATTCCCTCACTTATTCTCCTTTTGAACTTCAGGTTAAACTCTCATCTCCATTTCAGAACCAAAATTGAACCTTAGGCATCATCGACCTTCTCTGGTCCAGCTCTGGCCACATGGGGAGGCCACACAGTGCTTCCAGCTGGTGGCGTCCAGTCCATTGAGCCTGGAGCCGGGATTTGCTCTCTAAGAGGAGGGAACTGAGGAGCACGCTAACCAGCAGGCTCCTTTGTGTGTGAGGCCCAGGCTGATGCTGCACTTAGCACCACCCTTGAGGAAGCATGACCTGCTCACTCCCACACAAGCAGGACCCGCTCCTCACACTCACCTCCCTGTTCCAAGCCTCCTGAGTGTCGTCTGGATTAGGGGGTTTCGCTTACTATTTGCCATCAATGCTAACAGTTATCAACGCTGTGAGTGTAGGTGACAGAGCATAGGAACCTGGTCAGTTACAAGGAGATTCTTGTAATCATGAGAAGGTTTTGGTCCAGCGAGAATGCAAATGCTTGCTGTCCGAGGTGTTGGTGCCATTGCTCTGCAGGGCAGCAGCCCCTGTGCCTCCCAGTCTACAGTTTCATCCCAGCAACTTCCTGTCATGGACGGTACACACATGTGGGCCCTGCCCACTCCTCTGACTGCCTGTCATCCTGCTTCTGCTCTCCCTGTGCTACATCAGGGTCCAAGTACTCATGTATGTGAGACTCTCTGTGACGTGTGACATGGGAGAGCTGCTGCGTGGGTGGTGTTCAGGAAACCCTCTCAGGATGCCCTGTTCTGTGAGCACAGGACACAGCCTGAGAGGCAGTCCCTCCATGAGACCGGGACACCCAGACACGATGCTGGTTTAGAGAAATCTGTTTGCTCGCCGAGCTAACGGGCCGAGCTGGAGAGTGTCCAATGTGGGTGCAGCCTGGCTTCTCTGGGTCCACAGACCTCTGTCCCTGCTGAGTCAGGACCCGAGAGACCACTGAGATGCCTACAAGGAACACGGATGTACAGTGAACACACGCACTGCCCAGAGAGAACCAACATGGGTTCCTAGGGTGGCATTTGGCTTTTAATTGTTCTCATCATGGTAACAAATCTTTGGGAAGTTACACTTTCAGCCCCCTTACCTGGGGGAGCCAGGTGGATCACATAACCATCGCCCACATAGAGGGCCCAGTGGGAGTAGCAGATGCGGGAAATCTCAATCAGGTCTCCAGGCTCGGGCTCTTCACGAAACTGCAAGAGAACAGCCAGGAAGGTGAGGCAGAGTTCAGGGCGCTGCAGAGGCCCTGGTGGGAGCTGCAGCTGCACCTGCACATTTGCTTACTGATGCTCACCCCATGGGAAGAGTGTGTGTGGGAGGTTGGGGGGGCCTTACATCCCCTGTGAGGTCCTCAGCCTTCTGTAGCTTCTAGAGGGTGCCCTGGGAGTAACTGGAGGCCTGGAAAAATGACCTTGTGCATTGGGAGCCTGAAGATTTGTTCACAATGTGTTTGTAAAGCATGTGTGGATGTGTATATTGTGAATGGGCATGTTTGGTGTTGTCTATACATGCACACACACAGAGATGCAGACATGCATATGCAATTGTACTGCGTATGTGTTTGGAGGTGGTAACACTACAGCCTGTATGTAAATCCCATTCCCTGAGACTGGGGCCCAGGCCCATCCCCCACAACATTGTCCAGGTGAGTATGAGCTTCTCTTCTCACACACGCTGACTCTCATTTCTCCATCATGTGTTTGCCCTGGCTGTGCATGGGCCCAATACCTACCACCTCACATTCTGCCCTCCCCAGCCCTGGCACACGGGCCCTTGAAGATGCTGAACTGACAGACAGCAGGTGACAGCTTCCTAAGGGCCCCTGAGCATTGGAGAAGGCCCTACTGCTGTTGCCCAGCTTCCTGCCCTGGGGACAGGGCTCACAGTCACACAGCAGGCTCTGCCGGCACATTTCCCCCATAGCTGCCACCCTCCGAGGCCCAGGGGGAGGAAGCAGCACCCATGTGCTCGGCTGGGGAAACTGAGGGTCAGAGAGGCAGAGGGACTTTACCAGGACCACTCAGCTGGCAGTGGCTGCTCTGGGTCTTCTCTGCCCCGTCCCTTCCTGGTCCCTTTCCCTCCCTGCCTTGCTCACCTCCTCCCTGCTCCTCAGTGTCCCTGCCCAGGGCACTGCAGGTTCCTGATTTGAGAATTTTCAGTTTAACTTCCTGTTTGTGCCTGACCGCAGCAAACCTCCTGCTGCACTCACTCCAGGAGCCCAATCTGAGACCAGGGGCCAGTTTCCCTTTGCCCTCATTCCATGCCAATATCCAACAATGGTCACTTAGCCTGGAAGCTTCTCTGGAATCCACTTCTTTGTTCATCTTTCTCCCATGAATTTATTCAGGTCAATTCTATTCCTTCTTATGTTACCTATGTTTTCCTGACCAACCCCCATAATTCTATTACATCCACTCCAGGGCTTGTGTGAGCCTCCATGGTGGAGGCCCTTGGTGTGGATGGGGGTGAGTACGGAGGGGGATTCCTGCCTGGGCTCTTGAGGCAGCCAGAGCTCTGGAGGTGGAAGTGGGAAGGGCTCCGTGATCTGGGCTCCAGCTCTGCAGAGGGAGGTGGTGCCAGAGCTGAGGGGGATGATGGGAAACCATGGTCTCAGGGACAACTGTGCTCTGTGTACTGTTCCCAGGTGCAGCCTGGAAACTTGTATGTTCACTCCCACCTCAGCTCTGAACTCCAGACTCACACATCCAATTGCTTCTGAACAGCTCCACCTGGATGTCTAATGGTCAACTCAAAACAACCGCACCAAAGCATCAAATACTTAATTTCCATCCCAAACCTTCTCCTCCTTTTCCCAATTACTCAATCCAGGCTGCCCATGACCCAATCACAGGGGCTGTGAGCCCTGGAGGTGCTGTGCTTCGCAGAAAGAGCAGGGACTGATGGGATTTATTCTGCCTTTAAACTCGCTGTGTGTTCATAGGAGGGAAAGAGGAGATTGGTAAGGCTGTGCCCATATCTTACATAACATGTTCTTGATGAGATCTCAAAAACATCTCTTGCCTGAGGGCTCTCTGGGGCCTTAGGACACCTGTCATGGTGCAGGGCAGGCCCACACTTTCCCTAACAGCACACAGGGCATCAGGAGCTGCCTTTAGGGCAGAACTTAGAGGCAAAGGATCCTAAAGGGATAGAGATAGCCAGAGCCCCAGAGGTCCTTCAAACATCCCCACCTTCTGCACATGAGGAAACTGAAGCCAGAAGGAGGTGACCTGTTTAAAGACTCTTAGTCGATCATGATCAGATCTGAGATTTGATCTCAGACAGCCTAACTGCCAGCCAGCAGGAAACAGAGAGCATAATTTTACATCATTCGGGGCAAAAATTTCTTCCAGCAGTAAGCCCTGTCACATGATCACAAGTAAACCCTCAGAGGATAGAGGAAGCCTCCATCAGAGGGCCTTACCTGTTGGCTGGGGGCATTGCCATATCTCAGTTCAGTGACCAAGTGCTCATAGTTCCTGCTCAGAACACTGTACTCCATCTCCTTACCAACCATCTCCTTCGCATATCTGAGCATCTGCTTTATGGGCCGAGGTTTGTACAGGTGGTCCAAGTGGTTGTGAACCTTATAGAAGCATTGTCCCACCACGTCCACAAGGAGCTCCCTTTTGACCACCCCTAAACCGGTGGGGGCGCCAGACTCAGAGTTCTCTCCTGGAATCAGACACACAAGTATCAGCAACTGCAAGGGAAGTCAGGGAGGGAGAGAGGAGACACAAGACAGGGAGGAAGGACCAGGGGATCACACTATTGATCTCTGGTGTCTGTCCCTTCACCAATCTGATTTTACTCCTTTTACTTAATGATTTTTCAAGCTAGGAATAATTTTTCAAGCTAATGAATATTTTGAAGTCCAGGAGCTGCTATTGTTCTCCATTTTATGAATGGACATTATCTAGTAGACAACCCACCGTTATTGATCATTCTCCTTTATGAGACTTGGACACCAACATACATTGCTGGATTAATCTCTAGGTACATCCAGCTGAAGGCATGGAGCTGGAGAGTTCCAAATGCTGATGAAGCCCAGCTTTGCTGAGGCTCATGGACCTATTACACTGCTGTGAGTGGACCTGAGGGACCACTGAGATGCCTCCAAAGATCATGGACAAAGGTGAGGTCAAGCACAGCTCAGGGAGAAACCAACACGGGATTCCCAGGGTGGCGTCTGGCTTTGAAATGTCCTCATCATGGTAACAAATCTCTGGAAAGTTATATTTTCAACCCCCTTACCTGGGAGAGCCAGGTGGATCACATAACCTACTCCCACATAGAGGGCCCAGTGAGAGTTGAAAAATCGAAAAATCTTAACCAGGTCTCCAGGCTTGGGCTCTTCACGGAGCTGCAAGAGAACAGCAAGGAAGGTGACACAGAGTTCAGGGAGCTGCAGAGGCCCAGCTGGGAGTTGTGTTCTGCTTAGGCATTTGTGTACTGATGCATGGGAAGCCTGTGTGTGTGTGTGCGTGCTCAGGTGTGGTGGAGAGATTCATTTCCCATGTGAGGTCCTCAGCCTGCTGTAGTTTCTAGAAGTTTCCCTGTGATAATTGCAAAGCAGGCAAAATCACCTTGTGCATTGGGAGAGTGAAGATTTGTCCAGAATATGTACAGAAGACATGGGTATGTATCTGTAATTATTGTGCATAGATATTTTGCATGCACAAGTACACACTAGGATGCAGACCCGCATATACAGGTGTATTGTGTGTGTGTCTGGAGAGTGGCAACACAACAGCTTATATGTAAAACCATTCCTTCCCTGAGGCTGGGGCCCAGGCCCATCCCCACAACATTGTCCAGGTGAGTATGAGCTTCTCTCCTCACACACACTGACCCTCCTGTCTCCATCATGTGTTTGCCCTGGCTGTGCATGGCCCCAACACCCACCACCTCACACTCTGCCCTCCCAGCCCTGGAACACAGGCCCTTGAAGATACTGAACTGAGAGACAGCAGGTGACAGCTTCCTAAGGGCCCCTGAGCATTGGAGAAGGCCCTACTGCTGTTGCCCAGCTTCCTGCCCCGGGGCTCACAGTCACACACAGGCTCTGCCCGCACATTTCCCCCATAGCTGCCACCCTCCCAGGCCCAGGGGGAGGAAGCAGCACCCACGTGCTCAGCTGGGGAAACTGAGGATCAGAGAGGCAGAAGGACTTTACCAGGACCACTCAGCTGGCCGGGGCTATGCTAGGTCTTCTCTGGTCCCCTTTCTTCCCTCCATGTCTTACCACCTCCCCCTGCTCCTCAGTGTCACTGCTCAGAGCACCATAACTTTCTGAGTTGAGAGTTTTCAGTTTAACGTCCTGTTTGTGTGTGTCCTCAGCTAACCTCGTGTAACGCTCACCTCAGGAGCCCAATCTGAGACCAGGGGCCAGCTTCCCTGTGCCCTCATTCTATGCCCATATCCTACAATGGTCACTTAGCCTGGAATCTTCTCTGGAATTCACTTCTTTGTTCATGTTTTCCCCATGATTTTATTCAGGGTCATCCTGTTCCAAATTATGTGACCCCATGTTTTTCTGACGAACCCCCAGACGTCTGTCCCACCCACTCCAGGGCCTGTGTGAGCCTCCATGGTGGGCCACATGGTCCTGCCAGGGTGGTTAGGAAAGGGGGGTTCCTGCCTGGGCTACTGGGGGTGAAAGTGGGAATGGCCCTGTGGTCGGGGCTCAATCTGGGCTCCAGCTCTGCAGAGGGAGGTGGTGGCAGAACTGAGGGGACACAATGGGAAACCACGGCCTCAGGGACAACTGTGCTCTGTGTATTGTTCCCAAGTGCAACCTGGAAACTTCTTTATGTCCACCCTCACCTCAGCCCTGAAACTCTAAACTTAGATGTCCAACTGCTACTCAACAAATCTACCTGGATGTATAACTGGTCAGCTCATCACCCCACCTGAACAAGAAATCCTTAGTTTCTATCTGCAACCTCCTCTACTACCTGTCATTCCCCTCTCTCTATGGATAGATAACCCCATCATTGGTCCTCCTGCCCTGGAGGTGCTGTGATTAAGCAGAAAGACCAGGGACCACTGGGGTTTCAATCCTTACTAGCTTGTGTTGAGAAAATGGCAAGGAGGAAGGGGTTAAAACTGAGCCAATATCTTATATTAATTTGGGTGGAGAGGGGAGGGGGCAGCACCCAGTTGTTCACATGGTGAAACTGAGGTATGGGGAGGAAGTGCCCTGTCAGAAGACTCTGAGGGGATTAGCAGAAGACCTAAGTTTTGCTCTCAGATGTGACTCCCAGCCAGTGGAACCCCAAGAGTTCATGTTTGCATCACTCAGGGTAATTTTTATTCTGGATAGTTAGGTCCCTCACCCCCATCACAAGCAGACCTCCAGAAGGGATAGGGAGCCCTCCACAGAGGGCCTTACCTGCCGGCTGATGGCCTTGCCATATCTCAGATCGGTGACAAAGTGATCACAATTGCCGCTCAGAACACTGTACTCCATCTCCTTACCAACCATCTCCTCCGCAACAGTGAGCATCTGCTTTGTGGACCGAGGTTTGTACAGGTGGTCCAAGTGGTTGTTGACTTCATAGGAGTAATTTTCCACCACTTCCTTGAGGAGCTGCCTTTTCACCACCCCTAAACCGGTGGGGGCGCCAACCCCTGAGTTCTCCCCTAGAATCAGACACAGAAGTATCAGGAACTACAGGGAGGCCAGGGAGGGAGAGAGGACCCAAGACAGGAGAAAGGGCCAGGGGATCACACTATTGACCTCTGGTGTCTGTCCCTTCACCAATGGGATTGGAGGATTCCATTATTTTGCTCTTTCCCTTAAGGAGCTGTGAATACTTTTCATGTCAATCAATGTTGTGATGGTCAGTGGCTGCCACTGTGTTCCATTATATGAATGGACATCATCTGGTTGACCACGTCCCTACTATTGGTTGTTCCAGAGCTTATCCATTGGAAACAACGGTAGTAAATTGTATTTGTTCATCTTCGCACTTGTGTGTTTCAGAGAGAGAGCTGAAAGTTGTTTTAGTACCACTGTGTTTCAGACACTGCTGTGCAAATTTCATACATTCCCTCATTATTAACCTTTTGAACTTCATGATAAAAGTCTCATTTCCGTTCAACAACCAATATTGGACCCTGAGGCATCATTGGCCTTTTCTGGCTCAGCTCTGGCCACATGGAGAGGCCACACAGCGCTTCCAGCTGGTGGCATCCAGCCTTTGAGCTTGGAGCCAGGTTTGGCTCTCTAAGAGGAGGGAACTGAGGAGCACGCTAACCAGCAGGCTCCTTTGTGTGTGAGTCCCCAGGCTGATGCTGCACTTAGCACTGCCCTTAAGGAAGCACGACCTGATCACTCCCACACAAGCAGGACCTGCTCCCCACACTCACCTCCCTGTTCCAAGCCTCCTGAGTGTCGTCTGGATTAAGGGGTTTAGCTTACTATTTGCCATCAATGCTGACAGTTTTCAACGCTGTCAGTGTAGGTGACAGCACATAGGAACATGGTCAGTTACAGGGAGATTCTTGTGATCATGAGAAGGTTTCTGTCCAGCAAGAACGCAAACGCTTGCTGCCCAAGGTGTGGGTGCCATTACTCTGCAGGGCACCAGCCCCTGTGCCTCCCAGTCCGTGGTCTCATCCCAGCACCTTCCTGTCATAGACGGTACACACTTGTGTGCCCTGCCCACTTCTCTGACTGCCTTTCATCCTGCTTCTGTTCTCCCTGTATTAAATCAGTGTCCAGGTGCTCGTGTGCGTGTGTGTGAGACTCTCTGTGACATGTGACCTGGGAGAGCTGCTGCGTGGGGGGTGTTCAGGAAACCCTCTTAGAATGCCCTGTTCTGTGAGCACAGGACACAGCCTGAGAGGCAGTCCCTCCATGAGACCGGGACACCCAGACATGCTGCTGGTTTAGAGAAATCTGTTTGCTCGCCCAGCTAACAGCCCGAGCTGGCGTATCCAAAGTGGGTGGAACCGGGCTTCCCTGGGGCCTACAGACCTCTGTCTCTGCTAAGTCAGGACCTGAGGGACCACTGAGATGCCCCGAAGGGACACGGATGTGCATTGAGCACAAGTACTGCCCAGTGATAAACCAACATGGGTTCCAGGGTGGCATGTGGCTTTGAATTGTTCTCATCATGGTAACAAATCTTTGGTGAGTTACACTTTCCACCCCCTTACCTGGGGGAGCCAGGTGGATCACATAACCATCGCCCTCATAGAGGACCCAGTGGGAGTAGCCGATGCGGGAAATCTCAATCAGGTCTCCAGGCTTGGGCTCTTCACGAAACTGCAAGAGAACAGCCAGGAAGGTGAGGCAGAGTTCAGGGAGCTGCAGAGGCCGTGGCTGGGAGCTGCAGCTGAGCCTGAGGATTTGCTTACTGATGCTCACCCCATGGGAAGAATGTGTCTGGGTGTTGGGGGGACTCATATCCCCTGTGAGGTCTTCAGCCTGCTATAGCTTCTGTAGGTTGCCCTGGGAGTAACTGGAAGCCTGAAAAAATGACTTAGTCCATTGGGAGAGTGAAGATTTGTCCAGAATGTGTAATACATGTGTGTGTTGTGCATGTTGTATGTTGCATGTACGTGCACACAAACTAGAATGCAGATATGCATATGCAGGTGTATTGTGTACGTGTCTGGAGGATGAAAACAGAGCAGCCTGTATGTAAACCCCCTTCCCTGAGGCTGTGTCCCAGGCCCATCCCCACAACATTGTCCAGGTGAGTCTGAGCTTCTCTGCTCTCAAACACTGACCCTCATGTCTCCATCATGTGTTTGCCCTGGCTGTGTGTGGCCCTAACAGCCACCACCTCACACTCTGCCCTCCCCAGCCCTGGCACACGGGCCCTTGAAGATGCTGAACTGACAGACAGCAGGTGGCAGCTTCCTAAGGGCCCCTGAGCATTGGAGAAGGCCCTACTGCTGTTGCCCAGCTTCCTGCCCTGGGGACAGGGCTCACAGTCACACACAGGCTCTGCCTGCACATTTCCCCCATAGCTGCCACCCTCTGAGGCCCAGGGGGAGGAAGCAGCACCCACGTGCTCAGCTGGGCAAACTGAGGATCAGAGAGGTAGAGGGACTTGCCCAGGACCACTCAGCTGGCAGTGACTGCTCTGGGTCTTCTCTGCCCTGTCCCTTCCTGGTCCCTTTTCCTCCCTCCTTGCCTTGCTCATGTCCTGCCTGCTCTTCAGTGTCCCTTGCCTAGGGCACCACAGCTTCTTGAATGGAGAATTTTTACCCTTTCTTCCTATTTCTGTTTGACCTCAGCAAACCTCCTGCAGCGCTCACCCCAGGAGCCCAATCTGAGACCAGGGGCCAGCTTCCCTGTGCCCTCATTCAATGCCCATACCCTACAATGGTCACTTAGCCTGGAAGCCTCTCTGGAATTGACTTCTCTGTTCATCTCTCTCCCATGCCTTTGTGTTCCCAATTATGTGACCCCATGTTTTCCTGACCAACCCCCAGAATTCTGTCCCATCCACTCCAGGGATGTGTGAGCCCCGATGGTGAAAACATTTGGTGGTGACAGGACTGGAGAGGGGAGGGGCTTCTTGCTGGGCTCCACCTCTGCAGAGGGAGGTGGTGGCAGAGCTGAGGGGGACGATGGGCAACCATGGCCTCAGGGATCACTGTGCTCTGTGTACTGTTCCCAGGTGCAGTCTGGAAACTTCTATGTCCACCCCCACCTCAGCCCTGAACTCCAGACTCACAGGTCCAACTGCTATCCCACAGCTCCACCTGGATGTCTAACTGTTTACCTAATCATCCCCCATGAGCATCAAATCCTTAATTTCCCTCCAAACCTGCTCCTACTCCCCCCCCCCCCCTCTCCACCCATTCTCCTCCATCCAGGCTGCCCATCACCCAGTCACAGGGGCTTTGAGCCCTGGAGGTGCTGTGGTTCAGCAGAAAGAGCAGGGACCACTGGGCATTGAATCCTGCTTCTGCCTCTTAACTGGCTGTGTGTTGTTAAGACAGAAAGAGGAGAGGGGTAAGGCTGTGCCCAGACCTTACATAGCATGTTCTTGAGCTCTCACATAGGCCACAGACCTGAGCATCTCTTGCCTGAGGGCTCTTTGGGGCCTTAGGACACCTGTCATGGTGCAGGGCTGGCCCAGACTTTCCCTGACAGCACTCAGGGCATAAGAAGGTCCCTTTAATGTGGGTTTCAGAGGCAAATGCTTGTAAAGCAATAGAGGTGACCAGAGCCCCAGAGGTTCTCCGAACATCCCCTCCTTCTGCAGTTGGGGAAACTGAGGCCAGAGAGGAAGTGACCTGTTCAAAGAGCCTGAGTGCATAGGAACTGACCCGAGATTTGATCTCAGACATCCTAACGCCCAGCCAGCAGAAGGCAGGGAACATAGTTTTGTATCATTTGGGGTATTTTTTCTTTTAGATGCAGAGGCTTTACACTGCCTCTCCAAGTAGACCCCAGAGGGAGTTGGAGCCCCCACAGAGGGCCTTACCTGCCGGCTGCAGGCCTTGTTGTATCTCAGATCAGTGACAAAGCGCTCACAGTTCCTGCTCAGAATGCTGTACTCCATCTCCTTACCAACCATCTCCTTCCCAGATCTGATCATCTCATGTATGGGCCGTGGTTTGTATAGTTGGTCCAACTGATTGTTCACCTTATAGGAGCAGTTTTCCAGCACTACTGCAAGGTACTGTCTTTTCACCACCCCTAAGCCTGTGGGGGCTCCAGCCTCAGACTTCTCCCCTGGAATCAGACACACGAGTATCAGCACCAGCAGGGAGGCCAGGGAGGGAGAGAGAAGACACAAGACAGGGAGGAAGGGCCAGGGGATCACACCGTTGAGCTTTGGTGTCTGTCCCTTCACCAATGGGATTGGAGGATTCACAGATTTCAATCTTTTACTTAATGAGCTCTGAATACTTTCTTAAGCTCATGAATACTGTGATGCTCAGAGGCTGCTATTGTGCTCCATGATGTGAACGGACACCATCGAGTTGACCATTCCCCCGTCATTGATCCTTCTCTTTTAAGAAACTGTTGGCTCAGAGAGATGCTGCTGTTTTATACACATCTGTCTGCAGGCCCAGTTAACGGTCATGGAGCTGGAGACTGTCTGATGCTGCCCCAGCCAAGTTTCAATGGGGCGCAGAAACCTCTTTCTTTGCTGAGTCAGGACCTGAAGGATCACAGAGATGCCTCCAAGGGACACAGATGTAGGTGAACACAAACACTGCCCAGGGAGAACCAAGATGGGTTCCCAGGTTGGCATTTGGCTTTGAATTGTTCTCGTCATGTTAACAGATCTTTGGTGAGTTACACTTTCCACCCCCTTACCTGGGGGAGCCAGGTGGATCACATAACCGTTGCCCACATAGAGGGCCCAGTGGGAGTAGCCGATGCGGGCAATCTCAATCAGGTCTCCAGGCTTGGGCTCTTCAAGAAACTGCAAGAGAACAGCCAGGAAGGTGAGAGATCTCAGAAAGCTGCGGAGGCCCTGGCTGGGAGGTGTAACTACACCTGGGGATTTGCTTACCGATGCTCACCCCATGGGAAGAGTGTGTGTGTGCCTGTGTGTGTGTGTGTGAGTGTGTGTGTGTGTGTGTGTGGGCGGTGGCATGGGGGAGCGAGAACTCTTGTCCCATGTGAAGGCCTCAGCCTGCTGTAGCTTCTCGAGGTTGCTCTGTAAGTAAATGGAAGGCTGGAAAAATGTCCTTGTGAATTGGGAGAGTGAAGATTTCTCCAGAATGTGTGTGTAATGCATGTGTATCTGTGTGTGTATTCTTCATGGATTTCTTGTATACATGCACACACAGAGGGATGCAGGCATGCATATGTAGGTGTACTGTGTATGTGTCTGGAGGTTGATAACATAACAGCCTGTATGTAAACCCCCTTTCCTGAGCCTGGGGCCTAGGCCCATCCCCCACAACATTGTCCAGGTGAGTCTGAGCTTCTCTGCTCTCACACACTGACCCTCATGTCTCCATCGTGTGTTTGCCCTGCCTGTGCGTGGCCCCAACACCCACTCAACACTCCACCTGGATGTCTAATGGTCACCTCAAAACACCCCCCATGAGCATCAAAATCCTTAATTTCCTTCTAAAACCTGCATCTCCTCTCCTCCTTCTCCTCCATCCAATTGCCCATCACTCAGTCACAGAGGCTGTGAGACCTGGAGGTGCTGTGGTTCAGCAGAAAGAGCAGGGACCAATCAGGATTGAATCCTGCTTCTGCCTCTTACTAACTGTGTGTTTGTGACAATGAACTCAGAAGAGTGGAAAGTGGATGGGTTAAGGCTCTGCCCAGACCTTACATAACATGTTCTTGAGCTCTCACATAGGTCACAGACCTTGTGTATCTTTTGCCCGAAGGCTCTCTGGGGCCTTAGGAGACCAGTCATGGTCAAGGTCGGCTCAGACTTTCCCTGACAGCACACAGGGCATCAGGAGCTGCCTTTAGGGTGGGACTTAGAGGCAATGGATCCTAAAGGGAAAGAGCTGTCCAGAGCCCCAGAGGTCCTCCAAATATCCCTTCCTTCTGCACATGGGGAAACTGAGGCCAGAGAGGAAGTGACCTGTTTAAAGACCCTGAGTGGATCAGGAACTGACCCAAGGTTTGTTCTCAGACATCCTAACACCCAGGAAGCTGGAAGCAGAGATCATATATTTGCACCATTTGTGGTAATTTTATCTTCTGGGTTTATCTGTCACCCCACTCTAAGCAGACATCCAGAAGGGTGAGGGCACCCCCCCCCCCCCCGAAGGGCCTTACCTGCCGGCTGTAGGCCTTGCCATATCTCAGATTGGTGACCAAGTGCTCAGAGCTCTTGCTCAGAACACTGTACTCCATCTCCATACCAAACATCTCCTTCCCAGAACTGAGCATCTCCTTTATGGGCCGAGGTTTGTACAGGTGGTCCAAGTGGTTGTTGACCTGATAGAAGAAGTTTCCTACCACGTCCAGGAGGAGCTCCCTTTTCACCACCCCTAAGCCAGTGGATGTGCCAGCCTCCAAGTTCTCCCCTGGAATCATACACAGGAGTATCAGCACCTGCAGGGAGGCCGGGAGGAGAGAGAGGAGACACAAGACAGGGAGGAAGGGCCAGGGGATCACACTATTGACCTCTGGTGTCTGTCCCTTCACCAATGTGATGGGAAGATTCTCCGATTTTACTCTTTTACTTAATGAGCTGTGACTACTTTTTCAGCTAATGAGTATTCTGCTGGTCAGGGGCTGCTATTGTGCTCCATGATATGAATGGACATCATCCAGTTGACCAATCCACCATCATTGATCCTTCTCCTTTATGAGACCGGGACACCCAGAGACGCTGCTGGTTTCATGAAATTTGTCTGCATGCCCAGCTAAAGGGCCGGAGATGGCCAGCTCCGAATACTGATGCGGCCCATCTTCACTGGGGTCCTCCGACCTCTTTCCCTGCTGTGTGAGTGCCTGAGGATCACTAAGATGCATCAATGGACTTAGATGTAGGGGGAACCCCAGCACAGCTCAGGGAGAACCATTACTGGTTCCCAGGTGGCATTAGGCTTTGAATTGTTCTCATCATGGTAACAAATCTTTGGAAAGTTACACTTTCAACCCCCTTACCTGGGGGAGCCAGGTGGGTCACATAACCATCGCCCACATAGAGGGCCCAGTGCGAGGAACCCATTTGGGAAATCTCAATCAGGTCTCCAGGCTTGGGCTCTTCACGGAGCTGCAAGAAAACAGCCAGGAAGGTGAGGCAGAGTTCAGGGAGCTGCAGAGGCCCAGGTGGGAGCTGTGTTCTGCCTGGGGATTGGCTTACTGCTGCTCACCCCCTGAGAAGCATGTGTGTGTGTTTGGGGGGACTCATGTCCCTGTGAGGTCCTCAGCCTGCTGTAGCTTCTAGAGGTTGTCCTGTGAGTAACTGGAAGCCTGGAATTATGTCCTTGTACACTGGCAGGGAAGATTTGTCCAAAATGTGTGTGTGTAATGCATGTGTGTCTATGTATTGTGCATGGATATGTTGTGTTTTCCATGCACATACACACACATAAGGATGCAGACACGCATATGCAGGTGTATTGTATATGTGTCTGGGGGGTTATAACACAACAGCCTGTATGTAAATCCCCTTCCCTGAGGCTGGGGTCCTGGCCCATCCCCCACAACAATGTCCAGGTGAGTCTGAGCTTCTCTACTCTCACACACTGACCCTCATGTCTCCATCATGTGTTTGCCCTGGCTGTGCATGGCCCCAACAGCCACCCCCTCACACTCTGCCCTCCCAGCCCCGGCACACGGGCCCTTGGAGATGCTGAACTGACAGACAGCAGGTGACAGCTTCCTAAGGGCCCCTGAGCATTGGAGAAGGCCCTACTGCTGTTGTCCAGCTTCCTGCCCTGGGGACAGGGCTCACAGTCACACACAGGCTCTGCCCGCACATTTCCCCCATAGCTGCCACCCTCCCAGGCCCAGGGGGAGGAAGCAGCACCCACGTGCTCAGCTGGGGAAACTGGGAATCAGAGAGGTAGAGGGACTTCCCAGGACCACTCAGCTGGCAGTGGCTGCTCTAGGTCTTCTCTGACCCATCCCTTCCTGGTCTCCTTTCAGGGCACCACAGCTTCCTGATTTGAGAATATTTCAGTTTTTCCTTCTGTTTTTGGGTGACTCAGCAAACCTCCTGCAGTACTCACCCCAGGCCGTCCAATCTGAGACCAGTGGCCGCTTCCCTCTGCCCTCATTTCATGCCAATATCCAACAATGGTCACTTAGCCTGGAAGCTTCTGGAATTCATTTCTTTGTTCATATATCCTCCTTGACTTTATTCAGTGCCATCTTGTTCCCGATTATGTGACCCCATGTTTTCCAGACCAACCCCCAGACTTCTGTCCCAGCCTGTGGGAGCCTCCATGGTGAGGCCACTTGCTTCTAACATGGGCGGGTAAGGGATGGTTCTTCGTGCCTGGGTTCCTCTGGCCAGACCTCTGGGGTGAAAGTGGGAATGGCTCTGTGGTCGGGGCTCTACCTGGGCTCCAGCTCTGCAGAGGGAGGTGGTGGCAGAGCTGAGGGGGACGATGGGAAACCAGGGTCTCAGGGATAACTGTGCTCTGTGTACTGTTCCCAAGTGCAGCCTGGAAACATCTATCTCCACCCCCACCTCAGCCTGAACTCCAGACTCACAGATCCACCTGGTACTCAACAGGTCCACCTGGATGTCTAACGTGTCACCTCAACACCGCTCATGAGCACAAATCCTTAATTTCCTTCCCAAAACTGCTCCTTCTTCTCTCCTTCTCCTCCATGCAGGCTGCCCATCACCCAGTCACAAGGGCTGTGAGCCCTGGAGGTGCTGTGGTTCAGCAGAAAGAGCAGGGACCGCTGGGGATTAAATCCTGCTTCTGCCTCTTAACTCGCTGTGTGTTGGTAAGAGGGAAAGAGGGAGGGGTAAGACTGTGCCCAGACCTTTACATAACATGTTCTTGAACTCCCACATAGGCCACAGACCTGAGCATCTCTTGCCTGAGGGCTCTCTGGGGCCTTAGGACACCTGTCATGGTGCAGGGCTGGCCCAGACTTTCCCTGACAGCACACAGGGCATCAGGAGCTGCCTTTAGGGTGAGTCTTAGAGACAAAGGATCCTAATGGGAAAAAGGTGGTCAGAGCCTCAGAGGTCCTCCAAATATCTCTTCCTCCTGCTCTTGGGGAAACTGAGGTCAGAGAGGAAGTGATCTGTCCAAAACCGTGAGTGCATCAGAAATAATCCTGAAATTTGATCTCAGATATCCGAACGCCCAGCCAGCAGGAAGCATGGAGCATAATTTTACATCATTTGGGGTAGTTTTCTTTTTTGGGGGGGATACAGAGATCCGACATTTCTTACCCAAGCAGACCTGCAGAAGGGAGAGGGAGCCCCCATAGAGGGCCTTACCTGCCGACTGCGGGACTTGCCATATCTCAGATCAGTGACAAAGTGCTCATAGTTCCTGCTCAGAACACTGTACTCCATCTCCTGACCAACCATCTCCTGCGCAGACCTGAGCATCTCCTCTATGGGCTGAGGTTTGTACAGACTGTCCAAGTGGTTGTTGACTTTACAGTAGCAGTTTTCTACCACATCCATGAGGAGCTGCCTTTTCACCACCCCTAAGCCGGTGGGGGATCCAGCCTCAGACTTCTCCCCTGGAATCAGACACACGAGTATCAGGAACTGCAGGGAGGTCAGGGAGGGAGAGAGGAGACACAAGACAGGGAGGAAGGGCCAGGGGATCACACTGTTGAGTTCTGGTGTCTGTCCCTTCACTAATGTGATTGGAGGATTCATGAATTTTCCTCTTTTACTTAATGATCTGTGACTACTTTCTCAAGCTAATGAATACTGTGATGCTCAGTGATAGCTATTGTGCTCCATAATGTGAATGGACATCATCTAGTTGACCAATCTACCGTCATTGATCCTCTTCCTTTATGAGACTGTGGACACTTAGAAGTGGCTACAGTCCTCCGCTCTACCAGCTGAGCTATCGAAGGGAGCACGACTTAGAGATGCTATTGTTTTAATGAAACCTGTCTGCACACCCAACTGAAGGTCATAAAGCTGGAAAGCATCCAATACGGGTGCAGCCTGGCTTCCCTGGAGCTCAAGGACCACTTTCTCTGCTGAGTCAGGACCCAAAGGACCACTGAGATGCCTTTAAAAGACATGATGTACCATGTACACAAGCACAGCTCAGGGAGGACCAACACGGGTTCCCAGGTTGGCATGTGGCTTTAAATTGTTCTCATCATGTTAACAAATCTCTGGAAAGTTATACTTTGAACCCCCTTACCTGGGGGAGCCAGGTGGATCACATAATCACCACCCACGTAGAGGGCCCAGTGGGAGGAGCCGATGTGTAAAATCTCAATCAGGTCTCCAGGCTTGGGCTCTTCACGGAGCTGCAAGAGAACAGCCAGGAAGGTGAGGCAGAGTGCAGAGGCCCAGCTGGAAACTAAAGCTTCGCCAAAGCATTTGCTTACTGATGTTCACCCCATGGGAAGAATGTGTGTGTGTGTGTGTGTGTGTGTTTGTGTGTGTGTGTGTGTGTGTGTGTGTCATGGGTGGGGGGTGTTTTGGGCGATTCTTGTCTCCTGCAAGGTCCTCAGCCTGCTGTCGCTTCTAGAGGCTAAGCTCTGAGTAACTGGATGCCTGAAAAAATGACCTTGTACTTTGCACGAGGGAAGATGTGTCCAGAATGTGTGTGCAATACATTTGTGTGTGTGTGTATTGTGCATGGATTTTTTTTTTTTTTTTTTTTACAATATCCTATCTAATAAAAGAGTAATATGCAAATTGACCATTACTCCAACACACAAGATGGTTCTTAGGGGAAATGGTTTTAGTTTTTGCCCATTGAATATGACGTTGGCATAGGTTTGTCTTATATGACCTTTATCGTGCTGATATATACTCCTTCTATTCCCACTTTTCTGAGAGTCTTTATCAAAAATGGGTGTTGGATTTTTTCAAATGCTTTCTGTGTCTATTGATATGATCATGTGATTTTTGTCTTTCAATTTGTTTATGTGATGTATCACGTTTATTGATTTGTGAATATTGTACCAGGCTTGCATCCCTGGGATAAATCCCAGTTGATCATGATGGATGATCTTTTTAGTATATTGTTGGATGTGATTTGCTAATGTTCTGTTGAGGATTTTAGCATCTATGTTCATCAGGGATATTGGCCTATAGTTCTCTTTCTTTGTTGTATCTTTATCTGGTTTTCAAATTAGGATAATGCTGGTCTCATAAAGAGTTTGGAAGTGTTCTTTCCTCTTGGATTTTCTGAAACACCTTTAGGTGTATGGGTGTTAGTTCTTCTTTGAATGTTTGATAAAACTCCTCTGTGAAGCCATCCAGATGTAGGCTTTTGTTTGGTGAAGTTTTTTGTTTGTTTGTGTGTGTTTTTTTTCCTGCTTGTATTTCATCAGTTGTTATTGATCTATTCAGGTTTTCTGATTCTTCCCGAATCAGTCTTGGGAAATTATATTTTTTTAGGAATTTGTCTATTTCATCCACATTGTCCAGCTTGTTGGCATATAGTTGTTCATAGTATTTTCTTACAATCCTTTGTATTTCTGTGGTATCAGTGGTTACTTCCCCACTTTTGTTTCTGTTTTTGTTACTTGTGTCCTCTCTGTTTCTTGATGAGTCTGACTAAGTTTATGAATTTTGTTTATTCTTTCAAAGAACTAGCTTTTGGTCTAATTGATTTTTGTATTGTGTGTGTGTTTTTTTTGTTTCTATGTTATTTATTTCTGCTCTAATCTTTATTATTTCCTTCCTTCTACTTACTCTGGGTTTTTCTGGTTGTTCTCTTTCTAGTTATAGGATTTTAAGTTATAGATTAAATAGTTTGTTGCTTAACTTTTTTTTTTTTTTTTTTTTTTTTTTTTTTTTTTTTAGGTATGCCTGTAGTGTTGTGAACTTCCCTCTCAGGGCTGCTTTTACTGTGTCCCAGAGATTTGGGATTGTTTTGTGTTCATTTTAATTTGTTTCCAGGAAATTTCTTCTTTCTTTCTTGACCTCATTGGTAATCCATTCATTGTTTAAAAACATGCTATTTAGCCTCCATGTGCTTGGATGTTTTGGGGTGTTTTTACTGTAGTTGATTTTTAATTTCATCCATTGTAATTTGAGAAGATGCTTGATATGATTTCAATCTTCTTTTTAAAAAAATATTTTTTATTGACTTTTTACAGAGAGTAAGGGAGAGGGATAGTGAGGTAGAAACATCAATGAAGAGAAACATCGATCAGCTGCCTTCTGTATATCCCCCACTCAGGATATGCCCACAATCAAGGTACATGCCCTTGACGGAATCGAACCAGGGATCCTGAGTCTGAAGGCCGACACTCTATCCACTGAGCCAAACCGATCAGGGCAATTTCAATCTTTTTGAACTTGTAGAGACTTGTTTTGTGTCCTAAAATGTGGTCTATCTTTGTGAATGATCCATGTGCACTTGAGAAGAATTTGTCTTCTGCAGCATTGGGGTGATATGTTCTATAAATGTCAGTTAAATCCATCTGATCCAGTGTGTCCTTTAGAGTCTCTGTTTCCTTGTTAAGTTTTTGTCTGGAAGATCTATCCAGGGAAGTCAGCAGGGTGTTAAAGTCTCCTACTATGACTGTATTGTTGTTGATATCTCCATTAAAGTCTTCTAGAAGTTTTTAAAATATATTTAAGGGCTCCTATATTGGTTATATATATGTTTGCCAGGTTATATCCTATTGTTGGATTGATCCCTTTAATATTATGTAGTGACCTTTGTTGTCTCTTGTGATGGCCTTCATTTTAAAGTCTATTTTGTTGGATATGAGTATTGCTACTCCAGCTTTTTTTCCTTTTCCATTTGCATGGAAAAATATTTTTCCATCCCTTCACTCTCATCCTTTGTGTGTCTTTTGTTTTGAGGTGGGTCTTTTGTAGATAGCATGTTCTTTATTCCTTTCTCCCTTTCTGCCTCTTCTGGCACACCTGCTTTTCTAATATTGTTACGTTTCAAATTATCCCACAGCTCCCTTAAGATATCCTCCTGTTTTTTTAATAGTTTCTCTTTTTGGTTCTCTAATTGAGTGATATTTTCAACTGTGTCTTCTATTTCACTGATTCAATCTTCAGCTTTTCCTAATTTGCTGTGTATTTCTTCCAATGTGTTCTTTATTTGTGTTATGTTGCTCTGCAGAGGGAGGTAGTGGCAGAGCCGAGGGGACACGATGGGAAACTATCACCTCAGGGATCACTGTGCTCAGTGTACTGTTACCAAGTGCAGCCTGGAAACTTCTACCTCCACTCCCACCTCAGCCCTAAACTCCACACTCAAACGTCCAACTGCTACCCCACAGGTCCACCTGGATGTCTAACTGGTCACCTCATCACTCCTCATGAGCATCAAATCCTTAATTTCCCTCCCAAACCAGCTCCTTATCCCCTCTTCCTCCTCCATCCAGGCTGCCCATCACCCAGTCACAGGGGCTGTGAGCCCTGGAGGTGCTGTGGTTCAGCAGAAAGAGCAGGGACCACTGGGGATTGAATCCTGCTTCTGCCTCTTAACTCATTGTATGTTGATAGGAGGGAAAGAGGGAGGGGTAAGCATGTGCCCAGACCTTACACAGCATGTTCTTGAGCTCCTACATAGGCCACAGACCTGAGCATCTCTTGCCTGAGGGCTCTCTGGGGCCTTAGGACAGCTGTCATGGTGCAGGGCTGGCCCAGACTTTCCCTGACAGCACACAGGGCATCAGGGCACAATTTTAGGGGTAGGTCTTAGGAACGAAGGATCCTAAAGGGGTTGAGGTGGCCAGAGCCCCAGATGTCCCTCAAACATCCCCACCTTCTGCACATGGGAAAACTGAGGCTCTGAAAGAAAATACCCTATCCAAAGACCCTGAGTGGGTCAGGAACGGACCTGAGATTTCTTCTCAGACTTCCTAACACCCAGCCAGCAGGAGGCAGGGAGCATAATTTTGCATTATTATGGATAAATTTTTTCTTTTGGATTCACACTACTGTCACCCCCATCCCAACAGACCGCTAGAAGAGGGAGCCCCCAGAGAGGACCTTACCCGCTGGCTGCGGGCTCTGCCATATCTCAGATCATTGACAAAGTGCTCACTGTTCCTGCTCAGATCACTGTACTCCATCTCCTGACCAACCATCTCCTCCGCAGACCTGAGCATCTCCTCTATGGGCCGAGGTTTGTACAGACTGTCCAAGTGGTTGTTGACCTGATAGAAGAAGTTTTCCACCACTTCCATGAGGAGTTGCCTTTTCACCACTCCTAGACCGTTGGGGGCTCCAGCCTCAGACTTCTCCCCTGGAATCAGACACACGAGTATCAGCACCTGCAGGGAGGCCAGGGAGGGAGAGAGGAGACACACGACAGGGAAGAAGGGCCTGTCTTGGGGATCACACTATTGAGCTTTGGTGTTTGTCCCTTCACCAATGTGATTGGAGGATTCACGGATTTTACTCATTTTACTTAAAGAGCCGTGACTACTTTCTTAAGCTAATGAGTACTGTGATGGTCAGTGGCTGCTATTGTACTCCTTGATATGAGCGGAAATCATCTCGTTCACCAATCCACCATCATTGATCCTCTTCCTTTATGAGACTGTGGACACCCAGAGACACCGCTGGTTTAAAGAAATCTCTGCTCACCCAACTACAGGGCCCGAGGTGGATAGTGTCCAATGCAGTTGCAGACCAGCTTCCCTGGGGCCCAAGGACCACGTTCCCTGCTGAGTCAGGACCTGAGGGACCACTGAGATGCCTCCAAGTGAGCACAAGCACTGCCCAGGGAGAACCAACACTGGTTCCCAGGGTGACATGTGGCTTTGAATTGTTCTCATCATGGTAACAAATCTCTGGAAAGTTACACTTTCCACCCCCTTACCTGGGGGAGCCAGGTGGATCACATAACCATCGCCCACATAGAGGGCCCAGTGGGAGGAGCCAATGCGGGAAATCTCAATCAGGTCTCCAGTCTTGGGCTCTTCAAGAAACTGCAAGAGAACAGCCAGGAAGGTAAGAGATCTCAGGGAGCTGTGCTCCGCCTGGAGGTTTGCTTACTGACGCTCACCCCATGGGTAGAATGTATAAGAGTAGAAGGGGGGGTGGGGAGGGGAAAAACTCTTGAACCCTGTGAGGTTTGCAGCCTGCAATAACTTCCAGGAGGAACCACTGGGGATTGAATCCTGCTTCTGCCTCTTAACTTGCTGTGTTTGGGTAAGGGAAAGAGGAGAGGGGTAAGGCTGTGCCCAGACCTTACACAACATGTTCTTGAGCTCTCACATAGGCAATGGACCTGAGCATCTCTTGCCTGGGGGCTCCCTGGGGCTTCTGGACACCTGTCATGGTGCAGGTTTATCCTAGATTTTCCTGACTTTCTGACAACAGTATCATGAGCTGCACTTAGGATGGTTCTCAGAGATGTTGAATCCTAAAGGGATAGAGGTGGCCAGAGCCCCAGAGGTTCTCCAAACATCCCCTCCTTCTGCACACGGGGAAACTGAGGCCAGAGGGTAAGTAACCTGTTCAAAGACCCTGAGTGGATCAGGAATTGTCCCAAATATGTTCACACACATCCTAACTCTCAGCCAGCAGGAAGCAGGGAGCATAATTTTGCATCATTAGGGGCTCGGTTTTCTTCTGGATGCACAGTCCTATTACCATCCACCAAGCCAAGTAGACTCCAGAGGGAGAGGGAGCCCCCCAGAAAGGGCCTTACCTGCCGGCTGCTGGCCTTGCCATATCTCAGATCGGTGACAAAGTGCTCATTGTTCCTGCTCAGATCACTGTACTCCATCTCCTTACCAACCATCTTCAATGCAGACCTGAGCATGTCCTGTATGAATCGAGGTTTGTATAGGTGGTCCAAATGGTTGTTCACCTTATAGGAGCAGTTTCCTACCACTGTCAGGAGAAGCTCCCTTTTCACCACCCCTATATCCGTGTGGGAGTCAGCCCCTGGAATCAGACACATGAGTATCAGCAACTGCAGGGAGGCCAGGGAGGGAGAGAGAAGACACAAGACAGGGAGGAGGGGCCAGGGGATCACACTATTGAGCTCTGATGTCTGTCCCTTCACCAATGTGATTGGAGGATTCACAGATTTTACACTTTTACTTAACGAGCTGTGAATACTTTCTCAAGCTCATGAATACTGTCATGCTCAGTGGCTGCTATTATGAATCCAGTTAACCAATCCACCGCCATTGATTTTTCTTCTTCTTCTTCTTTTTTTAAATATATTTTATTGATATTTTACAGAGAGGAAGGGAGAGAGATAGAGAGCTAGAAACGTCGATGAGAGAGAAACATCGACCAGCTGCCTCTTGCACACCCCCTACTGGAGATGTGCCCGCAACCAAGGTACATGCCCTTGACCGGAATTGAACCTGGGACCTTTCAGTCCGCAGTCCGATGCTCTACCACTGAGCCAAACCGGTTTCGGCTGATTTTTCTTCTTTAAGAGACTGAGGACACCTAGGCATGTGGCTGGTTTAGTGAAATCTGTCTCCACGCACAGCTAAAGGGCCCGAGCTGCAGAGCTCCAAATGCGGCCCCAGCCCGGCTTCACCTGGGCCCACAGATCTCTTTCCCTGCTGTGTCAGGATCTGTGGGACCACTGAGATGCCTCCAAGGGACACAATGTAGGGTGACCTCAGTCCCAGCTCAGGGAGAAACCACGCAGGGTTCCAGGGTGGCATTTGGCTTTGATTTGTTCTTGTCATGTTAACAAATCTTTGGTGAGTTACACTTTCAACCCCTTTACCTGGGGGAGCCAGGTGGATCACGTAATCATCTCCCACATAGAGAGCCCAGTGGGAGTAGCCGATGCGGGAAATCTCAATCAGGTCTCCAGGCTTGGGCTCTTCACGGAGCTGCAAGAGAACAGCCAGGAAGGTGAGACAGAGTTCAGGGAGCTGCAGAGGCCCTGGCTGGGAGCTAGTTATGTTCATCACCTGGCAAGTGTGTGTAGGGGACGGGGGTGGGCAGGGGGTGGGGGGTAGAAGAGCAGGAGAGTTCTTGGTCCCCTGGGCTCCTTAGCCTGCTCTAGCTCCTAGAGGTGCCCTGTGGGGAAGTGGCGCATGGCATGCCCAGTTTTCTGTGTGTGTTGCATACACACACACTTGGATGCAGACACGCACATGCAGGTGTATTGTGCACCTGAGGGGTGTTGACACAGCAGCAGTGTATCAACCTCTTCCTGAGGCCCAGGGGACAACCTCATGACGGACCTGAGGTTGCAGTGTGCTCCTAGAGTGGCCACCTGCTTCCTCAGGGACAGGGGCAAGGCTGGGCCTCAAAAGTCACCCAGCAGGCTCTGCCGGCACATTTCCCCCTAACTCACTCTCCCAAGCTCAGGGGGAGGAAGCAGACCCCTTGGTCAGCCTGGGAAACTGGGGATCTCGCCCAGGGACACTCAGCTGGCAGTGGCTGCTCGGGTTATTCTCTGCCCACACCCTTCCTGGTCTCCTTTCCTCCTTCCCTTTGCACACTCCCACCTGCTCCTCAGTGTCCCCACCCAGCACACCAGGTTCATGTCTGATAATTTGTCAGTTTTCTTCCTCTCTGTGCCTGACCTCAGGGAATGACAAACCTTCTGCCTCCCTCACCCGAGGCAGCTCATTCTGAGACCAGGGGACAGCTTATCTTTGTCCCATTCCATGCCAATATTCAACACCAATGGTGACTCTGGAAGTTTCTCCTGAATTCACTTCCTCCTTCATCTCCTGCCCATGACTTGGCTAAGGGCAGCCCAGTTATACTTATGTGACCCCACATTTTCCCAACCAGCCCCTAGACTTCTGTCCCTACCATTTCATATCCAGTGTGAGCCTCCATGGTGCGCCACTTGGTCCTGACGGGGGTGGGAAGGGGAGGGGACTTCCTGCCTGGGCTCCTGGGACCAGAGCTCTGGGGTGAAAGTGGGAATGGCTGTGGTCGGGGCTCTACCTGGGCTCCAGCTCTGCAGAGGGAGGTGGTGGCAGAGCTGAGGGGGACGATGGGAAACCAGGGCCTCAGGGATCACTGTGCAGCCTGGAAACTTCGATCTCCACCCCCACCTCAGCCTGAAACTCTAAACTCACACGTCGAAATGCTACTCAACTGTTGCTCCACCTCTCATGAGCATCAAATCCTTAATTTTCCTCCCAAACCTGCTCCTCCTCCCCTCATTCTCCTCCATCCAGGCTGCCCATCACCCAGTCACAGGGGCTGTGAGCCCTGGAGGTGCTGTGGTTCAGCAGAACAAGCCAGGACCACTGGTTTCAAAACACAGCTAGAATCCTGCTTCGCCCTCTTTCTAGCTGTGTTTTGAGACAAAGAACTCAGAACAGGCAAAGGGGATGGGTTACAGAAATTGAAAATCTTACATAACACGTTCTTGAGCTCTTAATTAGGCTACAGCCCTTGAGCATCTCTTGCCTGAGGGCTCTCTGGGGCCTTAGGACACCTGTCATGGCCCAAGTTTGGCCCAGACTTTCCCTGACAGCACACAGGGCATCAGGAGCTGCCCTTAGGGTGGTTCTTAGAAGTGAAGGATCCTAAAGGGAAAAAGGTGGTCAGAGCCTCAGAGGTCCTCCACATCCCTCCTTCTGCACATGGGGAAACTGAGGCCAGAGAGGAAGTGACCTGTTCAAAGACACTGAGTGGATCAGAAACTGACCTAAGATTTCTTCTCAGACATCGTAATGCCTAGCCAGCAGGACGCAGGGAGCATAATTTTGTATCATTCGGATAGTTTTTTCTTTTGGATGCAAAGCCCTGTCACCTCCTCCCCAAGCAGACACCCAGAAGGCAGAGGGAGCCCCCAGAGAAGGCCTTACCTGCTGGAAATGGGCCTTGCCATATCTCAGATTGGTGACAAAGAGTTTACGGTTCCTGCTCAGAACACTGTCCTCCATCTCCTTCCGGAATCTGAGCCCCTCTTTATGGGCCGAGGTTGGTACAGGTGGTCCAGTGGCTGTTCACCTCAAAGGAACAGTTTCCCAGTGCTTCCCGTGGGAGCTGCCTTTTTACAACCCCTAAACCGATGGGGGCGCCAGCCTCTAAGTTCTTCCCTGGAATCAGACACAGGAGTATCAGCACCTGCAGGGGAGGCCAGGGAGGGAGAGAGGAGACACAAGACAGAGAGGAAGGGCCAGGGGATCACACTGTTGAGCTCTGGTGTCTGTTCCTTTACCAATGGTATTGGAGGATTCCATCATTTTGCTCTTTTCCTTAAGGAGCTGTGAATACTTTTCATGTTAATCCATGTTGTGATGGTCAGTGGCTGCCACTGTGTTCCATTATATGAATGGACACCATTTAGTTGACCAAGTCCCTACTATTGGCTGGTCCAGAGCTTATCCATTGTCAACAAAGATAGTAAATTGTATTTGTTCATCTTTGCACTTGTGTGTTTCAGAAAGAGCTCAAAGTTGTTTTAGTCCCACTGGGTTTCAGACTCTGCTGTGCAAATTTCATACATTCCCTCATTATTCTCCTTTTGAACTCATGGTGTGGGGTGTAGCTACAGTGTTTGCACAGGTTCAAGCCTTGGACTGATGAGAGGTCACAGTCCCCTCATTGCCACGTGCAAGTCCCAGCCTGGAGGCAGAGCCAACAGCTGGAGTTGTAAGCTTGAACCTATGGTCCAAACACATGGTCCCAGGTGCCTAAGTGATATAGGCTGCAGGTAAAAAAAGGCTTGATCAGGTGCAAGTAATTGAGTGGGATTGAAACCCACAAGAATGTTGTAAACATCTTGACCACGCCCTTACTTTGCCTTGTGGCATCTGCTATGAAATAAAGACTTGACTTGTAGTCCATGGCGGTCTCTCAGGGAGCAGCGTCCCACCCACACCCAGCTCTCATTCCCTCGCCTTTTCTAAGCCTTTCAGCTGTCCCCACTCAGGGTACCTGAACCTGGCTGAGTATGCCATGGTCGTGCCAGCCGCCACATCGTGGTAAAACTCTCATCTCCATTCAACAACCGATATTGGACCTTCTCTGGCCCAGCTCTGGCCACATGGAGAGTCCACACAGTGCTTCCGGCTGGTGGAGTCCAGTCCATTGAGCCCGGAGCCGGGTTTGGGTCTCTAAGAGGAGGGAACTGAGGAGCACGCTAACCAGCAGGCTCCTTTGTGTGTGAGTCCCCAGGCTGATGCTGCACTTAGCACCGCCCTTGAGGAAGCACGACCTGCTCACTCCCACACAAGCAGGACCCGCTCCTCACACTCGCCTCCCTGTTCCAAGCCTCCTGAGTGTTGTCTGGATTAGGGGGTTTTGCTTACTAGTTGCCATCAATGCTGACAATTTTCAACACTGTCAGTGTAGGGGACAGTGCATAGGAACCTGGCCAGTTACAAGGAGATTCTTGTGATCATGAGACGGTTTCTGTCCAGCGAGAACGCAAACGCTTGCTGTCTGAGGTGTGGGTGCCATTACTCTGCAGGGCACCAGCCCCTGTGCCTCCCAGTCCGCGGTCTCATCCCAGCACCTTCCTGTCATGGATGGTTCACACGTGTGGGCCCTGCCTTCTCTGACTGTCTGTCATCCTTCTTCTGCTCTCCCTGGGTTACATCGGTGTTCAGGTGCTCGTGTGCGTGTGTGCATGTGTGTGTGTGTGCTTGTGTGTGAGACTCTCTGTGACGTGTGACCTGGGAGAGCTGCTGAGTGGGGGGTGTTCAGGAAACCCTCTCAGGCTGCTTTATTCTGTGAGCTCTTCTGAGCACAGGACACAGCCTGAGAGGCAGTCCCTCCATGAGACCGGGACACCCAGGCATGCTGCTGGTTTAGAGAAATCTGTCAGCTTGCCCAGCTAACGGGCCGAGCTGGAGAGTATCCAATGCAGGTGCAGCCTGGCTTCTCTGGGCCCACAGATCTCTGTGCCTGTGAGTCAGGATCCGAGGGGCCACTGAGATGCCCCCAAGGGACACGGATGTACAGAGCACACACACTGCCCAGGGAGAACCGACTCGGGTTCCCAGGGTGCATTTGGCTTTAATTGGTTCTCATTATGTTAATGAAGCTTTGGAAAGTTACACTTTCCACCGCCTTACCTGGGGAGCCAGGTGGATCACATAACCATCGCCCACAGAGAGGGCCCAGTGCGAGGAGCAGATGCGGGAATCTCAATCAGGTCTGCAGCTCCGGATCTTCAACAAACTGCAAGCAAACAGCCAGGAAGGTGCTGACAAAATTGCAGGCAACTTGCAGGGCCCTGTCGTGGCCTGCTGCTTGGTTGGGGACAGCCTTACGCATGTTCTTCCCTGGATAAGCGTGTGGTGGGGACTCTTGTCCCTGTGAGGTCTTCAGCCTCCTGCAGCTTCTAGAGCTTGCCCTAGGGACCCAGAAGTCTGGAATCTTTTCCCAGAGGGGGGAGCCTGGAAATACGACCTTGTGTATTAGGAGAGTGAATATTAGTCCAGCGTGTGTATGTCTTTCATGTGTGTGTGTGTGTGTGTGGGGGGTGCTGTCGCTGTGTATTGTGCATATGTATGTTGTGTTGATGTACACGTACACAACTAGGATGCAGATGCATATACAGGTGTATTGTGCACATGGCCAAATGGTGATGACATAACCTGTGTGTAAACCCCCTTCCCTGAGGCTGGGGCCCAGGCCCAACCCCTGACCGTTGTCCAGGAGAGCCCCGAGGTTCTCTGCCCTCACAGACCCTCCTGACTCCAGCAGGCTTTTGGCACAGAGCGTCTGTGAGTCCATCAGAGCCGCCTCACCCTCTGCCCCTGCAGCCGTGAGACCACCACTCTCGGAGATGCCTGGGGGACAGGACTGACAGCCCAGGAAGGGGACTGAGCTCTGAGGAGGACCTAGTGTGGTTGCCCAGCTTCCGGAGCTGGGTGGCGGAGGGGACAGAAAGGGCTCACACACTCAGACAGCAGGCTCTGCTGGCACTTTCCCCACCATAACTTCCCCCTCCCACAGCCCAGGGGAAGAAGCAGCACCCCTTGCTCAGCTGGGGAAACTGAGGATCAGAGAGGGAAAGGGACTTGCCCGGGGACACTCAGCTGGCAGTGGCTGCGCTGGGTCTTCTATGTTCTGTCTCCTCCTGGCCCTTTCCTCCCTCTCCTCAGTGCCCCGCCCAGGGCACCACAGCTTCTGGTGAGAGAATTTTCCAGCTTTTCTTTGTCTGTGTGTCTGACCTCAGCGAATGAGAAACCTCCCTCAGCCCTCTCCCCAGGCGGCTCCACCTGAGGCCAGGGCTCAGCCTCCCTTTGCCCCATTGCATGCCGGTACCCAGAGCCCACACTGACCCCGGTCACTTCTTCCGATTCCCCTCCTCCTCCATTTCCCGCCCAGGACTCGGTTCAGGGCCCCAGGGCCCTATGTTGTGACCCCACAGTTTCCTGACAAGGTTCCCTGCCTCCTGCCCCTTACGTCCACAGCCAGTCCTGCAGGACCCCTGGTGTGCTTGCCAAATGCCCCATCTGTCCATGACCCTTCTCTGCCTTAGGGCACAGGCCTGCACCTGGGCAGCCACAGCCCCTCCTGACCCTTCCCCACCCTCCTGGCCCCCCAAGCTTGCTGAAGGCCCTGCCTTTCCCTCCCACAGCTCCCTCTGGCCTCTGCCCCTCTGCACCCCCTTCTTTCTGCCCCAGCCCCTGCCCCGCGCCCACTCCTCCTCTCCTCCCCCAGACAGACACCTCCTCTGAGGAGCTGCCCTGAAGGCCCAGCCTGGCTCAGCTGCCCCCCTCAGGGTCCCTAATCCCGGGACTCCACCTCACCCCACGTGATCCTGCTCTGCTGGGGTCCCTGTGCCTGTCCCATCCCCTCTGGGCTTTGAGCTCCATCAGGGGGTCATGTGTGCTCGGCCCTCCCTCCCTGCACCTCCTGGTCCTGAGAGGGGCCTGGTTTGGAACAGGAGGGAAGGACCTGAGGGAGCAGCAGGGCTGGGGGACCTGGGCCCAGGGCTCAGGCCAGGCAGGTCCAGAGCTGCTGTCCATCTGGGGGAACAAGGGCATTTCTCACTCTGAAGCGAAATGGTGACTTAAGGGGAGGCTGGGCCCTGTCCCGGAGCAGGGCAGTGAGCTGGGCCTGGTCTGGGGGAGGCAGCGGTTCCCAGGAGCAGTGAAGCAGGTGGACTGAGCTCTGGAATGTGCAGGGGCCTTCCCGGAATCGCCCCACTTCCTGTAAGAGCCCGGCCCAGCTGGCTGCTGCACACACACCACGTGCTGGGCTGGCCCCTCCCGGATGACCTTCCAGTCTTGCAGCAAAAGAGACTTACACAACATACAGGTCTCTGTGGCAGCCTCAGAGATGGCGCTGGAGTTACCAGCAGGAATAGGTGAGTCTGAACTCCAGGGCTATTGCGGGCAGCTGTCCGCGTTGGACGCTGAGAACCAAATGCACCCCATCAGGCAGACACAGGCCTGGGAGGAAGGGGAGGCAAGAACAGAGGGGCTGAGGAGGCACCGAACCCCAGCAGCAGCTGAGCCCCACAGCCCGGGATCCACTGCTCCCCAAGCCCCGGGTCCCCATCAGCCCACACTCCAGCTCCTTCCCCAGCTCAGGGGCACAGACCAGACCCCACACATCCTCCCACTGGCCCCAACCCCATACAGTGCCAGACCCAGAGCGGGGGCTCCCTCTGCCCGATGACCTCCCGGTCCCGCAGCCAGAGAGACTGAAACAGCACTCAGGTCTCCATGGCAGCCTCAGAGACAGCGCTGGGCTTACCAGCAGGAACCCAGCCCCGGGCCTGCATTATAACAGGGAGCTGCCTTCCCCTGTAGAGCTGGTTCTAGAAAGTTCTGAGGACTTACCGACTCCATTGTCAGCCAGGGTGGGTCTGGCTTTCTGCTCCTAGTGCAGCAGGTTTTATATCCAAGTGGATACTTTCGCTTTCACTTTCCTTTCTTGTTCAGAAGGACAGAATCCTAAATGCTTTAAAGGGACTCTCAGTATTTCTCTAAGGCAGTGGTCCTCAACCTTCCTAATACAGTTCCTCATGTTGTGGTGACCCCCAACCATAAAATTATTTTTGTTGCTACTTCATAACTGTAATTTTGCTTCTGTTAAGGAATCGTAATGTAAATTATCTGTGTTTTCCGATGGTCTTAGGCGACCCTTGTGAAAGGGTCATTCGACTCCCAAAGGGGTCGCGACCCACAGGTTGAGAACCGCTGCTCCACGTGGACAGCCATGATTTCCGCCCTCAGGGCCTGGAATGTCCGAGCCTGGAAGCCGCCGGGAAGCAATGGGAGTCGGAGGAAAGTCTTGTCCCTGCCCTGCCCTGGTCACTGCAGGACGGGACCATGAGAGGCCCCGCTGTCAGCCCCAGGCCCATGTGGGCCCTCACCTGATACCCACCCCACGAAGGACGGGAGCCCCGAGCAGCCTTCATGGCGGGAGCCCCGGGAAGGCCTCAGCAGGCAGGTGCCTGGACCCCGGGGACCCCAGGAACTCGTGCTCTTGGGGTACATGTGGGTGGTGAAGTAGGGTAGCAACCATTCTTCGGTAAAAACTGCTGTTGGAACTTTAGCCCTGCTATTCTGGCTTCTGTACGCACTTACCTGCTTAAACAACAGGGTAGTCACCTCAGCCTCCAGACTGAGTCCTGACAAAGGTAATTCTCCTGTGCCTGTGGCCCGGGACTGCGGGAGACTGATTTCCACTGACTCAGAAGCTCCAGGAGTAGAAAATGTAGATAACCTTCAGAGATTACTGACTCCTCTTGGTTCTGCTTCTGTAAAAACCTGCTTTCGAAAGACAGGGCCACATTCCAGTGTCCAGCAGGAGGTGGCTGGGAGCGGACCTGCGGCTGTTCTCAGCCTTTAGAATTTAGAACAAGGGAAAATTCTTGTGGTTTGGACCTTTAAAAGGACTGCCTCCACCTGGAACGGTGCGGTTTTGAGTGTGGCCACCAGCTTTTTTTTAATCAACCAGCAGTCTCCGGTGGTCTTATTCTGACTCCAGGGTTCGACCCCACAACAGGTGGGAAAAGCGGAACTTCCCAGAGCACAGCTGCCCCAGCCTGGCCGTCCGCTGTCCCCGGAGCAGGAGGCTCAGGCCCGCAGCTCCCGAGGCACCGGGGTCCGGGCAATTCCCTCCTGCGGCCCCGCGTCTGCTGCGCTGGTCGCTGTGGTCACAGCCTCCAGGGCACATCCTCACCGGGCCCTGGCCCAGGGCGGTAAGAGGTGCTTTTCATTCCCTCGCCTCCTCTGTGCAGGGAGGCCTCTCCCATAGCCTCCTCCTGCCCTCCCTCCTCTCGCGCCCTCCTGCTCAGGGTGAGGGCCTCCCTGTGCCAGCCCAGAAGGGGGCATGGCCCCGCCTTCCAGTCCGTTTCCACGCAAACCCTTCATGGGCCAAAGGCTCCTGGCGGGCTCAGCCCCTCGGGCCTCAGTCAGGTCTGTGAGGGGCCTGTGCTGCCCAATGAAGGGCAGGCTGTGCGCGCCTCAGAGGTGAGTGACCAGTGCGCGTGTGCATGCGTGGTGCGTGGTGCGTGCTTGTGTGCGTGCGTGTGCATGTGCATGAGCGTGGAGATGGAGGGGCAGGGGAGTGGCTCGTGGCCAGGCACCAGCACCTGAGCTGTGCTCACCCGCCTCCCGCTGTCATGCACAGCTTTGCTGGAGGCTCCGGGAGGCACAGCCCTCAGGCATCAGGGCAGCCGGAGGGGCGCAGCCTGCAGAGGGAGGGGACGCAGCCAGAGGACCTGGAAGGGCACTCCCTCCACCAGGAAGCGCTGTGTGCAGGGGCGGGAAGGCGCCCTCTCTTCCAGCATGACCCCCATGACCCCCGCTCCCGCTTCCCTGGGCCACACAGGCTCCGGATTCGCTGGTCCAATGGCCATGGCTTCTCTGGCCGGGAAGGCAGAATGACCTCCAGGCAGCGTCTCCCATTTCCAATGAGTCTCACTCAGAAAGGCATCTGAGAGGCACAGAGCGCCCACCTGCCCGCATGCAGGCTATGCTCTGTCACGGTGTTGCCACTGCCTGCCCTCCCTTCCTCTCACGGCCTCCTGCTCAGGGTGAGGGCCTCCTGTGCCAGCCCAGAGACCCTGAGTGTGGACTGAGCTCCCCACAGGGGGTTCCTGCCCCTCGCAGGCCCGGCTACAGCTGCTGGGTCATGGACTCCGCCTCTGAGGCCCGTGTCCAAGTTCCACGCGCTCAGGTGAGTCCTGTAGCCACAGTCTCGCCTGTCCCGCAGTTGTCCCCTGGTGGCCCGGCCTGTGGTGTGGCTCGCGCACACCTTCCTGACTTAAGTGTTGGAAGCTGCCCATTGTCTTCTCTAGCAGAGAGGTGTGGACATACATATCGGAGAGGGAGAAAGAAATAGAAATATCAATGATGAGAATGATCCATCAGCTGCCTCATACTCACCCCCCACTGGGTTGAGCCCACAACCCAGGCATATGCCCTTGCCCTCGATGGGAACCTAACCTGGGACCCTCAGTTTACAGGCAGATGCTCTATGCAGAGCCAAACTGGCTAGGGCAGGTAAGTGTTTTTAAGGTCAGTGAGATCAAGGTGGCTGATGGTGTGTTAAGGTCTCCTACATCCTTGCTGATGTGACTAGTAGCTTCATTACTGGTTCAGAGATGTGATGTCAAAGTCGCCAATTAAGTGTGAATTTGCTCCTTTCTCCTCTCTCTTCTCTGTTTTTACTTCTCCTGCTTCATGTATTTTGCAGCTTTGGTCCTTGTTGCACATGCTCTTGGGGTTGTTATATTTTCATGGGAGACTGACCTCTGTATCCTTATGGAATGTCCCTCACTCTCCTTATCATTTTCTTTCCTCTGAGGTTGGACGTGATCTTCATATTGTCACCCAGCTTTTCTTATGGGTCGTGTTAGTGTGGGGTATTTTAAAATTTATTTTCCACTTACATGTATCATTCTTTGTGAATGAATTTCTAGTAGACAGTCATGTTTCTCTCTCGCCATTCTTTTTAAAATTGTCTTAGTTTGCCATTGTTTTTTGTGTATATGTTAGCTCTGAAGTTTGCCCTTTTTATTTGCCTTTTCTGTTGGTTTTCTCTGCTTCCCCCCCCCCCCCCCCCACCTACCACCTTCTGGGTCATTTTTCCTGCCCTTCTGTGGATACCCTGACATGTAAAAATTTCTGTTTGATTTATACAGAGTGTTTTGAATGTTTGTGTTTGTGTTGGTGGTTGCTCTAGTATTGCATTATGCAAATACAACATTATGATTTACTGCTGTCAGCAGTTCCCCAGTTTGAGTGAAACACTGAAACCTTACTTCCCTTTCTTGGTCTTTTGCAAAGAAATCAAACATCTCTTGGAGCTCTCTCTGTCTGTATCTGTGTGTGTTTCTAAGATGACCGTCTTCAGAACCCAGTCTGGAATCTTTGAGCAAAAAATATAGGAAAGGGCCAAAGCCGGTTTGGCTCAGTGGTAGAGCGTCGGTCTGCGGACTGAAAGGTCCCGGTTCGATTCCGGTCAAGGGCATGTACATTGGTTGCGGGCACATCCCCGGTAGGGGGTGTGCAGGAGGCAGCTGGTCGATGTTTCTCTCTTATTGACGTTTCTAGCTCTCTATCTCTCTCCCTTCCTCTCTGTAAAAAATAAATAAAATATATTAAAATATATATATATATATATAGGAAAGGAACTCGCCTCCTGTTCTTCAAATCCCTGGGCCCCTAGCTTGTATTGCGGCCTCTCTCCATCTTCAAAGCCTTTGGGATTCTACTTATGGTTGTTTCATATGTAAATGCCCAAGGTCTCTGGCTGTGTTTAGCGGAGGTGTAGGTAGACATCTATGCCGCAATGTCCAGGCCCAGACATTTTATTTTATTTTTATTTATTAAAAAAAATTTTTTTGTTGAAATTTCTTTATTGATTAAGGTATCACATATTTGTCCTCATTCCCCCCATTCCCATCCCAAACCCCTCCCCATGCATGCCACCCCATCCCCTCCACACCATCCCCTCTGTTGTCCTTGACCACTGGTTAGGCTCATATTCATGCACATATGTCATTTGGTTGATCTCTCCCCTTTATATCACCTTCTCCTACCCTCCCTCTGAGGCCCAACAGTCTGACCCATGCCTCCTTGTCTCCGGGTCTGTTCTTGTTCATTAGTGTGTGTTGTTCATTTCCCCTAGATGAGTGAGATCATGTCCTACTGGAAATACACTTATAAGAACCGAAAATGAGACAAGCAATAATGGTTATGGTGAAAGGCAAATGAATCCGTCTGTAGTAAGTTTCTTTCTGGTCCACCAGTTCTTTTGAGACCCAATTTCAATGTCAAACAGTTCCTTATGTGCACATGTCAGCAATGATATTACAGTTCTGGATGGTGGCCAGGCGTTTTCTGATGACATGATTTTTGTTCATCAGAGGACACAATGGGAAAGTATGTGGGAGATGTTTCCTGTAGGATCTGAAACAAGCAGGGAGCAGAGAGAATATTCGTTGAATTCTTTCAAAAGAACAAAAAAGAGACAGAATCCCCAAATGAGAAAGTAATCTAAAAGTTTACACAGGCAGCTTACAGAAAGCATCTGATCGGGTGCCAGTAGAGGGCAGCAGGCTCCTATCCCCAGGCTGTCCTCAGCCACAGGTGAGCCAGCAGGACAGTGACAACATAGGAGCTGCCACAGAGCCTGGCTCCTTAGACTGACATTCCCAACACCAAATGTGCTTCTCCTTCACTTCCATTTGCAGTTCCCATGCAACCTTCTCGCACAGCCAACCCCATCTGGGAACCAGGCACTGAGGCAAGTTCTTGGACAGAGAGCTTAGCTTGGACCGAGCCAACCAAAATACTCTCAGGGACTAAATCGACCACATGACCAGATGAAAAGAGAAAGGTCCTATGATCATCTCAGTAGAAGCAAGATATACACTCACTATCATTAAAAACTCATTCATGGTTTTAAAATAGAACTTAGCCTACAGATAACAGGAGAGATTCTCCTTATACTTATAAAGAGACCATTCAAACACTTAGAGCAAACACATGTAATAGTAAAATATGGAAAGCACAACCATAAAAATGAGCATGTTTTCATTCCATGAGCTATACATAATAACTATTAGATTGAATTTTAGAGCTTAGTGAGATTGTTATATACATGATCAACTTTTATAAATTGTAACATTCATGATGTGCATTAAAAATGCAATGGAAAATTGGATTGATTTAAAGTAGAAAATATATTGATATATCCCTCAGAACAACTCTATTAAATATTAAATCTGCCCTGGATGGTGTGGTCCAGTTGAATGGGCATTGTCTGGTGCATCAGGAAGTTGCCGGTTCAAATCCTTGTCAAGGGCACATGCCAGGGTTGGGGGCTTGATTCCCAGTAGGGGGGCACATAGGAGGTGGCCGATCCATATTGTGCTCGCACACTGACGTTTCTCTCTTTCTCTCACCCTCCCTTCCTCTCTCTCTAAAAATCAACCTATTTTTTAGATATATTTTTATTTCAGAGAGGAAGGGAGAGAGATAAAGAAACATCAATGAGGAGAGACAATCATTGATTGGCTGCCTCCTGCATGCCCTCTACTGGGGCACAAGCCCGCAACCCAGGCATGTGACCTGACCATAATGGAACCCAGGACTCTTCTGACTAATGCTCTATCCACTGAGCCAAACCAGCCAGGGCTCAAACTATTTTTTAAAAAAAATATTTTTATTGATTTCGGAGAGGAAGGGAGAGGGAGAGGAAAAGAGAGAGAAAAACATCCATGATGAGAGAGAATCATGGATCGGCTGCCTACTACACACCCGACACTGGGGATGGAGCCCACAACCCGGGCATGTGCCCTGACCAGGAATCGAATCCTGACCTCCTGGGTCATAGGTCGATGCTGAACCACTGAGCCATGCTGCCTGGGCTAAAACTATTTTTTTAAAAACCCATTAAAACTTGTAGAGGAAACTGTTCAAAACTACCCTGTTCTTGGAGTCAAAGCAATTGGTTCACACTCTGAAGTGTGCACGCAGCTTTGGGGCCTTGGGCTGGTTAAGTGCGTGGTCCCTGGGTGCTCCCATAAGAGATGTCAGGGGCGCCAAGAGCTGCCCCCCATCCTCCTGTAAAGAGAACTCCACGTGGAATCACCCCCTCGGGCTCTTACCTGTTGGCTGCAGGGCGGCCAGTTCTCAGTTTTGCGACAAAGTGCTCACAGTTGGGAAACAAAGGTTGTCATTCCAGGTTTCCCCAACTTTCTTCCATGTCAAACTGACAATGTCATGCCCAGGCCGGGGTCTGACCTTGTTATCCAAGTAGTTGTTGACCTTGACCTTGTTGCCCTCTGCCACTGCTCTCAGAGGTTCCCATTTCACCTCATAGTCACATACGTTGCTGGAACAGCTTGGCCAGCTGTTTACACCTGGGAACACAGAGAGATTCTAAGAAGCTGCCACCGCAGCAGTGCCACGTTGGACAAGGAGGGGAAGAAGAAAGGAAGTCACTCTACTGACATCCGAGGTCATGGGCCCTTCCTTCTACAGTCTTCCCTCTTGCTGGAAGCTAAATTGAGCAGGAGTGCCATTGCTTGATCCACACGTTTGTAACGTAAATACTTAAGGATCTGTTGCCAGCAGGTTCCAGAGCAACAAGTGGCAGCTCTGTCATAACGTAGATTGGCTGCAGTGGCATTCCACTGATGTGAGACTTTGGTGCGTTTAACAACTCTCCAATTGTTGGGTGTGTCAGTTATTTAAACTTGTCTTTGACAACACACAATGCAATCATAAAAGTGCTTGCAGATCTTTGGGCATGGGTCTGACTCAGACAAAGTTTTGAGTTTTTCAGAATCTACCTGGAAGAAGCCAGTCTCAACTGATTCTCTTACCACATCTCCCAGGTGGTGACTCGTCTCCATTTCACAGGACACATTTTGAGCCAGAAAACTTAAGCGACAAAAGTTGTGGAGCAAGGATTGGAAAGAACTCCAAAGGCCCAGCGATTTTTACTGTTGTGGGGAAGCTGTGTGGCAGCTCATTTTCTTCTGTCCTGTCACCTGGCTTAGTTCTGGACGCTTAAGTGAGAGTCACAACAGAATTGTCAACTGATGGAGTCCCCATCCCATTCCTTAGTGTAAAGATCTGACATGTCAGAGTTCAAAAGGAAACAGATGCTATTAGCACAGAATGAGTTCTCTTTTATTCCCTCTTTTCAACATAAAGCTGGTGATTAAACAAATATGTTATCTTTACCTCTAGTTGCCGCATGGATCACAAAGCCGCCTCCCACATAGATTGCCCAGTGCTTATGGGCATCTTGACTGATTTCAAGCAGGTCTCCAGGCACTGGGTCATCACTTGACTACAACAGAAAAGCAGAGAGTGTAGACAGACGGCAGGACGCAGCAGAGGCCTGGCTGGAGGGCTGCAGGCTGCTCCCTGCCACACACACCTAGTATAATAGTAACCCCGGGGAGGAGCCTCTGGGACTGCTGGGGTGACTAGCTTTGCTGTCACTCAGAGAAGCCCCGTTGGGGTCAGGAGAGACAGGAAGCCTGGACAAAGTCGGGCCGAAGCCTCTCCTCTCAGGGCCCTGGCACATTGGTCCCGCCCCATTGCTCCTGCCCCATTGCTGGGCATGAGCCTGGCTTTCATCTGCTCTGACACGTCCACATCGGAGCCTGCCTGCAGCAGAGAGACCGCCTCCCAGGCTGCCGGTTCCTGAGGACAGCTCACACGCCCGCCCCTCACGGGCTCTTCCAGGCCAACGACCCAATCCGAGCTCACTGCGCCACTGCCCACCGCCCCAATGGCCCAGGTCCAGGTCCAAGCCAACTAGAGCAGCGTCTCCCCCAGAGCCTGCAGAAACTGTTCCCCCAGCCAGTCCCAAGCCTGCCCGCCCCCTCAGTCACTCCTCCCGCAGAAACCCCAGGCAAGGCTCTTGCCCACGCTTCTCCCCACTTTCTCAGCCTCCTCCCCAACCCAGTGCTCCCTCCTGTGGCCCTGAGTGGTGGGCCATGCCCCCTCCTCTTGGGAACTGGGAGTCACAAGCTGTCTTCTCTGCAATCGCCTCCTGACTGGTTGTCTTTCCTGAACCTCAACGACTCTATTAATATGCAAGTGTTGCCGAAAACAGTTTGGCTCAATGGATAGAGCTTCGGCTTGGGGACTGAAGAGTTCCGGGTTTGATTCTGGTCAAGGGCATGTACCTTGGTTGCGGGCATATCCCCAGGAGGGGGTGTGCAAGAGGCTGCTGATCGATGACTCTCTCTCATCGATGTTTCTGACTCTATCTCTCTCCCTTTCTCTCTGTACAAAATCAATAAAATATATTTAAAAAAATATGCAAGTGTTAAAGCAGGATGTCCACAGAGGTGCTGAGTAGCCTCCTCAGATTCTGTCCCAACCTCTGGGCCCTCATTCACGTGAGACACAAACTGAAGGCTCCTCAGGAGGCTGCTGTTCCCCACGTTCACGTACTTCCCAGGGAACGAGTGTCCCCCCACAGGGCATCCAGTCCCCATGGAAAGAAGCCTGCTCTCTGTCCCTCTGCTCTTTCTGTCCCCTTCCTTCTGGCGGCACTCAGCTCAGCTTGCTCAGTCACAGGCCTAGTCATCCTTCACTCTCCTCCCTCAGCCCCACGTCCACATACCAAGTGCCTTCAATGCCATCTTCCTCCACCCCCTCCCTCTAATACAGATCCCGTTCCACCCACTCCTTACCCACGGTGTTGTCCAGTGGGACCTTCAAGGGGAACGTCTGCCAATAACCTACCTGGACCTTCAGAATGCTGTCCACCCCCTTTAGGCAGCTCATGGTCCAGCTCTGCACCCTCATCCCTCTCACCCTCATCCCTCTTCACCCTCGTCCCTCTTCACCCTGACCCTCTTCACCCTCAACCCTCTCATCCTCAACCCTCTCACCCTCGCCCCCCTCACCCTGTCCCTCTTCACCCCCATCCCTGTTCATCCTGGTCCCTCTTCACCACCGTCCCCCTCACCCTTGTCCCTCTTCACCTCATCCCTCTTCACCATCATCCCTCTCACCCTCTTCTCTCTAACCCTCATCCCTCTCACCCTCATCCCTCTCACCCTCATCCCTCTCACCCTCATCCCTCTCACCCTCATCCCTCTTCACCCTCGTTCCTCCTCACCCCTGTCCCTCTCACCCTCGTCCCCTCACCCTTATCCCTCTTTACCCCAGTCCCTCTTCACCCTCATCCCTCTCACTTCCGTCCCTCTTCACCCATATCCCTCTTCAACCTCATCCCTCTCACCTTCATCCCTCTCACCCCCGTCCCTCTTCACCCCCGTCGCTCTCACCATCATCCTTATTCAACCTCATCCCTCTCACCCTCGTCCCCCTCACCCTCATCCCTCTTCACCCCCGTCCCTCTCACCATCATCCCTCTTCATCCTCACCCCTCTTCACCCTCATCCCTCTTCACCCTCATCCCTCTCACCCTCATCCCTCTCACCCTCGTCCCTCTTCACCCTCGTCCCTCATCCCTCTCACTCTCATCCCCCTCACCCTCGTTCCTCTTCACCCTCATCCCTCTCACCCTCATCCCCCTCACCCTCGTCCCTCTTCACCCTCATCCCTCTCACCCTCATCCTTCTCACCCTCATCCCTCTTCACCCCCGTCCCTCTTCACCCTCGTCCTTCTCACCCTCGTCCCTCTCACTCTCGTCCCTCTTCACCTTCCTTTGTTCTGCTCTTCCTGAGTTACATGTGTTCCCCACCTCATGCTCTCTCTCTCCTGCTGCTTTGACGCCATGTTTTCTCTCCTCCTACACCCTCCGTACCTCCCCGTGTGACACTCTCCTCCCAGCAGACAGTCTCTTCTCTGGCACCTCCCTGCCTCAGGCTGGACCAGCTGCCCCTCCTCTCTGTGTCCAGATGGCTTTGATACAACTTTCTGTGCCTCTCTGCCAGCGCCTCTGGTTTGGGATCCCCTGGGGTTGGTAAGAGCCCGCCATGAGGACCGGGCTGCCCAGCACCTCTTCCTTTAGGACAAGGCCAGCTCTCTGGGCGGACACATTTGGTGTTGGGACTGGACTGGCTGTCAGTGACTTACAGAGCACTGGGTGCCCACAGCCACTGTCCTGGGATGAGGATCCCTTGGAACTGCTTCCGGACTGAAAGGTGCTCTTCAGGGACAGATACACCTGGTTCCCTCCTCACCTCATGTCGGACATGTTGGAGAAGTTGCCTGAACTCTGTGTGCCCCCGGGCTTATGGTCTCGACTTAGTGACTAAGAGCTCTCACATGCTGGGCACTCTAGCATTGCTGTGATAACCGATGTGCAGCATTGCTTTGAAAACCAATACTCTAGCCCAGGCGTCCTCAAACTACGGCCTGCGGGCCATATGCAGGTGTTTTGCCGTTTTGTTTTGTTTTTTTTTTACTTCAAAATAAGATATGTGCAGTGTGCATAGGAATTTGTTCATAGTTTTTTTTAAACTATAGTCCAGCCCTCCAATGGTCTGAGGAACAGTGAACTGGCCCCCTGTTTAAAAGGTTTGAGGACCACTGCTCTAGCATTACTGTGATAACCAATACTGTAGCATTGCTGTGAGAACCAATACTGTAGCATTGCTGTGAGAATTAATGCTGTATATTAATATAACAAATACCACACAGGCTTCACTGGGGTTCCCCCAAATCCCACCCATTCTCCCACTAGGAAGAACTCCAGAGAGTAAAGGGTCACCATGAGGGGCCTTACCAACTCCCGGCGGGACGAGCCATATCTCAGGTCTGCGACAAAACGCTCGCTGTTTTCAAGAAAAACTAAGTAAGTCTTCTGGTTACCAATAATCTTCATGGAGGAAGTGATGATCTCTTCCACAGGCCGGGGCCTGTACTTATGGTCCAAGTGGTTGTTGACCTTGTAGGGAGAGCCGGAAGCCACTGTCTGCAGAGGCTCTTTTTTGACCTCAGCCTGGCCACTCAGAATCATAGCCAAGTTGGAGAAGCCAGTACTGCGTGACTGCCCTGGAACCACAGAGAGAGCCACAGGCAGGTGAGACAGGGAGCCAGGAGGAGGGGACAAAGGCACAAACCTACCAGTTGAGGGGGTTGGAATGGCAGCTTTCCCAGGAAGGATGCGCAGAGTCACATATTCTGTTCTTTTCCTGAGCAAGGTGTCCTGAATTATTTTCTCATGTCGTAAGGCCAGGGTAGTCAATGGCCGGGTCACAAGATAATGTCATAGTGTTGTGTGAATGTGACCCATGCGCTTTTCCTGAGCATTTGGGTTGATGGAAAGCTGAGCCATGAGAAGCAGTTCTGTTAGGAATATACTCGTCTACCTGTGCATCTTTATACCCGGCTGTGCTTAGAATCAGATCTATTTTCATATATTTTCTGGCTTAATTCTCGTTGTACCCTTCAAGGAAAATAACATCATCTCCATTTTGCAACCGATATGGGGCCCAGAGGGACATTAACAGTCAGGTCTGTGCTGCGAAAGCTCCTAGAACCACCGTGTGACACTTCCTCTCTCGAGCTCGGAAGGCCAGGCTCCTTCCCCGCTCAGAGCTGAGGCCTAGGGGGACCTGCACATCCGTGTCTTCTGTCCCATGGCCTGGCATAGGGAGAGGCCACAGAACAGCTCTCAGCTGATGGACTCCCAAGTCTGTTCTTTTTAAAGGATATATCTTTATTGATTTCAGAGAGAGGAAGGGAGAGAGAGTTAGAAACATCAATGGTGAGAGAATCATCAATTGGCTGTTTCCTGCGGGCCCCCTATCTGGGATCGAGCCCGCAACCCAGGCATGAGACCTGATGGGGAATGGAACCATTACCTCCTGGTTCATGGGTCGATTGATGCTCAACCACTGAGCACCACTGATGGAACCCAATTCCATTCTCCTAGGGAGTCCTGGGTGCATTTTCTAAGGGAAAGAGTAACATTGAGCACACTAATTTAGCACCCTATTATCTGTTTCTAATCTCAAGGATGAAAGCTGCACTTGGAATCTATCCTGTTAACAAAACCTGCCCACACCTTGGAGGTCAGATATGAAAAGGACCACATGTCCTCACAGTCATGCTCTCTCCTACAAGGCCCCCAAGTGTCATCTGGGTAAAATGAGCTTGATTAACTTTTTCCACTAAACCCCTGTGTTCCTCCAACACCGTGAGGACAAATGATGACTTGCGGGAAACACATAAGATGCAAAAAGTCGCATTCCCACATGGATGACAAGAATTTCCCCTGATGAAGACAGAGCATCAAAGGTTACATCGCCATTGCTCTGCGGGGCACGAGCCAGTCTGCATCGAACGTAGCAGGCTCATTCCAGCCACCATGGTGGTCTTCACGGACCACGCACCAGTTCCATTTGTCCTCCTGTTAACGGCTTGTCATTGTCCTGCTTCCGCCATAGTTATGAGGTCGATGATCTATTCCCGGGTGTTTGCTCTGCATTTTCATAATTTTCCCTTTGGGTGGGCCCTTGGAAGGCTGATTCTTTTTTAAAAAATTTAATAAATCTTTATTGTTCAGATGATTATAGTTGTTCCTCTCCCCCCACCCCAATAGCTCCCTTCCACCTGGTTCCCATCCTACCCTCTTCCCTTACCTCCCCCCACTGTCCTTATCCATAGGTGTATGATTTTTGTCCAGTCTCCTCTCGCATTCCCCACATCCCTTTCCCCTCGAGAGTTGTCAGTCCACTCCCTTTCTATGCTCTGATTTTATTATATTCCCAATTTTTTCTGTACATCAGATTTTTAATTCACTTGATTTTTAGATTCACTTGTTGATATATATGTATTTGTTGTTCATAATTTTTATCTTTACCTTTTTCTTCTTCTTCTTCCTCTTCTTAGAGAATATCTTTCAGCAATTCATATAATACTGGTTTGGTGTTGATGAACTCCTTTAGCTTTTTCTTATCTGTGAAGCTCTTTAGCTAACCTTCAATTCTGAATGTCAGCTTGGCTGGGTAGACTACTCTTGGTTGTAGGTTCCTGCTATTCATCACTTTGACTATTTCTTGCCACTCCTTTCTGGCCTGCATAGTTGAGAAACAGATTTTTCTGTTGAGAAATCAGCTGAAAATTGTATGGGTGCTCCCTTGTAGGTAATTAACTGTTTTTCTCTTTTAGCTTTTAATATTCTCTCTTTGTCTTTTGCTCTTGGCATTTTAATTATGACAAGTCTTGGTGTGGTCCTCTTTGGATTTCTTTTGTTTGGGGTTCTTGTGCTTCCTGGACTTGTAAGTCTATTTCTTTCACCAGGTGGGTAAGTTTTCGGTCATTATTTCTTCAATTAGGTTTTCAGTATCTTGCTCTCTTTCTTCTTCTGGCACCCCCATAATTCTGATGTTGGTACGCTTGAAGTTGTCCCAGAGGCTTCTTACACTATCTTCAAATTTTTGGATTCTTTTTTCTTTTAGCTTTTCCAGTTGAGTGATTTTTGCTTCTTTGTATTTCAAATCTTTGACTTGATCCTTGTGTTCCTCTAGTTTGCTGTTGTGTGTCTGTATAATATTTTTTATTTCAGTTAGTGTATGTTTAATTTCTAGTTGGTCCTTTCCCACATCCTCGAGGGTCTCTCTCATATCCTCGAGGGTCTCACTGAATTTATTGGCCTTTTCTAGGAAATTTTTGAAAAACCTTATAACCATGGTTTTGACCTCTATCTCCAATTGTTTGTTTTCCTCCATTTCTTTCACTTGTGATTTGTTTCTTTGTCTCCACATTTTCACTGCTTCCCTGAGTTGGTAGGGTAGTTTGTGTGCTAGGTGTCCTTTATGGGCCAATGGCTCGGCCTCCCCAGTTACCAGAGGAGGACACTCTTGGTGTACACTTTGTGGACTGTGTACAGCCTTGTTGTAGTTAAGTCTTGATTGTTTTTGGTATCACTGGGAGGAAATGACCTCTAGGCCAATTGGCTGTGAGGACCAGTTTTGATTACACCGGGAGACAGCATTATTCGACTAGACTTACAGAATTACAAAAGCCTCTGTGCTCAGCTTGGATGGGGTGGAGTTTCAGGGTGGAGCCAATAGCCTTGGCTTCCTCTCAGCCCCAACCTATGAGGTTCCTGGGTCTCAGTGTTCCTCAGTGTCCCTCAATACTTGCTGCAAGCACGTCTGAGAGAAAGGTGCTCTCGAGTTTCGCCCCCTGCCAGACAGTCTAGTCTCTCTCCCAATGAATCTGGATTCCCAGATTCTTGCCCAGAACTGGGGTTCAGCACAGTCCGGAGCTTCTGTCTCCTTCCCGCTAGGGCAATCCAGCCACACAGACAACAGTCTGTCCTCTGCGTGCATTCACATGCGCACCTCCAGAGCTCTGCCTTTTGCCGCTCCCCTGAGTCTCCCCCTTACAGCCCAGGTTCCCCCAGTATGAGCCTGGGTCCCCAGGGTCTCATCCGGCACTGGGGTTCAGTGCAGTAGGAATTGGGATTCAGCACAGTCTGGAGCATTTATCTCCTTCCCGCTAGAAAACACCAGCCAGACACTCGGCCACTCCATCCTTTCCCTGCTGCATGCATGCATGCACGCATGCACACACCCGTGTCTCGGTACCTCAGGCTTTTACAGCTCTTCTGATTTTCCTTGTGGTTTTCTTTTTTCTTCTAATTATAGAATTTCCAGTCAGTCAGTTTTCCTGTGGTTCTGGATGATGTGCTTTTGTTTTTGAAATTGTTGTGTGAGGCTGCAGTTTAGGTGTTTAACTATGCCTCCATCTTGGTTTCTCCCTGGAAAGCTGCTTCTGCTAAATAGCATCTATTACCAATACTAAGATACAGAGTTTGTGAAATCACACACTTTCGAAAACCACAACACAGAGGGCCCTTAGTATGGAAGACCTGGACCGTGAGCTCCTGATGAACTTGGCTGCGTTAAATCACATCATCAGAGCCCCAGGTACGGAGGGAGCCAGTGCTGCCTGCCTAGAGATGCAAGGGAGGTCAGTGTATCCGTAACACAACTGCTTCTCAGGGCTCAGCTTTCAGGAGCGGAAGCTCACCAGGGAGCTTCTGCTGCGCTGCCAGGTCCGCTCGGACCCTGTGGGCACAGGGGCTGGGCGTGGACTCCGCCCTGCACAAGCTCTGTGCAGGGAGAACGTGTCTCCCAATTCAGGATCCCGTGCTGAGCTTTCATTTCAGCTGCTCTCATTATCTTATTACAAACCCTGGCAGATCCCGCTGTCAACAGGCCTTACCTGGAGAAGCCAGATGGATCACATCACCCTCGCCCACATAGAGTGCCCAGGTACAGTAGAACTGGTGAGAGATCTCAATCATGTCTCCGGGCCTGGGCTCTTCCTCATGCTGCAGGAGGAAAACCAGAAATGGTAGACGGGTTGCTAGGCAACAGCAGAGATCCTGGCAGAAACTGCAGCACAGCCTGGGGACCACAGGCTGCTGTTCATCACCTGTTACAGGGGAATCCCTTGTCTTTCCTCTTTCCAACGATCCCCTCTGAGGGGGGACCGGGAGCTAGAACCCAGGAGAACGAACGTCTGGAATGGAGAAAGCAGCATGGTCTGGGGGACGTAGGATGTGTGTGTGTGGTGTGTATGCAAACACACAGTGCGTGCAGGCATGTATATGCAGGTGGGATGCACATGTGTCCTGATTGTAATGACATGACAGGCTGCATGTAGAACCACTTCCCTGAGGTGGGGGCCGCAGGCCCATCCCCAACAACCTGGGGCAGGTGAGTCTGAATGTCTCGGCCCTCACACACTGCCCTCCTGTCTCCATCACGCCTCTGGCCCAGGCTGTGCTTGCCTGCAACACAGGCCTCCTTCAGCCTGGAGACACCCACCCTTGGAGATTCCTACCAGACAGAAGGAAGTGATAGCAGCCTACCAGCCCCCAAGCCTTCCACGGGCCCAGTGTGGCTGCCCAGCATCCTGCACTGGTCAGGGCGGCGGCAGGTGGGGCTCACACACTCAGGCAGCAGGCTCTCCTGGCACACTGCCCACCATGACTGCCACCCTCCACAGCCAGAGGAAGAAGTAGTGCCCAGCTGGGGAAACTGAGGATCAGAGCAGGGACTTGCCCAGGGACACAGCTGGTAATGGCTGCGCTGGGTCTTCACTACCCTCTCCCTTCCTGGTTCTGTTTCCACCCTCTCTCCATGCTTTGCCCAACTCCTCCCTGCTCCTCATTGGCACTGCCCAGGGCACTGAGGCTTCCTGATTTGAGAATTTTCAGTTTATCTTCCTGTTTGTGCCTGACCGCAGCAAACCTCCTGCAGCGCTCACCCCAGGAGCCCAATCTGAGACCAGGGGCCAGCTTCCCTTTGCCCTCATTCCATGCCCATATCCTACAATGGTCACTTAGCCTGGAAGCTTCTCTGGAATCCACTTCTTTGACCATCTTTCCACCCATGACTTCATTCAGGGTCATTCTGTTCCTGATTATGTGACCCCACACTTTTCTGTCCAACCCCCAAACTTCTATACTACCCACACCAGGACCTCAGTGAGCCTCCATGGGGGGGACACTTGGCCCTGACTGGGATGGACAGGGGAGGGGCTTCAGGGGGCCTGAGCTCTGGGGGTGAAAGTGAGAATGGCTCTGTGGTCTGGGCTCTACCTGGGCTCCAGCTCTGCAGAGGGAGGTGGTGGCAGCGCTGAGGGGGACGATGGGAAAACATAGCCTCAGGGATCACTGTGCTCGGTGTACTGTTCCCAAGTGCAGCCTGGAAACTTCTATCTCCACCCCCACCTCAGCCCTGAACTCCAGACTCACACGTCTAACTGCTACTCAACAGGTCCACCTGGATGTCTAATTGGTCACCTCAACACCCCACGTGAGCATCGAATCCTTAATTTCCCTCCTAAACCAGCTCCTTCTTCCCCTCCACCCCCCTCCTCCATCCAGGCTGCCCATCACCCAGTCAAAGGGGCTGTGAGCCCTGGAGGTGCTGTGGTTCAGCAGAAAGAGCAGGAACCACTGGGCACTGAATCCTGCTTCTACCTCTTAACTTGCTGTATGTTGGTAAGAGGGAAAGAGGAGAGGAGTAAGGCTGTGTCCAGACCTTACATACCATGTTCTGAAGCTCCTACATAGGCCACAGACCTGAGCATCTCTTGCCTAAGGACTCTCTGGGGCCTTAGGTCACCTGTTATGGTACAGGGCTGAGCCGGACTTCCCCTGACAGTACACAAGGTATCAGGAGCTGCCTTTAGGGTGGGACTTAGGAGTGATGGACCCTAAAGGGGTTGAGGTGGCCAGAGCCCCAGAGGTCCTCCAAACATCTCCTCCTTCTGCACATGTGTAAACTGAGGCCTCGAGAGAAAGTACCCTATCTATAGATGGAGTGGATAAGAAACGGACCTGAGATTTCTTCTCAGACATCCTAACTCCCTGCCAGCAAGAGACAGGGAGCATAATTTCATATCATTCCTGGTAAGGTTTTCTTCTGGCTGCACATTCCTGTCACCTCCATTCCAAGCAGACCCCCAGAAGGGAGAGAGAGCCCCATCAGAGTGCCGTACCTGCCAGCTGCTGTCATCGCCATATCTCAGATCGGTGACAAATTGCTTACAGTTCCTGCTCAGAACAGGGTATTCTGTCTTCCTACCAACCAGCGAGTTCCCAAGTGCAATGATCTTCTTCATGGGCCATGGTGTGTACACGTGGTCCAAGTAGTTGTTGACCTTATAGGAGCAGTTTTCCGCCACGTCCACGAGGAGCTCCCTTTTCACCACCCCTAAGCCGGTGGGGGAGCCAGCCTCCGAGTTCTCCTCTGGAATCAGACACAGGAGTTATCAGGAACTGTAGGGAGGCCAGGGAGGGAGAGAGGAGACACAAGACATGGAGGAAGGGCCAGGGGAACAAACTATTGAGCTCTGCTGTCTTTCCCCTGTCCCTTCACCAATGGGATTGGAGGAGTCCATCATTTTGCTCTTTTCCTTAAGGAGCTATGTCTACTTTTCATGTTAATGTTGTGATGGTCAGTGGCTGCTACTGTGTTCCATTATATGAATGGACATCATCTAGTTGACCAGGTCCCATTGTAAACAATGGTAGTAAATAGTTTTTGTTCATCTCAAGCAGTGGCCAAGAGGACCCGCAGGCTGCTAGGAGAAACAGCGAAGGGTAGGCACATTCAAAATCAGAAAAACTTTTCAACAAACAGACATGAAGATCATCTTGGAAAACTGAGGGCAGAGTCCAAGGAAAAGGCAAAAATCATTCAAGGGCCATCATCCATCTTGATACACTTTGGCAAAGAACACATAAACTTCTTCTCATGGCACATAACAGTTCTGTTGTGCGTTTTTTGTGCCATCCTTAAAGTATAATTAGATGCAGCTGGGGGGAAGCTATACCTGCCAGCATTAGACCCCACGGTGGGTCCTGCCCAAAGGCGGGGCTGCCACACCCCTACTTGAACGAATTCATGTACTAGACCTCTAATTACATATATTCCCTCTCTTATTTTCCTTTTGAATTTCATGGTAAAAGTCTCATCTCCATTTTACAACTGATAGTGGCCCTGAGGCATCATCGGCCTTCTCTGGCCCAGCTCTGGCCACAGGGAGAGGCCACACAGCGCTTCCAGCTGGTGGCCTCCAGTCCATTGAGCCTGGAGCCGGGATTTGCTCTCTAACAGAAGGGAAGTGAGAAGCACGCTAACCAGCAGGCTCCTTTGTGTGTGAGGCTCCAGGCTGATGCTGCACTTAGCACCGCCCTTGAGGAAGCACAACCTGCTCACTCCCACACAAGCAGGACCTGCTCCTTACACTTGCCTCCCTGTTCCAAGCCTCCTGAGTGTCGTCGGGATTAGGGGGTTTCGCTTCCTATTTGCCATCAATGTTGACAGTTTTCAACGCTGTTAGTGTAGGTGACAGTGCATAGGAACCTGGTCAGTTACAGGGAGATTCTTGTGATCATGAGACAGCTTCTGTCCAGCGAGAACGCAAATGCTTGCTGTCCGAGGTGTGGGTGCCATTGCTCTGCAGGGCACCAGCCCCTGTGCCTCCTAGTCTGAGGTCTCATCCCAGCACCTTCCTGTCATGGACAGTACACTCATATGGGTCCTGCCTTCTCCTCTGACTGCCTGTCATCCTGCTTCTGCTCTCCCTGTGCTACATCAGGGTCCAGGTGCTCATGTGCGGGTGTGTGAGACTCTCTGTGACATGTGACCTGGGAGAGCTGCTGCGTGGGGGGTGTTCAGGAAACCCTCTCAGGATGCCCTGTTCTGTGACGTCCTCTGAGCACAGGACACAGCCTGAGAGTCAGTCCCTCCATGAGACCTGAACACACTGCTGGTTTAGAGAGATCTGTCTGCTTGCCCAGCTAACGGCCTGAGCAGGAGAGTGTCCAATGCGGGTGCATCCTGCTTTCTCTGGGCCCACAGACCTCTGTCCCTGCTGAGTCAGGACCCAAGGGACCACTGAGATGCCTCTAAGGAACATGGATGAACAGTGAGCACAAGCACTGCCCAGGGAGAACCAACACTGGTTCCCAGGTGGCATTTGCCTTTGAATTGTTCTCATCATGGTAACAAATCTCTGGAAAGTTACACTTTCAACCCCCTTACCTGGGGGAGCCAGGTGGATCACAAAACCATCGCCCATATAGAGGGCCCAGTGGGAGGAGCCGATGCGGGAAATCTCAATCATGTCTCCAGGCTCGGGCTCTTCACGAAACTGCAAGAGAACAGCCAGGAAGGTGAGGCAGAGTTCAGGGAGCTGCAGAGGCCCTGCTGGGAGAAGGGAAGGAACTCATATCCCCTGTGAAGGCCTCAGCCTGCTGTAGCTTCTAGATGGTGTCCTGTTAGTAACAGGAAGCTTGAAATAATGAGCTGTACATTGGCAGAGAAGATTTGTCCAGAATGTGTGTATGATACATGCGTCTCTGTGTGTAATGTTCATGGATATGTTGTGTGTTGCTTGTACATAAACTCACAGATGGATGTAGAGATGCATATACAGGTGTATTGTGTGTGTGTCTGGAGGTGGTAACACAACAGCCTGTATGTAAACCCCTTCCCTGAGGCTGGGGCCCAGGCCCATCCCTGACAACATCGTCCAGGTGAATCTGAGCTGCTCTGCTCTCACACACTGACCCTCATGTCTCCATCATGTGTTGCCCTGGCTGTGCATGGCCCCAACACCCACCACCTGACATTCTGCCCTACCCAGCCCTGGCACACGGGCCCTGAATATTCTGAACTGACAGAAAGCAGGTGACAGCATTCCAAGGGCCCCTGAGCATTGGAGAAGGCCCTACTGCTGTTGCCCAGCTTCCTGCCCCGGGGACAGGGCTCACAGTCACACACAGGCTCTACAGGCACATTTCCCCCATAGATGCCACCCTCCGAGGCCTCATCTGGGGAAACTGAGGATCAGAGAGGTAGAGGGATGTGCCCAGGACCACTCAGCTGGCAGTGGCTTCTCTGGGTCTTCTCTGCCCCATCCCTTCCTGGTCCCCTTCCCTCCTTGCCTTGCTCATCTCCTCCTTTCTCTTCAGTGTCCCTGCCCAGGGCTCTGCAGCTTCCTGATTTGAGATTTTTCACTTTATCTTCTGTTTGTGTGTGACCTCAGCAAACCTGCAGTGCTCACCCCAGGAGCCCAATCTGAGACTAGGGGCCAGCTTCCGTTTGCTCTCATTCCATGTCCATATCCTACAATGGTCACTTAGCCTGGAAGCTTCTCTGGAATCCACTTCTTTGTTCATCTTTCCCCCATGACTTTATTCAGGGCCATCTTGTTCCAGATTATGTGACCCCATGTTTTCCTGACCAACCCCAGACCTCTGTCCCACCCACTCCAGGGCCTGTTTGAGCCTCCATCGTGGGTCATTTGGTCCTGATGGCAATGGACATGTAGGGGGCTTCCTGCCTGGGCTCCTGGGGCCAGAACTCTGGGGGTGAAAGTGGGAATGGCTCTGTGGTCTGGGCTCTCCCCGGGGTCCAGCTCTGCAGAGGGAGGTGGTGGCAGAGCTGAGGGGGACGATGGAAAACTATAGCCTCAGGGATGTTTGTACTCTATGTATTGTTCCCAAGTGAACTGGAAACTTCTATCTCCACCCCCACCTCAGCCTGAAACTCTAAACTCAGAAGTCCACCTGCTACTCAACAGATCTACCTGGATGTCTAACTGGTTACCTCAAAACAACTGCACCTGAGCATCAAATCCTTAATTTCCCTCAAAACCTGCTCCTCCTCCCCTCATTGTCCTCCATTCAGGCTGCCCATCACCAGTCACAGGGGCTGTGAGCCCTGGAGGTGCTGTGGTTCAGCAGAAAGAGCAGTGACCACTGGGGACTTAATCCTGATTGTGCCTCTTAACTCCCTGTGTGTTGGTAAGAGGAGAAAGAGGAGAGGGGTAAGCATGTGTCCAGACCTTACACAGCATGTTCTTGAGCTCCTACATAGGCCACAGACCTGAGCATCTCTTGCCTGAGGGCTCTCTGGGGCCTTAGGACACCTGTCATGGTGCAGGGCTGGCCTAGACTTTGCCTGACAGCACTCAGGGCATTGGGAGCTGCCTTTAGAGTGGGACTTAGACGTAAAGGATCCTAAATGGATAGAGCTTGCCATAGCCCCAACGTCCTCCAACATCCCCTCCTTCTGCACATGGGGAAACTGAGACCAGAGAGGAAGTGACTCAAAGACCCTGAGTATATAAGGAACTGACCCGAGATTTTGACCTCACACATCCTAACTCCCTGCCAACAGGATGCAGGGAGCATAATTTTACATCATTCAGGGTAATTTTTTCTTCTGGATCAAAGCCCTCTCTTTCCTATCCCCCAAGCATATGTCTAGGAGGGAGAAGGAGCTCCCCCAGGAGGGCCTTACCTGCCGGTTGCAGGGGATGCCATATCTCAGATTGGAGACGACGTGCTCACTCTTTCTCCTCAGATCATTGTCCTTCATCTTCGCACTAACCATCTCCTTCCCGGACTCGACTATCTCCTTTATGGGCCGAGGTTTGTACAGGTGGTCCAAGTGGTTGTTCACCTTATAGGAGCAGTTTTCTACCACTATCAGGAGGAGCTCCCTTTTCACCACCCATGAAACCGTGGGGGAGCCAGCCCCAGATTTCTCCCCTGGAATCAGACACATGAGTATTAGCAACTGCAGGGAGGCCGGGGAGGGAGAAGACACAAGACAGGGAGGAGGGGCCAGGTGAACTATGGTGTCTGTCCCTTCACCAATGTGATTGGAGGATTCACAGCTTTTACTCTTTTACTTAATGAGCTGTGAATACTTTCTCAAACTAATGAATACTGTGATGCTCAGTAGCTGCTATTGTGCTCCATGATATGAATGGACACAATCTAGTTGACCAATCCACCATCATTGACCCTTCTCGTCCATGAGACCAGGACACCCAGAAAGGTGACTGTTCTAATGAAATCTATCTGCTCGCCCAGCCAAAGGGCCGGAGGGAGAGCTCCTAATGCTGACGTAGCTCGACTTCACTGAAGCCCACAGACCTCTTTCCCTGCTGTGTGAGGGTCTGGGAAACCACTGAGATGACCCTAAGGGACACAGATGTAGTGGGAACCCAAGCATTGCTTCAGGGAGAAACTACGCGGTTTCCCTGGGTGGCATGTGGCTTTGAATTGTTCTCATCATGGTAACAAATCTTTGGAAAGTTACACTTTCCACTCCTTACCAACGGGAGCCAGGTGGATCACATAACCATCGTCCACACAGAGGGCCCAGTGTGAGTAGCCAATGCAGGAAATCTCAATCAGGTCTCCAGGCTCGGGCTCTTCACAGAGCTGCAAGAGAACAGCCAGGAAGGTGAGGCAGAGTTCAGGGAGCTGCAGAGGCCCTGGCTGGGAGCTAAAGCTTCTCCAAAGGATTTGCTTACTGATGCTCACTCCATGGGAGGGATATGTGTGTGGGGGCAGGGGGAGGGGCGGGACTCATGTTCCCTGTGAGGTCCTCAGCCTGCTTAGCTTTTAGAGGTTACCCTGTGAGTAACTGGAAGCCTGGAATAATGTCCTTGTACATCGGGAGAGTGAAGATTTCTCCAGAATGTGTATGTAATGCATGTGTATCTGTGTGTATTATGCATGGGTACGTTGTATACATGCATATACAGAGGGATGCAGACATGCATATGAAGCTGTACTGCGTATGTGTATGGAGGTGGTAACACACAGCCTGCATGTAAATCCCCTTCCCTGAGGCTGGGGCTCAGGCCCGTCCCCGACAACATTGTCCAGGTGAGTCTGAGCTTCTCTGCTCTCACACACTGACCCTCATGTCTCCATCATGTGTTTGCCCTGGCTGTGCTTGGCCCAACACCCACCACCTCACATTCTGCCCTCCCAGCCCTGGCACATGGGCCTTTAAAGATGCTGAACTGACAGACAGCAGGTGACAGCTTCCTAAGTGCCCCTGAACATTGGAGAAGGCCCTACTGCTGTTGTCCAGCTTCCTGCCCCTGTGACAGGGCTCACAGTCACACAGCAGGCTCTGCCGGCACATTTCCCCCATAGCTGCCACCCTCCCAGGCCCAGGGGGAGGAAGCAGCACCCACGTGCTCAGCTGGGGAAACTGAGGATCAGAGAGGTAGAGGGATGTGCCGAGGGACACTCAGGTAGTGGCTGCTCTGGGTCTGCTCTGCCCCGTCCCTTCCTGGTTCCCTTCCCTCCCTCCGTTCCTGCCTAATGAACTTCCCCCTGCTGCTCAGTATCCCTGTTGGGGGTACCACAGCTTCCTGATTTGAGATTTTTTAAAATATATATATTTTATTGATTTTTTTTTTTTTTTTTTTTTTTTTTTTTTTTTTTTTTTTTACAGAGAGGGAGAGAGAGTTAGAAACGTCGATGAAAGAGAAACATTGACTAGCTGCCTCTTGCACACCCCCTACCGGATGTACATGCCCTTGACCAGAATCGAACCTGGGACCTTTTAGTCCGCAGACCAACGCTCTACCACTGAGCCAAACCGGTTTCGGCTGATTTGAGATTTTTTAGTTTATCTTATGTTTGTGTTTGACCTCAGCAACCCTCCTGCAGAGCTCACCCCAAAAGCCCAATCTGAGACCAGGAGCCAGCTTCCGTTTGCCCTTATTCCATGCCAATATCCTACAATGGTCATGTAGCCTGGAAGCTTCTCTGGAATCTACTTCTTTGACCATCTTCCACACATGACTTTATTCAGGAACATCTGTTCCCGATTATGTTCCTGACTAACCCTCAGACTCTGTCTCACCCACTCCAGGGCCTGTGTGAGGAAGGGAGAGGTGGACCATTTGGTCCTGACAGGTGAACAGGGAGGAGCTTCTTGCCTGGAATCCTGGGGCCAGAACTCTGGGGGTGAAAGTGGGAATGGCTCTGTGGTCTGGGCTCTACCTGGGCTCCAGCTCTGCAGAGGGAGGTGGTGGCAGAGCTGAGAGGGATGATGGGAAACCATGGCCTCGGGTCACTGTGCTCTGTGTACTGTTCCCAAGTGCAGCCTGGAAACTTCTATCTCTACCCCCACTTTAGCCCTGAATTCCAGACTCACATGTCCAACTGCTACTCAAAATTTCTGCCTGCATGTCTAACTGATCACCTCAAATATCCCACCTGAGCATAAAACCCCTAATTTCTATCCCCAACCTTCTCTTCCCCTCATTCTCCTCCTTCTAGGTTCGCCCGTGACCTAGTTACTGGACCTCTAGCCCAAGAGGTGCTGTGGTTCAGCAGGAAGAGCAGGGACCACTGGGGATTGCATCCTTACTAGCTTGTTTTGGTAAAAGGGCAAGGAGGAAGGGGTTAAAGCTGTGCCCAGATCTTACATTAATATGTTGGTTAGAGGAGGGAATACCCATTTCTTCACATGCGGAATGAGGATCAGAGATGTAGGGAGACTTGCCCATGAACACTCATCTGCACAGCATCTTAGAAGAACGTTCTTGAGCTCTCACACAGGCCACAGACCTTGACCATCTCTTTCCTAAGGGCTCTCTGAGGCCTTAGGACACCTGTCATGGTGCAGGGTTGGCCAGACTTTCCCTGACAGCACACAGGGCATCAGGAGCTGCCTTTAGAGTGGTTTTAGAGGCGAAGAAAACTAAAGGGTAGCCCCAGAGGTCCCTTAAACATCCCCTCCTTCTGCACATGGGGAAACCGAGGCCAGAGAGAAAGTACACAGTTCAAAGACCCCTAGAGGATTAGAAGCAAACCTGAATTTTGCTCTCAACACCTAACTCCCAGCCAGTGGAACCCCAAGAGCTCATGTTTGCATCATTCATGGTAATTTTTCTGCTGGCTAGTCAGACCTGTTACCCCTACATCAAATAGGTCTCCAGAAGGGATAGGAAATCCCCAGTGAGGGCCTTACCTGGCGGCTATGGGCCTTGCCATATCGCAGATCGGTGACAAAGTGCTCACTGTTCATGCTCAGATCACTGTACTCCATCTCCTGACCAACCATCTCCGTTGTAGACCCAAGCATGTCCTTTATGGGCCGAGGTTTGTACATGTGGTCCAAGTGGTTGTTGACTTTATAGAAGTATTGTCCCACCACATCCACGAGGAGCTCCCTTTTCACCACCCCTAAGCTGGTGGGGATACCAGCCTCAGACTTCTCCCCTGGAATCAGACACATGAGTATCAGCACCTGCAGGGAGGCCAAGGAGGAAGAGAGAAGACAGGGAGAAAGGGCCAGGGGATCACACTATTGAGCTCTGGTGTCTGTCCCTTCACCAATGGGATTGGAGGATTCCATCATTTTGCTCTTTCCCTTAAGGAGCTGTGAGTACTTTTCATGTCAATCAATGTTGTGATGGTCAGTGGCTGCCACTGTGTTCCATTATGTGAATGGACACCATCTAGTTGACCAAGTCTCTACTATTGGCTGAGCTTATCCATTGTAAACAATAGTAAATTTTATTTGTTCATCTTTGCACTTGTGTGTTTGAGAGAGAGCTCACAGTTGTTCTGGTCCCACTGGGTTTCAGACTCTGCTGTGCAAATTTCATACACTCCCTCACTAATTCTCCTTTTGAATTTCATGGTAAAACTCATCTCCATTTCAGAACTGATATTGGACCTGAGGCATTATCGGCCTTCTCTGGCCCAGCTCTGGCCACATGGGGAGGCCACACAGCGCTTCCAGCTGGTGGTGTCCAGTCCATTGAGCCTGGAGCCGGGATTTGCTCTCTAAGAGGAGGGAACTGAGGAGCACGCTAACCAGCAGGCTCCTTTGTGTGTGAGTCCCCAGGCTGATGCTGCACTTAGCACCTCCCTTGAGGAAGCACAACCTGCTCACTCCCACACAAGCAGGACCCGCTCCTCACACTCACCTCCCTGTTCCAAGCCTTCTAAGTGTTGTCTGGATTAGGGGGTTTTGTTTACTATTTACCATCAATGCTGACAGTTTTCAACCTTGTCAGTGTAGGTGACAGTGTATAGGAACCCGGTCAGTTAAAAGGAGATTCTTGTGATCATGAGACGGTTTCTGTACAGCAAGAATGCAAACGCTTGCTATCCGAAGTGTTGGTGCCATTGCTCTGCTGGGTACCAGCCCCTGTGCCTCCCAGTCCGCGGTCTCATCCCAGCACCTTCCAGTCATGGACAGTACACTCATATGGGCCCTACCCACTCCTCTGACTGCCTGTCATCCTGCTTCTGCTCTCCCTGCGCCACATCAGGGTCCAGGTGCTAATGTGTGTGTGTGTGTGTGTGTGTGTGTGTGTGTGTGACTCTGTGACGTGTGACCTGGGAGAGCTGCTGCGTGGGGGGTGTTCAGGAAACTCTCTCAGGACGCCCTGTTCTGTGATGTCCTTTGAGCACAGGACACAACCTGAGAGGCAGTCCCTCCATGAGACCGGGACACACTGCTGGTTCAGAGAGATCTGTCTGCTCGCCCAGCTAATGGCCTGAACTGGACAGTGTCCAATGTGGGTGCAGCCTGGCTTCTCTGGGCCCACAGACCTCTGTCCCTGCTGAGTCAGGACCTGCGAGACCACTGAGATGCCTCCAAGGAACACGGATGTACAGTGAGCACATGCACTGCCCAGGGAGAACCAACACTGGTTCCCAGGTGGCATTTGGCTTTGAATTGTTCTCATCATGGTAACAAATCTCTGGAAAGTTACACTTTCCACCTCCTTACCTGGGGGAGCCAGGTGGATCACATAACCATCGCCCACATAGAGGGCCCAGTGCGAGGAGCCGATGTGCAAAATCTCAATCAGGTCTCCAGGCTCGGGCTCTTCACAGAGCTGCAAGAGAACAGCCAGGAAGGTGAGACAGAGTTCAGGGAGCGGCAGAGGCCCAGCTGGGAGCTACAGCTCTGCCTGGGGATTTGCTTACTGATGCTCACCCCATGGAAGCATGTGTGTGTGGGGACTGGGGGTGTGGGGTGAGAAACTCATGTCCCATGTGAAGTCCTCAGCCTGCTGTAGCTTCAAGAGGTTTCCTTGTGAGTAACTGGAAGCCTGGAAAAATGACCTTGGGCATTGGGAAAGTGAAGATTTCTCCAGAATGTGTCTGATGCATGTGTGTCTATCAGTTTATTATGCTTAGAATTGTTGTGTGTTCCAAAAACATACACACACAGGGATGCAGACATGCATATGCAGGTGTATTATGTGTGTATTTGGAGGTGGTAACACAACAGCCTGTATGTACACCCCCTCCACTGAGGCTGGGGCCCAGACCCATGTCCCACATCATTGTCCAGGTGAGTCTGAGCTTCTCTACTCTCACACACTGACCCTCTTGTCTCCATCATGTGTTTGCCCTGGGTGTGCATTGGCCTAACAGGCACCCCCTCACACTCTGCTCTCTCCAGCCCTGAAACACAGACCCTTGAAGATGCTGAACTGACAGACAGCCGGTGGCAGCTTCCAAAGGGCCCCTGAGCATTGGAGAAGGCCCTACTGCTGTTTCCCAGCTTCCTGCCCTGGGGACAGGGCTCACAGTCACACACAGGCTCTGCCCGCACATTTCCCCCATAGCTGCCCCCCTCCCAGGCCCAGGGGAAGGAAGCAGCACCCACGTGCTCAGCTGGGCAAACTGAGAGGTAGAGGGACTTTCCCAGGACAACTCAGCTGGCAGTGGCTGCTCTGGGTCTTCTCTGCCCCGTCCATTCCAGGTCCCCTTTACTCCTTCCCTTGCTCACCTCCTCCCTGCTCCTGTGTCCCTGCTCAGGACAGAATAGCTTCCTGATTTGAAAAATTTCAGTTTCTCTTTCTGCTTGTGTGTGACCTCAGCAAACCTCCTACAGCGCTCTTGCCAGGAGCCCAATCTGAGACCAGGGGCCAGCTTCCCTTTGCCCTCATTCCATGCCCATATCCTACAATGGTCACATAGCCTGGAAGCTTCTCTGGAATCCACTGCTTCGTTCATCTCTTCCTCTTTATTCAGGGTCATCAGTTCCAGATTATGTGACCACGCATTTTCCAGAACAACACCCAGTCTTTTATCCCAACCACTCCAGGGCCTGTGTGAGCCTCCATGTGGGGCCACTCGGTCCTGATGGGGGTGAGTAGGAAAGGGGGATTCCTACCTGGGCTGCTGGGGCCAGAGCTCTGGGGGTGAAAGTGGGAATGGCTCTGTGGTCTGGGCTCTACCTGGGCTCCAGCTCTGCAGAGGGAGGTGGTGGCAGAGCTGGGGGGACGTTGGGAAACCATAGCCACAGGGACCACTGTGCTCTGTGTACTGTTCCCAAGTGCAGCCTGGAAACTTCCATCTCCCCCCCGATCTATGCCCTGAACTTGACTCCAATGTCCAACTGCTACTCCACAGGTTCACCTGGATGTCTAATGGTCACCTCAACACCCGTTCTGAGCATCAAATCCTTAATTTCCCTCCCAAATCTCCTCCTCCCCTCATTCTCCTCCATCCAGGCTGCCCATCACCCAATCACAGGGGCTGTGAGCCCTGGAGGTGCTGTGGTTCAGCAGAAACAGCAGGGAGCATTTGGGATTGAATAATATTTGTGTCTGTTAAGGAGCTGTGTGTTGGTAAGAAGGAAAGAGGAGAGGGGTAAGCTTGTGCCCAGACTTTATATAACATGTTCTTGAGCTCTCACATAGACCTGAGCATCTCTTGCCTGAGGGCTCTCTGGGGCCTTAGGACACCTGTCATGGTGCAGGGTTGGCCCAGTCTTTCCCTGACAGCACACAGGGCATCAGGAGCTGCCCTTAGGGTGGGTCTTAGAGGCAAAGGACTCTAAAAGGATAGAGGAGCCCAGAGCCCCAGAGTTCCTCCAACATCCCCTCCTTCTGCACATGGGGAAACTTAGGCCTGGAGTGGACCAGGAACAGACCCCAGATTTCTTCTGAGACATCCTAATTCCCAGTCAGCAGGAGGCAGGGAGCATAATTTTTGATCATTCGGGGTAATTTTTTTCATGTGGATGCAGAGGCCTCTCACCTCTCCCCCCAGCAGACCTCCACAGGATAGAGGGTGCCCCCACAGAAGGCCTTACCTGCCGGCTACGGGCTTTGCCATATCTCAGATCAGTGACAAAGTGCTCACTGTTCCTCCTTAGATCACTGTCCTCCAACTCCTTACCAACCATCTCCTTCCCAGATCTGAGCATCTCCTTTATGGGCCGTGGTTTATACAGACTGTCGAAGTTGTTGTTGACCTTATAGGAGCAGTTTTCCGCCACGTCCACGAGGAGCTCCCTTTTCACCACCCCTAAGCCTGTGGGGGCACCAGGCTCAGACTTCTCCTCTGGAATCAGAAACAGGAGAATCAGCAACTGCAGGGAGGCCAGGGGCGGGGAGAGAAGACACAAGATAGGGAGGAAGGGCCAGGGGATCACACTATTGAGGTCTGGTTCTATCGCTTCACCAATGTGATGAGAGGATTCACAGATTTTACTCTTTTACTTAATGAGCTGACTACTTTCTCAAGCTAATGAATACTGTGATGGTCAGTGGCTGCTACTGTGCTCCATGATATGAATGGATATCATCCAGTTGACCAATCTACCATCATTGACCCTTGTCCTTTATGAGACTGTGGGTACCCAGAGACGCTGCTGGTTTAGATAATCTGTCAGCTCGCCCAGCTAATGGTCATGGAGCTGGAGAGTGTCCAATGCGGCCCCAGCCCGGCTGCACTGAGGCCAGTGACCACTTTCCCTGCTGAGTCAGGACCCGAGAGACCACTGAGATGCTTCCAAGTGACATGGATGTACCATGTGACAAGCACAGCTCAGGAAGGACTGACACGGGTTCCCAGGGTGGCATGTGGCTTTGAATTGTTCTCATCATGGTAACAAATCTGGAAAGTTACACTTTCCACCCTCTTACCTGGGGGAGCCAGGTGGATCACATAACCATCGCCCTCATAGAGCGCCCAGTGGGAGTAGTCGATGCGGGAAATCTCAATCAGGTCTCCAGGCTTGGGCTCTTCACGAAACTGCAAGAGAACATCCAGGAAGGTGAGGCAGACTTCAGGGAGCTGCAGAGGCCCAGCTGGGGATTGGCTTATTGATGCTCACCCCATGGGAAGAATGTGTGCGTGGGTGTCGGAGGGACTTAAGTCCCCTATGAGTTCCTCAGCTTGCTGTGGCTTCTAGAGGGTGCCCTGGGAATAACTGGAGGCCTGGAAAAATGACCTTGTGCATTGGGAGAGTGAAGATTTGTTCACAATGTTTTTGTAAAGCATGTGTGGATGTGACATTGTGCATGGGCATGTTTGTACTGTATACATGCACACAAAGAGGATGAAGACACACATAGGTGTATTGTGTATGTGTTTGGAGGTAGTAACACAACAGCCTGTATGTAAACCCCCTTCCCTGAGTTTGGGGCCCAGGCCCATCCCCCACAACATTGTCCAGGTGAGTCTGAGCTTCTCTGCTCTCACACACTGTCCCTCATGTCTCCATCATGTGTTTGTGCTGGCTGTGCATGGCCCCAACAGGCACCACCTCACACTCTGCCCTCCTGAGACCTGGCACATGGGCCCTTGAAGATGCTGAACTGACAGACAGCAGGTGACAGCTTCCTAAGGGCCCCTGAGCATTGGAGAAGGCCCTACTGCTGTTGTCCAGCTTCCTGCCCCTGTGACAGGGCTCACAGTCACACAGCAGGCTCTGCCCGCACATTTCCCCCATAGCTGTCACCCTCCCAGGCCCAGGTGGAGGAAGCAGCACCCACGTGCTCAGCTGGGCAAACTGAGAGGTAGAGGGACTTGCCCAGGACCACTCAGCTGGCAGTGGCTGCTCTGGGTCTTCTTTGCCCCGTCCATTCCAGGTCCCCTTTACTCCTTCCCTTGCTCACCTCCTCCCTGCTCCTGTGTCCCTGCTCAGGACAGAATAGCTTCCTGATTTGAAAATTTTCAGTTTCTCTTCTTGCTTGTGTGTGATCTCAGCAAACCTCCTACAGCGCTCTCACCAGGAGCCCAATCTGAGACCAGGGGCCAGCTTCCCTTTGCCCTCATTCCATGCCCATATCCTATAATGGTCACATAGCCAAGAAGCTTCTCTGGAATCCACTGCTTGGTTCATCTCTTCCTCATGGTTCATCTCTTCCTCTTAATTCAGGGTCATCAGTTCCCGATTATGTGACCATGCATTTTCCGGAAAAACACCCAGTCTTTTATCCCAACCACTCCAGGGCCTGTGTGAGCCTCCATGTGGTGCCACTCGGTCCTGATGGGGATGAGTAGGAAAGGGGGCTTCCTACCTGGGCTGCTGGGGCCAGAGCTCTGGAGGTGAAAGTGGGAATGGCTCTGTAGTCTGGGCTCTACCTGGGCTCCAGCTCTGCAGAGGGAGGTGGTGGCAGAGCTGAGGGGAACGATGAGAAACCATTGCCTCGGGGACCACTGTGCTCTGTGTACTGTTCCCAAGAGCAGCCTGGAAACTTCCATCTCCACCCCAATCTATGCCCTGAACTTGACTCCAATGTCCAACTGCTACTCAACAGGTCCACCTGGATGTCTAATGGTCACCTCAACACCCCTTATGAGCATCAAATCCTTAATTTCCCTCCCAAATCTCTTCCTCCCCTCATTCTCCTCCATCCAGGCTGCCCATCACCCAATCACAGGGGCTGTGAGCCCTGGAGGTGCTGTGGTTCAGCAGAAACAGCAGGGAGCATTTGGGATTGAATAATATTTGTGTCTGTTAAGGAGCTGTGTGTTGGTAAGAAGGAAAGAGGAGAGGGGTAAGCTTGTGCCCAGACTTTATATAACATGTTCTTGAGCTCTCACATAGGCCACAGACCTGAACATCTCTTGCCTGAGGGCTCTCTGGGGCCTCAGCAGACCTGTCATGGTGCAGGGTTGGCCCAGTCTTTCCCTGATAGCACACAGGGCATCAGGAGCTGCCCTTAGGGTGGGTCTTAGAGGCAAAGGACCCTAAAGGGATAGAGGAGCCCAGAGCCCCAGAGTTCCTCCAACATCCCCTCCTTCTGAACATGGGGAAACTGAGGCCAGAGAGGAAGTGACCTGTTCAAAGACCCTGAGTGGATCAGGAATAATCCTGAGATTTGATCTCAGACATCCTAACGCCTAGCCAGCAGGAAGCATGGAGCATAATTTTACATCATTTGGGGTAGTTTTTTCTTCTGGATTCTGATGCCTGACATTTCTTATCCAAGCAGACCTTCAGAAGGGAGAGGGAGCCCCCCACAGAGGGCCTTACCTGCCGGCTGTTGGACTCTCCATATCTCAAAATGGTGACAAAGTGCTCACTGTTCCTGCGCAGAACACTGTACTCCATCTCCTTACCAACCATCTTCTCCGCAGACCTGAGCATCTCCTTTACAGGTCGTAGTTTGTACAGACTGTCCAAATAGTTGTTAACTTTATAGGAGCTGTTTTCCACCACGTCCAGGAGGAGCTGCCTTTTCACCACCCCTAAGCCGGTGGGGGCTCCAGCCTCAGACTTCTCCCCTGGAATCGGACACAGGAGTATCAGCAACTGCAGGGAGGCCAGGGAGGGAGAGAGGAGACACAAGACAGGGAGGAAGGGCCAGGGGATCACACTATTGAGTTCTGGTTCTATCGCTTCACCAATGTGATGAGAGGATTCACAGATTTTACTCTTTTACTTAATGAGCTGACTACTTTCTCAAGCTAATGAATACTGTGATGGTCAGTGGCTGCTACTGTGCTCCATGATATGAATGGATATCACCCAGTTGACCAATCCACCATCATTGACCCTTGTCCTTTATGAGACTGTGGGTACCCAGAGACGCTGCTGGTTTAGATAATCTGTCAGCTCGCCCAGCTAATGGTCATGGAGCTGGAGAGTGTCCAATGCGGCCCCAGCCCGGCTTCACTGAGGCCAGTGACCACTTTCCCTGCTGAGTCAGGACCCGAGAGACCACTGAGATGCTTCCAAGTGACATGGATGTACCATGTGACAAGCACAGCTCAGGGAGGACTGACACGGGTTCCTAGGGTGGCATGTGGCTTTGAATTGTTCTCATCATGGTAACAAATCTGGAAAGTTACACTTTCCACCCTCTTACCTGGGGGAGCCAGGTGGATCACATAACCATCGCCCACATAGAGCGCCCAGTGGGAGTAGCCAATGCGGGAAATCTCAATCAGGTCTCCAGGCTCGGGCTCTTCACGAAACTGCAAGAGAACAGCCAGGAAGGTGAGGCAGACTTCAGGGAGCTGCAGAGGCCCAGCTGGGGATTGGCTTATTGATGCTCACCCCATGGGAAGAATGTGTGCGTGGGTGTCGGAGGGACTTAAGTCCCCTGTGAGGTCCTCAGCTTGCTGTGGCTTCTAGAGGGTGCCCTGGGAATAACTGGAGGCCTGGAAAAATGACCTTGTGCATTGGGAGAGCGAAGATTTGTTCACAATGTTTTTGTAAAGCATGTGTGGATGTGACATTGTGCATGGGCATGTTTGTACTGTATACATGCACACAAAGAGGATGAAGACACACATAGGTGTATTGTGTATGTGTCTGGAGGTGGTAACACAACAGCCTGTATGTAAACCCCCTTCCCTGAGCTTGGGGCCCAGGCCCATCCCCCACAACATTGTCCAGGTGAGTATGAGCTGCTCTGCTCTCACACACTGTCCCTTATGTCTCCATCATGTGTTTGCCCTGGCCGTGCATGGCCCCAACAGGCACCACCTCACACTCTGCCCTCCTGAGACCTGGCACACGGGCCCTTGAAGATGCTGAACTGACAGACAGCAGGTGACAGCTTCCTAAGGGCCCCTGAGCATTGGAGAAGGCCCTACTGCTGTTGCCCAGCTTCCTGCCCTGGGGACAGGGCTCACAGTCACACAGCAGGCTCTGCCCGCACATTTCCCCCATAGCTGCCACCCTCCCAGGCCCAGGGGGAGGAAGCAGCACCCACGTGCTCAGCTGGGAAAACTGAGGATCAGAGAGGCAGAGGGATGTGCCCAGGGACGCTCAGTGGGTAGTGGCTGCACTGGGTCTTATTTTCCCAGTCCCTTCCTGGTCCCCTTTTCTCCCTCCATCATTGCTCACCTTCTCCCTGCTCCTCAGTGTCCCTGCCCAGGGCACTGAGGCTTCTTGATTTGAGAATTTTCAGTTTCTCTTCCTGTTTGTGTGTGACCTCAGAAATCCTCCTGCAGCACACACCGGAGGAGCCCAATGTGAGACCAGGGGCCAGCTTCCCTTTGCCCTCATTCCATGCCCATATCCTACAATGGTCACTTAGCCTGGAAGCTTCTCAGGAATTCACCTCTTTGAGCATCTTTGCCGCATGACTTCATTCAGGTCAATTCTGTTCCCACTTATGTGACCCATGTTTTCCTGACCAACCTTCAGACTTCTGTCCCACCCACTCCAGGGCCTGTGGGAGCCTCCAGGGTGGGCCATTTGGTCCTGATGGGGGTGAGTTGGGGAGGGGGCTTCCAATCTGGACTCCTGGGGCCAGAGCTCTGGGGGTGAAAGTGGCAATGGCTCTGTGGTCGGGGCTCTACCTGGGCTCCAGCTCTGCAGAGGGAGGTGGTGGCAGAGCTGAAGGGAACAATGGGAAACTAGGGTCTCAGGGATCACTGTGCTCTGTGTACTGTTCCCAAGTGCAGCCTAGAACCTTCTATCTCCACCCCAACATCAGCCTGAACTCCAGACTCACATGTCTAACTGCTACTCAACAGCTCTTCCTGAATGTCCAAATGTACACCTCAACACCCCACATGAGCATCAACTCCTTAATTTCCCTACCATACCTCCTCCTCCTTTTCCCATCACCCAGTCACAGGGGCTGTGAGCCCTGGAGGTGCTGTGGTTCAGCAGAAAGAGCAGGCACCGCTGGGGATTGAATCCTGTTTCTGTCTCTTAACTCGCTGTGTGTTGGTAAGAGGGGAAAGAGGAGAGGGGTAAGCATGTGTCCAGACCTTCTTGAGCTCCTACATAGGCCACAGAGGTGAACATCTCTTGCCCGAGGGCTCTCTGGGGCCTTAGGACACCTGTCATGGTGCAGGGCTGGCCCAGACTTTCCCTGACAGCACACAGGGTATGAGTAGCTGCCTTTAGGGCGGGTCTTAGAGGTAAAGGATCCTAAAGAGATAGAGGTGGTCAGAGCCCCAGAGGTCCTCCAACATCCCCTCCTTCTGCACATGGGGAAACTGAGGCCAGAGAGGACGTGACCTGTTTAAAGACTCTTAGTTGATCACGATCAGATTTGAGATTTGATTTCAGACAGTCTAACTGTCAGCCAGCAGGAAGCAGAGAGCATAATTTTACATCATTTGGAGCAAAATTTTCTTCCAGCAGTCAGCCCTGTCACATGATCACAAGGAAACCATCAGAAGATAGAGGGAGCCTCTAACGGAAGGCCTTACCTGCCGGCTGTGGGCCTTGCCATATCTCAGTTCAGTGACCAAGTGCTCATAGTTCCTGCTCAGAACACTGTACTCCATCTCCATACCAACCATCTCAATCCCAGAACTGAGCATGTCCTTTATGGGCCGAGGTCTGTACAGGTGGTCCAAGTGGTTGTTGACTTCATAGAAGTATTGTCCCACCACGTCCACGAGGAGCTCCCTTTTCACTACCCCTAAACCGGTGGGGGCGCCAGACTCAGAGTTCTCCCCTGGAATCAGACACACAAGTACCAGCAACTGCAGGGAGGCCAGGGAGGGAGAGAGGAGACACAGACAGGGAGGAAGGGCCAGGGGATCACACTATTGAGCTTGGTTCTGTCCCTTCACCAATCTGATTTTACTCCTTTTATTTAATAATTTTTCAAGCTAGGGATAATTTTTCAAACTAATGAATATTTTGAAGGCCAGAAGCTCCTATTGTTCTCCATTGTATGAATGGACATTATCTACCGTTATTGATCATTCTCCTTAATGAGACTTGGACACCAAGATACGTTGCTGGATTAATCTCTACGCACGTCCAGCTGAAGGGCATGGAGCTTGAGAGCTCCAAATGCTGATGAAGCCCAGCTTTGCTGAGGCTCATGGACCTCTTACCCTGCTGTGAGTAGACCCGAGGGACCACTGAGATGCCTCCAAGGATCATGGACAAAGGTGAGGTCAAGCACAGCTCAGGGAGAAATCAACACCGGTTCCCAGAGTGGCATCTGGCTTTGAATTGTTCTCATCATGGTAACAAATCTTTGGAAAGATATACTCTCAACCCCCTTACCTGGGGCAGCCAGGTGGATCACATAACCATCGCCCACATAGAGGGCCCAGTGCTGGTAGCCATTTCGGAAAATCTCAGTCAGGTCTCCAGGCTTGGGCTCTTCACGAAGCTGCAAGAGAACAGCCAGGGAAGGTGAGAGATTTCAGGGCAGTGGCAGAGGCCTGGCCTAGGAGCTGCAGCTCCGCCTAGGGATTTGCTTACTGATGCTCACCCCATGTAGAGCATGTGGGGGGTTGATGGGGGAAGAGACTCATTTCCCATTTGAGCTCCTAGTGTGCTGTAGCTTCTAGAGGTTTCCCTGCGAGTAAATGGAAGCCTGGAAAATGACCTTGTGCATTGGGAGAGTGAAGATTGTCCAGAATGTGTATGAAAGGCATGGGTGTGTATCTGTGTTTATTGTGCATGGATATGTTGTATGTTGCATGTACATGCACACACTAGGAAGCAGACACACATATACAGGTGTATTGTGTGTGTGTCTGGAGGGTGGTAATTCAAACCCATGTATGTAAAACCCCTTCCCTGAGAATGGGGCCCAGTCCCATCTCCCACAACATTGTCCAGGTGAGTCTGAGCTTCTCTGCTCTCACACACTGTCCCTCATGTCTCCATCATGTGTTTGCCCTGGCTGTGCATGCTCCAACAGCCACCACCTCACACTCTGCCCTCCCCAGCCCCGGCACATGGGCCCTGAATATTCTGAACTGACAGACAGCAGGTGACAGCTTCCTAAGGGCCCCTGAGCATTGGAGAAGGCCCTACTGCTGTTGCCCAGCTTCCTGCCCCGGGGACAGGGCTCACAGTCACACAGCAGGCTCTGCTGACACATTTCTCCCAAAACTGCCACCCTCCGAGGCCCAGGGGAAGGAAGTAGCACTCACGTGCTCAGCTGGGCAAACTGGGAACAGAGAGGCAGAGGGACTTGCCCAGGACCACTTAGTTGGCAGGGGCTGCTCTGGGTCTTCTCTGCCCCGTTCTTTTCAGGTCCCCTTTCCATTTCCTTCCCCCCCCCATTTCCCCCCCCCCTCCGTCCCCCACTCCTCAGTGTCCCTGCTCAGGGCACAACACTTCCTGATTTGAGATTTTTCAGTTTATCTTCTGTTTATCTGTGACCTCAGTAAACCTCCTACAGCGCTCACCCCAGGAGCCAATCTGAGACCAGGGCCAGCTTCCCTTTGACCTCATTTCATGTCCATATCCTACAATGGTCACATAGCCTGGAAGCTTCTCTGGAATTCATTTCTTAGTTCATCTTTTGCTCTTGACTTTATTCAGGGTCATCATATTCCAGATTATGTGACCCCACATTTTCCTGACCAATCCCCAGACTTCTGTTCCACCCACTCCAGGGCTGGCATGAGCCTCCATGGTGGGCCACTTGGTCCTGATGGGGGTAATAAGGGAGGGGGCTTCCTGCCTGGGCTCCTGGGGCAGAGCTCTGGGGGTGAAAGTGGGAATGGCTCTGTGGTCAGGGCTCTACCTGGGCTCCAGCTCTGCAGAGGGAGGTGGTGGCAGAGCTGAGGGGGACGATGGGAAACCATGGCCTCAGGGATCACTGTGCTCTGTGTACTGTTCCCAAGTGCAGCCTGGAAACTTCTATCTCCACCCCCACCTCAGCCTGAAACTCTACACTCACACGTCCAACTGCTACTCAACAGGTCCACCTGGATGGGTAACTGTTCACCTCAAAGACCCCACCTGAGCAAGAAATCCTTAGTTTCTATCTGCAACCTCCTCTACTTCCTGTCATTCCCCTCTATGGATAGATAACCCCATAATTGATCCTCCTGCCCTGGAGGTGCTGTGATTAAGCAGAAAGACCAGGGACCTCTGGGGTTTCAATCCTTACTATCTTGTGTTGAGAAATGGCAAGGAGGAAGGGGTTAAAGCTGAGCCAACATCTTATATTAATTTGGGTGGAGAGGGGAGGGGGCAGCACCCAGTTGTTCACATGGTGAAACTGAGGTATGGGGAGGAAGTTCCCTGTCAGAAGACTCTGAGGGGATTAGCAGAGGACCTAAGTTTTGGTCTCAGATGTGACTTCCAGCCAGTGGAACCGCAAGAGTCCATGTTTGCATCACTCAGGGTAATTTTTATTCTGGGTAGTTAGGTCCCTCATCCCCATCGCAAGGGAGCCCGCAGGGAGGGCCTTACCTGCCGGCCAATGGCCTTGCCATATCTCAGATCGGTGACAAAGTGCTCACTGTTTCTGCTCAGAACACTGTTCTCCATCTCATGACCAACCATCTCTTCCGCAGCAGTGAGCATATCCATTATGGGCCGAGGTTTGTACAGGTAGTCCAAGTGGTTGTTGACTTCATAGGAGCAGCTTTCCAACACTTCCTTGAGGAGCTGCCTTTTCACTACCCCTAAACTGGTGGGGGTGCCAGCCTCAGACTTCTCCCCTGGAATCAACACACTAGTATCAGCACCTGAAGGGAGGCGAGAGAGGGAGAGAGGACCCAAGGCAGGGAGGAAAGGCCAGGGGATCACACTATTGAGCTCTGGTGTCTGTCCCTTCACCAGTGTGATTGGAGAATTCCATCATTTTGCTCTTTCCCTTAAGGAGCTGTGAGTACTTTTCATGTCAATCAATGTTGTGATGGACAGTGGCTGCCACTGTGTTCCATTATATGAATGGACACCATCTAGTTGACCAGCTCCCTACTATTGGCTGGTCCAGAGCTTATCCATTGTAAACAATGATAGTAAATTGTATTTGTTCATCTTTGCATGTGTGGGTTTCAGAGAGAGCTCACAGTTTTTCTGGTCCCACTGGGTTTCAGACTCTGCTGTGCAAATTTCATACATTCCCTCATTATTCTCCTTTTGAACTTCATGGTAAAACTCTCATCTCCATTTTAGAACCTATAGTGGTCCCTGAGGCATCATCGGCCTTCTCTGGCCCAGCTCTGGCCACATGGAGAGGCCACACAGCGCTTCCAACTGATGGCCTCCAGTCCACTGAGCCCGGAGCCGGGATTTGCTCTCTAAGAGGAGGGAACTGAGAAGCATGCTAACCAGCAGGCTCCTTTGTGTGTGAGTCCCCAGGCTGATGCTGCACTTAGCACCGCCCTTGAGGAAGCACGACCTGCTCACTCCCACACAAGCAGGACCCGCTCCTCACACTCACCTCCCTGTTCCAAGCCTCCTAAGTGTCGTCTGGATTAGGGGGTTTTGCTTACTATTTGCCATCAATGCTGACAGTTTTTAACGCTGTCAGTGTAGGTGACAGCGCATAGGAACCTGGTCAGTTAAAAGGAGATTCTTGTGATCATGAGACGGTTTCTATCCAGCAAGAACGCAAATGCTTGCTGCCCGAGGTGTGGGTGCCATTGCTCTGCAGGGCACCAGCCCCTGTGCCTCCCAGTCCGCGATCTCATCGCAGCACCTTCCTGTCATAGACGGACACACGTGTGTGCCCTGCCCACTTCTCTGACTGCCTTTCATCCTGCTTCTGTTCTCCCTGTATTAAATCAGTGTCCAGGTGCTCGTGTGCGTGTGTGTGAGACTCTCTGTGACATGTGACCTGGGAGAGCTGCTGCGTGGGGGGTGTTCAGGAAACCCTCTTAGGATGCTCTGTATTGTGACATGCTCTGAGCACAGGACACAGCCTGAGAGGCAGTCTCTCCATGAGACCGGGACACCCAGACACGCTGCTGGTTTAGAGAGATCTGTCTGCTCGCCCAGCTACCGGCCCGAGCTGGACAGCATCCAATGTGGGTACAACTGGGCTTCCCTGGGGCCCACAGACCTCTGTGCCTGTGAGTCAGGACCCGAGAGACCACTGAGATGCCTCCAAGGAACATGAATTTACAGTGAGCACATGCACTGCCCAGCGAGAACCAACACAGGTTTCGAGGGTGGCTTTTGGCTTTGAATTGTTCTCATCATGGTAACAAATCTTTGGAAGTTACACTTTCTACCCCCTTACCTGGGGGAGCCAGGTGGATCACATAACCATCGCCCACATAGAGGGCCCAGTGCGAGGAGCGGATGCAGGAAATCTCAATCAGGTCTCCAGGCTCGGGCTCTTCACGAAACTGCAAGAGAACAGCCAGGAAGGTGAGGCAGAGTTCAGGGACCTGCAGAGGTGCAGCCTGGAGCTACAGCTCTGCCTGGGGATTTGCTTACTGATGTTCACCCCAAGGGAAGAGTGTGTGTGAGTGGAGGGGGGAGAAGAGGAGGAACTCATATCCCTTGTGAGGTCCTCAGCCTGCTGTAGAGGTTGCCCTGTGAGTAAATAGAGTCCTGGAAAAATGACCTTGTGCATTGGGACAGTGAAGATTTATCCAGAAGTGTAATGCATGTGTGTATTGTGCATAGATATGTCGTCTATTGCATGTATATGCACACACACAAGAATGCAGACATATATACACAGGTGTATTGTGTACATGTCTGGGTGGTGATAGCACAACAGCCTGTATGTAAATCCCCATCCCTGAGAATGGGGCCCAGGCCGGTCCCCGAGAACATTGTCCATGTGAGTCTGAGCTGCTCTGCTCTCACACACTGACCCTCCTGTCTTCATCATGTGTTTGCCCTGGCTGTGCATGGGCCCAACACCACCACCTCACACTCTGCCCTCCCCAGCCCCGGCACACGGGCCCTTGAAGATGCTGAACTGACAGACAGCAGGTGACAGCTTCCTAAGGGCCCCTGAGCATTGGAGAAGGCCCTACTGCTGTTGTCCAGCTTCCTGCCCTGGGGACAGGGCTCACAGTCACACACAGGCTCTGCCCACACATTTCCCCCATAGCTGCCCGCCTCCGAGGCCCAGGGGGAGGAAGCAGCACCCACGTGCTCGGCTGGGGAAACTGAGGATCAGAGAGGTAGAGGGATGTGCCGAGGGACACCCAGGTAGTGGCTGCTCTGGGTCTGCTCTGCCCCGTCCCTTCCTGGTTCCCTTTCCTCCCTCTGTTCCTGCCTAATGAACTTCCCTCTGCTCCTCAGTGTCCCTGCCCAGCGCACCACAGCTTCCTGAATAGAGAATTTTTACCCTTTCTTCTTGTTTGTGTGTGACCTCAGCAAACCTCCTGCAGCACTCTCCCCAGGAGCCAATCTGAGACCAGGGCCAGCTTCCCTTTGCCCTCATTCCATGCCCATACCCTACAATGGTCACTTAGCCTGGAAGCTTCTCTGGAATCCACCTCTTTGTTCATCTTTTCCCCATGCTTTTGTGTTCCCTATTATGTGATCTCATGTTTTCCTGACCAACCCCCAGGCTCTGTCCCACCCACTCTAGGGCCTGTGTGAGCCTCCATGGTGGGACCATTTCTGGTAATAGGACAGGATAGGTGAAGGAGCTTCCTGCCTGGGCTGCTGGGGCCAGAGCTCTGGGGTGAAAGTGGGAATGGCTCTGTGGTCTGGGCTCTACCTGGGCTCCAGCTTTGCAGAAGGAGGTGGTGGCAGAGCTGAGGGGGAGGGTGAAAAATCATGGCCTCAGGGACAACTGTGTTCTGCATACTGTTCCCAAGTGAACTGGAAACCTCTATTTCCACCACCACTTCAGACTGAAACTCTAAATTCATACATCCAACTGCTACTCAACTGCTGCTCAACCTCTCATGAGCATCAAATCTTTAATTTCTCTCCAAACCTGCTCCTCCTCTCCTCATTTTCCTCCATCCAGGCTGCCCATCACCCAGTCGCAGGGGCTGTGAGCCCTGGAGGTGCTGTGGTTCAGCAGAAAGAGCAGGGACCACTGGGGATTGAATCCTACTTGTGCCTCTTAACTCGCTGTGTGTTGGTAAGAGGGAAAGAGGAGAGGGGTAAGGCTGTGCCCAAATCTTACATAACATGTTCTTGAGCTCCTACATAGGCCACAGACCTGAGCATCTCTTGCCTGGGGGCTCTTGGGGGCCTTAGGACACCTGTCATGGTGCAGGGCTGGCCCAGACTTTCCCTGACAGCACTCAGGGCATCAGGAGATTCCTTTAATGTGTGTTTTAGAGGCAAAAGATTGTAAAGCAATAGAGGTGACCAGAACCCCAGAGGTCCTCCGAACATCCCCTCCGTTTGCACATGGGGAAACTGAGGCCAGAGAGGAAGTGACCTGTTCAAAGAGCCTGAGTGGATCAGGAACTGACCCGAGATTTGATCTCAGACATCCTAACTCCCAGTCTGCAGGAAGTGGTGAGCATAATTTTACATCATTTGGGTTAGTTTTTTCCTTTGGATGCAGAGGCCTGACACCGCCTCCCCAAAGAGACACCCAGAAGGTAGAGGGAGCCCACAAGGGCCTTACCTGCCGGCTGCTGGCCTTGCCGTATCTCAGATCGGTGACCAAGTGCTCATTGTCGCTCAGAACACTGTACTTCATCTCCTTACCAACCATCCCCTTCCCAGAGCTGATTATCTCATATATGGGCCGTGGTTTGTATAGTTGGTCCAACTGGTTGTTCACCTTATAGGAGCAGTTTTCCAGCACTACTGCAAGGTACTGCCTTTTCACCACCCCTAAGCCTGTGGGGGCGCCAGCCTCAGACTTCTCCCCTGGAATCAGACACATGAGTATCAGCACCTGCAGGGAGGCCAGGGAGGGAGAGAAGACGCAAGGCAAGGAGGAAGGGCCAGGGGATCACACTATTGAGCTCTGGTGTCTGTCCCTTCACCAATGTGATTGGAGGATTCACGGATTTTCCTCTTTTACTTAATGAGCTGTGACTACTTTCTCAAGCTAATGAGTACTGAGATGCTGAGTGGTGGCTACAGTGCTATGATATGAATGGACATCATCTAGTTGACCAATCCACTGTCATTGACCCTTCCCTTTTATGAGACTGTGGGCACTGAGAGACGCTGCTGTTTTATACTGTGTGCTCGCCCAGCTAACCGTCATGGAGCTGGAGACTGTCAGATGGTGCCCCAGCCGACTGTCAAGGGGCACACGAACATCTTTCCCTGGTGAGTCAGGACCTAAAGGACCACTGTGATGCCTCCAAGGGACACAGATGTAGGTGAACCCAAGCACTCACCAGGGAGAACGAAGACGGGTACCCACTGTGGCATTTGGCTTTGAATTGTTCTAGCCATGTTAACAGATCTTTGGAAAGTTACACTTTCCACTCCCTTACCTGGGGGAGCCAGGTGGATCACATAACCATCACCCACATAGAGGACCCAGTGGGAGGAGCCGATGTGAAAAATCTCAATCAGGTCTCCAGGCTTGGGCTCTTCACGAAACTGCAAGAGAACAGCCAGGAAGGTGAGACAGAGTTCAGGGAGCGGCAGAGGCCCAGCTGGGAACTAAAGCTTTGCCTGGGGATTTGCTTACTGATGTTCACCCCAATGGAAGAGTGTGTGTGTGTGTGTTGGGGGGGATGAGGGTGAGAACTCTTGTCCTCTGTGAGAACCTCAGCCTGCTATAACTCCTAGAGATTTCCTTGTGAGTAACTGGAATCCTAGGAAAATGTCCATATACATCGGGAGAGTAAAGATTTCTCCAGAATGTGTATGTAATGCAAGTGTATCTGTGTGTGTATTGTGCATGGATATGTTGTGTATTGCATGTACATGCACACACAGAGGGATACATACACACATATGTAGGTATATTGTGTGTGTGTCTGGAGGTGGTAACATAACAGCCTGTATGTAAAACCCTTCCCTGAGGCTGGGGCCCAGGCCCATCCCCCACAACATTGTCCAGGTGAGTCTGAGCTGCTCTGCTCTCACACACTGACCCTCCTGTCTCCATCATGTGTCAGCCCTGGCTGTGCATGGCCCCAACAGCCACCACCTCACACTTTGCCCTCCCCAGCCCAGGAACACGGGTCCTTGAAGATGCCAAACTGACAGACAGCAGGTGACAGCTTCCTAAGGGCCCCTGAGCATCGGAGAAGGCCCTACTGCTGTTGCCCAGCTTCCTGCCCCGGGGACAGGGCTCACAGTCACACAGCAGGCTCTGCCCGCACATTTCCCCCATAGCTGCCACCCTCCCAGGCCCAGGGGGAGGAAGCAGCACCCATGTGCTCAGTTGGGGAAACTGAGTATCAGAGAGGCAGAGGGACTTGCCTAGGACCACTCAGCTGGCAGGGGCTTCTCTGCGTCTTCTCTGCCCCATCCCTTCCTGGTCCCCTTTACTCCTTCCCTTGCTACTTCCTCCCTGCTCCTCAGTGTCCCTGCTCAGGATAGAAAAGCTTCCTGATTTGAGATTTTTCAGTTTATCTTTCTGTTTGTGCCTGACCTCAGCTAACCTCCTGCAGTGCTCACCCCAGGAGCCCAATCTGATACCAGGGGCCAGCTTCCCTTTGCCCTCATTCCATGCAATTATTCAACAATGGTCATTTAGCCTGGAAGCTTCTCCGGAATTCACTTCTTTGTTCATCTTTCCCCCATGACTTTATTCAGGGCCATCCTGTTCCCAATATGTGACCCCATAGTTTCGTGACCAACCCCTAGACTTCTGTCCCACCCACTCCAGGGCTTATGATCCTCCATGGTGGGGCCCTTTGGTCCTAATGAAGATAGATAAGGGAGGGGACTTCCTGCCTGGGTTTGGGGCCAGAGCTCTGGGTCTGAAAGTGGGAATGGTAGAGTCCTGCTTCTGCCTCTTTCTAGCGGTGTGTTTGTGACAATGAACTCAGAAGAGCAGAAAGTGGATGGGTTAAAGCTGAGCCCAGACCTTACATAACATGTTCATGAGCTGTCACATAGGCCACTGACCTTGAGTATCTTTTGCCCGAGGGCTCTCTAGGGCCTTAAGGACACCTGTCACGGTGCAGGGTTGGCCCAGACTTTCCCTGACAGCACACAGGGCATCAGGAGCTGCCTTAGGGTGGGTCTTAGGGGCGATGGATCCTAAAGGGAAAGTGCTGACCAGAGCACAGAGGTCCTCCAACATCCCTCTTTCTTCACATAGGGAAACTGAGGCCAAAGAGGAAGTGACCTGTTCAAAGACCCTGAGTGGATCAGGAACTGACCCAAGATTTGTTCTCAGATATCCTAACATCCACCAACCTCGAAGCAGAGATCATGCAGAGATCATATATTTGCATCATTTGTGGTAACTTTATCTTCTGGGTAGTCATCTCTGTCACCCCACCCTAAGCAGACCTCTAGAAGGGAGAGGGAGTCCCCCAGAAGGGCCTTACCTTCCGGCTGTAGGCCTTGCCATATCTCAGATTGGTGACCAAGTGCTCAGAGCTCCTGCTCAGAACACTGTACTCCATCTCCATACCAAACATCTCCTTCCCAGAATTGAGCATCTCCTTTATGGGCCGAGGTTTGTACAGGTGGTCCAAGTGGTTGTTGACCTGATAGAAGAAGTTTCCTACCACGTCCAGGAGGAGCTCCCTCTTCACCACCCCTAAGCCAGTGGATGTGCCAGCCTCCAAGTTCTCCCCTGGAATCAGACACAGGAGTATCAGCACCTGCAGGGAGGCCGGGAGGAGAGAGAGGAGACACAAGACAGGGAGGAAGGGCCAGGGGATCACACTATTGACCTCTGGTGTCTGTCCCTTCACCAATGTGATTGGAGGATTCACGGACTTCCCTCTTTTACTTAATGAGCTGTGACTACTTTTTCAGCTAATGAGTATTCTGCTGGTCAGGGGCTGCTATTGTGCTCCATGATATGAATGGACATCATCCAGTTGACCAATCTACCATCATTGATTCTTCTCCTTTATGAGACCGGGACACCCAGAGACGCTGCTGGTTTCATGAAATTTGTCTGCATGTACAGCTAAAGTGCCGGAGCTAGTAAGCTCCGAATACTGATGTGGCCTGTCTCCACTAGGGCCCTCCAACTTCTTTCCCTGCTGTGTGAGTGCCTGAGGATCACTAAGATGCGTCAACGGACATGGATGTAGGAGGAACCCCAGCACAGCTCAGGGAGAACCAACAGGGGTTTCCAGGATAGCATTTGGCTTTGAATTGTTCTCATCATGGTAACAAATCTTTGGAAAGTTACACTTTCAACCCCCTTACCTGGGGGAGCCAGGTGGATCACATAACCATCGCCCATATACAGGGCCCAGTGCGAGGAACCCATTTGGAAAATCTCAATCAGGTCTCCAGGCTTGGGCTCTTCACGGAGCTGCAAGCAAACAGCCAGGAAGGTGAGGCAGAGTTCACGGAGTGGAAGAGGCCCAGCTGGGAGCTGTGTTCCGCCTGGGGATTGGCTTACTGCTGCTCACCCCCTGGGAAGCATGTGTGTGTTTGGGGGGACTCATGTCCCTGTGAGGTCCTCAGCCTGCTGTAGCTTCTAGAGGTTGCCCTGTGGGTAACTGGAAGCCTGGAATTATGTCCTTGTACACTGGCAGGGAAGATTTGTCCAAAATATGTGTGTAATGCATGTGTGTCTGTGTATTATGCATGGATATGTTGTGTTTTGGTGCACATACACACAAATAGGGATGCAGACACGCATATGCAGGTGTATTGTATATGTGTCTGAGGGGTAATAACATAACACCCTGTACGTAAACCCCTTCCCTGAGGCTGGGGCCCAGGCCCATCCTTCACAACATTGTCCAGGTGAGTCTGAGCTTCTCTACTCTCACACACTGACCCTCATGTCTCCATCATGTGTTTTCCCTGGCTGAGCATGGCCCCAACAGCCACCACCTCACACTCTGCCCTCCAAAGACCCAGGCACACGGGCCCTTGAAGATGCCAAACTGACAGACAGCAGGTGACAGCTTCCTAAGGGCCTCTGAGCATTGGAGAAGGCCCTACTGCTGTTGTCCAGCTTCCTGCCCTGGGGACAGGGCTCACAGTCACACACAGGCTCTGCCCACACATTTCCCCCAAAACTGCCACCCTCCCAGGCCCAGAGGAAGGAAGCAGCACCCACGTGCTCAGCTGGGGAAACTGAGGGTCAAAGAGGCAGAGGGACTTGCCCAGGACCACTCAGCTGGTAGTGGCTGCTCTGGGTCTTCTCTGCCCCGTCCCTAACTGGTCCCCTTCCCTCCCTGCCTTTCTCACCTCCTCCTTTCTCCTCAGTGTCCCTGCCCAGGGACTGCAGCTTCCCGATTTGAGATTTTTCAGTTTATCTTTCTGTTTGTGCCTGACCTCAGCAAACCTCCTGCTGCGCTCACCCCAGGAGCCCAATCTGAGACCAGGGACCAGCTTCCCTTTGCTCTCATTCCATGCCAATATCCAACAATGTTCATTTAACCTGGAAGCTTCTGGAATTTATTTATTTGTTCATCTATCCTCCTTATTTTATTCAGGGCCATCTCATTCCAGACCCCATGTTTTCCTGACCAATCCCCAGACTTCTGTCCCACTCTCTCCAGGGCCTGCGTGAGTCTAATGGTGGGGCCACTTGGTTCCTCTGGCCAGAGCTCTTGGGGTAAAAGTGGGAATGGCTCTGCAATCGGACTCTACCTGGGCTCCAGCTCTGCAGAGGGAGGTGGTGGCAGAGATGAGGGGGACAATGGGAAACCATGACCTCAAGGAACCCTGTGCTCTGTGTACAGTTCCCAAGTGCAGCTTGGAAACATCCATTTCCAGCCCCACTCAGCCTTGAACCTCAGACTCAAATGTGCAACTGCCACTCAACAGATACACCTGGATGTTTAACTGATCACCTCAACACCCCTCATGATCAACAAATCCTTAATTTCCCTCCCAAACCTCCTCCTTCTCTCATCCTCCTCCATCAACGCTGCCCATCACCCAGTCACAGGGGCTGTGAGCTCTGGAGGTGCTGTGGTTCAGTAGAAAGAGCAGGGACCACTGGGGATTGAATCCTGCTTCTGCCTCTTAACTCGCTGTGTGTTGGTAAGAGGGAAAGAGGAGAGGGGTAAGACTGTGCTTAGATCTTGCATAACATGTTCTTGAGCTGTTACATAGGCTACTGACCTGAGTATTTCTTGCCTGAGTGCTCTCTGGGGCCTTAGGACACCTGTCATGGCCCAGTTTTGGCCCAGACTTTCCCTGACAGCACACAGGGCATCAAGAGCTGCCTTTAGGGCGGAACTTAGAGACAAAGATCCTAAAGGGACAGAGATGTCCAAAGCCCCAGAGTTCCTCCAACATCCCCTCCTTCTGAACATGGGGAAAATGAGGCCAGAGAGGAAGTGACCTGTTCAAAGACCCTGAGTGGATCAGGAATAATCCTGAGATTTGATCTCAAACATCCTAATGCCTAGCCAGCAGGAAGCATGGAGCATAATTTTACATCATTTGGGGTAGTTTTTTCTTCTGGATTCCGAGGCCTGACATTTCTTATCCAAGCAGACCTTCAGAAGGGAGAGGGAGCCCCCCACAGAGGGCCTTACCTGCCGGCTGTTGGACTCTCCATATCTCAAAATGGTGACAAAGTGTTCACTGTTCCTGCTCAGAACACTGTACTCCGTCTCCTTACCAACCATCTCCTCCGCAGACCTGAGCATCTCCTTTACAGGTCGTAGTTTGTACAGACTGTCCAAATAGTTGTTAACTTTATAGGAGCTGTTTTCCACCACGTCCAGGAGGAGCTGCCTTTTCACCACCCCTAAGCCGGTGGGGGCTCCAGCCTCAGACTTCTCCCCTGGAATCAGACACACGAGTATCAGCAACTGCAGGGAGGCCAGGGAGGGAGAGAGGAGACAGAAGACAGGGAGGAAGGACCAGGGGATCACACTATTGAGCTCTGGTATCTGTCACTTCACCAATGGGATTAGAGGATTCACGATTTTACTCCTTTACTTAATGAGCTGACTACTTTCTCACGCTAATGAATACTGTGATGCTCAGTGATAGCTATTGTGCTCCATAATGTGAATGGACATCATCTAGTTGACCAATCTACCGTCATTGATCCTTTTCCTTTATGAGACTGTGGACACACAAGATACTGCTGGTTTAATGAAATCTGTCTGCACACCTAACTGAAGGTCATAAAGCTGGAGAGCATCCAATAAGGGCACAGCCTGGCTTCCCTGGGGTCCAAGGACCACTTTCCCTGCTGAGTCAGGACCCAAAGGACCATTGAGATGCTTTTAAGAGACATGATGTACCATGTACACAAGCACAGTCAGGGAGGACCGACATGGGTTCCAGGGTGGCATTTGGCTTTGGATTGTTCTCATCATGGTAACAAATCTTTGGAAAGTTACATTTTCAGCCCCCTTACCTGGGGGAGCCAGGTGGATCACATAACCATCGCCCTCATAGAGGACCCAATAGGAGGAGCCGATGTGTAAAATCTCAATCAGGTCTCCAGGCTTGGGCTCTTCAAGGAGCTGCAAGAGAACAGCCAGGAAGGTGAGACAGAGTTCAGGGAGCTGCAGAGGCCCAGCTGGAAACTAAAGCTTCACCAAAGCATTTGCTTACTGATGTTCACCCCATGGGAAGAATGTGTGTGTGTGTGTGTGTGTGTGTGTGTGTGTGTGTGTGTGGCAGGGCGGGGGTGTTTTGGGGGACTCTTGTCTCCTGTGAGGTCCTCAGCCTGCTGTTGCTTCTAGAGACTAACCTCTGAGTAACTGGATGCCTGGAAAAATGACCTTATACTTTGTGTGAGGGAAGGTGTGTGCAATACATGTGTGCATATGTGTATTGTGCATGGATATATATGCTTTTTACAATATCCTACCTAATAAAAGAGTAATAAGCAAATTGGCCATCACTCCAACACACAAGATGGCTGCCCCATGTGGGCACAAGATGGCTGCCACTACATGGCCAGCAGGGGAGGGACCAGGCCTGAAAGGGATGACAGTTGTGGGCAATCAAGCCTGCAGGGGAGGGCAGTTAGAGATGACCAGGCCTGCAGGGGAGGGCAGTTATGGATGACCAGGCCTGCAGGGTGGGGGAGCAGTTAGGGGCAATCAGGCTAGCAGGGGAGTAGTTAGGCATCAATCAGGCTGGCAAGCAGAAGCGTTTAGGAGTAATCAGGAAGGCAGGCAGGTGAGCAGTTGGGATCCAGCAGTCCTGGATTCTGACAGGGATGTTTCAGATTGAAGTGATGCAGGCTGGGGTAAGGGACACACACCACCGTGCAGGAATTTCATGCACCGGGCCTCCAGGACAAAATAAATCTATTACCAGATTGTAGATACAACATAATTAGCTATTTGTGTGCAATAAACATTAATATTTCAAGAAAAAAGATTTTAAGTATAATATTACCAAAACTGTACTTATATAGTCCCAGTATAATATCACAAAAGTTGTAGGAAATATTCATAATCTGCAAATAACCAGATTACTTCAATGATATTCTAAAATATATTTTTCTCTGGCTCTATTTTTATCAGTTTATGCTGTTCATTATATTCCACAAATGAGTGAGATCATGTGACATTTATTTTTCTCTGGCTTATTTCACTTAATATAATGCTCTCCAATTCCATCAATGCTGTTGCAAATGGTAAGAGTTCCTTCTTCTTTACAGCAGCAAAGTATTCCACTGTGTAGATGTTCTACAGTTTCTAATCCAGTCATCTGATGATGGGCACTTAGGCTGTTTCCAAATCTTAGCTATGGTGAATTGTGCTGCTATAAACATAGGGGTGCATATATCCTTTTTGATTGGTGTTTCTGATTTCTCAGAATATATTCCTAGAAATGGGATTCCTGTGTCAAATCGAATTCCAACTTTAATTTTTTTCAGGAAACTCCATACTCTTTTCTACAGTGGCATACTCTTTTCTGCACCAGTCTGCATTCCCACCAGCAGTGCATGATGGTTCCTTTTTCTCCGCAACCTCGCCAACACTTGCTGGTTGTTGATTTGTTGATGGTAGCCATTCTGACAGGTGTGAGATGGTACCGCATTGCTGTTTTTGATTTGCATCTCTCAGATGATTAGTGCCTTTGAACATATTTTTATATATTTCTTGGTCTTCCTTATGTCTTTTTTCGAAAAGTATCTATTTAGGGCCATTGCCCATTTTTTTATGGGGTTGTCTTCCATTTGTTAACTTGTATGAGTTTTCTGTAAATGTTGGAGATTAAACCTTATCGGTGATAACATTGACAAATATGTTCTCCCATGCAGTGGGCTTTCTTGTTGTTTTGTTGATGGTTTCTTTTACTGTACAGAAGCTTTTTATTTTGATGTAGTCCCATTTGTTTATTTTCTCCTTAGTTTTCATTGCCCTAGGCGCTGTATCGGTAAAGATATTGCTATGGCATATGTCTGCTATTTTGTTGCCTATGGAGCCTTCTAAGATTTTTATTGTTTCCCATCTTGCATTTAGTCTTTATCCATTTTGAGTTTATTTTTATGTATGATGTAAGCTGGTAGTCTAGCTTCATTATTTTGCATGTATCTGTCCAATTTTCCCTACACCATTTATTGAAGAGACTATCTTGTCTCTATTGTATGCTCTTGCCTCTGTCAAATCTTAATTAAGTAAATGGCTTGGATTGATTTCTGGGTTCTATGTTCGGTTCCACTGGTCTATATGTTTGTTCTTGTGCCAGTTTTACCAGGAAGTTTTGAGAACAGTGGCTTTGTAATATAGCTTGATATCTGGTATTGTGATCCCTCCAATTTTGTTCTTCTTTCTCAGGATTGCTGTGGCTATTTGGGGTCTTTTTTAATTCCATATAAATATTTTTGAGAATACAAGATACTGATGGCCTGTGAAATATGCCATCAGTATCTTAATGGGGATAGCATTGAATCTAAGGACTGCTTTGTGTAGTGTGGACATTTTAATGATGTTTATTCTACCAATCCATGAACACATATTCTTCCATTTGCTTATGTCTTCCTCTAGCTCTCTTTTCAACATCCTGTAGTTTTCTGAGTTCAGGTCTTTTACCTCCTTAGTTAAGTTTATTCCTGGGTATCTTAATTTTTTGTTGAAATGGTAAATGGGATTATGTTTTTAGTTTCTATTTTGGTAAGTTCATTATTGATGTATAAAAAAGCCATCGATGTTTAGGTGTTAATTTTGTATCCTATTACATTGCTGAATTCATTTATTAAATATAATAGTTTTTTTTATGGAGTCTTTAGGGTTTTCTAGTGTTCTATGTACAATATCATGTCATCTTTGAATAACAACAGTTTTACTTCTTTTCCAGTTTAGATGCCTTTTATTTCTCCTTCTTGTGTGATTGCTATAGCTAGCACTTCCAGTACTATAAGAACAGGAGTGATGCAAGTGGGCATCCTGACTTGTTCCTGTTCTTAGGGGAAATGGTTTTAGCTTTTTCCCATTGAGTATGATGTTGGCTGTAGGTTTGTCATATATGACCTTTATCGTGCTGAGATATACTCCTTCTATTCCCACTTTGCTGAGAGTCTTTATCAAAAATGGGTGTTGGATTTTTTCAAATGCTTTCTCTGTGTCTATTGATATGATCATGTGATTTTTTTTGTCTTTCAATTATGTGATGTATTAGGTTATTGATTTGTGAATATTGTACCGGCTTGCATCCCTGGAATAAATCCCAGTTGATCATGGTGGATAATCTTTTTAGTATATTACTGGGTGTAATTTGCTAATTTTTTTTTTTTTTTTAGGTATGCCTGTAGTGATGTGAACTTCCCTCTCAGGGCTGCTTTTGCTGTGTCCCAGAGATGTGGGGTTGTTTTGTGTTCATTTTCATTTGTTTCCAGGAAATTTCTTCTTTCTTTCTTGACCTCATTGGTAATCCATTCATTGTTTAATAACATTCTATTTAGCCTCCATGTCCTTGAATGTTTTGGGGTGTTTTTACTGTAGTTGATTTTTAATTTCATTCCACTGTAATCTGAGGAGATGCTTGATATGATTTCAGTCTTCTTGAACTTGTAGAGGCTTCTTTTGTGTCCTAAAATGCTGTCTATATTTGTGAATGATCCATGTGCACTTGAGAAGAATTTGTGTTCTGCTGCATTGGGTGATATGTTCTATAAATGTCAGTTAAATCCATCTGATCCAGTGTGTCCTTTAGAGTCTCTGTTTTTTTGTTAAGTTTTTTTCTGGACGATCTATCAAGGGAAGTCAGCAGGGTGTTAAAGTCCCCTACTATGACTGTATTGTTGTTGATCAATCTATTAAAGTCCTCTACAAGTTTAATATATTTAGGTGCTCCTATATTGGGTGCATATATGTTTGCCAGGTTATATCCTGTTGTATTAATCCCTTTAGTATTATGTAGTGACCTTTGTTGTCTCTTGTGATGGCCTTCATTTTAAAATCTATTTTGTTGGATATGAGTATTGCCACTCCAGCTTTTTTTTCTTTTCCATTTGCATGGAAAAATATTTTTCCATCCTTTCACTCTCATCCTTTGTGTGTCTCTTGTTTTGAGGTGGGTCTTTTGTAGACAGAATATAGTTTGGCCATGTTTTTGTACCCATTTAGCTACACTATGCCTTTTGATGGAAGCAATTAACCCATTTACATTTAGGGTTATAATTGATAGGTACTTATTTATTGCCATTTTAATTTTGTATGGCTAGGTTTCTCTCTCTTTTTTCTCATTATAGCAGTCCCTCTAGCATTTCTTGTAATGCTGGCTTGGTGATGAACTCCTTTAGCCTTTTTTTTTTTTTGTCTGGGAAGTTCTTTATTTCGCCATCTATTTGAATGATAGCCTTACTGGATATAGTAATCTTGGTCTCAGATGCTTGCTTTCCATTAACTTGAGTTCTACATGCCATTCCCTTCTGGCCTGTAGCGATTCTGATGAGAAATCAGTTGTCAGCTTTATGGGAACTCCTTTGTAGATAACAGCTTTCTCTTGCTGCCTTTAAGATTCTCTCTTTGTCTTTAATTTTTGCATTTTAATTATGATATGTCTTGTCATGGGCCTGTTTGGGTTCTTTTTGCTTAGGGTTCTCTGTGTCTCCTGAACTTGTGTGACATTTTCCTTTATGAGGTTAGGGAAGTTTTCTGCTCTACACCACTCAATCTCTAGTGCAGGACAGTGCTAAAGGCTATTTCTTCAAACATGTTCTCTATTCCTCTCTCCCTTTCTGCCTCTTCTGGCACACCTGCTTCTCCTAATATTGTTATGTTTCACATTGTCCCACAGCTCCCTTAAGCTTCCTCCTATTTTTTAATTGTTTTCTCTTTTTGGTTTTCTAATTGAGTGATATTTTCAACTCTGTCTTATAATTTGTTGATTGAATCCTCAGCTTTTCCTAATTTCCTATGTATTCCTTCCAATGTGTTCTTTATTTGTGTTATGTCGTTCTTTATCACAAACTGTTCTTTTTTCATAATTACTATATCTTTTTTTATGCTGTTCAGCATCTTCACCATCATTACTCTGTACTCTGTTTCAGATAAATTTCTTATCTCTGCTTCATTTATCCGTTCTTCTGGAGAATTCTCTAGTTCTTTCATTTGGGAGTTGTTTCTTTGTCTCTTCATTTAGGCTGTCTCTCTGGGTTTGTGACCCTGTATCGGTAGATCCTCTATACCCGTAGTCGGCAAACTGTAGCTCGCGAGCCAAATGCAGCCCTTTGGCCCCTTGAGTATGGCTCTTCCACAAAATACCTTGGCCTGGGCGAATCTATTTTGAAGAAGTGGTATTAGAAGAAGTTTAAGTTTTAAAAATTTGGCTCTCTAAAGAAATTTCAATCATTGTACTGTTGATATTTGGCTCTGTTGATTAATGAGCTTGCTGACCACTGCTCTATACTAAGGATGTCAAACTCAAAGGCTAACGTGGGCCAAATAAACAAGGTTTAAGTTTATGTGGGCCACGAAAAAACAAAAGCTTCATTTTCATAGAAACGTAGGTTTATTTTGATAGAAATATACTGAATACAAAGGGCTGAAACAAATAAGTAATAGTTAACAAAATAATAGAACATTTTAATAAAATATAATATTTTTTTTCTTGAACATTCCCTTAGCAGACATGGAATTACTGCACGAATTAATAAGTATAACACAAATAAACCTATTTTTCTTGTTCTCCAAAAGTGAATATTTTCTGTTTTACACACCAAACAAGTCAGTATAAGACAAATGACGTGGCAATCGTTTGCTAAAATATTTGCTGCTAGTATTATTGGAGAGAAAAGGTGTGCCTGCATGAAAGGCACATAAGGGAAATGGATACAACATGATTATAATAATCAGTCATTAGTGAACATTGGAGTTTGTTACTAATAATTATGTATAACAGAATATTGTAAAAATTAAGTTACAAAATGTTTATTAAAATGTTTCTTATGTCCTGGCCAGTTTGGCTTGGTGGATAGAGCATCAGCCTGCAAACTTAAGGGTCCCAGGTTTGATTCTGGTGAAGGGCACATGCCCTGGTTGTCAGCTCGGTCCCCAGTAGGGGGCATGCAGGAGGTAGCCGATCAATGATTCTCTCTCCTCATTGATGTTTCTCTTTCTCTCTCCCTCTCCCTTCTCTCTGAATTCAATAAGTAAATATATTTTTTAAAAATGTTTCTTACATACCAATATATTGGGTGGGCCACAAAAATATTCGTTGTGGGCCCTGAGTTTGACATGCATGCTCTACAGCACTCAATCTCTAGTGCAGGACAGTGCTAAAGGCTGTTTCTGACTAATTAGATCAGGCAAATACTCAAAGCCTTCAGAGACTGCCTCTTTTTACAGCAGCAGTTCTCAACCTGGGGGGTCTCAACCCCTTTGGGGATAGAACGACCCTTTCACAGGGCTCATCTAAGACATCCTGCATATCAGATATTTACATTATGATTCATAACAGTAGCAAAATTATAGTTATGAAGTAGCAACAAAAATAATTTTATGGTTGGTGGTCACCACAACATGAGAAACTGTATTAAAGGGTGGAGGCATTAGGAAGGTTGAAAACCAGGTCCTACAGCCTGATAGGATTCAGACTTGAATTGACTCCCCTTCCCCCCCCCCCCCCCCCTCAGGGAATCATCCTCAGATGTGACAAGTGTTGTTTTTGTTTTTTTCCCCAACAGGGTGTGGCACTTGCTTCTGCCTGGAGGCTAACTGTTATTTTTAAGCTCTTAAGTGGCCTCTGGGCAAAGTATTTTCTAATAAGATGTGTCAACTGTCTTTTCCCAGGCAAGGGAAATGTCAATGTGGGGACCATGTCCTCTGCTGCTTGAGGGAATGACTCAGCCCAAGAAACTTGGAGTGTCTGCCTTCTGAGCTCTACTCCCCAAGTGTGCAGTCCTGGCTTCTGCTCTGATAGCCCCAGTACATTTCACCCTCCCTCTGCCAAAGCACAAGATACGTGACCCCATAGGTAATTTTGTATATTGGCCCTTTAAGAGGGTGCTGAATTTACACCTGTCACTTCCTGGCACACAGCATCCCACTGCTTTTCACAGCCAGATGTTATGTGGGTACTCTTCTCAGTTTTGGTACTCTCTGCTAGAGGGCTCAGCTTGAGGATTAGATCCCAGAGTTCTCAGAGGCACCCCCCACAGCTGAGATATCTCTCCAGAACTTCAGTTGCTGTCTATGGGCACAGGTTAGCACTTTTGCTCCTCTGTCCCTCCTACCAGTCTCTATGCAGTTACCACTTAAAGTGCTCAAATATCAGAGTTCTCTCCTGTGACATTTCCATTGATTATTCAGCAAGTTTTTCTGTATTTTAGTTGTAATTCCAGTTTGTTCCTAGGAGAGTCTCCATGCAGCATCCACTTATTATGCTACCATTTTCTCTCACCTGAGGAATTCTTAAATTTAGGAGAGTGATCTATTGTATTTATGTGACACCTTATCTAAGAGGAAAATGTTCTGGGCATGGATATGTTGTGTTGTGTGTACATGCACACACACTAGGATGCAGACATGCATATGCAGGAGTATTGCACATGTGTTTGGAGGATAATAACACAACAGCCTGTATGGTAACACCGTTAACTGAGACTGAGCACAAGCCCCAACACCAACAACACTCACTATATCCAGGTGAGTCTGAGCTTCTCTGCTCTCACACACCCATGTTTCCATCATGTATTGCCCTGGCCAAACAAGGAACACCTTAGACTCTTCTCTCTTCAACATGGGCCCTCAAAGATGCTAAACTAACAGACATCAGGTGAAGCATCCTAAGGGCACCTGAGCATTGGAGAAGTCCCTACTGCTGTTGCCCAGCTTCCTGCCTTGAGCCTAGGGCTCACAGTCACACAGCGAGATCTGCTGGCACATTTCCCACCATAACTGCCACCCTCCCAAGCCCATAGAAAGGAATCACCACCCCTTGATCAGCTGGAGAAACAGAGGATCAGAGAGGTAGAGGGACTTGCCCAGGGACTTTCAGCTGGCAGTTGCTGCCCTAGATTTTCTCTGCCCCGTCCCTACCTGGTCTCATTTCCTCCCTCCCTTCCAGCCTTATTACCTCCTCCCTGCTCCTCACTGTACCCACCATGGGCACTGAAGATTCCTGTGTGAGAATATTTCAGTTTATCTTCTGTTTGTATCTGACCTCAGCAAATCTCCTGCAGTGCTCACTCCAGGAGCCTATACAGAGACCAGGGGCCAGCTTCCCTTTGCCCTCATTCCATGCCAATATCCAACAATGGTCACTTAGGCTGGAAGCTTCTCTGTATTCCACTTCTTTGACCATCTTTCCCCCATGACTTTATTCAGGGCCATCCTATTCCCAATTATGTGACCCCATGTCTCCTGGCCAAGCCCCTCACTTCTGTCCCACCCACTCCAGGCTCACAGCCTCCATGATGGGCCACTCAGTCCTGATGAAGGTAGATAAGGAAGGGACTTCCTGCCTGGGCTCCTGGGGCCAGAGCTCTGGGGGTGAAAGTGGGAATGGCTCTGTGGTCGGGGCTCTACCTGGGCTCCAGCTCTGCAGAGGGAGGTGGTGGCAGAGCTGAGGGGGACGATGGGAAACCAGGGCCTCAGGGATCACAGTGCTCTGTGTACTGTTCCCAAGTGCACCCTAGAAACTTAGATCCCCAGGCCCACCTCAGCCCTGAATTGCAGACTCACATCCAACTGTTACTCAACAGCTCTATCTGGATGTCTAACTGGTCATCTCATTACCCCACATGAGCATCAAATCCTTAATTTCCCTCCCCAAACTGCTCCTTCTCTCATTTTCTTCCATCCAGGCTGCCCATCACCCATCAGAGGGGCTGTGAGCCTGAGCCCTGGAGGTGCTGTGGTTCAGCAGAAAGAGCAGGGACCACTAGGGATTGCATCCTGCTTCTGCCTCTTAACTCGCTGTGTGTTGGTAAGAGGGAAAGAGGAGAGGGGTAAGGCTGTGCCCAGATCTTACATAACATGTTCTTGAACTCTCACATAGGCCACAGATATGAGCATCTCTTACCTGAGGGCTCTCTGGGGCCTTAGGACACCTGTCATGGTGCAGGGCTGGCCCAGACTTTCCCTGACAGCACACAGGGCATCAGGAGCTGCCTTTAGGATGGGACTTAGAGACAAAGGATCCTAAAGGGATAGAGGAGCCCAGAGCCCCAGAGGGCCTCCAACATCCCCTTCTTCTGCATATGGGGAAACTGAGGCCAGAGAGGAAGTGACCTGTTCAAAGAGCCTGAGTGGATCAGGAATGAACCTGAGATTTCTTCTCAGACATCCTAACAGCCAGCCGGCAGGATGCAGGGAGCATAATTTTGCATCATTCAGGGTAATTTTTTCTTTTGGATGCACAATGCTGTCACTCCCACCCAGTCAGACCCCTAGAAGAGCATGGGAGCCCCCAGGAAAGGCCCTTACCTGCCGGCTGCTGGCCTTGCCATATCTCAGATCGGTGACAAAGTGCTCACTGTTCATGCTCAGATCACTGTCCTCCATCTCCTTACCAACCATCTCCGCTGCAGACTGGAGCATGTCCTTTATGGGACAAGTTTTGTACAGGTGGTCCAAGTGGTTTTGGACCGTATAGAAGCAGTTGTCGACCACATCCATGAGCAGCTCCCTTTCCACCACCAAGCTGGTGAGGGCACCAGCCTCAGAGTTCTCCCCTGGAATCAGACACACGAGTATTAGCAATTGCAGGGAGGCAAAGGAGGGAGAGAGGACACAAGTCAAGGAGGAAGGGCCCGGGGATCACACTATTGAGCTCTGGTGTCTGTCCCTTCACCAATGTAATTGGAGGATTTACAGATTTTACTCTTTTACTTAATGAGCTGTGACTACTTTCTCAAGCTAATGAGTACTGAGATGCTGAGTGGTGGCTATAGTGCTCCACGATATGAACGGACATTATCTAGTTCAGTGTTTCCCAAAGTGTGGTATGCGTACCCCCAGGGGTATGGGAAGAGTTTGGTGGGGGTACACATTGCACCGGAGTTTGGTGGGGAGATGCACTGCACGGTGCTTAGCTGCACCTAATTCTAACCCTCATGAGTACAAGGGTTACTCAGCGTTATGAAAATTATAGAAGGGGTACACATATGTCAAAAGTGTACCAATCCACCATCCTTGACCCTTCTCTTTTATGAGACTGTGGGCACCCAGAGACACTGTTGGTTTAGAGAAATTTGTTTGCTCGCCCAGTTAAAGGGTCAAAGCTGGAGAACATCCAAATCAGCCCCAGCCCGGCTTCACTGAGGCCAGTGACCACTTTTCATGCTGAGTCAGGACCCGAGGGACCACTGAGATTCCTCCAAGGAACACGGATAAAGGGTGAATAAAAGCACTGCTCAGGAAGAACCAACACGGGTTCCAGGGTGGCATGTGGCGTTGAATTGTTCTCATCATGTCAACAAATCTTTGGAGTTATACTTTCCACCCCCTTACCTGGGGGAGCCAGGTGGATCACATGACCATCGCCCTCATAGAGGGCCCAGTGAGAGGAGCCGATGCGGGAAATCTCAATCAGGTCTCCAGGCTCGGGCTCTTCACAGAGCTGCAAGAGAACAGCCAGGAGGTGAGACAGAGTTCAGGGAGCTGCAGAGGCCCAGCTGGAAGCTGCAGCTGCGCCTGAAGATTTGCTTACTGATGCTCACCCCATGGGAAGAGTGTGTGTGTGTGTGAGTGTGTGTGTGTGTGTGTGTGTGTGTGTGTGTGTGTGTGTACGTGGCAGGGGGGGAGAATAGGGGGGAAAGGGGGCTCATGTCCCCTGTGTGGTACTCAGCCTGCGGTAGCTTCTAAAGGATGCCCTGGGAGTAACTGGAAGCCAGGAAAAATGACCTTGTGCATTGGGACAGAGAATATTTCTCTAGAATGTGTGTGTAATGCATGTGTGTCTGTCAGTTTATTCTGCTTGTAATTGTTGTGTGTTCCATGAACATGCACACACACAGGAATGCAGGCATGCATATGTAGGTGTATTGTGTGTGTGTCTGGAGGTAGTAACACTACAGCCTGTATATAAACCCCCTTCCCTGAGGCTGGGGCCCAGGCCCATCCCCCACAACATTGTCCAGGTGAGTCTGAGCTGCTCTGCTCTCACACACTGACCCTCCTGTCTCCATCATGTGTTTGTGCTGGCTGTGCATGCTCCAACAGCCACCACCTCACACTCTGCCCTCCCCAGACCTGGCACGCGGGCCCTGAATATTCTGAACTGACAGACAGCAGGTGACAGCTTCCTAAGGGCCCCTGAGCATTGGAGAAGGCCCTACTGCTGTTGCCCAGCTTCCTGCCCCGGGGACAGGGCTCACAGTCACACAGCAGGCTCTGCCCGCACATTTCCCCCAAAACTGCCACTCTCCCAGGCCCAGGGGAAGGAAGCAGCACCCACGTGCTCAGCTGGGGAAACTGAGGATCGGAGAGGCAGAGGGACTTGCCCAGGACCACTCAGCTGGTAGTGGCTGCTCTGGGTCTTCTCTGCCCCGTCCCTTCCTGGTCCCCTTCCCTCCCTGCCTTGCTCACCTCCTCCTTTCTCCTCAGTGTCCCTGCCCAGGGCCCTGCAGCTTCCTGATTTGAGATTTTTCAGTTTATCTTTTGTTATTGTGTGACCTCAGCAAACCTCCTGCAGCGCTCACCCCAGGAGCCCAATCTGAGACCAGGGGCCAGCTTCCGTTTGCTGTCATTCCATGTCCATATCCAACAATGGTCACTTAGCCTGGAAGCTTCTCTGGAATTGACTTCTTTGTTCATCTTTCCCCCATGACTTTATTCAGGGCCATCTTGTTCCAGATTATGTGACCCTATGTTTTCCTGACCAACCCCCAGACCTCTGTCCCACCCACTCCAGGGCCTGTGTGAGCCTCCATGGTGGGGTCATTTCATCCTGACGGGGGTGAGTAGGGGAGGTGCTTCCTGCCTGGGCTGCTGGGGCCAGAGCTCTGGGGGTGAAAGTGGGAATGGCTCTGTGGTCGTGGCTCTACCTGGGCTCCAGCTCTGCAGAAGGAGGTGGTGACAGGGCTGAGGGGACACAATGGGAAACCATGGTTAGTTATCAATGTTTTCTGTGTACTGTTCCCAATGCAGCCCAGAAACTTCTACTTCCAGGCTCACAGGTCCAACTCCTACACAATAGTCCCAACTGGATATCTAACTGGTGACCTCAAGCACCCAGCTTTGCAAGAATTCCTTAATTTATATCTGCAACTTGCTCTTCCTCTTCTCATTCTCCTCCATCCAGGGGTCCCCATCACCTAAGTCCTGGGCCTCCAGGCCTGGAGATGCAATCCTTCAGTAGGAAGAGCAGGGACCACTAGGGATTGCACCCTTACTAGCTTGTTTTGGTAAAAGGGCAAGGAGGAAGGGGTTAAAGCTGTATCCAGATCTTACATTATTGGGTTGGACAGAGGAGGAGGGAACACCCATTACTTCACATGGGGAATGAGGATCAGAGAGGTAGGGAGACTTGCCCAGAGCACTCAGCTGGAAGTGGCTACACAGCGTCTTCTCTGAAGAAACTTCTTGAACCCTTACATAGGACACAGACCTTGAGCATTTCTTTCCTGAAGGGTCTTTGGGCCTTAGGACACCTGTCATGGTGCAGGGCTGGCCCACACTTTCCCTGACAGCACACAGGGCATCAGGAGCTACCTTTAGGTTGGGTCTTAGAGGCGAAGGAACCTAAAGGTTTGATAGAGCTGACCAGAGCCCCAGAGGTCTCTCAAACATCCCCTCGTTCTGCACATGGGGAAACTGAGGCCAGAGAGGAAATGACCTGTCAAAAGAGCCTGGGTGGATCAGGAACAGACCTGAGTTTTGCTGTCAGACATCCTAATTCCCAGCCAGTGGAACCCTAAGAGTCCATGTTTGCATCACTAAGGGAGGTTTGTTTCTTTTTTTTGGTACTCAGCCCTCTCACAGCCACTGCAAGCTGACTGCCAGAGGGGAGAGGGAGCCCCCACAAAGGGCCTTACCCGGCGGCTACAGGCCTTGCCATATCTCAGATTGGTGACAAAGTTCTCAGAGCTCCTGCTCAGAACACTGTACTCCATCTCCTGACCAACCATCTCCGCTGCAGATCTGAGCATGTCCTTTATGGGCCGAGGTTTGTACAGGTGGTCCAAGTGGTTGTTGACTTCATAGGAGCAGTTTTCCACCACATCCACGAGGAGCTCCCTTTTCACCACCCCTAAACCGGTGGGGATACCAGCCTCAGACTTCTCCCCTGGAATCAGACACATGAGTATCAGGAACTGCAGGGAGGCCAAGGAGGGAAAGAGAAGACACAAGACAGAGAGGAAGGGCCAGGGGATCACACTATTGAGCTCTGGTGTCTGTCCCTTCACCAATGGGATTGGAGGATTCCATCATTTTGCTCATTTCCTTAACGAGCTGTGACTACTTTTCATGTTGTGATGGTCAGTGGCTGCCACTGTGTTCCATTATATGAATGGACATCATCTAGTTGACCAAGTCCCTACTATTGGCTGGTCCAGAGCTTATCCATTGTAAAACAACAATAGTAAATTGTATTTGTTCATCTTCGCACTTGTGTGTTTCAGAGAGAGCTCACAGTTGTTTTAGTCCCACTGGGTCTCAGACTCTGCTGGGCAAATTTCATACATTCACCCACTTATTCTCCTTTTGAATTTCATGGTAAAACTCTCATCTCCATTTTAGAACCTATAGTGGTCCGAGGCATCATCGGCCTTTTCTGGCCACATGGGGAGGCCACACAGCACTTCCAGCTGGTGGCGTCCAGTCCATTGAGCCTGGAGCCGGGATTTGCTCTCTAAGAGGAGGGAACTGAGGAGCACGCTAACCAGCAGGCTCCTTTGTGTGTGAGGCTCCAGGCTGGTGCTGCACTTAGCACTGCCCTTGAGGAAGCACGACCAGCTCACTCCCACACAAGCAGGACCCGCTCCCCACACTCACCTCCCTGTTCCAAGCCTCCTGAGTGTCATCTGGATTAAGGGGTTTAGCTTACTATTTGCCATCAATGCTGACAGTTTTCAACGCTGTCAGTGTAGGTGACAGCGCATAGGAACCTGGTCAGTTACAAGGAGATTCTTGTGATCATGAGACGGTTTCTATCCAGCGAGAACGCAAATGCTTGCTGTCTGAGGTGTGGGGCCATTGCTCTGCTGGGCACCAGCCCCTGTGTTTCCCAGTCCACGGTCTCATCCCAGCACCTTCCTGTCAGGGACGGTGCTGCCTTCTCCTCTGACTGCCTGTCATCCTGCTTCTGCTCTCCCTGCACTACATCAGGGTCCAGGTGCTTGTGTGTGTGAGACTCTCTGTGACGTGTGACCTGGGAGAGCTGCTGCGTGGGGGGTGTTCGGGAAACCCTCTCAGGACACCCTCTTCTGTGACATCCTCTGAGCACAGAACACAGCCTGAGAGGCAGTCCCTCCATGAGACTGGAACACCAAGACATGCTGCTCATTTAGAGAAATGTGTCTGCTCGCCCAGCTAATGGGCCCGAGCTGCAGAGCAACCAATGTGGTTAGAACTTGGCTTCCCTGGGGCCCACAGACCTCAGTCCCTGCTGAGTCAGGACCCAAGAGACCACTGAGATGCCCCGAAGGGACACAGATGTACCATGTGCACAAGCACAGCTCAGGGAGAAGCCAACTCGGGTTCCAAGGTGGCATGTGACTTTGAATCTTTCTGATCATGGTAACAAATCTCTGGAAAGTTGCACTTTCAACCCCCTTACCTGGGGGAGCCAGGTGGATCACATAACCATCGCCCACATAGAGGGCCCAATGGGAGGAGCCGATGCGGGAAATCTCAATCAGGTCTCCAGGCTTGGGCTCTTTAAGAAACTGCAAGAGAACAACCAGGAAGGTGAGGCAGACTTCAGGGAGCTGCAGAGGCCCAGCAGGGAGCTGCGCTCCACCTGGGGATTTGCTTACCAATGCTCACCCCATGGGTAGAATGTATAAGGGTGGAAGGGGGAGAGAATTCTTGAACCCTGTGAGTTCCTCAGCGTGCAATAGCCTGCAGCTGTTTCCCTGTAACTGAAGCTTGGAAAAATGACTTTGGAATTGGAACAGTGAATATTTGTCCATAACATGTGTGTAATGCATCCGTGTCTGTGTGTATTCTGCATGGATATGCTGTGTTTTCCGTGCACATACACACACACTAGCACACACACTAGGATACAGACATGGCTATGCAAATGTATTGTGTATGTGTCTGGGTGAGGATAACAGAGCAGCCTGTTTTTTTGTTTTTTGTTTTTGTTTTTGTTTTTTAAATTCTTTTATATATATATTATTGATTTTTCACAGAGAGGAAGAGAGAGGGATAGAGAGTTAGAAACATCGATGAGAGAGAATCATCGATCAGCTGCCTCTTGCACACCCCTCACTGGGGATGTGCCCGCAGCCAAGGTACATGCCCTTGCCCGGAATCGAACCCGGGACCTTTCAGTTCGCAGGCCGACGCTCTATCCACTGAGCCAAACCGGTCCCGGCCAGAGCAGCCTGTTAGTAAACTCCTTCCCTGAGGCTGGGGCCCAGGCCCATCCCCCACAACATTGTCCAGGTGAGTCTGAGCTGCTCTGCTCTCACACACTGACCCTCATGTCTCCATCATGTGTTTGCCCTGGCTGTGCATGGCCCCAACACCACCCCCTCTCACTCTGCCCTCCCCAGCCCTGGTACACAAGCCCTTGAAGATGCTGAACTGACAGACAGCAGGTGACAGCTTCCTAAGGGCCCCTGAGCATTGGAGAAGGCCCTACTGCTGTTGCCCAGCTTCCTGCCCTGGGGACAGGGCTCACAGTCACACACAGGCTCTGCCCGCACATTTCCCCCATAGCTGCCCCCCTCCCAAGCCCAGGGGAAGGAAGCAGCACCCACGTGCTCAGCTGGGGAAATTGAGGATCCGAGAGGCAGGGGGACTTGCTCAGGACCACTCAGCTGGCAGTGGCTGCTCTGGGTCATCACTGCCCAGTCCCTTCCTGGTCCCCTTCCCTCTCTGCTTTATGACCATCTCCCTGATCCTAAGTTTCCCTGTCGGGGGCACAACAGCTTCCTGATTTGAGAAATTTTCAGAAATTTTCAGAAAACCTGCAGTGCTGTCCCAGGAGTCCAATCTGATACCAGGGGCCAGCTTTCCTGACCAACCCCCAGACTTCTGTGTCACCCACTCCAGGGCCTGTATGAACCTCCATGGTGGGGCCATTTGGTACTGACAGAGGTGGACAGGGGAGCGGCTTCATGCCTGGGCTCCTGGGGCCAGAGCTCTGGGGGTGAAAGTGAGAATGGCTCTGTGGTCGGGGCATACCTGGGCTCCAGCTCAGCAGAGGGAGGTGGTGGCAGAGCTGAGGGGGATAATAGGAAACCATGGCCTCAGGGATCACTGTGCTCTGTGTACTGTTCCCAAGTGCAGCCTGGAAACTTCTATCTCCACCCCCACCTCAGCCCTGAACTCCACTCACACATCCAACTGCTACTCCACAGCTCCACCTGGATGTCTAATGGTCACCGCTAAACAACTGCACCTGAGCATCAAATCCTTAATTTCTCTCCAAATCTGTTCCTCCTTTTCCCATCTACTCTGTCCTGGCTGCCCATCACCCAGTCACAGGGGTTGTGAGCCCTGCAGGTGCTGTGGCTCAGCAGAAAGAGCAGGGACCACTGGGGATTGAATCCTGCTTCTGCCTCTTAACTGGCTGTGTGTTGGTAAGAGGGAAAGAGGAGAGGGGTAAGACTGTGCCCAGATCTTACATAACATGTTCTTGAGCTCTCACATAGGCCACAGACCTGAGCATCTCTTGCCTGAGGGCTCTCTGGGGCCTTAGGACACCTGTCATGGTGCAGGGCTGGCCACACTTCCCCTGACAGCACACAGGGCATCAGGAGCTGCCTTTAGGGTGGGTCTTAGAGGCAAGGATCCTAAAGGGATAGAAGTCGCCAGAGCCCCTAGGTCCTCCAACAACTCCTTCTTCTGCACATGGGAAACTGAGGCCAGAGAGGAAGTGACCTGATTAAAGATCCTGAGTGGATCAGGAACTGACCTGGGATTTCTTCTCAGACATCCTAACGCCCAGCCAGCAGGCGTTTTTCATCATTTCTGATAAAATTATTTTTCTAGATGCACAGGCCTCTTACCAGGATGCACCCCCAACCCAAGCAGACCTCTAGAAAGTAGAGGGAGCCCCCCAGAGAGGGCCTTACCTGCCGGCTGCTGGCCAGGCCATATCTCAGATCCGTGACAAATTTCTCACTGTTCCTGCTCAGATCACTGTACTCCATCTCCTTACCAACCATCTGTTCCGCAGATCTGAGCATGTCCTTTATGGGCCGAGGTTTGTACAGGTGGTCCAAGTGGTTGTTGACTTCATAGGAGCAGTTTTCCAACACTTCCTTGAGGAGCTCCCTTTTCACCACCCCTAAACCGGTGGGGGTGCCAACCCCTGAGTTCTCCCCTGGAATCAGACACACGAGTATCAGGAACTGCAGGGAGGCCAGGGAGGGAGAGAGGAGACACAAGACAGGGAGGAAGGGCCAGAGGATCACACTATTGAGCTCTGGTGTCTGTCTCTTCACCAATGTGATTAGAGGATTCACGATTTTACTCTTTTACTTAATGAGCTGACTACTTTCTCAAGCTCATTAATACTGTGATGGTCAATAGCTGCTATTTTGCTCCATGATATGAATGGGCATCATCCAGTTGACCAATCCACCATATTTGATCCTTGTCCTTTATGAGACTGGGACACCCAGAGACAATGCTGGTTTAGAGAAATCTGTCTGCTCGCCAAGCTACAGTGCCCAAGAAGTAGAGTGTCCAATGCAGGTGCAGTCCAGCTTCCCTGGGGCCCAAAGACCTCGTTCCCTGTTGAGTCAGGACCTGAGGGACCACTGAGATGCCTCCAAGGAACACGGAGCACAAGCACTGCCCAAGGAGAACCAACACTGGTTCCCAGGGTAGCATGTGACTTTGAATCTTTCTGATCATGGTAACAAATCTCTGGAAAGTTGCACTTTCAACCCCCTTACCTAGGGAAGCCAGGTGGATCACATAACCATCGCCCACATAGAGGGCCCAATGGGAGGAGCCGATGCGGGAAATCTCAATCAGGTCTCCAGGCTTGGGCTCTTTAAGAAACTGCAAGAGAACAACCAGGAAGGTGAGACAGACTTCAGGGAGCTGCAGAGGCCCAGCAGGGAGCTGCGCTCCACCTGGGGATTTGCTTACCAATGCTCACCCCATGGGTAGAATGTATAAGGGTGGAAGGGGGAGAGAATTCTTGAACCCTGTGAGTTCCTCAGCGTGCAATAGCCTGCAGCTGTTTCCCTGTAACTGAAGCTTGGAAAAATGACTTTGGAATTGGAACAGTGAATATTTGTCCATAACATGTGTGTAATGCATCCGTGTCTGTGTGTATTCTGCATGGATATGCTGTGTTTTCCGTGCACATACACACACACTAGGATACAGACATGGCTATGCAAATGTATTGTGTATGTGTCTGGGTGAGGATAACAGAGCAGCCTGTATGTAAACCCCTTCCCTGAGGCTGGGGCCCAGGCCAGTCCCCCACAACATTGTCCAGGTGAGTCTGAGCTACTCTGCTCTCACACACTGACCCTCCTGTCTCCATAATGTGTTTGCCCTGGTTGCGCATGGCCACAACACTACCCCCTCACACTCTGCCCTCCCCAGCCCTGGTACACGAGCCCTTGAAGATGCTGAACTGACAGACAGCAGGTTGACAGCTTCCTAAGGGCCCCTGAGCATTGGAGAAGGCCCTACTGCTGTTGCCCAGCTTCCTGCCCCGGGGACAGGGCTCACAGTCACACAGCAGGCTCTGCCCGCACATTTCCCCCAAAACTGCCACCCTCTGAGGCCCAGCCACGTGCTCAGCTGGGGAAACTGAGGGTCAGAGAGGCAGAGGGACTTGCCCAGGACCACTCAGCTGGCAGTGGCTGCTCTAGGTCTTCTCTGCCCCATCCCTTCGTGGTCCCCTTCCCTCCCTGCTTTGCTCACCTCATCCCTGTCCTCAGTGTCCCTGCCCAGGGCACCGCAGCTTCCTGATTCCAGAATTTTCAGTTTTTCCTTCTGTTTTGGGGTGACCGCAGCAAACCTCCTGCTGCATTCACCCCAGGAGCCCAATCTGAGACCAGGGGCCAGCTTCCCTTTGTCCTCATTCCATGCCCATATCCTACAATGGTCACTTAGCCTGGAAGCTTTTCTGGAATCCACTTCTTTGACCATCTTTCCTCCATGACTTCATTCAGAGTCATTCTGTTCCCGATTATGTGACCCCAGACTTTCCTGTCCAATCCCCTCACTTCTGCTCCACCCACACCAGGGCCTGTGTAAGCCTCCATGATGGGGCCACTCGGTCCTGATGGGGGTGAGTAGGAAAGGGGGCTTCCTGCCTGAGCTCTTGGGGCCAGAGCTCTGGGGGTGAAAGTGGGGATGGCTCCGTGGTCATGGCTCTACCTGGGCTCCAGCTCTGCAGAGGGAGGTGGTGGCAGAGCTGACAGGATGATAGGAAACCATGGCCACAGGGACCACTGTGCTCTGTGTACTGTTCCCAAGTGAACTGGAAACTTCTATCTCCACCCCCACCTCAGCCCTGAATTCTATTCACAAGTTCAACTGCTACTCCATAGCTCCACCTGGATGTCTAACTGTTCACCTAATCATCCCCCATGAGCATCAAATCCTTAAATTCCCTCCAAACCTGCTCCTCCTCCCCTTATTCTCCTCCATCCAGGTTGACCATCATGCTGTCACAGGGGCTGTGAGCCCTGGAGGTCCTGTGGTTCAGTAGAAAGAGCAGGGACTGCTGGGGACTTCATCCTGCTACTGCCTCTTAACTCACTGTGTGTTGGTAAGAGGGAAAGAGGAGATTGGTGAGACTGTGCCCAGACCTTACATACCATGGTCTTGAGCTCTCACATAGGCCACAGACCTGAGCATCTCTTTCCTGAGGGATCTCTGGGGCCTCAGAAAATCTGTCATGGTGCAGGTTTATCCAGATTTTCCTGACAATGGCATCAGGAGCTGCGTTTAGGGTGGGTCTTAGAGGCATAGAATCCTAAAGGGGTTGAGGTGGCCAGAGCCCCAGAGGTCCTCCAAACATCCCCTCCTTCTGCACATGGGGAAACTGAGGCCAGAGAGGAAGTGACCTGTTCAAAGACCCTGAGTGGATCAGGAATTGTCCCAAGATTTGTTCTCACACATCCTAACTCTCAGCCAGCAGGAAGCAGGGAGCATAATTTTGCATCATTAGGGGCTCGGTTTTCTTCTGGATGCACAGTCCTATTACCATCCACCAAGCCAAGTAGACTCCAGAGGGAGAGGGAGCCCCCCAGAGAGGGCCTTACCTGCCGGCTGCTGGCCTTGCCATATCTCAGATCGGTGACAAAGTGCTCACTGTTCCTGCTCAGATCACTGTACTCCATCTCCTGATCAACCATCTGCGATGCAGACCTGAGCATGTCCTGTATGAGTCGAGGTTTGTACAGGTGGTCCAAATGGTTGTTCACCTTATAGGAGCAGTTTCCTACCACAATCAGGAGAAGCTCCCTTTTGACCACCCCTATATCCGTGTGGGAGTCAGCCCCTGGAATCAGACACACGAGTATCAGCAACTGCAGGGAGGCCAGGGAGGGAGAGAGTAGACACAAGACAGGGAGAAAGGGCTAGGGGATCACACTATTGAACTCTTGTGTCTGTCCCTTCACCAGTGTGATTCTAGGGTTCGCAGATTTTACACTTTTACTTAATGAGCTGTGAATACTTTCTCAAGCTCATGAATACTGTGATGCTCAGTGGCTGCTATTATGAATCCAGTTGACCAATCCACCGCCATTGATTTTTCTTCTTTAAGAGACTGAGGACACCTAGGCACGTGGCTGGTTTAGTGAAATCTGTCTCCACGCACAGCTAAAGGCCCGAGCTGCAGAGCTCCAAATGCGGCCCCAGCCCGGCTTCACCTGGGCCCACAGATCTCTTTCCCTGCTGTGTCAGGATCTGTGGGACCACTGAGATGCCTCCAAGGGACACAATGTAGGGTGACCTCAGTCCCAGCTCAGGGAGAAACCACGCAGGGTTCCAGGGTGGCATTTGGCTTTGAATTATTCTCGTCATGTTAATAAATTTTTAGTGAGTTACACTTTCAACCCCTTTACCTGGGGGAGCCAGGTGGATCACGTAATCATCTCCCACATAGAGAGCCCAGTGGGAGTAGCCGATGCGGGAAATCTCAATCAGGTCTCCAGGCTTGGGCTTTTCACGGAGCTGCAAGAGAACAGCCAGGAAGGTGAGACAGAGTTCAGGGAGCTGCAGAGGCCCTGGCTGGGAGCTGCAGGTAGTCCTGTGGACCCCATGGTTATGTTCATCACCTGACAAGTGTGTGTGTCAGGGTGGAAGGAAGGAGAGCAGGAGAGTTTCTTGGTCCCCTGGGCTCCTTAGCCTGCTCTAGCACCTAGAGGTGCCCTGTGGTGAAGTGGGCACCTGGCATGCCCTGTGTTCTGTGCATGTTGCCTACACACACACTTGGATGCAGACACACACACGCAGATGTATTGTGCACATGGAGGGTGTTGACACAGCAGCGGTGTTTCAACCACTTCCTGAGGCTGGGTGAAGGCCCCACCCAGGCAACGTCAGACACAGGATGTGCATCCTGTCGGAGACGCTGACCTGAGGCCCAGGGGACAGACTCATGACGGACCTAAGGTTGCAGTGTGCTCCTAGAGTGGCCGCCTGCTTCCTCAGGGACAGGGGCAAGGCTGGGCCTCACACAGTCACCCAGCAGGCTCTGCCGGCACATTTCCCCCTAACTCACTCTCCCAAGCTCAGGGGGAGGAAGCAGACTCCTTGCTCAGCCTGGGAAACTGGGGATCAGAGAGGTAGAGGGACTCGCCCAGGGACACTCAGCTGGCAGTGGCTGCTCGGGTTATTCTCTGCCCACACCCTTCCTGGTCTCCTTTCCTCCTTCCCTTTGCACACTCCCACCTGCTCCTCAGTGTCCCCGCCCAGCACACCAGGTTCATGTCTGATAATTTGTCAGTTTTCTTCCTCTCTGTGCCTGACCTCAGGGAATGACAAACCTTCTGCCTCCCTCACCCGAGGCAGCTCATTCTGAGACCAGGGGACAGCTTATCTTTGTCCCATTCCATGCCAATATTCAACACCAATGGTGACCCTGGAGTTTCTCCCAAATTCACTTCCTCCATTATCTCCCTCCCATGACTTGGCTAAGGGCGGCCCAGTTATACTTATGTGACCCCACGTTTTCCTGACCAGCCCCTAGACTTCTGTCCCTACCATTTCATATCCAGTGTGAGCCTCCATGGTGTGCCACTTGGTCCTGACGGGGGTAGAAAGGGGAGGGGACTTCCTGCCTGGGCTCCTGGGGCCAGAACTTTGAGGTGAAAGTGGGAATGGCTCTGTGGTCAGGGCTCTACCTGGGCTCCAACTCTGCAGAGGGAGGTGGTAGCAGAGCTGAGAGGACGATGGGAAACCAGGGCCTCAGGGATCACTGTGCAGCCTGGAAACTTCGATCTCCACCCCCACCTCAGCCTGAAACTCTAAACTCACACGTCGAAATGCTACTCAACTGCTGCTCAAACTCTCAAGAGCATCAAATCCTTAATTTTCCTCCCAAACCTGCTCCTCCTCCCCTCATTCTCCTCCATCCAGGCTGCCCATCACCCAGTCACAGGGGCTGTGAGCCCTGGAGGTGCTGTGGTTCAGCAGAATGAGCCAGGACCACTGGATTCTGAATCCTGCTTCTCACTCTTTCTAGCTGTGTTTTGAGACAAAGAACTCAGAACAGGCAAAGGGGATGGGTTACAGAAATTGAAAATCTTACATAACATGTTCTTGAGCTCTTAATTAGGCTATAGCCCTTGAGCATCTCTTGCGTGAGGTCTCTCTGGGGCCTTAGGACACCTGTCATGGCCCAAGTTTGGCCCAGACTTTCCCTGACAGCACACAGGGCATCAGGAGCTGCCTTTAGGGCAGAACTTAGAGGAAAAGAATCCTAAAGGGATAGAGGTGGCCAGAGCCCCAGAGGTCCTTCAACATCCCCACCTTCTGCACATGGGGAAACTGGGGCCAGAGAGGAAGTTACCTGTTCAAAGACACTGAGTGGATCAGAAACTGACCCAAGATTTCTTCTCAGACATCCTAACGACCAGCCAGCAGGACGCAGGGAGCATAATTTTGTATCATTTGGGATAGTTTTTTCTTTTGGATGCAAAGCCCTGTCACCTCCTCCCCAAGCAGACACCCAGAAGGCAGAGGGAGTCCCCAGAGAAGGCCTTACCTGCTGGGAATGGGCCTTGCCATATCTCAGATTGGTGACAAAAAGTTTACGGTTCCTGCTCAGAACATTGTCCTCCATCTCCTTCCGGAATCTGAGCCCCTCCTTTATGGGCCGAGGTTGGTACAGGTGGTCCAGTGGCTGTTCACCTCACAGGAACAGTTTCCCAGTGCTTCCCAGGGGAGCTTCCTTTTCACCACCCCTAAACCGATGGGGGCGCCAGCCTCCAAGTTCTTCCCTGGAATCAGTCACAGGAGTATCAGCACCTGCAGGGGAGGCCAGGGAGGGAGAGAGGAGACACAAGACAGAGAGGTAGGGCCAGAGATCACACTCTTGACCTCTAGTGTCTGTTCCTTCACCAATGGGATTGGAGGATTCCATCATTTTGCTCTTTTCCTTAAGGAGCTGTGAATACTTTTCATGTTAATCAGTGTTGTGATGGTCAGTGGCTGCCACTGTGTTCCATTATATGAATGGACACCATCTAGTTGACCAAGTCCCTATTATTGGCTGGTCCACAGCTTATCCATTGTAAACAATGATAGTAAATTGTATTTGTTCATCTTTGCACGTGTGTGTTTCAGAAAGAGATAAGTTGTTCTGGTCCCACTGGATTTCAGATTCTGCTGTGCAAATTTCACACATTCCCTCATTCTCCTTTTGAACTTCATTGTAAAACTCTCCTCTCCATTTCAGAATCGATATTGGACCTTTTTCTGGCCCAGCTCTGGCCACATGGAGAGGCCACACAGCACTTTCCATTGAGCCTGGAGCGGGTTTGGCTCTCTAAGGGTAGGGAACTGAGGAGCACGCTAACTAGCAGGCTCCTTTGTGTGTGAGGCTCCAGCCTGGTGCTGCACTTAACACCGCCCTTGAGGAAGCACAACCTGCTCACTCCCACCCAGGCAGGACCTGCTCCTCACACTCATGCATTTGGCTTTAATTGGTTCTTATTATGTTAATGAAGCTTTGGAAAGTTACACTTTCTACCGCCTTACCTGGGGAACCAGGTGGATCATATAACCACCGCGCACAGAGAGGGCCCAGTGCGAGGAGCAGATGCGGAATCTCAATCAGGTCTCCAGCTCTGGATCTTCAACAAACTGCAAGCAAACAGCCAGGAAGGTGCTGACAAAATTGCAGGCAACTTGCAGGGCCCTGTCGTGGCCTGCTGCTTGGTTGGGGGACAGCCTTACGCATGTTCTTCCCTGGATAAGCGTGTGGTGGGGACTCTTGTCCCCTGTGAGGTCTTCAGCCTCCTGCAGCTTCTAGAGCTTGCCCAAGGGACCCAGAAGTCTGGAATCTTTTCCCAGAGGGGGGAGCCTGGAAATATGACCTTGTGTATTAGGAGAGTGAATATTAGTCCAGCCTGTGTATGTCTTGCATGTGGGGGTTGGGGGGTGCTGTCGGTGTGTATTGTGCATATGTATGTTGTGTTGATGTACACGTACACAACTAGGATGCAGATGCAGGTGTATTGTGCACGTGTCCAAATGGTGATGACATAACCTGTGTGTAAACCCCCTTCCCTGAGGCTGGGGCCCAGGCCCAACCCCTGACCGTTGTCCAGGAGAGCCCCGAGGTTCTCTGCCCTCACAGACCCTCCTGTCTCCAGCAGGCTTTTGGCACAGAGCTTCTGTGAAGGCATCAGTGCCGCCTCACCCTCTGCCCTGCAGCCCTTCGACCACCACTCTCGCAGATGCCGACCTGGGGGACAGGACTGACAGCAACTTGCCAGGATCTGAGTCTTCCTGGGGCCCCTAGTGTGGTTGCTCAGCTTCCGGAGCTGGGTGGGGGAGGGGACAGACGAGGCTCACACACTCAAGCAGCAGGCTCTGCTGGCACTTTCCCCACCATAACTCCCCCTCCCACAGCCCAGGGGAGGAAGCTGCACCCCTTGCTCAGCTGGGGAAACTGAGGATCAGAGAGGCAGAGGGACTTGCCCGGGGACACTCAGCTGGCAGTGGCTGCGCTGGGTCTTCTCTGTCCTGTCTCCTCCTGTCCCTCTCCTCCCTCCCTGCCTTGCTCACATCCTCCCTCTCCTCAGTGACCCGCCCAGAGCACCACAGCTTCATGATCAGAGAATTTTTCAGCTTTTCTTTGTCTGTGTGTCTGACCCCAGCAAATGAGAAACTTCCTGTAGCCTTCACCCCAGGCGGCCCAACCCGAGGCCAGAGGTCCCTTTGCCCCATTGCATGTCGGTACCCAGCAGCCCACGCTGACCCAGGTCACTTCTCCCGATTCCCCTCCTCCTCCATCTCCCGCCATGACTTGGTTCAGGGCCCCAGGGCTCCATGTTGTGACCCCACAGTTTCCTGACAAGGTTCCCTGTGCTTTCACCTCCACATCCAGTCCCACAGAACCCCTGGTGTCCTTCCCAAATGCCCCATCTGTCCATGACCCTCATCTGTCCAAGGCTGGCTGAAGGCCTTGCCTTTTTCTCCCCACAGGTCCCTCTGACCACTGCTCCTCTGCACCCCCTTCTCTCTACCCCAGCCCCTGCCCTAAGCCTACTCCTCTTCTCCTCCCCCAGACAGATACTTCCTCTGAGGAGCTGCCCTGAAGGCCCAGCATGACACAACTGCCCCCCTCAGGGTCCCCAACCCCCGGGGACGCCACCTCTCCCCACTCGATCCTGCTCTGCTGGGGTCCCTGTGCCTGTCCCACCCCCTCTGGGCTTTGAGCTCCATCAGGGGGTCCTGTGTGCTCGGCCCTCCCTCCCTGCACCTCCTGGTCCTGAGAGGGGCCTGGTTTGGAACAGGAGGGAAGGACCTGCGAGAGCAGGAGGGCTGGAGGGCCCGGGGCCAGGGCTCAGGCCAGGCAGGCCCAGAGCTGCTGTCCATCTGGGGGAACAAGGGCATTTCTCACTCTGAAGCGAAATGGTGACTTAAGGGGAGGCTGGGCCATGTCCCGGGAGCAGGGCAGTGAGCTGGGCCTGGTCTGGGGGAGGCAGCGGTTCCCAGGAACCATGAAGCAGGTAGACTGAGCCCCATTTCCTGTAAGAGCCCGGCCCAGCCGGCTGCTTTTCTGCTTCGCACACACCTTGCGCTGGGCCAGCCCCTCCGGGGGGCTGAAACTCCAGGGCAATTGCGGGCAGCTGTCCTTGTTGGACGCTGAGAACCAAATGCACCCCATCAGGCAGACACAGGCCTGGGAGGAAGGGGGGGCGAGAACACAGAAGCTGAGGAGGCATCGAACCCCAGGAGAAGCTGAGCCCCACAGCCCGGGATCCACTGCTCCCCAAGCCCCGGGTGCCCATCAGCCCACACTCCAGCTCCTTCCCCAGCTCAGGGGCACAGACCAGACCCCACACATCCTCCCACTGGCCCCAACCCCATACAGTGCCAGACCCAGAGCGGGGGCTCCCGCTGCCCGATGACCTCCCGGTCCTGCAGCCAGAGACACTGAAACAGCACTCAGGTCTCCATGGCAGCCTCAGAGACAGCGCTGGGCTTACCAGCAGGAACCCAGCCCCAGGCCTGCATTATAACAGGGAGCTGCCCTCCCCTGTAGAGCTGGTTCTAGAAAGTTCTGAAGACTTACCGAAGCCCTTGTTAGCCAGGGTGGGTCTGGCTTTCTGCTGCTAGTGCAGCAGGTTTTACACCCAAGTTGACACTTTCTCTTTCACTTTGTTGTTCAAAAGGACTGAACACTGAATGTCAGCATTTGTCTACATGGACAGCCATGGTTTCCGGGCCTGGAAGTTGCCCGGAAGTGGTCGGAATCGGAGGGAAGCCAGTCCCTGCCCTGCCCTGGCCACGTGCTCCCACTGCAGGACGGGACCATGAGAGGCCCCGCTGTGAGCCCCAGGCCTTCGTGGACCCTCATCTGATACCCACCCCACGAAGGACAGGAGCCCCGGGCAGCCTTCGCAGAGGACCCCACGGGAAGGCCTCAGCAGCCTGGTGCCTGGACCCCGGGGACCCCGGGGCTCATTGGCATGGGGTGCATGTGGGTGGGAGAAGGGAACTTCCCTGAGAGGAGCTCCCCCAGCCTGGCCGCCCGCTGTCCCCGGAGCAGGAGGCTCAGCCCGCAGCTCCCCAGGCACCAGGGCCCAGGCTTTTCCCTCCTGCGGCCCCGCGTCTGCTGCGCTGGTCGCTGTGGTCACAGCCTCACCGGGCCCTGGTCCCGGGCAGCAAAAGGTGCTTTTCGCCTTTTGGCCAGAACCACCATCTTCCAATAAGTCGCCGAAACGAGTGACACGAAGGGGAAGAGGAGGCCCTGCCCTATGTTCTCCAGGCCTTTGGGAGAACATGCAGCTGCTCCTTGGCCACATCCATGCGAATCTACAAGGAGGATGGTGCTGTGCACATCAAGGGGCAAGAGTCTTGCCGTGAGAACTGGTGTACGTGGTTAGGGACAGGGTTGAGGAGCATACGAGGGGCAGAGGAGCCTCGCTGTGCTCAGCGGGAATCCTGCAGAAAGCTCGCAGTAGCCCGGATGAGCGCTGACACCCGGGAGGAGCCAGGCGGACAGGCCCCTGACATCAGCGGAACGGCTGCAGCCCTTAATCCACTGCCTCCCTCTACGGCTCCGCTGATTCCTTCTTGTGGGACTCACCCACCTGCTCCCAGGCGCCGGAAATAAAATAAATCTCTTTGGGTACTTCCTGGCCTCACGTCCCAGGTGCCAACCCTGGCCACTCCGCGCCTGTCAGTGAGCACGGGAAGCACCCTGAGAGCGAGGCGGCCTCCTGAACCGTGTGCAGGGAAAGGACCAGAAAGACGGAAGCCAAAGGGAAGGCGCCGGGCCCGGGAAGCTCCTCTGTGGGCGCCGATGGGAAGGAGCCGGAGCTGGGACGGCTCCCTGAGAATCCATGGCCGCCTGGGGGGGGGGGGGGGGGGGAGGGGGGGGTGAAGAGAAAGACTCTGCGCCAATACAAATGTTTCTCTTCACTGAGGGAAGCGTGGCGTCCTTCCCCCAAAGAATAAAGAAAACTGTGTGCTAAAAACGAGAGAGAGAGAGAGAGAGAGAGAGAGAGAGAGAGGTGCTTTTCATCCCCTCATCTCCTCTGTGCAGGGAGGCCTCTCCCACGGCCTCCTGTGGCCTGGCACCGCCCTCTTGTCCCGTTTCCACGCAAACCCTTCGTGGGGCAAAGGCTCCTGGCGGGCTCAGCCCCTCGGGCCTCAGCCAGGTCTGTGAGGGGCCAGTGCTGCCCAACGAAGGGCAGGCTGTGCGCGCCTCAGAGGTGAGTGACGTGTGCGCATGTGCCTGCGCGTGCGTAATGGAGGCGCATGTGCGTGGTGCGTGTGTTCGTGCGCATGCGCGTGGAAATGGGGCTGGTAGGGGAATGGCTCATGGCCAAGCACCAGCATCTGAGCTGTGCTCACCCGCCTCCCGCTGTCACGCACAGCTTTGCTGGAGGTCCCGGGAGGCCCAGCCTGCAGGCATCAGGCATCAGGGTGAACATCAGGTGATTCCGCATAGTCTTGGCTGATGGAGTGATGTGCAGATACAGCTCTTTTGTGGTGTGTCACTGGGGTAGGGCAAAGAAAGTTATCACCTAAGATTTCCGCCTTATTGTGCCCCTTTCTTGGTCTTTTGCAAAGAAATCAAACATCTCTCGGGACTCTCTTTGTCTGCATCTGTGTGTGCTTCTAAGGTGCAGGTCTGCGGAACCCAGTCTGGAACCTATGAGCAAAAAAAATTAGGAAAGGAACTCGCCTCCTGTTCTTCAAGTCCCTGGGCCCCTTGCTTGTATTGCGGCCTCTCTCCATCTTCAAAGCCTTTGGGATTCTACTTATGGTTGTTTCATATGTAAAAGCCCACCGTCTCTGGCTGTGTTTAGCGGAGGTGTAGGTAGAAATGTGTCTATGCCGCAATGTCCAGGCGTTTTCTGATGACATGACTTTTGTTCACCGGAGGACACAATGGGAAAGTACGTGAGAGATGTTTCCTGTAGGATCTGAAACAAGCAGAGAGCAGAGAGAATATTCGTTGAATTCTTTCAAAAGAACAAAAAAGAAACAGAATCCCCAAATGAGAAAGTAATCTAAAAGTTTACACAGGCAGTTTACAGAAAGCATCTGATCCGGTGCCAGTAGAGAGTAGCAAGTTCCTATCCCCAGGCTGTCCTCAGCCACAGGTGAGCCAGCAGGACAGTGACAACATAGGAGCTGCCACAGAGCCTGGCTCCTTAGACTGACATTCCCAACACCAAATGTGCTTCTCCTTCACTTCCATTTGCAGTTCCCATGCAACCTTCTCGCACAGCCAACCCCATCTGGGAACCAGGCACTGAGGCAAGTTCTTGGACAGAGAGCTTAGCTTGGACCGAGCCAACCAAAATACTCTCAGGGACTAAATCGACCAAATGACCAGATGAAAAGAGAAAGGTCCTATGATCATCTCAGTAGAAGCAAGATATACACTCACTATCATTAAAAACTCATTCATGGTTTTAAAATAGAACTTAGCCTACAGATAACAGGAGAGATTCTCCTTATACTTATAAAGAGACCATTCAAACACTTAGAGCAAACACATGTATTAATAATAGTAAAATATGGAAAGCACAACCATAAAAATGAGCATGTTTTCATTCCGCGAGCTATACATAATAACTATTAGATTGAATTTTAGAGCTTAGTGAGATTGTTGTACACATGATCAACTATTATAAATTATAACATTCATGATGTGCATTAAAAATGCAATGGAAAATTGGATTGATTTAAAGTAGAAAATATATATCCCTCTGAATAACTCTATTAAATATTAAATCTGCCCTGGATGGTGTGGTTCATGTGAGTGGGCATTGTCTGGTGCATCAGAAAGTTGCCGGTTCAAATCCTTGTCAAGGGCACATGCAGGGTTGGGGGCTTGATTCTCAGTAAGGGGGCATGTAGGAATAGCCGATCCATGTTGTGCCCTCACATTGATGTTTCTCTCTGTCTCTCACTCTCTCTTCCTCTCTCTCTAAAAATCAAACTACTTTTTAAATATATTTTTAATTTAGAGAGGAAGGGAGAGAGATAAAGAAAGAAACATCAGTGAGGAGAGAGAATCATTGATCAGCTGCCTCCTGCAAACTCCCAACTGGGGCATGAGCCCACAACCCAGGCACGGGCCCTGATCAGAATGGAACCCAGGACTCTTCAGGCCAATGCTCTATCCACTAAGCCATGCTGGCCAGGCTTAAACTATTTTTTAAAAACCCATTAAAACCTGTAGAGGAAACTGTTCAAAACCACCCTGCTTTTGGAGTCAAAGCAATTGGATCACACCCTGAAGTGTGCACACAGCTTTGGGGCCTTGTGCTGGTTAAGTGCTTGGTCCCTGAGTGTCTCAACTGATTCTCTTACCACCTCTCCCAGGTGGTAACTTGTCTCCATTTCACAGAACACATTTTGAGCCAGAAAACTTAAGTGACAAAAGTTGCGGAGCAAGGATTCGAAAGAACTCCAAAGACCTAGCGATTTCTACTGTTGTGTGGAAGCTGTGGCTCCATGGCCAGAGGGAACTTCTCATTTCCTTATGACCTGTCCCTTAAGAGAGAGTCCAGCAGACTTGCCAGCTAATGGAGTCCACCGAGCATTCCTTGGTGAGAAAGATCTGACATGTTGTCATTAACAGGGAAACATGCTAATACCACAGCAATGAGGTGTCTTTTTTCCCCTCTTCTCAACACAAAGCTGATGTTTAAACAAACAATCACTCTTCACCTGAAGTTGTCGAATGAAGCACCACACCATCTCCCACATTGATTGCCCAGTGCTTATGAACACCTCGAGAGATTTCAATCAGGTCTTCGGGTATTGGGGCTTCATTGACTACAACAGAAAAGGCAGAGTGCCAAGCATGGCAGACTCGTGGCCAGCATGCTGCGTGCAGCCATCATGAGTATTTTTGCGGCCAGCCAATATAACGGTATGTAAGAAACATTTTAATAAAAATGTTACAACTTAATTTTGACAATATCCTGATATATGTAATTATTAATAAGGAATTACAATGTTTGCTAATGACTGATGACTATAATCCTGTTGCATCCATTTCCCTCATGCGCCTTACATGCAGACGCACCATTTCTCTCCACTAACATCAGCAGCGAATATTTTAGCAGCCGATGGCCACATTATTAGTCTTATACTGACTTGTGTGCTGTATGCAACAAGAATTAATTCCCTTTGGAGAACAAGAAAAATAGGTTTATTCCAGTGACGCTTATTAATGTGTGCAGTTATTCAGTGTCTGGTAAGTGAATGTTCAAGAAAAAATACTAATTTTTATTAAGTGTTGGCGAGGTTGCAGAGAAAAAGGAACCCTCGTGCACTGCTGGTGGGAATGCAGACTGGTGCAACCACTGTGGAGAACAGTATGGAGTTTCCTCAAAAAACTGAAAATGGAACTCCCATTTGACCCAGTAATCCCACTCCTAGGAATATATCCCAAGAAACTAGAAACACCAATCAGAAAGGATATATGCACCCCTATATTCATAGCAGCACAATCTACAATACTATAGCTAGAATTTGGAAACAGCCTAGGTGCCCATCAGCAGATGATTGGATCAAAAAACTAGGGTACATCCACACAATGGAATACTATGCTGCCATAAAAAAGAAGGAATTCTCATCATTTGCAGCAACCTGGATGGAATTGGAGAACATCATGCTGAGTGAAATAAGCCAGTCAATTAAAGAGAAACACCACATGACCTCACTCATCTATGGATAATAAAGAACATTATAAACTGATGAATCAAAAGATAGATATAGAGACAGTAAAGCAACAAGCAAACTGTCAAATTACAGTGGGGAGGGTAGGGAGATCTGGGGGAGATAATAGATCAACCGAAGGACTTGTATACATGCATATAAGTACAACCAATGGACACAAAACTCTGCGGAGTGAGGGTATGAATTGGAGGAGGTGGGAATGGTAAGTTATGTACACAGATAATTTAATTAAAAAAATATTCTATTTTATGTGAACGATGACTCATTTATTTCAGCCCTTTGTATTCAGCATGTCTATCAAAATTATCCTACATTTCTATGAAAATTGAAGCATTTGGGGTTTTTGCGGCTCACATACACTTACACCTTGTTTATTTGGCCCATGTTAGCCCTTGAGTTTGACATGCTTGGTGTAGACAGATGGCAGGAAGCAGCAGAGGCCTGGCTGGAGAGCTGCAGGCTGCTCCCTGCCACACACACCTAGTAGTGACCCCGGGGAGGAGCCTCTGGGACTGCTGGGGTCACCAGCTTTGCTGTCACTCAGAGAAGCCCCGTTGGGGTCAGGAGGGACAGGAAGTCTGGGCAAAGGCAGGCCAAAGCCTCTCCTCTCAGGGCCCTGGCACATTGGCCCCGCCCCATTGCTCCTGCCCCATTGCTGGGCATGAGCCTGGCTTTTATCTGCTCTGACACGTCCACATCGGAGCCTGCCTGCAGCAGAGAGACCGCCTCCCAGGCTGCTGGTTCCTGAGGACAGTTCACACGCCTTCACGGGCTCTCATCAATGTTTGTAGCTCTCCCTTCCTCTCTGTAAAAAAAACAACAACAATAAAATATATATTAAAAAAATAAAAACATCATTGGTGCTAAGGTATAGAGTCTCTGCCCCAAAGCCATCACCAAAAATACAGAAACCCTAGCTGGTTTTGCTCAATGGGTAGAGCATCAGCCTGTGCACTGAAGGGTCCCAGGTTCAAATCCGGCCAGGGGTACATGCCTGGTTTGTGGACTTGATCCCTGGGCCAGGGGGTGGAGGGTGGGTGCAGGAGGTTGCCAATCAATGATTCTTGCTCATCATTGATGTTTCTATCTTTTTCTCCCTCTGCCTTTCTCTCTAATACCAATAAAATATTTAAAACACACACACACACACACACACACACACACACACACAGAAGAGGAGGCAAAGCTAGTGAGTCTATAACTGGGGTGAAATGGAAACAAAAATAAAATATTCAATTAAGATCAAAAGCAGAAGTAGAAAAAGAAGGGAAGTGAGGAATCATGGGATAAGTAGAAAATAACCCTGTGAGAACCGATCCTGAGGCCCTAAAAAAGGCGTTCAGTTGAGGTGAGTAAGTGAACACACACAAACAAATAGGCACCGGATAAGATCCAGGGGATGCAGGGACAGCAGCCGTGAAAGCGAAATGTGAGTGCTCACCCTGGACAAGAGGAGGTCTCTAAGGACTATTCCAGCTCCACCTCAGAAACAGGAAAGGGAAGGATGGAACAATGGAAAGCGCAGGAAGGAAATAACAGGGCGCAGACACCAGCGAAACTGAAACAGAAAGAGTGGAGAAAACCCAACACACAAAAGCTGCGTCTTTGATAACGACGATTTTGTCCACAAACTCTTTAAAAGATTACAAAGGAAAAGAGAGAGGACACAAATTACCAGCCTCAGCTGCCACCCTCAGGGTCCCCAATCCCGGGACGCCACCTCTCCCCACGTGATCCTGCTCTGCTGGGGTCCCTGTGCCTGTCCCACCCTCTCTGGGCTTTGAGCTCCATCAGGGGGTCCTCTGTGCTCAGCCTTCCCTCCCTGCACCTCTTGGTCCTGAGAGGGGCCTGGTTTGGAACAGGAGGGAAGGACCTGACAGAGCAGGAGGGCTGGAGGGCCCAGGGCCAGGGCTCAGGCCAGGCAGGCCCAGAGCTGCTGTCCATCTGGGGGAACAAGGGCATTTCTCACTGTGAAGCAAAATGGTGACTTAAGGGGAGGCTGGGCCCTGTCCCGGGAGCAGGGCAGTGAGCTGGGCCTGGTCTGGGGGAGGCAGCGGTTCCCAGGAGCAGTTAAGCGGAGGGACTGAGCTCTGGAATGTGCAAGTGCCTTCCCGGAACTGAACTGATTCCCAGAAAGTCGGGCCCAGCTGGCTGCTTTTCCCCTGCTCACACACCTCATGCTGGGCCGGCCCCTACCACATCCCATGTGAGTCTGGACACCAGGGCAGTGGGGGTGGGAGAGCTGACCCCGGCTGACACTGAGAATCAAATGCCCGGCATCCAGCAGACACAGGCTGGGAGGAAGGAGGAGAGAGAGCAGAAGGCTGAGGAGGCCTGGACCCCAGCAACAGCTGAGGCCCATGGCTAAATGTTCCACAAAGCACAGCCCCACAGCTAACATTGATCTGGATCAAGACGTCCTTTGTGCCCTAACCTGTTTGGCTCAGTGGATAGTATGTCAGCCTGCAGACTAAAGGGTCCCAGGTTCAATTCCAGTCAAGGGCATGTACCTTGGTTGTGGGCACTTCCCCAGTGGGAGGTGTGCAGAAGACAGCTGATTGATGTTTCTCTCATCAATGTTTGTAGCTGTTTATCCCTCTCCTTTCCTCTCTGTAAAAAAACAAACAAAAAATCAATAAAATACATATTAAAAAAATAAAAACATCATTTGTGCTAATGTATAGAGTCTCTGCCCCAAAGCCATCACTAAAAATACAGAAATCCTAGCTGATTTTGCTCAATGGATAGAGCATCAGCCTGTGCACTGAAGGGTCCCAGGTTCAAATCCACCCAGGGGTACATGCCTGGCTTGTGGGCTCCATCCCTGGGCCCGTGGGGGGTGGGAGGGCCTGCAGGAGGCTGCCAATCAATGATTCTCGCTCATCATTGGTGTTTCTATCTTTTTCTCCCTCTGCCTTTCTAATATCAATAAAATATATATTTAAACACACACACAGAGAGAGAGAGAGAGAGAGAGAGTGAGAGAAAGAGAGAGAGAGAAGAGGCAAAGCTAGTGAGTCCATAACTGGGGTGAAATGGAAATAAAAAATACTCAAGATGAAAAGCAGAACTAGAAAAAGAAGGGAAGTGAGGAATCATGGGACAAGTAGAAAATAACCCTGTGAGAACCAACCCTGAAGCCCTAAAAAGGCGTTCAGTTGAGGTGAGTAAGTGAATACACACCAACAAATATGCACCGGACAAAATCCATGGGATGCAGGGACAGCAGCCGTGAAAGCGAAATGTGAGTGCTCACGCTGGACAAGAGGAGGTCTCTAAGGACTATTTCAGCTCCCTCCTCAGAAACAGAAAAGGGAAGGATGGAACAATGGAAAGCCCAAGAAGGAAATAACAGGCAGAGACACCAGTGAAACTGAAACAGAAAGACTGGAGAAAACCCAACACACAAAAGCTGCGTCTTTGAAAACGACGATTTTGTCCACAAACTCTTTAAAAGATTACAAAGGAAAAGAGAGAAGACACAAATTACCAGGCTCAGCTGCCCCCCTCAGGGTCCCCAACCCCGGGACGCCACCTCTCCCCACGTGATCCTGCTCTGCTGGGGTCCCTCTGCCTGTCCCACCCCCTCTGGGCTTTGATCTCCATCAGGGGGTCCTGTGTGCTCAGCCCTCCCTCCCTGCACCTCCTGGGTCCTGAGAGGGGCCTGGTTTGGAACAGGAGGGAGGACCTGACAGAGCAGGAGGGCTGGAGGACCAGGGGCCAGGGCTCAGGCCAGGCAGGCCCAGAGCTGCTGTCCATCCTGGGGAACAAGGGCATTTCTCACTCTGAAGTGAAAAGGTGACTTAAGGGGAGGCTGGGCCCTGTCCCGGGAGCAGGGCAGTGAGCTGGGCCTGGTCTGGGGGAGGCAGCGGTTCCCAGGAGCCCTGAAGCAGGTGGACTGAGCTCTGGAATGTGCAAGCATCTTCCCAGAATCGCCCTGATTCCCAGTAGAGCCCGACCCAACTGGCTGCTATTCTGCTGCACGCACACCTCATGCTGGGCTGGCCCCTCACACATCCCATGTGAGTCTGGACACAAGGGGAAGTGGGGACAAGAGAGCTGTTCCTGATTGACACTAAGAATCAAATGCACGGCATCCAGCAGACACAGGCTGGGAGGAAGGAGGAGCAAGAGCAGAGGGCTGAGGGGGCATGAACCCCAGCAGCAGCTGAGGCCCACGGCTAAATGTCCCACAAGGCACAGCCCCCACAGCTAACATTGATCTGGATCAAGACGGCATTGGTGTCCTAACCTGTTTGGCTCAGTGGATAGTGTTTCAGCTTGCAGACTAAAGGGTCCCAAGTTCAGTTCCAGTCAAGGGCATGTACCTTGGTTGCGGGCACATCCCCAGTGGGAGGTGTGCAGAAGACAGCTGATCGATATTTCTCTCATTCATGTTTGTAGCTCTTTCTTTCTCTCTGTTAAAAAAATCAATAAAATATATATTAAAAAAACAAATCATTGGTGCTAAGGTGTAGGTAGAGTCTCTGCCCCAAAGCCATCACTAAAAATACAGAAACCCTATCTGGTTTGGTCAATGGACAGAGCGTCAGCCTGTGTAGTGAAGAGTTTCAGGTTCAAATCCGGCCAGGGGTACATGCCTGGTTTGTGGGCTTGATCCCGGGGCCAGAAGGTGGAGGGTGGGTGCAGGACGTTGCCAATCAGTGATTCTCGCTCATCATTGGTGTTTTTATCTTTTTCTCCCTTTGCCTTTCTCTCTAATATCAATAAAATATATATTTAAAAAAACACACACACAGAGGAGCAGGCATAGCTAGTGAGTCCATAACTGGGGTAAGATGGAAACAAAAAATACTCAAAATCAAAAGCAGAACTAGAAAAAGAAGGGAAATGAGAAATTATGGGACAAGTGGAAACAGCATGTTTGTAAATAACCCTGTGAGAACCGACCCTGTGGCCCTGAAATGGCGTTCAGCTGAGGTAGGTAAGTGAATCCACACAAACAAATATGCACCGGATAAATCCATGGGATGTCCGGGACTGTCTTGGCTCAATGGGTAGAGCGTCGGCCTGGGGACTGAACGGTCTCGGGTTCGATTCCGGTCAAGGGTATGTACATTGGTTGCGGGCACATCCCCAGTAGGGGCTGTGCAAGAGGCAGCTGATCGATGACTCTCTCTCATCGATGTTTCTAACTCTCTATCTCTCTCCCTTCCTCTCTGTACAAAAACAATAAAATATATTTAAAAAATCCATGGGATGCACGGACAGCAGCCGTGAAAGCGAAATGTGAGTGCTCACCCTGGACAGGAGGAGGTCTCTAAGGACTATTCCAGCTCCACCTCAGGAACAGGAAAGGGAAGGATGGAACAATGGAAAGTCCAAGAAGGAAATAACAGGGCGAAGGCACCAGCGAAACTGAAACAGAAAGAGTGGAGAAAACCCAACACACAAAAGCTGCATCTTTGAAAACGACGATTTTGTCCACAAACTCTTTAAAAGATTACAAAGGAAAAGAGAGAAGACACAAATTACCAGGCTCAGCTGCCACCCTCAGGGTCCCCAACCCCGGCACGCCACCTCTCCCCACGTGATCCTGCTCTGCTGCGGTCCCTGTGCTTGTCCCACCATCTCTGGGCTTTGAGCTCCATCAGGGGGTCCTGTGTGCTCGGCTCTCCCTCCCTGCACCTCCTGGGTCCTGAGAGGGGCCTGGTTTGGAACAGGAGGGAAGGACCTCCGGGAGCAGGAGGGCTGGAGGGCCCAGGGCCAGGGCTCAGGCCAGGCAGGCCCAGAGCTGCTGTCCATCTGGGGGAACAAGGGCATTTCTCACTTTGAAGTGAAATGGTGACTTAAGGGGAGGCTGGGCCCTGTCCAGGGAGCAGGGCAGTGAGCTGGGCCTGGTCTGGGGGAGGCAGCAGTTCCCAGGAGCAGTGAAGCAGGCGGACTGAGCTCTGGAATGTGCAGGTGCCTTCCCGGAATCGCCCCACTTTCTATTAGAGCCCGGCCCAGCTGGCTGCTTTTCTGATGCACGCACACCTTGTGCTGGGCTGGCCTCTCGGGTTTCCCCTTTGAGTCTGGACACCAGGGCAGGTGGGGGCGGGGAGCAGTCCTCCTCTCACACTGAGAATGGAACGCAGGGCATCCAGCAGACACAGGCCTGAGAGGAAGGGGGAGCGAGAGCAGAGGGCTGAGGAGGCCTGGACCCCAGCACTAGCTGAGGCTCATGGCTAAATGTACCACAAGGCACAGCCCCACAGCTAACATTGATCTGGATCAAGACATCCTTGGTGCCCAGGCAGAGAGTCTCCGTCCTAAGCCATCATTAACACAGAGGAGGAGGCAAAGTTAATGAGTTCATAACGGGTGAAACAACAAATACTAGATTAAGATAAAAAGCAGAAATAAGGGTCCGGGCAGGGGTCCATGTGGGCGCGGGGCAGCACAGGGTAGCCCTGTCAGAGGTGCAGCAGCTTGGGGTCGGGAGGTGGTGGACACCATGGGGAAGAGTCTGGAGAGAGACTGTCCGGAAGATGCAGGGCCTCGTGTTCCGGTGCAGCGCCGGCTGTTGTGAGGACAGCCTGGCGTCCACGCAGCAGGAGCCCCCATGCAGTGAGCGCTGCCACCGCTGGCCCAAGCCCAGGCCCGGTTACCAGCCCGGTCTGGTGCACCAAGCATTGCAACGACAAAGCCACAGGCTCCATGGGTGCGGGAGGAAAGAGAGTCAGGTGAAGCGGCAGCTGGCGAGTTGTGTGACCAAGTGTGTGGATGACCATATGAACCTCATTCTGATCATGGCCAAGAAGATGAAGGAGTCTCTCGCATCCATTCAGAAATACAAGTCTTTGCCATTGGCCATGGAGGCTGAGGGCAGGAATCTATTTAAAATGAAGAATGCGCCAGAACCGTTTTGGCTTAGTGGATAGAGCATCAGTCTAAGGACTCAAGGGTCCCAGGTTCAATTCCTATCAAGGGCGTGTACCTTGGTTGCGGACACATCCTCTGTGGGAGGTGTGTAGGAAGCAGCTGACCAATGTTTCTGACTCTCTATCGCTCTCGCTTCCTTTCTTTAAAAAAAATCATTAAATATATTTTTTTTAAAAAGAGTTATGAAATATTGATTGGATTTTGGAAAAACTGGTTTTCAGGAGTGACACCTGAATCCAGTATTGCTTACTTCACCCCTCCAACAGCAGCACCCTAAGGAGACAATCTTTTGGCAACAGGAAGGTCCAGGGAGGGGAAAGGGGGGCAGCCCCCCATCACCAAACACCGCTTCTGCCGGGCCCGTTGAGCACACGGTGCTCCCAGTCCAGCTCTGGAACCTCCTGTTTTAACAGGGAGCTTGTCTTTCTACCGACTTCTTACTTGAAAGGACAAATAGCTTGTCTGCTTGCTGTTTCAAGACTGTGGTGAGGGGGGAAAGCCTGGGCCCTGGTGCCTGGGGAGCTGCGGGCTGAGCCTCCTGCTCCAGGGACAGCGGGCGGCCAGGCTGGGGCAGCTGCTCTAAGGGAAGTTCCCTTCTCCCACCCACATGCACCCCATGCCAATGAGCCCCGGGGTCCCCGGGGTCTAGGCACCCGCCTGCTGAGGCCTTCCCGTGGGTTCCCGCCCCGAAGGCTGCCCGGGGCTCCGTCCTTCGTGGGGTGGGTGTCAGATTAGGGCCCACGAAGGCCTGGGGCTCACAACGGGGCCTCTCATGGTCCCGTCCTGCAGTGGGAGCACGTGGCCAGGGCAGGGCGGGCACAAGGCTTCCCTCCGCCTCCCACTGCTTCCTGGCGGCTTCCAGGCTCAGACATTCCAGGCCCTGAGGGCGGAAACTATGGCTGTCCACGTAGACAAATGCTGGCATTCAGTGTTCAGTCCTTATGAAAAAAAGAAAAGAAATTGAAAGAGAAAGTTTTCACTTGGGTATAAAACCAGCTGCACTAGGAACGGAAAGCCAGACCCACGCTGGCTGACAATGGCTTCGGTAAGTCCTCAGAACTTTCTAGAACCAGCTCTACAGGGGAGGGCAGCTCCCTGTTATAATGCAGGCCTGGGGCTGGGTTCCTGCTGGTAAGCCCAGCGCTGTCTCTGAGGCTGCCATGGAGACCTGAGTGCTGTTTCAGTCTCTCTGGCTGCGGGACCGGGAGGTCATCGGGCAGAGGGAGCCCCCGCTCTGGGTCTGGCACTGTATGGGGTTGGGGCCAGTGGGATGATGTGTGGTGTCTGGTCTGTGCCCCTGAGCTGGGGAAGGAGCTGGAGTGTGGGCTGATGGGCACCCGGGGCTTGGGGAGCAGTGGATCCCGGGCTGTGGGGCTCAGCTTCTCCTGGGGTTCGATGCCTCCTCAGCTTCTGTGTTCTCGACCCCCCTTCCTCCCAGGCCTGTGTCTGCCTGATGGGGTGCATTTGGTTCTCAGCGTCCAACAAGGACAGCTGCCCGCAATAGCCCTGGAGTTCAGACTCACACCTATTCCTGCTGGGAACTCCAGCGCCATCTCTGAGGCTGCATAGAGACCTGTATGTTAAGTCTCTTTTGCTGCGGGACTGGAAGGTCATCCGGAGGGGCCGCCTAGCGCAAGGTGTATGTGTAGCAGAAAAGCAGCCAACGGGGACCGGCTCTTACAGGAAGTGGGGCCATTCCAGGAAGGTGCCTGCACATTCCAGAGCTCAGTCCCCCTGCTTCACTGCTCCTGGGAACCGCTGCCTCCCCCAGACCAGGCCCAGCTCACTGCCCTGCTCCGGGGACAGGGCCCAGCCTCCCTAAGTCACCATTTTGCTTCAGAGTGAGAAATGCCCTTGTTCCCCTAGATGGACAGCAGCTCTGGGCCTGCCTGGCCTGAGCCCTGGGCCCTGGCCCTCCAGCCCTCCTGCTCCCGCAGGTCCTTCCCTCCTGTCCCAAAACAGGCCCCTCTCAGGACCCAGGAGGTGCAGGGAGGGAGGGCTGAGCACACAGGACCCCCTGATGGAGCTCAAAGCCCAGAGGGGGTGAGACAGGCACAGGGACCCCAGCAGAGCAGGATCAGGTGTGGAGAGGTGGCATCACCGGGAGTTGGGGTCCCTGAGGGTGGCAGCTGAGCCGGGCTGGGCCTTCAGGTCAGCTCCTCAGAGGAGGTGTCTGTCTGAGGGACGAAAGGAGGAGTGGGAGTGGGGCAAAGAGAAGGGGGTTCAGAGGAGCAGAGGCCAGAGGGAGCTGTAGGAGTGAAAGGCAAGGCCTTCAGTCAGCCTGGGGGGCCGAGGTCAGGGGGACCTGGAGGGTGGGGAAGGGTCAGGAGGAGCTCTGGCTTCCCAGGGGCAGGACTGTGCCCTGAGGCCAGAGGAGGGTCATGGATAGATGGGACATTTGGGAAGGACACCAGGGGCTCAGGGGGACTGGCTATGGAGGTGAAGGCACAGGGAACCTTGTCAGGAAACTGTGGGGTCACAACATAGGGACCTGAGGCCCTGAACGGAGTCCTGGGCGGGACGTGGAGGAGGAGGGGAATCTGGAGAAATGACCGGGGACAGTGGGACTGCTGGGTATCGGCATGCAATGGGGCAAAGGGAGGCTGAGCCCTGGCCTCAGGTGGAGCCGCCTAGGGAGAGGGCTGAGCGAGGTTTCCATTCGCTGGGGTGAGACACCTTGACAAAGAAAAGCTGAAAAATTCTTTCATCATGAAGCTGTGGTGCCCTGGGCAGGGCACTGAGGAGCGGGAGGAGGTGAGCAAGGCAGAGAGGGAGGGAGGAAAGGGACAGGAGGAGACAGGACAGAGAAGACCCAGCGCAGCCATTGCCAGCTGAGTGTCCCCGGGCAAGTCCCTCTCCCTCTCTGATCCTCATTTTCCCCACCTGAGCAAGGGGTGCTGCTTCCTCCTCTGGGCTGTGGGAGGGGGGAGTTATGGAGGGGAAAGTGCCAGCAGAGCCTGCTGTCTGAGTGTGTGAGCCCTTTCTGTCCCCTCCCACACCCAGCTCCGGAAGCTGGGCTGCCACACTAGGGCCTCCACAGAGCTCAGTCCCCTTCCTGGGCTCTCAGTCCTGTCCCCCAGGTCGGCATCTCTCAGGGAAGGTGTCCCGGGCTGGAGGGGCAGAGGGTGAGGAGGAGCCTTTGGGGCATGCACAGCCAGGGCCAGAGGCATGTGCACACCTGCAGAAGCTCAAGTTCACCTGCCCACGTGACTGGGATGGGCCTGGGTCCCAGCCTCCGGGAAGGGGCTTTGCACACAGCAGTCGTGCCATCACCCTCCAGACACGTGCACAACACACCCACATATACTCAGGGGCATCCTCATCTGTGTGCATGCACAAAACACACAGGCACCCGTGTGTTACACGCTCTCTCTTTGGAAAATTCCTCACTTTCCCAAAGCGCAGGATCCTGTTTCCAGGCTTGCCTCCCTCGGGGCAGCCAGTTCCGCAAGGGCCCCCTCCGAAAGGGCCAGGGGCTGAGGGCCTCACAGGGCCAGAGTCTCCTCCACATGCTCACCAGGCCATGAGCGTCCACGAAAACTACATGCCCGGCGGCCGCTCCCAGCGCCCTCTGCCGCTCCCTGAACTCTGTCTCACCTCCTGGCTGTTCTCCTGCAGCTCCTTGAAGAGCCCACGCCTGGGGACCTGATTGAGATTTTCCGAACTGGCTACCAGCACTGGGCCCTCTATTTGGGTGATGGTTATGTGATCCACCTTGCTCCCCCAGGTAAGGGCGTTCAAAGTAGGATTTACCAAAGATTTCTTAGCCTAAGGCAGTGGTCGGCAAACTCATTACTCAACAGAGCCAAATATCAGCAGCACAACGATTGAAATTTCTTTTGAGAGCCAAAATTTTTAAACTTCTTCTAAAATCTCTTCAAAATAGACTCATGGTATTTTCTGGAAGAGCCACACTCAGGGGGCAAAGAGCCGCGTGTGGCTTTTGAGCCGCAGTTTGCCGACCACGGGCCTAAAGAGAACAATTCAAAGCCAAATGCCACCTGGGAACCAGTGTCTGTTCTCCCTGGGCAGTGCGTGTGTTCACTGTACACCCGTATTCCTGTGGGGCATCTCAGTGGTCCCTTGGGTCCTGACTCACAGGCACAGAGGTCCGTGGGTCCCAGGGAAGCCCAGTTGCACCCACATTGGACACTCTACAGCTCAGGCCGGTAGCTGGGCGAGCAGACTAATCTCTCTAAACCAGCAGCATGTCTGGGTGTCCCGGTCTCATGGAGGGACTGCCTCTCAGGCTGTGTCCTGTGCTCAGAGGACGTCACAGAACAGGGCGTCCTGAGAGGGTTTCCTGAACACCCCCCACTCAGCAGCTCTCCCAGGTCACATGTCACAGAGACTCTCACACACGCACATGAGCACCTGGACCCTGATGTAGCACAGGGAGAGCAGAAGCAGGATGACAGGCAGTCAGAGGAGAAGGCAGGGCCCACACATGTGTACATCCATGACAGGAAGGTGCTGGGATGAGACCATGGACTGGGAGGCACAGGGGCTGGTGCCCTGCAGAGCAATGACACCCACACCTCAGACAGCAAGCGTTTGAGTTCTTGCTGGACAGAAACTGTCTCAGGATCACAAGAATCTCCTTGTAACTGACCAGGTTCCTATGCGCTGTCACCTACACTGACAGGGTTGAAAACTGTCAGCATTGATGGCAAATAGTAAGTGAAACCCCCTAATCCAGACGACACTCAGGAGGCTTGGAACAGGGAGGTGAGTGTGGGGAGCGGGTCCTGCTTGTGTGGGAGTGAGCAGGTCGTGCTTCCTCAAGGGCGGTGCTAAGTGCAGCACCAGCCTGGAGCCTCTCACACAAAGGAGCATGCTGGTTAGCGTGCTCCTCAGTTCCCTCCTCTTAGAGAGCAAATCCCAGCTCCAGGCTCAATGGACTGGACGCCACCAGCTGGAAGCGCTGTGTGGCCTCCCCATGTGGCCAGAGCTGGGCCAGAGAAGACCGATGATGCCTCAGGTCCACTATCGGTTCTGAAATGGACATGAGAGTTTTACCATGAAGTTCAAAAGGAGAATAATGAGGGAATGTGAGAAACTTGCACAGCAGAGTCTGAAGCCCAGTCAGACTAAAACAACTGTGAGCTCTCTCTGAAACACACACGTGCAAAGATGAACAAATACATTTATTGTACTATCATTGTTTACAATGGATAAGCTCTGGACCAGCCAATAGTAGGGACGTGGTCAGCTAAATGATGTCCGTTCATATAATGGAACACAGTGGCAGCCACTGTCCATCACAACATTGATTAACATGAAAAGTAGTCAAAGCTTGTTAAGGGAAAGAGCAAAACGATGGAATCCTCCAATCCCATTGGTGAAGGGACAGACACCAGAGCTCAATAGTGTGATCCCCTGGCCCTTCCTCCCTGCCTTGTGTCCTCTCTCCCTCCCTGGCCTCCCTGCAGTTGCAGATTCGCATGTGTCTCATTCCAGATGATTACCCTGGGGCTGCCTCCAGCAGTGCCCTCTCCGTCGTGGGCAACAGAGGGATAGTGAAAAAGCAGCGCCTGAAGGATGTGGTGGAGGGCTGCCGCTATCAGGTCAACAACCACTTAGACCAGGAGCACTCACCGCTGCCCGTGAACAAGATCATCATGTCTGCAGAGGTGATGGTTGGCAAGCACTTATCGTATGATGTTCTGCACAGGAACTGTGAGCACTTTGTCACGGACCTGAGATACGGCAAGGCCCGCAGCAAGCAGGTAAGGCCATCTGTGGGGGGCTCCCTCTCCCTGTGAGGTCTGCTTGGAGTGGGGGCGACAAGAATGACCCTGAATAAATCTAAGGGGAGCTCTCAGGGTCTTGTTGGCTGTGAGTCAGGATGTTTGAGAACAAATCTCACATCAGGGCACTTCCTCTCTGGCCTCAGTTTCCCCATGTGCCTAAGGAGGGGATGTTGGAGGACCTCTGAGGCTCTGGGCTCCTCTATCCCTTTAGGATCCTTTGTCTCTAAGACCCGCCCGAAAGGCAGCTCCTGATGCCCTGTGTGCTGTCAGGGAAAGTCTGGGCCACCCTGCACCATGACAGGTGTCCTAAGGCCCCAGAGAGCCCTCAGCAAAAGATGCTCAGGTCTGTGGCCTATGTGAGAGCTCAAGAACATGTTGTGTAAGGTGTGGGCACAGCCTTACCCCTCTCCTCTTTCCCTCTTACGCCCTTCCCACTTCCACCCCCAGAGCTCTGGCCACAGCAGTCCAGGCAGGAAGCCCCCTCCCCAATTCCCCCTGTCAGGACCGAGTGGCCCCACCCAGGAGGCTCACACACAAGGATTCCATCCGTCCATCTGCCGGGTGTCAGGACAAGCCTGACAAGCCCAGCACTAACAAGCGGTCACACTTCCCGCTCCCAGGGAAGGGATGTGGGGACAAGGCCAGCATCTCTGAAAGGCCAGGCCCCCGGGGAGGGCAGGAAAAGAGTGTGGCCTCCAGCCCCTTTGGTGGGAGGGAGGACCTGTCTGGACTTGCTGTGGACAGTGAGCTTGGGCTGCTCTTTTTCAGGCAGAAAACTTCCAGACCACAACACTTCCAGCTGTGCGCACAGCAACTACTGTGCTCGGAGTCTTGGCTGGGGCTGCCTATTTTGTCATGAGCACACTATTCCAGCGCCAGTGACAGCCTGAAGGGGCACAAAACCCCGCGTTAGAAGCCGCTATAGAAATGACCTCCCATCGTCCTGTGTCCCTGACCCGAGCTCTCAGACAACCTGTTGTCCTGTCTCGCACTGGCCCTCCCTCCCTCCCTGGCTGAAGGATGGCCTGACTGTGCCAAGACTCAAGAACTCACACCTGACCTATGGACCCTCCCGGGAGCAATCCCACTGCTTCTGTGACGCCAAAACCAGAACGGAAGCCCCGGGGCGCCTGTGGGGGAAGCCAGCATTTTCCCTCCGTGTGACCTTCCTCTCCAGCTGGGGGCCGGGATCCACTCTCAGAGGACAGCGAGGGGACCAGAGAAGGCGGTGGGTGGGGGATCCCAGCCCCTGGCCAGCCTGGAATAGGTGCTCAATGTCTGTGGTCTGACCACTGCGATCAGCAGACACCACTCATTTCCTCTCATGGTGCTAAACCAAAAACACAGTTCCCTCCCCAGCAGGCCCACCTCTGGCCCTGAATCCCCTGATGAGGCATCAACACAACACCTTCCAGCATCTCTCCCGTCCCTCCTGCCTCCTTCAGCCAGCCCACCTTTTGGAAGTTTTGTTTTTCTTTCACATTTTGTTCTTCAGAGAGGAAGGGAGAAGGAGAGATGGAAACATCAGTGATGAGAGAGGAGCATTGATCAGCTGCCTCCTGCACGTCCCACACCAGGAATTGAGCCGCAACCAGGGCATGTGTGCCCATCGGGAACCCAACTGTGACCTCCTGGTCGGTACTCAACCGCTGAGCCACCGGGCTTGTTTTTCTTCTTTAACTCAATGGTCAAGTCCTCACCCATCTATGACTCCCACCTGGGATTTAACCATCTCCCCGAGCCCCACTTGCCACAGCTCAAGCTCCCCCGGGTTGAATATTGAGATGAGTGGCCTGCACGTTGAGGGCAGTGAAACGCTGTGTGACTCTGTGCTGAGGGAGGCATGTCGTTATCATGTGTCCAGATTCATAGACGGCGCCACACCCAGAACCGCGGGCTGCACTAAGGCCTGTGGGTTGTTGTGATGTGCCAATGGAGGTTCTTCAGTGACACCAAAAACATACTCTGGGGACAGGGAGGTCGGTAATGGGGGAGGCTCTGCGAGAGTGGGGGGCAGGGGCCCATGGGAAATCTCTGCACCTTCCTCTCAATTTCTCTCTAAACCTAAAATTTCTCTAAGAATAAAATGAAGTCTTTTATGAAACTTACCCTCCTCAGAGCATCCCTCCACTAGTACCTAGTGTGCCCTGGGTGTGGTCTCAAAGGGGGAGGGGACCCATGACCTCTACTTCCTGGCCTGGCCTCCGCCACAGCCCTGATACCCTCACTGGAGACCTGGGGGCGTCCCCTCCCCTGGCCGTACCTTCCCTGCATGAGAAAGTGGGATGGAGGGGTCTGAGGCCTCGGTGCCCAGACACCAGGCTGGGATGAAGCTTGGGGCCATCAGAAGGTGGAAGAACAAAGAGAATGACCTGCACTTGCTGCCACAGAGCGCCCTGCTCAGATGCCCAGGGGGAAAGGTCAGCCTCCAGGCGAGGGTTCCGGAAGGAGCCCCGCTGGCCTTGCTCCCAGCCTACCTCTGGGTCAGAGGGCACAGCTGGCTGTGAGCCCCATAACCAGCGGGTGAGAGACGGGAGGCGGCTTCTGGCCTCTTGTCCAGAGCTCTCCCAAGAGCAGTGGGAGAGGGGATCCGGGGACTCGGGTCTTGTGGGAGATGTGAGCTCCGGGCTCTAATTCTAGGCAGGGAATTTCCCCTGGGACCAGACCCAGGCTCCCAGCGGCTCTGGAGGGACCCAAGGGTGGTGCCAGCTCCGCCCCCTCCCCTGGGTGGCCTAGACCAGTGTTGCCAGTCCCTGCAGTTGGGCTCACCCACAGTCCCCACCAAGGGAAGCTGCCTCTGCCTTCAGGGTAAGGTTCAAACCATGGAACTGGCCTCATCCCTCAGAACTGATTGGCTCAGTGTGCTCCCTGACCCCACAGCAGCCAATCAGGAGGCTGAGCTGGGATGCTGTGGGCTGAGCCAATCAGATTCTCTCTCGGGGTCTTGAACAAGGAACCAGGAGCTGCAGCCTTGAAGGGAGATGCTGCTGAGTTGATGCAGAAGGGAAAGCAGTGGAGGGAGGGTAGGGACCGGCTAGGTGGGGAGATCAGGATTCTAATCATTCCGGAGCCCAGAGGAGTGGAGAGCAGCAGCAGAAAGGGCGCCTCGGCCTCGGGGGAGAGTCCCATTCCTGGCCTAGCATCCTCAGCACATATCCCCCTCTGAGCCCCGCCCTGGAGGCCATGGGTCCCACTCTGCCCTCATGGCTGCTTTCCAGGCATCAGCACTGGTGGGACTTCGCAGACCCTCCATGGTCTCAATCTGCCCCCCTCTCATAACCGTGTCAGATCCACCGTGCAGAGGAGGAGATTGAGAGGACAGTGGAGAGAGCTTCCCCAAACCCCAAGGCCAGGTAGAAAGAGACCAGGACGCCTGAAGTCCTAATAAGCCATTAGGCCTCCACGCTGGCAGAAGAATACTCAGACAGAGGAATACTAAGACAGAGGAACACTCAGACAGAAGAATGTTCAGACAGAGGAATGCTCAGACAGAGGAACGCTCAGACAGAGGAATACTCAGACAGAGGAATGCTCAGACAGAGGAATACTCAGACAGATGAATACTCAGACAGACCTCTGGCGGGTTTCTGGGGAGAATCCTGACTTGTCCCCATGTGAGCGGCTGGGAACAGAACAGCCCGCACTGCCTGCTTCATTCTGATTCGGACCTACTCCCATGTGTCAGCGACAAGCCTGCTTCCCTCAGCTCCACTCTGACTGCACAGAGGTGGCTGGTGTTTTATTTATTTTTTTCATTGTTTATGGCTCATTTATTAAAAATAAATCTTTATTGTTCAGATTATTACAATTGTTCCTCTTCCCCCCACCCATAGCTCCCCTCCACCAGTTCCCACCCCACCTACAGCCCTTATCTCCCCACCACCACTGTCATCCTCCATACATGTATGATTTTTGACCAGTCTCTTCCCGCTCCCCCACACCCCTTTACAGGCATCCCTCATAAAGTCCAGCTGTCCCAAAAAACATGCACCTACTTCACTCTCACCCCCACAAGCCACACCACTCCTTGGACTGTAAATGCCTTCTCTCCTCCCTCTCTGTCCCCTCCTCTGAACAAGAAATGCTCTCCCTAGGTTCTCTCACCTCTGAGTTCCCAACTTCAGCTTTCTTACAAAGCTCCTCTATAACATGACGTGGCCAAGGGACTCCTCACTGAGCCTTCAGATCCCAAGGCCTGCACTCTCACCCCTTTACTGCTCTTAAAACTTCTCTGACCTCAGTGCCTTCACACACACACACACACACAGACACACACACACACACACACACACACACACACACGCACACCTCCCCAAAGAACAACTTTCTTTACTGCAAAACTACAAACACTTACTTAGCAGTCTGGCTACTATCAGAAGCTGACCTCATTATCACCCACACCTTATCATATTATCTCTAAAAAGTTTTAAATTCAAGTGGCTAGAAGCCTGCTTTCTCCTCCCCCCTGCCTTTTCTCCAGCCCCATGTGCCTATAAATAATCTTCCAAAGTTTCTGACAACTCCAAAGCTTTGGAACATTGCTGGATTAAAGGATAAACATTATGAATATTCCAATAAGCTTTAAGTTCAACTGATTTTAACTTTTACTACAGAAAATCTATAAAATAAATTTAAAACTGTTATGCTTTGTTAAAGAATGTTCAGCCGAAGCTGGTTTGGCTCAGTGGTAGAGCATCGGTCTGCGGACTGAAAGGTCCCAGGTTCGATTCCAGTCAGGGGAATGTACATTGGTTGCGGGCACATCCCCGATAGGGGGTGTGCAAGAGGCAGCTGGTTGATGTTTCTCTGTCATCGATGTTTCTAGCTCTCTATCTCTCTCCCTTCCTCTCTGTAAAAAAATCAATTAAAAATATATATATATTTTAAAAATGTTCAGAAATGTCAATCTAAAAAATGCTGGCTGTTTATTTTTTTATCACTAGAATTTTCAGATTTAGCCAAAACCGGTTTGGCTCAGTGGATAGAGCGTCGGCCTACTGACTGAGGGGTCCTGGGTTCGATTCTGGTCGAGGGCATGTACTTTGGTTGTGGGCACATCCTCAGTGGGGGGTGTGCAAGAGGCAGCTGATTGATGTTTCTCTCTCATCAATGTTTCTAACACTCTATCCCTCTCTCTTCCTCTCTGTAAAAAATCATTAAAATATATTTTTTTTAAAGAAAATTCAGATTTAAATAGAAGGCATGGACATATATTTTAAAGGAAAAACGAAAAGGTCTGTGCAAGTTACTGAAGTATATACAAGTTGATGACAGGAAGGAAGAATATTAGAGTGGAAATACTAAATGGAAGGAATAAAGCATAATTATACGTTTTTGAAGGACATAGAAAGAAGGTTTGAAGGATAGTTTGAAAGTGTAAGATTTGTGAAGGGTGCGTATGTGATGAGAAGGAAAGGAAAAGGACAACAACCAAAGGGCCTTTGACTCTTAAGCAGAGAAGCAAAAGGTTTCAGTCTCCAAACTTGGCAGGACAAGGTTGCTAGATGCTTCTTAAGGTGCACCAGAATTCTCAGCAGTGGCACTTTGAGACAAGCCAGTATGAAATCTCACCATTAGTGAGGCACCATAAATAAAAGGAAAGTTACTTTTGCTTGAGATGTATGCATTGCAATGTCAGCCAGCATGTCTCTCTCCCACCTGTTTTGCAAGTTGGTTGCTCTGTTTGAGAGAAAATAAGTCTTTAATGTAGGAGTTTAAGGTTTAAGAATAAAGACAGAGGAGAACCAAGATGGCGGCCTAGGTAAGCACCTAAGCTGCCGCCTAACACAACAATTTCAAAACAACAACTAAAATCAGAACAGACATCATCCCAAAACACAGGAAAGCTGGAAGAGTGGGAAAGCTACAACTAGAGTCTGGACTGTAGAGAAAGGCACCAAGAGACTCAGAGACTGGGAGACTGGAAGAGCCAAGAGCCGCAGCAGGCAGGGTCTACAGTCGCGAGAGTGAGTACATGCAGAGAGATCTGACCGCGGAGCTTGCTGTGGCCTCTCCATAGCTGAAGGAATCAGAAGCTTCAGTATACAGAGACCCAACCCTATTCTGGGTGAGCCCCTGGGGCACCCACGCTCTTGCATGGGGAATCTGGGACTATCAGGTGGAAACTCAGGCGAGCGCACAAAGGCAGGGCTGACAGGAAGCCAAGACTGTCAGCTCAGCCCTGAGACTCTTCCCCATCCAAGCTGAGCACAGAGGCTTTTGCAATTTTGCAAGTCTCATCCTATAAGACTATCTCCTGTACAGAAGGTATCCCAGAATGGACACAGCTGATACTCACATCCAATTGGCCTGAAGGTCAATTCCTCCCAGGGATACCAACAACCTTCAAGACTTAACTACAACAAAGCTGTACACGCAATCCACAAAGGGGAGCACCAAGAGTGTCTACCTCAGGTAACTGGGGAGGCTAACCCGCTGGGCCATATAAGACACCAAACACACAAATCCATCCTATCAACTGTGGGAAGCAGCAAAAATGCCTAGACAAGGAAATAGATCTCAAACAAAAGAGATGGAGGATATAGATTTCAAAACCATGGTTATAAGGTTTTTCAAGAATTTCCTAGAAAAGGCCAATAAATTTAATGAGACCCAACTAAAAGTTAAACATAAACTGACTGAAATGGAAAATATTGTGCAGAGATCCAACAGCAGAATGGAGGAGGAACACAAAAATCAGGTCAAAGATTTGGAATACAAAGAGCTAAAAGACTCTCCTCTGAAGAAGCAAGAAGAAAAGAGAATCCAGAAAGTTAAGGATTGTGTAAGGAGCCTCTGGAACAACTTCAAGCATACCAACATCAAAATTATGGGAGTGCGAGAAGAAGAGAGAGTGCAAGATACTGAAAACATATTTGAAGAAATATTATCAGAAAACTTCCCCCACCTGGTGAAAGAAATAGACTTACAAATACAGGAAATGTACAGAACCCCAAACAAGAGTTCAAAGTGGACCACGCCTTGACACATCATAATTAAAATGCCAAGGGCAAAGGACAAAAAGAGGATCTTACAAGCAGCAAGAGAAAAGCAGTTGGTTCCCTATAAGGGAGCACCCATACGATTATCAGCTGATTTCTCAACAGAAACTATGCAAGCCAGAAGGGAGTGGCAAGAAGTGATGAATAGTGAGAACCTACAACCAAAATTACTGTATCCAGCCAGGTTATCATTCAGAATTGAAGGGCAGATAAAGAGCTTCACAGATAAGAAAAAGCTAAAAAAATTTCATCACCACCAAACCAGTATTCTATGAAATGCTGAAAGGTATTATTTAAGAAGAGCAAGAAGAAAGATAAAAATTATGATTAACAAATACATATATATATATATATATATATATATATATATCAACAAGTGAATCTAAAAATCAAGTGAATTAAAAATCTGAGGAACAGAATAAACTGGTGAACATAATAGAATCAGGGGCAAAGAAAGGGAGTGGATTGATAATTATCTAAGGGAAAGGGGTAGGGGGGTACAGGAAGAGACTGGATTAAAATCGTACACCTATGGATGAGTACAATGGCGGACGGTGGGGTGGGAGGTGGGGAGTGGGGGAGGTAAGGGCAGAGGGTGGGGCGGGAACCAGGTGGAAGGGAGATAAGGGGGGGGGGAACAATTGTAATAATCTGAGCAACAAAGATTTATTAAAAAATAAAAAAAGAATAAAGACAGCAAGGATTAAGATTCAGTAAAAAATAAAAAGTCAAGCTAGTGAACGGGAAGTTATAACCTCAGAAAATTTAAAGCATTGACAATACAACATATTTTAAAATTTATTACAGACTGCTGACTCCAGGGCCATTTACAGCGTTTCTCTTCAGGGCACATTTATTTGTTTACCGCCCTAGTGCTTCTAAATCTGGCAGATCTCTTATATCCCCAAAATAGTCCCTCTTCTCACCCTAGACTATCTTTTAGCCAGAGGGAAGGGCTTATTTAATTGCTAGCACCTCCTTTTGTTTTTATAACTCTATAGGTCAAATAGAAGAAAAAACACAAAGCATTCTACAGAATTCGCAATGGCTCAAGGAGGTCAGTCAGGACAGCATAGAGCAGTCCCTATGGTCCAGACTATAAGCAGCTTTGCCCCACTGGCCTGGCCTTTACTTCTTTTAGGCCACCTGACACTACTTCTCCTCCTTCTCCTCCTTGGACCCTGCATTTTAAAATTAGTTGCCAAGTTTATACAAACAAGATTACAAGTCCTTGTTAACCAAACAGTAGGACCGTTTGTCCTTAACCAGGGAAAGGGCCGCTACAGGCTTATACCCCAGGAAATAATCTGAATTTACTCCTTAGGTGTCCACGACAGCCCCTCCCATGCAGGAAGCAGACAAAGAGGAACATCAACCCCAGCCCCCTTCCTTTCCTCTATATATTCCCTTTAAGACAAGACTGAAAGGGTTAAAGAGAATACAATGGGGCAGAGAGAGACTTATGCACTTAGAGATCTCCAAGGAAGCCTGCACCCTGGAGCACCCCACAGCTTATCACGGGGAGGCCCCTGATAGAGGAGCTGACCCAATGTCAGCAGAGGGGCTGGCAGCCCCCAGGAGGAATGGACCCCCCTCTGCTCTCTGCGCGGATGCGGTCCTCGGTTCAGCCCGCCTGCAACAGGGCAGGGGTCGGAATAAAACTCCTCTGACACCTTGTGGCCTCAAGTCACAGGGGCGCGGCCCTGGCCCCTCCGAACCTGTCAGGTGTCAGCTAGAAGACTTTTATAAGCTACTCGGCAGCAAAACAGCTTTTAGAAAAACCCACACAGAGACCAGGAAGCAAGAAACGGAATCCAGGGATACACATATCTGGGTTCAGCAGAATAGGTTTTGGTCAGCTTTTGGGAACTGATTCCCTGAGCCAGCAGCCCGGCGTTTGGAATAAAGGTGGATTTCTATGTGTCCCAGGGGCTTGGTGGTCTGTCTCCCGTCTTTGCTTACTTTGCTATAACAGCATCTCTCTATATCTTTTCAGTTAATAATAGTTTATTGATTTGGGGGGGAGAGAGAGGGGGGCGGGGAGAGAGAGAGAGAGAGAGAGAGAGAGAGAGAGAGAGAGAGACAGAGACAGAGACAGAGACAGAGACAGAGAGAGAGTAGCATCCGTGTGTCAGCACATCGATGGGCTGCCTCCGGCTCACAACCCAGACGTGTGCCTGACCTCAAATGACTGGCGACCGCCTGGTGTACAGGATGACGCCCAACCAACGGAGCCACGTGGCCATGGTAGACGAGGACATTTCAAAGGCAGGACGGCGGCACCCAGGTCCTCAAGAGAGACACATCTGAGCTGCAGGCAGATGGGGTTCGGTGGCAGGCCTTTCAGTAAGCGCTCCGAGGGGCGCGCAGGGCCCAGCTCAGAGGTTGAGGACAGTCCCTTCTCCTGGCAGCCTCCCGCTTTCCCGCAGGCATTTCAGTCCTAGGGCGCCCCCTGGTTACTGAGGGAGAGGGAGGGAGTCTCTGTAGACACAGAGTCAGGGAGCAGGAAGGAGTAAGAGGGAGGCAGACAGGCAAGGCTGTGGAAGAAGCTCAGAAGAGAGGCCTCAGGGACAAGCTAAGCAGGGGAAGAGAGCTCCCCCCAGTCCCTCCAAGCACAGCGGATGGCCAGCCTCCCCTGAAATGCTGGGGTCTCCCAGGTGGGTCCTCGGGGTTCCAGCACAGATGCATGTTAGGCAGCCCCTCACCCGCAGCCTGCCAGCCTCCCCCCTCACCTCAAAGGGGGGAGACCCCACCAGCAGGGTAGGGTCCCTGCCGGGCACCAGGATTCCAGTCAAGGACATGTACCTTGGTTGCGGGCACATCCCCAGTGGGAGGTGTGCAGGAGGCAACTGATCAAAATCTCTCTCTCATTGATATTTCTGACTCTCTATTGCTCTCCCTTCCTCTCTGTAAAAAATCAATAAAATAATTTTTTTTTTAAGAGTTATGAAGTACTGGATTTGGGAAAAACCGGTTTTCAGGAGCGACACCTGAGTCCAGTATTGCTTACTTCACCCCTCCAACAGCAGCACCCTAAGGAGACAATCTTTTGGCAACAGGAAGGTCCGGGGAGGGGAAAGGGGGGCAGCCCCCCATCACCAAACACCGCTTCTGCCGGGCCCGTTGAGCACACGGTGCTCCCAGCCCAGCTCTGGAACCTCCTGTTTTAACAGGGAGCTTGTCTTTCTACCGACTTCTTACTTGAAAGGACAAATTTGTCTGCTTGCTGTTTCAAGACTGAGGTGAGGGGCAAAGCCTGGGCCCTGGTGCCTGGGGAGCTGCGGGCTGAGCCTCCTGCTCCAGGGACAGCGGGCGGCCAGGCTGGGGCAGCTGCTCTCAGGGAAGTTCCCTTCTCCCACCCACATGCACCCCATGCCAATGAGCCCTGGGGTCCCCGGGGTCCAGGCACCTGCCTACTGAGGCCTTCCCGTGGGGTCCTGCCCCAAAGGCTGCCAGGGACTCCCGTCCTTCGTGGGGTAGGTATCAGGTGAGGGCCCACGAAGGCCTGGGGCTCACAGCGGGGCCTCTCATGGTCCCGTCCTGCAGTGGGCGCACGTGGCCAGGGCAGGGCTGGCACAAGGCTTCCCTCCGCCTCCCACTGCTTCCTGGCGGCTTCCAGGCCCGGACATTCCAGGCCCTGAGGGCGGAAACCATGGCTGTCCATGTAGACAAATGCTGGCATTCAGTGTTCAGTCCTTCTGAACAAAAGAGGAAAGTGAAAGAGAAAGTGTCAACTTGGGTATAAAACCTGCTGCACTAGGAATAGAAAGCCAGACCCACCCTGGCTGACAATGGCTTCGGTAAGTCTTCAGAACTTTCTAGAACCAGCTCTACAGGGGAGGGCAGCTCCCTGTTATAATGCAGGCCCGGGGCTGGGTTCCTGCTGGTAAGCCCAGCGCTGTCTCTGAGGCTGCCATGGAGACCTGAGTGCTGTTTCAGTGTCTCTGGCTGCAGGACCGGGAGGTCATCGGGCAGCGGGAGCCCCCGCTCTGGGTCTGGCACTGTATGGGGTTGGGGCCAGTGGGAGGATGTGTGGGGTCTGGTCTGTGCCCCTGAGCTGGGGAAGGAGCTGGAGTGTGGGCTGATGGGGACCCGGGGCTTGGGGAGCAGTGGATCCCGGGCTGTGGGGCTCAGCTTCTCCTGGGGTTCGATGCCTCCTCAGCTTCTGTGTTCTCGACCCCCCTTCCTCCCAGGCCTGTGTCTGCCTGATGGGGTGCATTTGGTTCTCAGCGTCCAACACGGACAGCTGCCCGCAATTGCCCTGGAGTTCAGACTCACACCTATTCCTGCTGGGAACTCCAGCGCCATCTCTGAGGCTGCCACGGAGACCTGTATGTTAAGTCTCTTTTGCTGCAGGACTGGAAGGTCATCCGGGAGGGGCCAGCCCAGCACGTGGTGTGTGTGCAGCAGCCAGCTGGGCCGGGCTCTCACAGGAAGTGGGGCCATTCCGGGAAGGCCCCTGCACATTCCAGAGCTCAGTCCACCTGCTTCACTGCTCCTGGGAACCGCTGCCTCCCCCAGACCAGGCCCAGCTCACTGCCCTGCTCCGGGGACAGGGCCCGGCCTCCCCTTAAGTCACCATTTCACTTCAGAGTGAGAAATTCCCTTGTTCCCCCAGATGGACAGCAGATCTGGGCCTGCCTGGCCTGAGCCCTGGCCCCGGGCCCTCCAGCCCTCCTGCTCCTGCAGGTCCTTCCCTCCTGTTCCAAACCAGGCCCCTCTCAGGACCCAGGAGGTGCAGGGAGGGAGGGCCGAGCACACAGGACCCCCTGATGGAGCTCAAAGCCCAGAGGGGGTGGGACAGGCACAGGGACCCCAGCAGAGCAGGATCAGGTGTGGAGAGATGGCATCACCGGGAGTTGGGGTCCCTGAGGGTGGGAGCTGAGCCGGGCTGGGCCTTTAGGGCAGCTCCTCAGAGGAAGTGTCTGTCTGGGGGAGGAGAGGAGGAGTGGGTGTGGGGCAGAGAGAAGGGGGTGCGGAGGAGCAGAGGCCAGAGGGAGCTGTGGGAGGGAAAGGCAAGGCCTTCAGCCAACCTGGGGGGCCAGGGTTGGGGGGCCAGGAGGAAGGGAATGGTCAGGAGGGGCTGTGGCTGCCCAGGGGCAGACGTGTGCCCTGAGGCCAGTGGAGGGTCTTGGACAGATGAGACATTTGGGAAGGACGCCAGGGGTTCTGGTGCACCTGCTCTGGAGGTGAAGGCACAGGGAACCTTGTCAGGAAACTTTGGTGTCACAACATAGGGACCTGGGGTCCTGAACGGAGTCCTGGGCGGGAGGTGGAGGAGGAGGGGAATCTGGAGAATGACCAGGAACAGTGTGGGCTGCTGGGTACCGGCATGCAATGGGGCAAAGGGAGGCTGAGCCCTGGCCTCAGGTGGAGCCGCCTGGGGAAAGGGCTGAGCGAGGTTTCTCATTCGCTGGGTGAGACACACAGACAAAGAAAAGCTGGAAAATTCTCTCATCATGAAGCAGTGGTGGCCTGGGCGGGGCACTGAGGAGCGGGAGGAGGTGAGCAAGGCAGGGAGGGAGGGAGGAGAGGGACAGGAGGAGACAGGACAGAGAAGACCCAGCACAGCCACTGCCAGCTGAGTGTCCCCGGGCAAGTCCCTCTCCCTCTCTGATGCTCAGTTTCCCCAGCTGAACGAGGGGTGCTGCTTCCTTCTCTGGTCTGTGGGAGGGGGGGGTTATAGAGGGGAAAGTGCCAGCAGAGCCTGCTGTCTGAGTGTGTGAGCCCTTTCTGTCCCCTCCCACACCCAGCTCCGGAAGCTGGGCTGCCACTCCACAGAGCACAGTCCCCTTCCTGGGCTGTCAGTCCTGTCCCCCAGGTGCCCATCTCCTAGAGCGGGTGCCCGGGGCTGGAGGGGCAGAGGGTGAGGAGGAGCCTTTGGGGCCATGCACAGCCAGGGCCAGAGGCATGTGCACACCTGCAGAATCTCAGGCTCACCTGCCCACGTGGGTGAGGGGCTTTGCACACAGCAATGGTGCCATCACCCTCCGGACACGTGCACAACACACCCACCTATGCTCAGGGGCATCCTCATGCATGTGCAGGTACATGCACCACATACAACATACATGTGCACAAAACACACAGACACCCGTGTGTTACACGCTCTCTCTTTGGAAAATTCCTCACTCTCCCAAAGCGCAGGGTCCTGTTTCCAGGCTTGCCTCCCTCAGGGCAGCCAGTTCCCCAAGGGCACCCTCCGAAAGCTCCAAGGGCTGAGGGACTCTCAGGGCCAGAGTCCCTTCCACACGCTCACCAGGCCATGAGCGTCCACGAGGACTACCTGCCCGGCGGCCGCTCCCAGCGCCCTCTGCCGCTCCCTGAACTCTGTCTCACCTCCTGGCTGTTCTCCTGCAGCTCCGTGAAGAGCCCAAGCCTGGGGACCTGATTGAGATTTTCCGAACTGGCTACCAGCACTGGGCCCTCTATGTGGGTGATGGTTATGTGATCCACCTGGCTCCCCCAGGTAAGGGCATTCAAAGTAGGATTTACCAAAGATTTCTTAGCCTAAGACAGTGGTTGGCAAACTCATTAGTCAACAGAGCCAAATATCAGCAGCACAACGATTGAAATTTCCTTTGAGAGCCAAAATTTTTAAACTTCTTCTAAAATATCTTCAAAATAGTCTCATGGTATTCTGTGGAAGAGCCACACTCAAGAGGGCAAAAAGACGCATGTGGCTCTCAAGCCGCAGTTTTCCGACCACGGGCCTAAAGAGAACAATTCAAAGCCAAATGCCACCCTGTGAACCAGTGTTGGATCTCACTGGGCAGTGCGTGTGCTCACTGTACATCCGTGTTTGTGTGGGGCATCCCAGTGCTCTCTCCTGTCCTGACTCACAGGCACAGAGGTCTGAGGGTCCCAGGGAAGCCCAGTTGCACCCACATTGGATGCTCTCCAGCTCAGGCCAGTAGCTGGGCAAGCAGACAGATCTCTCTAAACCAGCAGCGTGTCTGGGTGTCCCGGTCTCATGGAGGGACTGCCTCTCAGGCTGTGCCCTGTGCTCAGAGGATGTCATAGAACAGAGCATCCTGAGAGGGTTTCCTGAACACCGCCCACTCGGCAACTCTCCCAGGTCACAAGTCACACAGAGTCTCACACACATGCACACACACACACACACACACACACACGCACACATGAACACAAGCACACCAACACCTGGACCTTGATGTAGCACAGGGAGAGCAGAAGCAGGATGACAGGCAGTCAGAGGAGAAGGCAGAGCCCACATGAGAGTACCATCCCTGACAGGAAGGTGCTGGGATGAGACCGGGGACTGGGAGGCACAGGGGATGGTGCCCTGCAGAGCAATGGCACCCACACGTCCGATAGCAAGGGTTTGCGTTCTCGCTGGACAGAAACCTTCTCATGATCACAAGAATCTCCTTGTAACTGACCAGGTTCCTATGCACTGTCACCTACACTGACAGGGTTGAAAACTGTCAGCATTGATGGCAAATAGTAAGCAAAACCCCCTAATCCAGACGACACTCAGGAGGCTTGGAACAGGGAGGTGAGTGTGAGGAGCAGGTCCTGCCTGTGTGGGAGTGAGCAGGTCGTGCTTCCTCAAGGGCGATGCTAAGTGCAGCATCAGCCTGGAGCCTCACACACAAAGGAGCATGCTGGTTAGCGTGCTCCTCAGTTCCCTCCTCTTAGAGAGCAAATCCCGGCTCCGGGCTCAATGGACTGGACGCCACCAGCTGGAAGTGCTGTGTGGCCTCTCCATGTGGCCAGAGCTGGGCCAGAGAAGGCCGATGATGCCTCAGGGACACTATCGTTTCTGAAATGGACATGAGAGTTTTACCATGAAGTTCAAAAGGAGAATAATGAATGAATGTGAGAAACTTGCACAGCAGAGTCTGAAACCCAGTGGGACCAGAGCACCTGAGAGCTCTCTCTGAAACTCACACGTGCAAAGATGAACAGATACAATTTACTATCATCATTTACAACAGATAAGCTCTGTAGCAGCCAATAGTAGAGACATGGTCAGCTAAATGATGTCCGTTCATATAATGGAACACAGTGGCAGCCACTGTCCATCACAACATTGATTAACATGACAAGTAGTCAGTCACAGCTCCTTAAGGGAAAGAGCGAAATGATGGAATCCTCCAATCCCATTGGTAAAGGGACAGACACCAGAGCTCAATAGTGTGATCCCCTGGCCCTTCCTCCCTGTCTTGCGTCCTCTCTCCCTCCCTGGCCTCCCTGCAGGTGCTGATACTCATGTGTCTGATTCCAGATGAGTACCCTGGGGCTGGCTCCTCCAGCCTCTTCTCAGTCCTGAGCAGCAGAGGGATGGTGAAAAAGCAGCGCCTGGAGGATGTGGTGGGGGGCTGCCGCTATCGGGTCAACAACCACTTGGACCAGGAGTACTCACCGCTGCCCGTGAACAAGATCATCAGGTCTGCGGAGGAGATGGTTGGTAAGGAGTTGGAATACGATGTTCTGAAAAAGAACTGTGAGCACTTTGTCACGGACCTGAGATACGGCAAGCCCTGCAGCCGGCAGGTAAGGCCCTCTGTCGGGGGCTCCCTCTCCCTGTGAGGTCTGCTTGGAGTGGGGGCGACACGAATGACCCTGAATAAATCTAAAGGGAGCTCTCAGGGTCTTGTTGGCTGGGAGTCAGGATGTTTGAGAACAAATCTCACATCTGCTTTTAATCCACTCAGGGTCTTTGGACAGGGCACTTCCTCTCTGGCCACAGTTTCCCCATGTGCAGAAGGAGGGGATGTTGGAGGACCTCTGAGGCTTTGGCCACCTCTATCCCTTTAGGATCCTTTGTCTCTAAGACCCGCCCTAAAGGCAGCTCCTGATGCCCTGTGTGCTGTCAGGGAAAGTCTGGGCCAACCCTGTGCATGACAGGTGTCCTAAGGCCCCAGAGAGCCCTCAGCAAGAGATGTTCAGGTCTGTGCCCTGTGAAAGAGCTCAAGAACATGTTGTGTAAGGTCTAGGCACAGCCTTACCCCTCTCCTCTTTACATCTTACCAACACACAGCCAGTTAAGAGGCAGCAGCAGGATTCAGTCCCCAGCGGTCCCCGCTCTTTCTGCTGAACCACAGCACCTCCAGGGCTCACAGCCCCTGTGACTAGGTAATGGGCAGCCTGGATGGAGGAGAATGAGGGGAGGAGGAGCAGGTTTGGAGGGAAATTAAGGATTTGATGCTCATGAGGGATGTTGAGATGAACAGTTAGACATCCAGGTGGAGCTGTTGAGTAGCAGTTGGACATGTGAGTGTAGAGTTTCAGGCTGAGGTGGGGGGGGGCGGGGGGGGGGGGGAGATAGAAGTTTTCAGGCTGCACCTGGGAACAGTACACAGAGCACAGTGATCCCTGAGGCCCTGGTTTCCCATCGTCCCCCTCAGCTCTGCCACCACCTCCCTCTGCAGAGCTGGAGCCCAGGTAGAGCCCTGACCACAGAGCCATTCCCACTTCCACCCCCAGAGCTCTGGCCCCAGGAGCCCAGGCAGGAAGCCCCCTCCCCTATTCCCCCCGTCAGGACCGAGTGGCCCCTCCCAGGAGGCTCACACACAAGGATTCCATACATCCATCTGCCGGGTGTCAGGACACAGCCTGACAAGCCCAGCACTAACAAGCGGTCACACTTCCGGCTCCCCAGGGAAGGGATGTGGGGACAAGGCCAGCATCTCTGAAGGGCCAGGCCCCCGGGGAGGGCGGGAGCAGAGTGTGGCCTCAAGCTCCTTTGGCGGGAGAGAGGACCTGCGTGGACTTGCTGTGGATGGTGAGCCTGGGCTGCTCCTTTTCAGGCAGAAAACTTCCAGACCAAAGCAGTTGTGGGTGGAACAACTCTTATGGGCGGAGCCTTGGCTGTGGCTGCCTATGCTTTCATGAGCAAGAGATCCCAGCGCCAGTGACAGCCTGAAGGGGCACAAAACCCCCCTTTGGAAGCCGCTGTAGAGAAGACCTCACATCGTCCTGTCCCCCTGACCCGAGCTCTCAGACAACCTGTCGTCCTGTCTCTCACTGGCCCTCCCTCCCTCCCTGGCTGAAGGATGGACTGACTGTGCCAAGACTCAAGAACTCACACCTGAACCTATGGACCCGCCCGGGAGCAATCCCGCCGCTTCTGTGGCGCCTGAACCAGAACGGAAGCCCCGGGGCGCCTGCGGGGGAAGCCAGCGTTTTCCCTCCGTGTGACCTTCCTCTCCAGCTGGGGGCCGGGATCCACTCTCAGAGGACAGCGAGGGGACCGGAGAAGGCGGTGGGTGGGGGATCCCAGCCCCTGGCCGGCCTGGAATAGGTGCTCAATGTCTGTGGTCTGCCCACTGCGATCAGCAGACACCACTCATTTCCTCTCATGGTGCTAAACCAAACACACAGTTCCCTCCCCTGCAGGCGCACCTCTGGCCCTGAATCCCCTGATGAGGCATCAACACAACACCTTCTAGCATCTCTCCCGTCCCTCCTGCTCCTTCAGTCAGCCCTCCTTTTAGACGTTTTGTTTTTCTTTCACATTTTGTTCTTCAGAGAGGAAGGGAGAAGGAGAGATGGAAACATCAGTGATGAGAGAGGAGCATTGATCAGCTGCCTCCTGCACGTCCCACACCAGGAATTGAGCCGCAACCTGGGCATGTGTGCCGATCGGGAACCCAACTGTGACCTCCTGGTCGGTACTCAACCGCTGAGCCACCGGGCTTGTTTTTTTTCTTTAGCTCAAAGGTCAAGTCCTCACCCATCTGTGACTCCCACCTGGGATTTAACCATCTCCCCGTGCCCCACTCGCCACAGCTCAAGCTGCCCCGGGTTGAATATTGAGATGAGTGGCCTCCACGTTGAGGGCAGTGAAACGCTGTGTGACTCTGTGCTGAGGGAGGCATGTCGTTATCATGTGTCCAGATTCATAGACAGCGCCACATCCAGAACCGCGGGCTGCACTAAGGCCTGTGGGTTGTTGTCATGTGCCGATGGAGGTTCATCAGTGACACCAAAAACTCACGCTGGGGACAGGGAGGTCGGTAATGGGGGAGGCTCTGCGAGAATGAAGGGCAGGGGCCCATGGGAAATCTCTGCACCTTCCTCTCAATTTCTCTCTAAACCTGAAATTTCTCTAAGAATAAAATGAAGTCCTTTATGAAACTTACCCTCCTCAGAGCATCCCTCTGCTAGTACCTAGTGCGCCCTGGGTGTGGTCTCAAAGGGGGCGGGGTCCCCTGCCCTCTACTTCCTGGCCTGGCCTCTGCCACAGGCCTGACACCCTCACTGGAGACCTGAGGGCGTCCCCTCCCCTGGCCGTACCTTCCCTGCAGGAGAAAGTGGGATGGAGGGGTCTGAGGCCTCGGTGCCCAGACACCAGGCTGGGACGAACCTCGGGGCATCAGAAGGTGGAAGAACGAAGAGAATGACCTGCACTTGCTGCCACAGTGCGCCCTGCTCAGATGCCCAGGGGGAAAGGTCAGCCTCCAGGCGGGGGTTCCGGAAGGAGCCCTGCTGGCCTTGCTCCCAGCCTACCTCTGGGTCAGAGGGCACAGCTGGCTGTGAGCCCCATAACCATCGGGTATGAGCCCCATAACCAGCGGGCTTCTGGCCTCTTGTCCAGAGCTCTCCCAAGAGCAGTGGGAGAGGGCATCCGGGGACTCGGGTCTTGTGGGAGATGTGAGCTCCGGGCTCTAATTCTAGGCAGGGAATCTCCCCTGGGACCAGACCCAGGCTCCCAGCGGCTCTGGAGGGACCCAAGGGTGGTGCCAGCTCCGCCCCCTCCCCTGGGTGGCCTGGACCAGGGGTGCCAGTCCCTGCAGTTGGGCTGGAAACTGCCTCTGCCTCCAGGGTCAGGTTCAAACCTTGGGACTGGCCTCAGCCTTCAGAACTGATTGGCTCAGTGTGCTCACCTGATCCCACAGCAGCCAATCAGGTGGCTGAGCTGGGATGCGGTGGGCTGAGCCAATCAGATTCTCTCTCGGGTACTTAAACAGGGAACCAGGAGCTGCAGCCTTGAGGGGAGATGCTGCTGAGCTGATGCAGAAGGGAAAGCCGTGGAGGGAGGTGTCAGGGACCGGCTCGGTGGGGAGATCAGGATTCTAATTATTCCAGAGCCCAGAGGCGTGGAGAGCAGCAGCAGGAAGGGCACCTTGGCCTCTGGGGGGAGTCCCATTCCTGGCCCAGCATCCTCAGCACAGATCCGGCCGCTGAGCCCGGCCCTGGCGGCCATGGGTCCTGCTCTGCCCTCACAGGTGTGCCCTCCAGGAGGAGCCCCGACGAAAGCAGAGAATGCCAGGATGCCCTGGGGCAACTGGGAAAGAGCCCGGTCCATGAGCTCCGGCTGCCATGGCAACATGCCACCGGCTGGGGCTTCAGCACAGACACTTATTTCTCACAGCCTGCAAGATGACGAGTTCATGGCGAAGGTGCTAGCAGGGGCAGGTCCTGGAGGAACCCTCTTCCTGCCTTGAAATGGCCACCTTCTCGCCATGTCCGCACATGGGAGTGAGCTCTGGTCTAATTGTAAGGGCACGGACCCGTCATGCCCACCCCGCACCCTCACCACCACCTCATGACCTCTGAACCTCATGCCCTCCCAGAGGCCAGCTCCAAATGCCATCACATTGGGGGTTAGGGCTTCAACGTGAATGGGGTAGGCACGGGGACACAAGCACTGAGTCCATGACAGAGACAACTGTGTCTTTAATAGCATTCAAGCTAGGCTGTGTTTCCCCAAATAAAATCTTCTTGTGCTTTTATAGCTCCATTGAATTCAGCCTCAATGGCCTGGCTGGTGTTGCTCAGTGGTTGATCCATGAAATTAGAGGTCTTTGGTTCAGTTCCCAGAGGCTCCATCCCCAGCAGAAAGCATGCAGGAGGCAGCTATTGAAGCATTTCTCCCTTTGACGTTTGTCTCTGTTCCCTGCCCCTTCCTCAATTTCTAAGGGGAAAAACAAAAAAGACAATAAAGACGTATTTTTAAAAGTCATGATCTATTGTACAATGAGAGTAAAACAGTGAAATCAATACCAAACCCAACCCTGCTGGCTCAGCAAGTCCTCTCCAGACTACCTGGTTGACTCTGGAATGATTCCTTGATCTTACCGCTTTTCCTTGGGTCTGTTCTGCATGGACACGTTGGAGGCCATCCTGGACGCAGTCGTCCCGATCAGGCTTGGTGACTTGCTAGTTGCAAAGTTGGCTACCACGCTGGCTATTACGCCGATTGCAACAATCACAAAATACCCCTGCAGCACAAGAGACAGGGCGTCACCCTCCCCGTCAGGGCCTGGCCTCGGACACACCCAGCTCACTCAGGAGAGACCGAGCCCCTCCAGGGCACCACAGAGGAGCGGGTGTTTGCAGAGCAGCAGGCACCCAGGAGAGCGGAGGGGAGGTGGGAAAGAGCGAGGGGGAGGAGCCGTAGGTGTGAGGGGACAACGGCCCTGTGGGTACTGAGAGGCTCAAGAAGCCGCAGGAAGGACACAGGCCGTGCCGGACACTCTAGGGTAGGGCTGGCCACTGGGAGCCAGAAGCAAGTTCAGAGTTGGGGGACCACCTGTGAGCTCTCATGACCAGGGCTGGGCTGGGATGGTTCTGGGGGGCCCTGGGGCTGAGCCTGGCCCGGGGTGGTTCTGGGGGCCCAGAGGCTGAATCCAGTCCAGGGTGGTTCTGGGGGACCAGGGGCTGAGCCCGGCCCAGGCAGGGCATGGGCGCCAGTGGAGGAGCTGCGGCTCCCGTGTTGTGACTGGGCAGCGGCTTTTGGAGTGAGATCACCTGGCTCTGCGCTGACCGGGGAGGGTCTGGACGAGGAAGCGGATACTCAGAAAACAGGGATGAGGCGGGGGAGACGCCAGGATGGTCCCTGAGGGTCGTGCACTCAGCAAAGCCGTGAGAGGCCCCCCTGCCCACAGACGGTGCTGGCGGAAGAGGGCCAAGACCCTCAGAACGGATGCTGTCCAGGCGTCAGCACTGGGGGGACTTTGCAGACCCTCCATGGTCTCAATCTGCCCCCCTTTCATAACTGTGTCAGATCCACCGTGCAGAGGAGGAGACTGAGAGGACAGTGGAGAGAACTCCCCCAAAGCCCCAAGGCCAGGTGACAGGGACCAGGACGCCTGTTGTCCTAACAAGCCATTAGGCCTCCACGATGACAGAAGAATACTCAGACAGAGGAATGCTCAGACAGAAGAGCACGCAGACAGACCTAGAGTGGGTTTGGGGGAGAATCCTGACTTGGCACCATGTGAGCTGCTACGAGAGGAACAGCCCACACTGCCCGCTTCATTCCAACTCAGGCCCGCTCCCATGTGTCAGTCAGCAACAGGCCGGCTTCCTTCTGCTCCACTCTGACTGCACAGCGGTGGCTGGTGTTATAATGGGCGTGTGAAGGAGGGAACACTTGGGGCTCAGAAGTCCTTGAATGAACGTTTGCAAAGGGCAGGTGAGTATCAGTGTGGGCGGCCCGGTCTCAGCCTGCTGGACAGAGGGAAGCCAGGATCCTAGGCGACTGCGGGAATGGGGGCAGCAGCCTGGCCCTCCTGACACTGCGTTGTAAGGGATAAGCACAGCATGCGTGGTTATAGGAACAGAGTGAAGACACTTAAGCATTCCTCCCCTTCGACCCCCGCCCCCCCCCCGCCCCCAGCAGTGACAGGAGGCTGCTGATCTATCATCAGGGCAGCCCTTGCTGCTGCACGGTGCAGACCCACATCCTGGAACAATAACTTTGCAGAGGCTTGAACTGAAACCAAGACATAGATGTTTGCAATGAGGATGAAAGGGTTAAAGGAATACAAGGGCAGATAATCTGACCCATAAGGAGCCCAGCCCAGCCTGCAAGCTCCCTGTGACCAGCTCCTGCAGGAAACAGAAGAGGGCGCTCCTGGCTCAGATGGAAAGGCCTCCTTTGCTGGGGCTGCTGAGCTGGACCTGAGCTCTTAGGGACAAATGAGAGATGGACAGAATGTCTGGAGGGGAGGTGGGGTAGGGGTGCAGCACGGGGTGTGGCCGAGAAGTGTGCAGACATAGGCATGAGCACACGCTATGCCAGAGCATGTTGGTGTCGGAGAGTGAGTATATGACGCCCAGGAAGTCCCAAATGCCTCAGAAAAGCCGCCACCTTCGCTGGTCTGCGTGACTCTGAGTGATGGAGCCCCGGTTTGCGCAGCCAGACACGGTGCTCAACAGGCCCACACACCATATCCACTACTCCTCTGACTACAAACTATCATGGCCCCGTTGGACAGATGGGAAGACTGAGTCTCAGGAAGCTTAGGTAACACGCATCCTTACCTAGTGAGCAGAAGAGAAAGATTGAGACCTAGGTCTGCGTATAACCAAGCCCAGAGCTCCCCAGGTGGGCCAGGGAGCTGGAGTCCGGGCTCCAGGCCAACACCCAGCTGGGGACCAGGGCGTGGCTGGAGCTGGTGGCAGGGCAGTGCCCTTCTGGAGTCTGCATGAGCAGGAAGTATGTTGCCCTCGTCCCACTGGGCATGAGAGACCCGCCCTTATCACACGGTCCCAGGGCCTGACCACCATGAGCAGGGTGGGTGGCTGCCGCTGGGTGACGTGAGGATGGCTGCCAACCGGAAGTCTGCTGGGGAGACATGGTTGAGAGAAAAGCTCTTGACTACAGGTGTCAGGCATCAACCTGACCGAAGATGGAACAATCTGAGCATCAGAAAGGAACACAGCAGATCGTGAACAATCATACACATGTGCTCACGATGGCGCTTTAAACAATGCACTAGTCACCTTGGGAGGATGCGAAAGAATCACCGTGTTATTGCATTGGGGTAAATAAAGGAAACGATGCAAGCATCTCCTGAGTGATCTGTACTCAGACAACCAAGTTCTGAATGACAGCAAAATGAAAACCACAAAACAACACTCACAACGTGGCTACACTTCTATATGCAACAGACTGGAAATCACCTGGCAGGACACATACCCAGCCACACAGAGGAGGGACTGGGACGGGGGCGGGGGAGCGGTGCTGGGACTTTAGCCTCAATGTTAGGTGTCCATTTGGTTTGGGGAAAACGTGCTCACGTATTTGAGGCAGAGATGAAATAAGAAGCTTTGGCGCGGTGTCGGGCTGCGGCGAGCATTGGGAGACGTGGCTGTCCTGGAGGCAGAGGAAGGAGCAGCATGTGGGAGGGGAGGAGAGGGCGGAAAGAGAGGCAGAGGGGCAGGCACGCTGCTTGGAGATGAGGGTGGACAAGAAGGCCTGCCTGCGGCCCCTCCTCGGCCAAGCCTCTGGGAGCCGTTCTCCTGGCCCCTCCCTCCCAGCTCGTCCCAGCCACACAGGCCAGTGTGACCGAGGAGAGGGACTGGGCAGTGGGCAAGGCTGCCCCCCAGAGCCCACCAATCCCGCCTCCTCAGGACGCTCTGGGAGCCCTCCCACCCCGGGTAGCGGACCCTCGGGCCCTTGGTGCCAGAGCTGCGGACCAGCAAGGAGACCCCACGTCATCACCACTGACAGGGCTGCGGGGACTTACCAGAGCCATCCTTCCGTGCAGGAGAGTCTGCGTGCTGCTGCCTCAGGGCCAGCCTTCTGTGGTCAAGAGTTTCGTTTCCCGTCTGACCCTGCCCAGGAACACAAACACCTGTACACAAAGCCATGTGACACGTCCTCTGTGAGCTGTGTGTCCAGGTGACCTGCAAGATATGACTCAGTAAGAGGAGGGTCCATCTCTTCCACATTTAGATGTAGCAGGTTTTACCTTATGCTACTAATAAAATACAGAAATTTTTTAAAGTGAAAAACACAAATCAAAGACCACACAAAACCTGCTCTTGGTTCAAAGCAGGGCCAGGCACAGGCCAGGTAGACACGTAGGCCTGGAAACACTCCAGAGAGAAAGCAAAGTCCACATGCTGAGCTGGAAGGGCTCGGTGGTGGCTGCGGTCAGCGCCCCGGTCATAAGTCACCAAGTCTCAGGTCCCAGGGAAGAGGAGAGAGGAGCAGCTGGTCAGGTGGGTGTGGGGGCAGGGATGGAGAGACAGAGGAGGGAGGAGCTTTCAGGAGACCCGACACGGGGACTGACCATGACCAGAACACACTGCCACTTCCACCAGCCTCACTGCCCCGCACTGGAGGCCCGCTCGCTCCTCCCCTTTCCCTCCCCCCGGCCCACAGTTCAGAAACACATCCCAGACCAATTGGAAACCCAAATCCACCCCTGCCTGCGTGTGGAGAGGCCGCTTTTTTAGACACCAGCGTGCTACCCCATCCAAAGCCCCAAATAGGATTCTCTCACTGACACCCCCCTGTGGGCTGCAACATCCTGGGCAAAAGGGGGGAGTGAGAGAGGGGAGGGCCCTCAGCATCCTCATCATGCGGAATCGGGAGTCGTAGCCAATGTCTTGTCTGTGATGGTCTTGCTCTTAGAAAATATTTCCCGTGTATAAATGGGCCCCTTAAACAACATATACGTATTTAGTTTGCTTGTTTTGAATGTGGTAAAATCAGAATCAAGTGTCTTACATTGCATAACTTGATAATGTCTGCTCATATTAGGTTCCTTGTTGAATCATGTTCATTCATTGCCGAAACCGATCATTGTCACTAATAGAGAGACGTGAACAGGGAATCCGGAAGGCTGGTCAACCTTAATTGCTCTGAAAGGTTGGAGCTAATCGCTCACTGTCTAGTTGAGACCTTGGTAGCTGAAGCAGCCTCCACCTGTTAGTCTTATGTGAATTCTTGCTGCTTGGCTATTATTGGAATTGCCTGCCTAAAGGCTATGGGTGTATCCCATAACCTTAATAAAAGGGTAGCAAGGCCAGAGCGGGGTGCAGTCCTCCCCTAGAGGCCCCCCAATTCCCAAATTAATACTTTCCTAGTCTCTTTAATTTGTGTGAGGCCTTCTCCAGAACCCGAACCCTGAACCAGAACCCTAAACCACGCGGGACGTGAAAGGGGCTCCCACATTCATATTCATGTGGGATGTAGCACAGTTTAACTATCCTCTCCTGGCAGTGGACATTGGGGTGATCCCAGTGGGTTGCGATTACAGACAAAGTTTTCATGAGCACCCTCACACAAGCCTCCTAGTGGGCCTGGAGTCTTCTCTAAGCAGAGGCTGTTAAACCTTTTCAACCAAGATCCACAGTAAGAAACACATTCTATAAGGTACCAGGATCTGTAGAGACTTGAGGAATATAAATACCCTGTTTCCCTGAAAATAAGACAGTGTCTTATATTAACTTTTGCTCCCAAAGATGTGCTAGGTCTTATTTTCAGGGGATGTCTTATTTTTCCATGAAGAAGAATACAGTACACATTTATTGTTAAATGAAAATAAAGGAAATTTATTACCTGTATACAGTATGGTAGTTGTCAACACAAACCAGACAAACTGGGAATCCTACAGTATCAAGAATTTACTCATTTATTCAATAACAATCATGTCATCATCTTCTGGAACATCATCATAACAATCCAATTCCTGAATTTCCTGGTGAATTTCTTGTGACTCCATTTCTTTCAGAATCAGTGGACCAAATCTCTCATGTTTAGCCTAGGGGGGGCCTTATTTTCAGGGGGATGCCTTATATTTCACTCAGAAGGAAACATGTAAATAGGTCTTATTTTTGGAGGATGTCTTATTTTCAGGGAAACTCGGTAGAAGTCTTACCAAAATCTAGATGAGATACACTCTGATAAATTCTGTTCTTTATTTTTTCTAACATATTGACTGTGACCGACTAAATTGAAGTTATCACTGACGAAAGGGTCACAAAGCAGAGTTATTGGGTTGCATGGTCTTGTTAGGCAGGATGGATAAGTAGTTAGGGGTGGGGTAGCAAAAGAGGGAATATTTCTCACCCACTGAATGAAGAAGTCAGCAATCTTAGGACTTGACGAGATAAAATTGCCAGATGTTCTCATAAATTTGGGGGAAAGCCACAACAATGTAAATGGGGGACCTGGAGCCGAAACCGGTTTGGCTCAGTGGCTAGAGTGTCGGCCTGCAGACTGAAAGGTCCCAGGTTCGATTCCAGTCAAGGGCATGTACCTTGGTTGCGGGCACATCCCCAGTAGGGGATGTGCAAGAGGCAGCTGATCGATGATACTCTCTCATTGATGTTTCTAACTCTCTATCCTTTCTGTAAAAAATCAATAAAAATTATGTTTAAAAAAGGAGGTGTGGGGGTGGACCTGGAAATCTAGTCTGTTGCCCAAGATATCCAGCAGGGGAATCTTGAAACCTATAAGAACCTTTGAATCCCCACCAGGCGGGGCGCTGAGACTAGAAGAGTTGCTCGCTTGTGCTTTATGCCAAGTGTATTTTTAATAAATGTCCTTGTTTTGCTTTAACACTGCTTTTGGTCACTCCTCTGAATTCTTTCTCCAATTCAAGAATGACAAGTATGACCTTCGACTTCATTAGAGAAAGAATGCAGAATTAAGTTTCCCGCGGGCAGTACACTGGAGTCACAATCGCTCACCATGTTTTTAAATGTGTGCCAGCATGGTAGTCATAGCGTGGGATCTGTTCACATTTCTATGTGATTGGACATTTGTATTTACTCCCGTGAGCTCTGAGGGTGTTTCCAGAAGAAATTAGCATTTAAATTAGTAGACTGAGTAAAGGTGACTCACCAATGTGGGCAGGCATCATCCAATCCACTGAGAGTCCAAACAGAACGAAAAGGTGGAGAAAAGACTAACGCGCTCTCTTCGTGAGCTGGGATGTCCATCTCTGATGCCCTTGGACTTCACAGTTCCTGTTTTTCCAGGCTTTGAACTCCAGAGTTTACACCAATGGCCTTAACACCCTATTTTCGGTCTTTCAGCCTCTCAACGAATTACACCACTGGCTTTTCTGGTTCACTGCTTGCAGCCTCCTTAGCCATGTGAGCCAATTCATGCACTAAATCTCATTTATCCATATCTGTGTCCATATCTATATCCTATTGGTTCTTCTTCCCTGAGGAGCCCTAACAAAATTCAACCTAGTAAATTTGAAGATTTACTTGGCTTTATGAAGGAATTTATGAATGGGGCAACATCTCATCCAGCAGGCACATGCCATAGGCAATGTTTAACATAAAAACATTCAAACCTGTAAAGATTTTTGTGAGTTTATTTGCGCCAAACTGTCGGCAATTGCTGGGAAGCAGAATCTCCACGGATTGGGATAATGCTCCAGAGCATGGTGGTTTTTCACCTATTTTTGTACATTGCAATCAAAGGAGGGGACATGGGAGGGTTACAAGAAATCCACTGGTGATGAATTAGGGAGCGGAAGAAAGCAAAGTGAGGAAACCTCTGGGATTGGGTAAAAAGTAAAAGATAGACACATACTTAGGTGGGTACAGGATTGTCAACAGTCATCAATTAACATGATAAAAATAACTATGAAGGAGTTTATGGTATCTGCCCTGGCACCCAGGCACATCGGGTTGTGCCTGGAGGGGTCCAGAAAAAGGGAAGTTACAAGTTGCCCAGGTATTTCAAGGATATGTTACCAGAGATACAAAAAGACAGCCAAAACCAGTTTGACTCAGTGGATAGAGCATTGGTCTGCGGACTGAAGGGTCCTGGGTTCAATTCCCGTCAAGGGCATGTACGTTGGTTGTGGGCGCATCCCCAGTGGGGGGGTGCAGGAGGCAGCTGATCAATGATTCTCTCTCATCGATGTTCCTAACTCTCTACTTCTCTCTCCCTTCATCTTTGTAAAAAATCAAAAAAATATATTTTAAAAAAAAAAGACAGGCTCAGTTAAGGTAAAGGCTGGCCTTGTCAGTGAAGATACCAGCCATGGAGGTGACCACCCACCATCACTGCTTTTAGTTAAAGTTTCATGTCAGACCATCGTTTTGATGACTTCAGGTGTCTTGAGTTTGCGAGACGGCCGTGCAGGCCTCCCCTGCGCCTGTCAGGTCAGCATGTGGCCCCTCTCATCCATAGAACTCTGCAGGCTTGTACAAAATGGAAAGTGTTTTATAGGTAAAAGGGTAGGGCAAGAGAGCTCTCAACAAAAGAAAAGACTATTTTTTAGATCGAGGCCTGGGTTTGGGGGAGAGATAGGGAACAGCGAGGCTTTTTATCATGCAGTTGCCTCTTTCTAAGGGGGAGGCGGGAGGGGAATGAGCCTACAGGACCGATTGCTTTACCGGTGCCCGACCAGAAAATTCCACATTGGTTGGTTAAGATTCAATTTCCGGAAGAGGCTGAGACTACAGTCAGATCAGGCATTAAATCTAGGGTTGGTATCATGGGATTTTAGCACAAGCGATGCCTTTCGGGCCTACAGTGTTCTCTGTACAGTGTGTCAGTGCAAGAAACATTCAAACTTGTAAGAATTTTTATGAGTTTATTTCATCCAAACTGATAATAATTGCTGAGAAGCAAAATCTCATCAGATTGAACAAATGCTCTAGAAAATGGCAGTTTCATCACTTATTTTATACATCAGAGAGAGGAAAGAGAGAAACATCAATTTGTTGTTCCACTTGATTGATTCATTGGTTAATCCTTGCAGGTGATTTGACCCGGGGTCAAACCCGAAACCTTGGCACGTCAGGACAACGCTCTAACCAACTGAGCTACCTGGCCAAGGCTTGTGTTTTACTTGGCAAGTTTAACCCATTTGCATTTATGCTGATTACCAATACATTTGGAATTGGTTCTTCCATCTTACTTAGTTATTTCTACACATTCCCGGTCGTTTTGCAATTTGTTAATGCATTTTTTTAATGGAATGGGGTGTTTCTGTTTTGCTTTCTTGTGTTTTGAGAATGGAGAGAATAAAATGGAATAAGCATAGCTAAGAGAGTCACTTAAAATGGAGGGAGTTGAGCCCAGCCGGTGTGACTCAGTTGGTTGAATGCTGTCCTGTGCACAAAAAGTTGCATTAGATTCCCTGTCAGGGCACACACCCAGGTTGCTGGTTCGATCCCCAGATGTGTGCCCAGCAGGAGAAGGCTGGCACGGAGCCATCTGGACGTCCTGAGGAAAGGAAAGGGTGCCCAAGCTCCTCTCTTTTCATCGGCAAGCAGGGAAGAACCCTGGGCCTTCCTAACCAAATCTTCACTAAGGCAACCGCAGGGCTAGGCACACGCAGACCCTGCACTGGCTCCCACTAACGGACACTGCCTACCACAGAGCGTCTGTCTTTCCCTCCTGATCAAGAGTCATCTCAAGAGTCTCAAAATTCTGATTATCAGGTATGATAGTGAAATTAATGCTTTGTTAGCCACACATTGGTCTTCTCCTACTATCAACATAAGCTTTGGTTATTGTTAAAAATAAAAATAAAAAAGAGTCTCAAAGAAATTCGATCGTTTCCACAGCCGGAGGTTCAGCAGCGACTCAACCTCAGCTTTTCTGTGTGTCCCTCCCAGTTGATGTCAGACAACCACGGGTGCATGTGTCCCTCGTCGTAACTTCTAGTGTCAAAGGAACCTTCACTTACTTCTCTGCCTGTGTGAGCCCCCCTCTCTCCCCCCAGTCAGAGCACTGTTTCAGGGCTAGTCTTCAACCAGTCTTCAATAGAACTCTCTTCTTAAGTTTACAGAGTCCGTTTTCTCTTCCTTGGCAGGATTCCAACAGACAGATGGTGTCCTGACAGCCAGGGCTGACCAAGGAAGCATTCGCAGCACTAGGAGGGTATCTCTGAGGGACCCACAAAAGCCCCTTTTAGAGAAACGGTCACTTAGGACGCCTGAGCCCACAGGGCAGAAGCAGACCTCAAGGGACTCGCCACAGGGGTCCTTCTTTCCCCCAACCCCTCCCAGGAGAGTTGGACAGCAGAGAGGTCAGGCTTGGGGCTTGCCACACCCCCAACCCAGAAGGTGGCCCCAACAGGAAAGAGCTGATTGGCCTGGTAGGGTCACCTGACCCAACAGCAGCCAATCAGTAGGCTGAACTAGAATGTGGCGAGCTGATTCTCTATCAAGAATCTAAACTAGGAGCACCTGACAGGCAGTGGCAGGGATAGAGCTGAGCTGATATGGGAAGAAGGGGCCAAAGTAAGGGATGTAGGATCAGAGACTTCGGGATGGTCCCAAACCCAAGGGTGAGGAAGCAGGAGTTCTGGGGTTGGGGGTGGGGAATGGGGGAGAGCAACAAGGCAGAGGAAAGATGTGAAGAGCAGAGGGGTAATAAGGCTGGTTTTAAGATTGGCAAGAGCATAGATTGAGTTTCTTTATGGCAAAGGTTTGGTTTGGTTTGGTTTGAACTCCAGGGAATATCTGCAGTCTCTGGCTGCTGAGACTAGAAGCCATCCTGCGTCTAGTTCCAGGCCAAGGTCCTGACCATCCCGTGGTTCCTGTTCTTGTATATCAACAAGGTGCGGTCCAGTGTGTCTGTCCTCAGCTACCATTCCTTGAGGAGTTGGACTGTGTCCTGTAGGGTAAAGAACGCAGCCACAAAGAGAAAGTGAAAGGACATCCCCAAAGGGCCTGGCCACAAACTGGCGTCACCAGAACCAGAGCCCAGCGGCGCCCTCAATGGACTGCACACCAGGCCGTTCTGGCTGCATTTTCCCCAATAAAATCCTCCGTCATTGTGCTTTATTTAATTCTGTGAAAATACGCCTTGTTAGAAAAACAGAAGGAAATCCCTAAACCAAACCTCAAAACCTCTAGCCAAACAAGATCCCGTTACGTTAGTAAAGTAATGGCTGGCAGGACAGTCCCTTCCACTTATTGCTTCTGTCGCTTGTTTCTTGAGATCACGGCTCCAATGAGGCCCACGGCTGCCAAGCCCACTCCTGCGATGCCCGCCGCCATGATGGCATCTCTGACCTGCAAGAGAGAGGAGGCAGGTCAGACGCTGCGCCGGGACTCTGAGTTCAGGCTGTGCAGTCAACAGCAATGTTCAGCTCCGAGGGCCTCGCATGCCCCTCGGTTTCCATAACAAACTCAGAAGTCAACAAATATTGGCAAGGGAACGGGGTGGAGAGGGTTGGATGGGGAAAGCTTCGGCGGATGGAGCCAGCTGGCCAGGGATAGAGCCAGCTGGCCAGGGACGGACTTGGACTCGAAGAGGGAAACTCGATTTGCCCTGCGGGCATTTAAAGCACATGAATCGCAGAGGGTGGCTGTGGAGAGGACAGGGAGATGGAGGCAGGATGGCAGCGGTCCTGGCTGGCCAGCGGGGAGCCCTGGAAGCTAGTGTGAAGTCCAGGAGGAATTGCTACTGCATCATCAATCAACTCTGACCCCCATGAGGGCCAGGACCTCACATGTCTTGTTCATTGCCATAGCTCCAGGGCCCGGCCAGGGGCCCAACCAGGCGCAAGCGACACCAGCTCCTGTGATCACGTAAACGGGGAGCAAGCTCCCTCCTCAGCAACTGTTCCCAATGGAGGCACACGGCCCCCGTCAGCAGAGCGGGACTTTTTCCCACTGAAGGCTTGAAAGCGTGTCTTGAGCACAAATCGAGAAATCTCACCCCAAAACCAAGCCAGGCACTGAAGCAGAATCAAGAACATTAAAGGAAGTTAATTCACTAATTAATTCACTTAAAGAAGAACGGCAGCCGGGACTGGTTTGGCTCAATGGACAGAGTGTAGGCTTGGGGACTGAAGGGTCCCGGGTTCAATTCCGGTCAAGGGCATGTACCTTGGTTGCGAGCATATCCCCAGCGGGGGGGGGGGGGGGGGGGGGGGGGGAAGGAGGGGGTGTGCAAGAGGCAGCTGATCGATGACTCTCTCTCATCAATGTTTTTAACTCTCTATCTCTCTCCCTTCCTCTCTGTACAAAATCAATAAAATATATTAAGAAGAAGAAGAAGAAGAAGAAGAAGAAGGAAGAGGAGGAGGAGGAGGAGGAGGAGGAGGAGGAGGGGGAGGAGGAGGAGGAGGGGGAGGAGGAGAAGGACAAAGGAAAAGATTCTTAATCGTTGTATGCCAAGAAGTCCAATGAAGACAGTGTATCAAGAATGCCAGGAATAAGAAGGACGAAAATATGGACTTGATACCCTGGACCCACCCACATGCTTACATGACATGGTCACCACTGCCCTTGCTACCTAACCACGGAGCTTGCCTGGATTGTATGTGTGTGGCTGCTACAGCCCCCTGGTGGCCAGTGCAGAAAAGAATTTGGAGGTCCTCTGTGGATATATACACTGAGTGGCCAGATGATGATGATCTCTGAACGCATAATCATCTGGCCACTCAGTGTATATCCGATAGAATAAAAGGCTAATGTGCAAATTGTCCCCTGGACCAGGAGTTTGACCAGCAGGCAGGCCAGCCAACCACCATGTTCTCTCCCCCTGGCCAGGCTGGCCGGATCCCACCCATGCATGAGTATATGCACTGGGCCTCTAATACACACACACACACACACACACACACACACACACACTGAGTGGTCATATTAATATGCGTTCAGAGATCATAATAATCTGGCCACTCAGTGTATATGCCCAATGTGTCCAGCTGTGTGAGACGCCAGGAGATACACCTGTATAACTAAGGTGACAAGGCACCCTTCACTGATGTTCTCAGCAGCCAGAAAACACGGTGACAGGAAGCTACCGACCTGCGGTTGGCCTGCTGCTCAGCCTTTAAACTTTCCCCTAAAAGGCCATGAGGCGCGGCTCTGTGGCCGCCCTGGCTCTGCAGGTGGGCTCGCCAGGAAGTCGGTGTAAAACCACTGCGCCCCGTGTTTTCCTGGCTCAGCTCTGTGTCAGGCGGGAGACGTGGTTGGCGGGTGGTGGAGGAGGCCCTGGTGCCCCAGTTCCCTATAGAGAAGAGATGCTGATGCCGCTGGATCCTATAAAGGATGCTTTGTCCCGGAAACAACAGCAACCCATTGTCGGCAGTCACGCTGTGTGCAGAGAGTGGTGAAACCCAGGAAAGTGCCCTCTGGTTAGACCTGGGAGTGCGAATGTCACAGGAAAACCGTCCTGAGCGTCGGCGCCACTGCAGGTGCCACGGATGGCTCTCTGGGGCGAGGCTGTGGGTCCAGCCCAGCCTCCATGCTGAAACCACCGGGGTTCTAACACAGACATGGCTGCACGGTGTGCATCACAGGCCTTAACCAGAATGCTACGAAGAGGAGACGCTAAGAAATCAACTTTTTTTTTTTTTAAGTGGACAAACTGAAATACTGTCAGACTACAGAAAATTCGCTGTCTATGTTACTACACAGCTTCTCTCCACTGAGCGCCAGAATTCTTTCTGGGAAAAAGAAAATTCTAAGGTGCTTTCTGCAAATCTAGTAATGTTCTGGGTGGATAAAGGAACAGTGTTATTCTCATAGCAATTGGGTTTTGACCATACTAGATTACGAAATAAAAATGGGTATAAAGTATTTGTATAGAAATCTAACTTTAATAATTACAATAATAAATAATAATTTCTTGCAACTTATCCAGATTTATGTAATGTGTGTATTATCATTGGCCACGTCTTCAATTTCTCTTTATCCTAACACTTTATCTAACGAAGAGTAGACTTCACTATGAGTGTGGCTCCTAGTTGCTTTTTGAAGTCCTATCCGCAGGCCAGAAGGGATGGGCAAAAAATGTTCATAAAGAATGAAAAGCGAGAGGTCGGCTCTGCATCCAAGATGGCTGCGCGCAGGTGAACACCTAGCCGCAGCCGCACACAACAATTTCAATAAAATACAACTAAAATATAAAACGGACATTGCCCAGAACTACAGGAAGGTTGACTGACTGGAAATTCTATAGCGAGAAGCAAGGACAAAACCAGAAGGAGGCGTGGAGGAGCTGGAAAAGCCCAAGGTACGGAGACGCGGCGCGCGGAGAGGACGGAGCCAGAGAGGAGGGGGAGACGGAGTGCCTGGTGGGCGTTCCCTAGCGGAAAGGAGATAAAACTCCGACTGTGCTGGGCCCCTGACTGCTCTGAACCCCCGTTCCCCAGACCCCGGGGACCCAGGCTCAGCCATAGGGAGCTGGGCTGTAAGGCGGACCCGGGGAAGCCGCGGCGAAAGGAGGTCCCGGCGGCGTACACTGCGCGCAGAGAAGGGACGGTCGGCTGTGCCGCGGGATTGCCCTGGCCGGAAGGAGACTGGGGCTCCAGACTGCTCTGAACGCCACCTCCAACCCCACTTCCAAATGAACTGAACCCCAATACCGGGCTCATTGGGGGAAAACCTAGACTGTTTGGCAGCAGGCGAAAATCGAGGCCACCTTTCTCTCAGAGGCGCCGGCAGCGAGCACTGAAGGACCCGCATAGGGCGGGGCTGACGGAAGCCAAAGCTGCAGGCTCCACCCTGAAACCTCGCCCCATCTGTAACTGCGAAATGCGACAACAAAATAAATCACAAACAAAAGAAATGGAGGACAAAAAGCGTCTGGATATAGAGTTCAAATCTACGCTTATAAGGTTTTTCAAGAATTTCCTAGAAAAGATGGATAAGACCTATGAGGATATGAAAAGAGACCATCAAGAAATGATAAGGGAACAACAAGAAATAAAGAATACATTGTCTGAAATAAAACATATTTTACAGAGTCCTAAAAACAAAAGGGAAGATCGCAAGAATCAAGTCAAAGATTTGGAACATAAAGAGCCAGAAGACACTCCTTCACAGAAGCTAGAAGGCAAGAGAATCCAGAAAATTGAAAATAATGTAAGAAACCTCTGGGACAACTTCAAGCGAACCAACATCAGAATTATGGGGGTTCCAGAAGATGAGAGAGAGCAAGATATCGAAAACATACTGAAAGAAATAGTGACAGAAAACTTCCCCCACCTGGCGAAAGAATTAGACTTACAAGTCCAGGAAGCGCACAGAACTCCAAACAAAAGGAATCCAAAGAGGAACACACCAAGACACCTCATAATTAAAATTCCAAGAGCAAAAGACAAAGAGAGAATATTAAAAGAAGCAAGAGCAAAGAAGGTAGTTACATATAAAGGAGCACCTATACGATTGTCAGCTGACTTCTCAACAGAAACCATGCAGGCCAGAAGGGAATGGCAAGAAATATTCAAGGTGATGAATAGTAAGAACCTACAGCCAAAGATAATCTATCCAGCAAAGCTATCACTCAGAATTGAAGGTCAGATAAAGAGCTTCACTAATAAAAAAAAGCTAAAGGAGTTCATCACCACCAAACCAGAATTATATGAATTGCTGAAGGGGGTTCTTTCAGAAGAGAAAGTAAACAAAGATAAAAAGTATGAACAACAAATACGTAACTATCAACAAGTGAATCTAAAAACCAAGGAAATTAAAAAAAAAATCTGATGAACAATAGTAACTGTTGAATATAATAGAATCAGAGGTATGGAAGGGGAGTGAACTGATGATTCTTGGGGAAAAGGGGAGAGGGGGGCGTGGGAAGAGACTGAACATAAACTGTGCACCTATGGATGAGGACAATGGGGGGTGGGGAAAGGACAGAGGGTGGGGTGGGAACCTGGTGGAGGAGAGCAATGGTGGGGAGGGGGGGAAGGAACATTTGTAATAATATGAACAATAAAAACTTATAAAAAAAAAAAAAAAAAGAATGAAAAGCAAGGCTTTACAACCAAGATTACTCTACCCAGAAAAGCTGTCATTTAGAATTGAAGGACATAAAGAGCTTCCCAGACAAGAAGTTAAAGGAATTCATCACCACCAAACCCTTATTGTGGTGCAATCTTAAAGAGTATTCTTTGAGAAGAAGAAAAAATATATTAAAATATGAACAATAATATGTCAATAAATACATGTCTATTAACAAGTGAATAATTATAATCAAGTGACCATTATAATCGGTCTATTGAACAACCAGTTGACTGGTCACTATTCACTATGACGCACACTGACCATCACAGGGTAGACACTCAATGCAGAAGCCACCCCCTGGCGGTCAGTGCACTTCCACAGCCAACCTCCCATGAACAGCCATCCTCCCATGGTCCCGCCCCCCATCCATCTAGCCTGATTGGCCCCAATCGGCCCCAATTGCCAGCCAGGCCAAGGGACCCCACCCATGCACAAATTTGTGCACTGGGCCTCTAGTATAAAATAAATGAAGAAGCAGAACAGAAACAGACTCATAGATACAGAAAATATTTTGACGGTTGCTAGATAAGAGGGACTCAGGGGATAGATTAAAAAAGTGAAGGAATTAAGAAGTACAAATTGGCTCTAACTGGTTTTGCTCAGTGGATAGAGTGTCAGGACTGAAGGGTCTCAGATTCTATTCTGTTTGGAGGAATATGTCGATCAATCATTAATGTTTCTATTTCTCTCCTTCCCTTACCCTTCCTCTCTGAAATCAATAAAAAAAAATATTTAAAAATTAAAAAAAATAAAGCACAAACCACATTTTAGTCTAAATCCATTATTTCCCTTTCTTTAAAATATATATATATGATAGATATATATAGATATATATAGAGATAGATAGATAGATAGATAGATAGATAGATGACATTTCCAACATCCACTAAACCACCGTGCTCATGAGAGGGGAGGCATGTGGAAGTTGCCTTTAGGTGGCTCACATCATGTATTAGGACCGTTACTCACCAGGCCAGTAGTTCTCAGCTGGGGACCGGTTTGCCTTGCCCTCTGGGGGAAATGTGGCAACAGCCCAGACATTTTGTTTCTCACACCTGGCGGTGAGGAAGTGCTACTGACACCTGGTGTGCAGAGGCCACGGGTGCTGCTAACCACCTTGCCATGCACAGAGCAAGTCGTGACCATGAATTGTCTTCATTGTCAATAACCCAAAATGTCAGTAGTACTGAGGCTGATAAACCCTCATTTTTAGGCCAAGAAATGAAAGGGGGGTCTTTGGGAACAGTATAGATGGCACTTCTGCTTTGTAATATATTCTGGTTTCATTTTTTTTGTGTGTGTGAGGGGGTCCAGTAGAATTGTTTATGCTATTTTATTGTTGCTGTAGTCATTGTTTTTACCTTTCCATAGATTATTAGTCTATTAATAATCAATAGAAAATAATGAACAATGAGACGACTAGGAGGTAGTTTATAAATCTACCCAATCTTCCTAATGCAGCACCCTGAATGTATAGAGTATCTTATTGCTTTCAAGTTTCCATAGTGACTTTTACTTCAAGTTTATTGCTGCACAGGAGCATGGGAATTTACCTGAAGTAAAAGCCACCTGGGGATGCGGACCTCAATTGTTAGGCAGTATCACCAATAACAAAAACAGATTTATTTAGCGTAAGTTTCTCTTTTTATGTGATAGTGTCACTGCTACTTTTTAGAAAAACTTCTTTTATACCCAAATCTATCAATAAGTGTTAGTTTTCTACTTTTAAATAAATAAATAAATGGAGAACAGGACAGAGACAATAACAAAATCAGAGGAGCAGTCTGGGGGTCCAACACTGGAATAACTGGAGTTTCAGAATGAGAGAAGAGAAAATGGAGCATTTCCAGGAACTGAAGGAAAGGGTTTCCGGAGTGGAAGGAATCATCGAGTGCCCAGCACAATACATAAAAACAGATACTCCCAGGTATAGCGTCATGAAATTTCAGGGCACTGAGGGAAAAGAAAAGATTCTGTAGATTTTGGAAAGAAAAAGTAGATCACACACAAAGGATCCAAAATCTGAACCATTTCAGACTTCTCATCAACAAGAGCATTAGTTACTTGACAATGAAGCGATGCCTTCAAATTTGGGGGGGCGGGGGGGATATACTCCTCCACCCCATCCGGGCCCACCAGATGCCCAGCCCCTGTTCGGGGGGGGGGACGGTCTGGCTCCCGGGGCAGGGACGCAGGCTGAGCACGCACCTGGTCGCTGCGGGGGACCCCGTAGCGCAGCTCGTTCACGAAGTGCTCGCAGTTCTCGCTGGTCAGCTTGTAGAGCATCTCCTGCCCCACCAGCTCCTCCGCCCGCTGCACGATCTTGCTGGGTGGCAGCGGGGCGTACTTCTGGTCGTGTTTGTTGTTGACGTGGTACTTGTCTTTGCCGGCCACAAAGTACAGCAGCTCCTTCTTCACTATGGCCTTGTCGGTCAGGGCGGACATGAGGCTGGCCGCCCCTGCTCCCGCGATTTCACCTGTGGTTCCAAAGACGAGACTGAGCGAAGGCCCAGGGCTCACAGAGGCCCTCCTGCTGGGCACGCACACACGCGCGCCCACACACACACACATACACCCACACACACACCCGGTGCCCCCGCTTGGCAGACTCAGCACAGATATTTTAAATAAACGGTGATGGACAGGTTCCTTAAGGGCAGATGAGCAGGTGTGGAAAGGAAAAGAGGGGAGGGTCAGACACATGCTGTGTGGCTTTGGAGCAGGTGCTTGTGGTCCCTGGGCTCTGGTTTCCTCATCTGCAATCAGGAGCAGTGAAGGGCCATGATTCGTGGTGATTTTGTTTTAACCGAGAGAGGCTGGCCTTCCGCACCCTGTGCCGCCTCAGAGGCCCTCCAGTTAGGCAGACATGGGCCCTGCGAGCACCCAGGACATGGGCCCTCCAGGTTAGGCAGTCCTGGGCCCTGCCCGCACCCGTCTCCCTGGGCCGACGGAGTGTGAACCTTCTATGATCCTGTCGGGCCACACTTCCTTGGTGGACACAAAGCAGACCACGGCAGGAAGGCGGAGACCTGCACACGTAGTTCCTGCTCTTCTGGGAGCAAAGGGACCAAACCCCACAGCTGCTGCCTGCGAGGCGAGGCCAGGGCGGCCCAGTGGGCTCCCCGGCTCAGCCCTGGCTTGGGCTGAGGCGCTGGAAGGGGCAACATAGTGGCATTCGGAAGCCATTGCCCTGACCAACCGCCTTCTTGCAGCACTCGGGACCCATTGCCAGTCCGGGAACAAAGAGCATCCTGGGTCACCTTTGCCCACAGCTCCCCATCCCTCCCCCTCCCTCGCCCCCGCCCGGCCCCAGCACAGCGGGGGCCCTGGCGTCCTTACTTGGGGGGGCCAGGTGCACCACGTATCCATCCCCCACGTAGATGGCCCAGTGTCGGTAGAAGGGGCGGAAGATCTCAATCAGGTCTCCGGGGTTGGGCTCTGCCTGCGAACCCAAGAACAGGGCTGTTAGAGGCGGTGGGAGCGAGACCTTGGGATCCTGGGCAGAGGCGGGGTCCCGGCCCGATGCTGTCAGATCAGAAGCGTGTCCCGCAGAGGCTCCACAACCCGACTGGGGCCTGACCCTGACGGAGGACTGGTACGTGTGTGCATGTGTGTGTGTGTGTGCATATGTGTGTGTGCATACGTGTGTGTGCACGTGCATGTGTGCATGTGTGTGCGTGCATGTGTGTGCATGCGCGCATGCGTGTGTGTGAGTGTGTGTGCATGCGCAGGGGAAGGTGGAGAGGGGGCTGAAATCTCGCTTAGAGGCCCACCCTGTTCGGGGAGCACGAACAGAGGTTCAAGGTCACTCTCGTTCAGTATTGCCGAGGTGCCCGCACGGTGTGCTAAGTGCTGGGTGGGGACACGGGGACTGGGGCCGGAACCAGGGTGAGAGCCTCTCTGGCCCAAGCCAACCGAACTCTCTCTAAGGAGCCAGGAAGCCATCCCTTCAGGACTCACACGGCGCAGGGCAGGTTGGGGGTGCCCACATCCCACCCGAGCTCTTTGCCTCCTGAGAGATGCCATCAGAGCGGGAGGGCAGCACCAGGGGCCGTGAACGGACTCCTTAGCCAGTCGCATCCCCAATGCCTGAGAGGCAAGGTCCACGGCAGCCCACGTTCATTCATAGGAACCTAAAAACTGAACCCACACAAATGCACACATGGTACGGGGTGGGGGGCATTGGTAAATATTTTCACAGGAATTTTACAGACACTTCTCTTGGGCAGACATTATCTTTTACGTTTCCAAATACACACAAGCTTAAAACAGGATCCCACCCCAGAAACTTCACTTTAAGGAGAAGTAAAAGGAGGTGGACGTGCCCACGGAGCCCTGCGCACTGGTTAGAAGCAAGGGCTCGCTGTTCCCATGGCAACCAGGGCCCCCTTTTTAGGCGCAGCGCTGGGCGGAACGTGAGAAGGAGAGCCGCAACGCGATAGCACCTCCATCAATTAAAGATGCCCCGCGGCCCCGGAGCACACGGCTCAGGAGAGCCATCCTGAACCAGTAAGTCTCAAACAGCAGCAGCAGCAGCAGCAGGAAAAGGATGGCCCGGCGCCCAGAGCCCACAGGGACAGCCCGGTGCAGGCCACTGGGAAGACGGGCGAGGCGACCGAAGGAGCCACCGCCCTTCATCGCGGGCTGCCGTGGGCCGGCCGCCAGGAGCCCGGGCCTGGCTCTCCCTCGGGCGCTGAGAGCCCACGGGGGAAAGGGCGTCGTGACGGTCACGGCCAGGCCAGCGGCCCCCGGACCAAGGCCCCAGGAGACCGCTGTCGAGGCCGCCGCTCACGCTCCGTGGTCCCGGCCAGCTCCCTGCCTCTGCTCGCTTCTGGGGCAAGCGCAGGGCGGTCTCTATGCTCGTCTAGGGGCTGGAGGGACAGCAAGAGACGACCGTCCGGTGACACGTGACATTCACACGTCAAACTGCATGTGCCAGCGTCCACCCCCGCACCTGCACTGTCCCCGGTGCTCCCTACAGGGCAGAGCGGGTCACTGGGTGGGACCACGGGCCTGCAGGCCTGACTCCTCACACTCGGCCTTTACAGAAGGGTTGGGACGCCTGTCCTAAAGGGGTGGCCCTGCGGCCGGCCTCCCTCGGCGTGGGGACCCGTAGGAGGCGGGGGGAGCTGCCCCCTCAGGGCAGGGCTGGGGCCCGCGGGCAGCACCGGAACCGGGGCCCCTCACCCAGCCCAGGCGGGCACCGTGGCGAAGCTGAGCCTGCACCCACGGGATTGAGGACAAAAGCCTTTATCCTCCCCACAAACACAGCCACCAAGGGCTGAGCGCAGCCGTTTTTCTGAGCAAGCAGATTAAATAAAACACACCTTCTGGCCTCCAGTGCTGGCTTTGGGAAAACGATCTAACAGCCATTGACAAAAACCAACTGAGTTAGCTAGTCCACACCCATATGCACAGCCGCTAGAGAGAAGCAGGTGGATTTTCACGAGCAAACGTGGAAATAATCAAAAAAAGTATGCCGAGAAACATAATTATCTCCATTTTTGCTTAAAATACATGTTTCTACATTTATAAAGCAATATGTATTGTATAAAAAAAACACACACACACTGTTGTGGGGAGAGGGGTGGGACTTTAATATTTTATACTGTATGATTTAATTGGGTTTTTACCAAGATGAATTCCTTCCATAAGGAAAAATGTTTTAAGATGTTTAGATGGGCAAAAACCCCTTATGATGATGAACTTGCATTTTTTTTAGTGAAAAAGAAGGACATTATCTTGAAACCATCTCCCATCTGGAACTGCAACTCTGACCACGTTACTGCTGCTAAAAAACGAGTAATACTGCCCAGCATCGACCTATAAACCAGGAGGTCACGGGTTCGATTCCCTGCCAGTAAATATGCTAATACACTTCCATAAGCATGGGGGGAAAATACCAAAAGCAGACTGGCATGGCCAATTGGGAGAAAATTACAGAAAAACGGTTAATATCTTTAACAGATAAAGAGTTTTTATAAATCCATAAAATAAATTTCAAGCCCTAGCTGGTTTGGCTCAGTGGGTAGAGTGTCGGCCTGCGGACTGAAGGGTCCCAGGTTTGATTCCAGTCAAGGGCACGTGCCTGGGTTGTGGGCTGGATCCCTAGTAGGGGGCGTGCAGGAGGCACCCAACCCATGATTCTCTCTCATCATTGATGTTTCTGTTTCTCTCTCCCTCTCCCTTCCTCTCTGAAATAAATAAAAACATACGTTTTTAAATGTTAAAAAAGAAAACAATTCCAACACAAAAATAGAAAAAACTGGCCAAAGGGCATGATAAGTAATTTTAAAGGGAGCAATATATCACCATTAATAAAAGGCTACATATTCTATCTCACTACTAACAAAATAAATACAAATTAATAACTAGCTTGGAGGGAATTAAAACAGGAATACTAAATATAGGAAAAGGCGCAGGCAAACCCACTTTCATTCACTGCTGCTGGGATTATCAATCAAAGTACAACTTTTTTGATGCCGGGACCGGTTTGGCTCAATGGATGGAGCATCGGCTTGGGGACTGAAGGGTCCCAGGTTCGATTCCGGTCAAGGGCATGTACCTTGGTTGCGGGCATATCCCCAGTAGGGGGTGTGCAAGAGGCAGCTGATCGATGACTCTCTCTCATCGATGTTTCTAACTATCTCTCTCCCTTCCTCTCTGTACAAAATCAATAAAATATATTTAAAAAAAAAAAAAAAAAAGTACAATTTTTTTGAAAAGCAACTTGGCAATTTGCCTCACCAGCCTTAACAATATTAGTGGGATGTGCCGAAACCGGTTTGGCTCAATGGATAGAGCATCGGCTTGGGGACTGAGAGGTCCCGGGTTCGATTCCGGTCAAGGGCATGTACCTTGGTTGAGGGCACATCCCCAGTAGGGGGTGTGCAAGAGGCAGCTGATTGATGACTCTCTCTCATCGATGTTTCTAGCTCTCTAGCTCTCTCCCTTCCTCTCTGTACAAAATCAATAAAAATATATTTATAAAAAAATAAAAACAATATTAGTGGGATGTAAGGCAAAGAGGAGCTGCAATTCTGACCCAAGGCACTGGGCAGGCCCGAGAAGGAAGCGAAGGCACTTTTAGAGGGATTTTCAGTCCAAGGGCTGAAACACAGCCAAGGGGATGCCTTTCACCAGAGGCCACGAGGAATGTCCCAGTCCGCCGGCCTCGGCCCCAGTTAGCCCCTCCGCCCCGCGCCTGCCACTTGGGTTTCGTATAAGGTGACCAGATTTTTAACAATTTGTCCCGCAGTGTCTTTAAAAAGTCCTGTTTTTTGGAAAAGATTCTTTCCAATTCTTCCCAAAAATCGGGAGTTTTTTAAAACGCCGAGGGACGCGGGACAAATTGTTAAAAACCGGGACTGACCCACCCAAAGCGGGACGTCCGGTCACCTTAGTTTTATAGGGAAATTTTCCAGGCGAAGAGAAAGCGCAGCGCGGGCTGTCTCCGTGGAGGTGGAAGTAGTCTCAGAGACAGGACACTGGCGTGGAGACAGCACGTGGGCGTTTCTCTATTATCTTCAGCTGAGCTCGGGGCCACAGGCAGAGCCGCGCCCTGGGAACAGGCTTCGCCAAAAAGGGTGGAGTGTTGTCAGCACTGACATTTGCCCACTGTCTTTGACATGTAAATCCAATCACCAGGAATGCTCGGGCCTACTCAAGAATGCAAAGAAGCTCCTTTGATCCTAAGTTTTGGTGATACTTCCTGGCATTTGGGGGATCTAAATAAACACTCTGCGTGAGCTCAGGGTCCCTGTCCCCCCAGCAGAGAGGATGGCATCCCACCTGGCTCCCAGCTTTGCTTCTATCTTTCTATCTGGTCTCTTTCTTTTATTTCTTAATCCCTAGCACCTCCACTCAGGAACCAGGCCTGCTCCTTTTCTTTGCTGACGGGGAAAAGAGAGAAACACCCCAGAGGTCTCCCGAGGATCAAATGAGTTCAGACCTGTGACACACTCAGCAAGTACCGCCCGCCATGTAGGGCGCCTTCTAGAGGTGGCAGGGGGTTTTGTTTGTTTGATTTTGAGAGAGAAAGAGACACGGGCCGAAACCGGTTTGGCTCAATGGATAGAGCGTCGGCTTGGGGACTGAAGAGTCCCGGGTTCGATTCCGGTCAAGGGCATGTACCTTGGTTGCGGGCACATCCCCAGTAGGGGGAGTGCAAGAGGCAGCTGATCGATGACTCTCTCTCATCGATGTTTCTAACTCGCTATCTCTCTCCCTTCCTCTCTGTACAAAATCAATAAAATATATTTAAAAAAAAAAAGAGAGACACGGATTTGTTGATTCGCTCATTTATGCACTCGCTGGCTGATCCTCGTATGTGTCCTGCCTGGAGATCGAACCCAGAACCGTGGCGTGTCGGGAGGATGCTCTGACCCAGGGAGCTGCCCAGCCAGGCCACCGATGGCGGGTTTGCTGATTGGGAAGGTCGAGGGCCGTTCCGGGACTAGAACGCTCTGGGTTTTTTTCTACGCCTGGAATACCATATTTTCCGGCGTATAAGACAACTTTTGAAACAAAAAAAAAAGTCAACCAAAAATCAGGGGCAAAAGACCAAAATTGCACAAAAATTACCTGCAGATCTTGACGGCAAAGTAAGTCTTTTCTTTGAAGAGAGGGGTAGTCTTATACAGCGAATATAGGCCTAAACCTATGTTTTCACTGTAAAATTAGGGGGTAGTCCTATATGCCGGAAAATACGGTATTTCATCACAAAACCCAAGTGGCAGGCGCGGGCGGAGGGGCTAACTGGGGCCGAGGGCGGGTGGACAGTGAAAAGCCCTTGGAGACAGGCTGGATGTTGTGAAACCCAATCTGGGAGCAAGGTCCTCCCCCTGTGAGTGTGGAAACCCCAGCCTCACCCCCTGCATTTCTCACACTTGGGGCAAACGTCTGGAAGCTGGGAGTTTTCAAAACACAAGGGAAGCAGTCCCA